>NC_051063.1:155269483-155897983 GCF_004664715.2 Peromyscus leucopus
GCAATATTATCAGTTGGTTCTTTGGAACATCAAATGGACTTCAAGAACTTTCTTACTGCGCATGTGCGTGCGTGCGTGTGTGTGCGTGCGTGTGTGTTGTGCATTTAGAAATTTCTGCTATAAAATCACCATGACCCTTGAAGCTTCTGGTATAGCTTACTCTTTCTAATGCATGATCTCCTTTGTAAAGTCATATCACTTAAGCCCTTTCATTTTTATTTCTGAATTCTTCCATGCTGCCCTCAGGATATAAAGAGATCTTAAGTTTGTCTTTGAAGACTCTCTAATCTCTGACCCCAATCCAATTACTTTTTCTGTTTGTCCCTATTTTCCCACATAAACTCAGCCAACCAGGAAAACTTATTATACCCCACAGGCCTTCCAATTTTGTTTCCATCTCAGAACGCCTCTCTCTCCATGTGCACCTATCTTCTAATAGTCATTCCTCAGAGTTCAACTGAAGTCCCTCTCTTACACACCTTTACCAGATATATAGGTAAAACATTCCAGCCCTGGATCCATTTAACACCATATCTCTACTCATATTTATTCATAATATGCATGTGTATGTTGTGTGTATGTGTGAATAGATGTGAGTAGACATTCACAGACATATGTAAATATATATGTAAGTGTGAATATATACTCACAATTATACACACACACACACACACACACACACACACACACACACACATATATATAAACCTGAGTAGAGATGTGGTGCTAAATGGTATTACATATATATATTATTTATCATATATATATATATGTATTATATATCATAAATACATACACACACATACTCACATGCACACACACACACACATACACACACACACACACACACACACACACACACACACACACACACATATACCTGAGTAGAGATGTGGTGCTAAATGGTATTACATATATATATATATATATATATATATATATATATATATTAAATACATGCATACATACACACACACACACACACACACACACACACACACTCAAGCTTGTCTAGAATTCACACTCTTTGAAAGTCCGGGAATTTGCATTTGTTTCCTAGCACCTTTACTGTGATGTTAAGAGATCTGCATGTGCAGCAATCATCTGTGTATCCACTTTTATTTTATGCTTCTCTACTCACTGGAGTGCGGGCTCTAAAAGAGGTCCTACAGTTTGAAGAAGATTCATTGGTAAGAGCTGGGAGATGGCTCAGTCAGTGAAGTTTGCTGTGCTAGTGAGGACCTGCATTCAGATCTTTGCACCCACGTAAATAGACAGCTCTAGCAGTGCATCCCTGCAAGTTCAGTGCTGGGGAGCTAGAGAGACAGGAGGATTCCTGGTGCTTGCTGCATTGTCCATTTGCTGGAGTTGGTGAGGTTTGGGGTTACTGAGAAAGTTTTTTTTAATCTCAAAAATTAAGGTGAAGGACAGAGGGAGGTATCTTCATGGATAAATCCCTTGCCACACAAGGGTTAAAAGATTGGAGTTCATATCCCTAGTACCCTTGTAAATGTTAGGTGAGTGTGGCAGCTCAACTGTAATTACAGTGCTCTTGGAGTAAGGCAGATCCCTGGGCAAACTGGCTAGCAAGACTTGCCATACTGATGAGCTTGGATTCAAGTGAGAAACTCTACCTTAGTGAATAAGGTAAGGTGGGGAGTGATTGAGGGACACTCTCAGTATCAGTCCCAGGCTTCCACATGCACAAACATACACACACAAGTACCTACTTACATGTGTATCACACACATAAGCATGTATGTGCACATGATATACACAACACACACACATACACACATGCGCATACATGTAAAAAATAAATGAATAAATTATAAGGTGGAAAGTTATCAAGGAAGATAGACCACTGCCTCTACATGCATGTATACACAGACATACATACAGGGATACAGAGGTGAGATGTAGCAGGCTGCTTGGCTCTGGAACCCATGTTGCTAACCATTAATCTGCCTTCATTGTTGAGGTCACCACTGAGCCCCTGGTTGCTATTACTCATCATACTTTTCTCTTTACAGGGTTGTGACAGTGTTGACTATCCCGTCCGTGGACATGTCATACCACCCCCCCCCCCTGCTCCACTGTAGATAACAATGGCCTCTTTTTGCATATCCAGTTTGCCAGTGCATTTCCTCTCTAGGATTGTCCTCTAAGACTTCAAATGCTGATAGTCCCCTTCACTGTTGTCATCTTTCTTATGCTGTCTCTCTACACATCTTCCCAGCCAAGTACTTCTTGACCACACTGGCATGACCTTAGTACTGTGTCACAGTTGGCTATGACCCATGACACTGCACTTCTTCACACGCTTTAAATTTTGAGTGCTTGTGAATGGCTTACTTTTCCAATGAATCAGACTCACCCCAGAGTTACTCTCATAGGACACCACATCGCCTCATTTGGATCCCAGTACTATATCCTGGATTGTTTGTGATGGAAGACTGACCATAATTCATTGGCTCATGTTTCCTGAAATGTCTATGATCTGCTGTTATTTATGTGTCATTAATAGTTGTAGCAATTCTGGCAGTGGCCGTGACAGCATACACAAGATCTGTGCAAGCTGAAGCCAAGGCAAAATTCTAGCACAGAGGGGAAAGCTGGGCACAAATCCCACCACTAGCTGAGAAACAGTGGGTAACTGATAGCTGCAGAGAGGGAAGAGTTCCTTATCTCTAGGATGTGATTACTGGTCGATCTGCATTCTGTTAAGAAGTAAGCCATTCACAAACACTTAAATTTAAAGCTTAATCTGCCTATGTCCACACACCAGAGATCATATAGGCAGTACCAAAGAGACTGAATGGTTTTTTTAAAATGAGGATACAAAGTTGGGTGGTGGCACTGGGAGGAGATGGGGGGAGGGAATGTTCAAAATACAATGGATGAAATGCTTGAAGAATTAATAAAGATATTAAAATAGTTATGACAAATCTGAAAGACTATGGTCCGTGAACTGAAGATATATGCGTGTATTTGTTCCCTTGATTCTACATAGTTAATTAAGAAGAGACACTAACAAAACATGTATATTTACCTGTATGCTCATAGCACAGAAATTACAGTGAGGCCACCCTGGGCATGTGAGGAATGCCGTTATTCTCCTCCCAATTCTGCTGTGACTCTATAGTTGGAAAAATAAAGTCCAGTTAAAAAAAATAAATCATGTATGTAACTGTCATGAAATGCCCAGAACACAGCATTTCACAGCTCTCCTTTCTTATGGTCTTTCTGACTCACTTTTGGATGTTCCCTGAACCTCAGGTTGGAGGAATGTAAGGTAGTGGTCCCATCTCCAGCTCTGTACTCAGAGTCACTTAGTGTCAGTATTTTAACCAGTTAAGAGTCTCCGCATTAGTCACCATCTACTGTGGAAAGTTTCTCTGACCAAGGTTGAGATCAGAGCCACAAACAACTCTCTGGATATAAGCAAATTTCAAAGGCAGTTTGTTAACACAACTGTTTAGCAAAACAGCACCAGATGTCCCCTAGAGCCTATGACTTTCTAAGACAGAGGCTTTTGGGGATATGGCTACTGGCATATTGCTCCAGGGGATGGCCCTTAACTCATGCATATGTGGGAAGTGCTAATCAGTCAGTACGTTATTTATTTCTAAAAGAAAGTATTCTCCCGTACATTACATCCTGACCATAGTTTCCCTTTCCTCCTCTCCTTCCAGTCCCTCTCCTGCCCCATCCACACTGCCTCTATTTCCCTTCAGAAAAGGGCAGGCATTCCAGGGATATCAACCCAACATGGTATTTCAAGTTGCAATAAGACTAGGCACCTCCCCTCATATTAAGCCTGCTGTGCATATCGCTTTGTATAAATAAAATGCTGATTGGCCATTAGCCAGGCAGGAAGTATAGGCAGGACAAGCAGAGAAGAGAATTCTTGGAACAAGAAGGCTGAGTGAGGAGACGTTGCCAGCCACTGCCATGAATACCAACATGTAAAATACTGGTAAGCCACAAGCCATGTGGCAAGGTATAGACTTATAGAAATTGGTTAATTTATGATAGAAAAACTAGATAACAAGAAGCCTTCCATGGCCATACAGTTTGTAAGTCTCTGTGTATTTACTTGGTTGGATCTAAGAGGCTGCGGGACTGGCGGGTGAGAGAGATTTGTCTTGACTGTGGGCCAGGCAGGACTGGAGAAAACTTCAGTTACATAAGCCTGGATGAGGCAACCCAGTAAGAGGAAAAGGGCCCCAAAAGTAGGCAAAAAAATGTAAATGAAATGATTCCTAATGATACTCTGCTATACTTGTAGACAGGAGCCTAGCATAATCACCATCAGAGAGGCTCCATCTAGCAACTGATAGAAATGGATGCAGAAACCCACAGCCAAACATTAGGTAGAGCTCTGGAATCCTGAAAGGGGTAGGGGAGGAGGGGTTGTAGGACACCACAAGAAAACCCACAAAATCAACTAACGGGGCTCATAGGGGCTCACAGAGAGTAACCAACAATCAGGGAGCCTGTGTGAGTCTGACCTAGGCCCTCTGCATATATGTTCTGGTTGTGTAGCTTGGTCTTCTTGTGGGACTCCTAACAGCATGAGTAGGGGCTATCTCTGATGCTTTGTCTGCTATTGATTTTTTTTTTTAAAGGACATGGCATTTGAAAGGAGATACATTGGGAGGTCCTGGCAGGAGCTGGAGGGAGGTTGAGGTAGAAGATATGATCAAAATACAATGTATACACATATTAAATTTTCAAGAAGTAAAGAAAAATATTTTAAAAATAATATTTGCAGAGTATAGCATGTATAATATGATGCATGAATTTATTGCCCAACCCCAAAATCTTTGTAGCTTTTGGTATAGACATCCTGTCTTTCCCTGTCTGGGTTTCATACTCGAATAGAATGTCTGTCAAACAGAATGTAAGGGAGGAGAGAGAATTGTGACTTAAGAAAGAATCATTGGTTCAGAACTCCAATGGATGCCATTACTAAGAAAGAGCAAGAGGACAGCTGTGATAGTGAAGATGTTGGCATCAGTCCGCTGCTCTGTGAAGGCAATTCTTCATCCTGCTGTGCTTGGCCATTCTAGGGAAGCTGTACATAAGCTTGTGATCCCTCGGAAAAATTTCTGCTTACATCACACAGTGCATCCCCCAGCTAAGTATGGTGGAAGGCAAACTGTGACTATGATTCCTGGAGATGGTATTGGACCTGAGCTTATGGTTCATGTCAAGAGAGTATTCAGATCAAATTGTGTGCCAGTGGACTTTGAGGAGGTGTGGGTGACCTCCACATCTACTGAGGAGGAGGTTCTTGATGCACTTATGGCCATCCGTCGGAACCGTGTCGCTCTGAAGGGCAACATTGCAACTAATCACAATCTGCCTATCACTTACAAATCTCACAACACCAAGTTTCGAACCAGCCTTGACCTCTATGCCAGCGTCATCCATTACAAGACTTTTCCTGGTGTGGAGACCCGGCACAAGGACATAGACATCTTAGTTGTTAGGGAAAACACAGAGGGCGAGTACACTAACCTGGAGTATGAAGGCGTGAAAGGCGTGGTAGAGAGCCTCAAGATCGTGACAAAGACCAAGTCTCTGCGCATTGCTGAATATGCCTTTAATCTTGCTCAAAAGATGGGGCGCAAAAAAGTGACGGTTGTTCACAAAGCCAACATCATGAAACTGGGAGATGGACTTTTCTTTCAATGCTGTAAGGATGTGGCAGCTCACTACCCCCAGATCACCTTTGAGAGTATGATTATAGACAACACCACAATGCAGTTGGTATCCAATCCCCAAAGGTTTGATGTCATGGTGATGCCCAATCTTTATGGCAACATTGTCAACAGTATCTGTACAGGGCTGGTTGGAGGGTCAGGACTTGTGCCTGGAGCCAATTATGGTGATATATATGCAATATTTGAGACTGGTTCAAGGGAAATAGGTAAAAATTTAGCTCATAGAAATATTGCCAATCCTGTCGCCATGCTGCTAACCAGCTGTATCATGCTGGACTACCTTGGTCTTCACTCCTATGCCATGGAGATCCGCTGTGCCATTATGGCATCCTTGGAGAACAAAGCCATCTGCACACCAGACATAGGAGGTCAAGGTACTACATCAGGCGTTGTGAATTTCATCATGGAATATATGAAAAGTCATGGATGTTCTTGTCATCCAAATTTGCTCCTGTCCTACACTTGACTCACCCCCTCAGAAACTCCAGCCAGCTTAGCTAGCATGGATAGAGAGTCAACATTGGCTCCAATTCACTGAAAGGGAAGGGGGATCATCAGTATTGATCTTTCCATTGATTTTAAATGCAATAAAAATTGCTTATTTGAATTAGCAAAGCTTATTGAAATGTGGACAAATGGAGGTGGAGGAATTTCCCTGAAAGTTTATTCCAAAGTTCTCACCTCTCTGGGATATGACATACTGACTGAATCAGAACTCTTCATAAAGTTCTGAAGCTTTCTCAGAACCTAAAAGTGATTTCTCTCTTTATCTGAGCCATTGGAATTCAGCAATCCAACTAAAGGGGATCCTGGGCTGGAGAAAGTTATTATTGAGTTGATCAGTGTTGGCCTACTAAGTACACATTGTGACTTTAATAATGGCACTGAGCCAGTGCAGAAAGCCTCCACACCCACAATGCCCCCCTTTCCCTTGATGATGGTTGAGATATTTTTGTTAGGAATTCCCCTTGGACCACTAAGCTCTCCTAGAGAGAGAAACTTTAACTTAAACTTCTTTAAATTGTACTGAAAAACGTGGCTGTCAAATCTCCCCAAAGTCACTAAGTCCATAGTTCTCTGCTATATAAACAGAACCTTGGAATACAAGCCACACATTCAGTGATTTACAATTTCTTGTGGTTTATTTGCCAACTATGAAAAAGTATATGTAAAAATCAAAAGCCATGAGCTAACTTAAATACTTGCCATTATTTTATTTACAGTACTTTAAAAGTTATAATTGGGAATAAGGCAAACAAAACCTTATTAGTACTTGAAAGAAGTTCTTAAGTAGAAAATGTAAAAATGATTATACAAACTCACAATAATTTTATCAGAAGGAATGACAAGTGGATGGAATTAAGATTGAGAGATCTGCAACATCTGCATATCTCACCTATCAGCTGTGGATACCAGCATGCTTCATTATCACACACTAAAGTTCTTTATCTGGGACCATGAAAAGGTCCCAGAGTTGTGGGCTCACTTTTCATAATGACCACATATCCACAGCCAGGCTAGTTGGATGGATTTTTCATAAGAAGGAAGTGATTGACAGTCCTACGTAGAAGTTCCTAAAGAAGGAAGGCAGGCAAGTGGGGATTTTCAAACAGCCGGAGTAGTGTTGGTTGGTAGCCCGCCTCTTCTTACATGATCCAGACCTACACCAGTGCCATTGTGTGGTGAACAGAGTGAGGATTTATCCTGCTGTCTCTACCTGCTATGCCACACTGGCCAAATTAACTAGCCCACTCCCCACTTTTGACCCTTTTTCTCAACACTAGAGGTATTTAGTGGTTAATACCAATTTTAAACATGACAAGATCTGTATCACTTAGAAGACAAGGATTTGTATGATCCTGTGAGGGTTATCTAGATTGTTAGCCTCTGGGCATGTCTATGCTGACGTCTCAGTTAGGTAAATTGAGGCAGGAGGACCAATCCTAACTGCCAGACGAGTAAAAAGAATAAAGTGAACTAAACACAGGTGTTCATTGTTCTCTGCTTCCTGACTGCAGGTGCAGTGTGACCATCCACCGCAAGCCCCACCCATTAAATCTTCCCCATCACGATACATTTGAAATGGAGGCCAAAAGAAACCCTTGCTTTTTAAGTTCCTTTAGTCACAGTATTTCATCATGGAGACAGAAGTTAGGTAATACTGGGACTTTATTCAAAGCACAGACAGTTCAACTGCAGATGCCCAACTGTTAGCAAATGTTTAACTGTTGGGGTGTGTGTGTGTAGAATGATGTGTTTGAGCTAAAGTCTACACCCAGGTTAAAAATGTTCAGCCCCTGACACCCTCTGGACCAGACTCTGGATGTGACAACCTGTCACCTGTTATTGCCATTCTCCATTTTCATTGTTAGACTCTTCTACTTGAGTATCTCTAGGGAGCATGGTGTGAAGCTATTCTTCCTTGTTCCCTGTATCTTTCCCATAATGACTGGTACACTGAACATAAGTAATTGCATTTTTTTAAAGTAATGAAACAGTGGTACTAGTTTAATACTCTTAAATATTGAGTAAATAATAATGGTGCCTATCTCCTAGCATTGCTGAAAATACAAAGAAAGGGCCACATTTTGCCTGTTACATAGCATCTAGTAGGTTTCCAAAATTACCATCCTCATTATTGCCTATTGCATGCCATGGTGAATGATGATCCTGAAGGGAATAGGTTTATTACATAAGAAATTGTGTACAGATTATCATTCCATAACATATTTTCAACCAGGAGAGCAAACTATTTTCTTTAAGTCCTCTGATCCTCTTTCCATTTTATTTCTTTTTCCTTTTTTGCATGTGTATGTCTGTTATATATTGTATATGTATGTTTCTGCACATGAGTGGATGCATGTGTGTATGAACACGCAAGTATGTGCAATGGGAGCTTCCTAGTATGTCTTACTTTAAAGTATTCCCTGTTAACTTGTGTCTACCTGTAATTCCCTTTCTTCTGTTTCCTACAATGTACCCAATGTGTTCCTTTTGAACCACAATAGAATTATATCACCTCCTTCCTCAAGACTCTCCCATTCAGTGGCTTCATTTTGTCCTTTAGAGAAAGGCAGCTAAGCAAACACAATGTGCTCCTGCCTGTAGAGTGACTGAGAAATCCATCATTGAAGAGTCAGGACCTAGGATGGGGGCAGGCTCTTCATTCATGTTCACCCTAAGTATTTATGGAAGGAAGCAAGGACTGAGTGAGTGAAAGGTTCCCAGCATAGACAAGTGTTGGTAACTAGAACTGATTTATTGCAAAAAACCTCGTGTCTGGCTTTCATCTGCAAACCTCTCCAACACTGTTCTTTCCTAAAGAATTCTGGGCCCACAGGGCAGTGAAACGGGTTCCTGTTGGGTATGTTCCCTGAGTTTGCTTTATTACACTTAGTACATCACCTCACCTGCCTACATTCATCCCATCCTCTCATTTTTGTCTCTATCAGTTGCTTTTAGTCCAGAATATAAAGAACAGCAGCATTCTCTCTGCCTTTTCTCTAACTTCATTCTCACCAGGCCTCCCTTTTGACTGATGATCTTACAAATTACCCAGTCATTTAAACACTAGAGTTGGCATTCATCCCTAGTCTGCTCACATAGGTGTGTTGACACTGGAAAAGCTGCTTACCCTCTCTGATATCTGGCTTGCTTACTATTTTAGAAGGTCAAAGCCAACCTACATGGGACTATAAAAATTTCTCTTGGGGTTTATTGCTAAATGGCATCCCAAATCTAGTTGTTTAGGATAAATGATCGTGTGTCATGGTTCTGGAGGTTAAAGGAAGTACTGAGAATTGCTGGGACACCAAAGGTGGCTTCCTGTAAGTTCACAGTAATGGCTGCCTGTCAGAATCCTCAATTCTTTCCCACATGAAAATTTGAAGTAATTGATCTTTTCATAGCATGGCATGTGTTTCTAGGCAAAAAGAGCGAGACTGCAGATTTCTTAAGGCTTGGCCTTGAAAGTGTCTCAATACTATTTCTCCCACATTCCATTATTCATAACAGCACCAGAGATAGAGCAGATTTAAAAATAAGGAAATGATGAGAGGGTTAAGGTTAGTATTGGGGTCTGGGGGAGAGATAAGGCCTCATTGCCCCAAAGTCCAGTGGAATACAGAGTGGTATGTGGCCATATTTGGAAATGCTCTTGATCATAATCATTCATTTCCATGTCTGACTTGTTTGCTAATAGGCACTACTTAGCCAGAAGTTGCTCTTCTGATTCCCTATTTACCTCTGCACCTACTTAGCTTTAGGATCTGTGAAGTCTGCTTTATAATGTGCCCTGTGTCAACTCCATCCCCCCTCCCTTCTATGCTTTTGCCAACTAAGGGTTATTTACAGAGCCCTCTACTAGTGTACCAAGTTTGAACACCTTCACCTCACACCTTTCAAGAACAACTCATCTACTAGGTAATAGTTTTACTATATCACATAGTCTTTGGGAGTAGGAGACATTTCTTGCTGACCTAATCCTTGCATTGACCAGAACAGTGCTTACATAGGAGGTACACATACCACATTAGGTGGAAGATAATAATTGCAATTTATATGATATATTTTGTCTATTGTATTCTATTCCTTATTCTGCATACTTTGCACTTAATGTTTATTTAATTTTCATGTTAACCCTATTCAATGAATATTATCACACTCACCATTTAATAAAGGAGAAAACGGAGAAACAGAGACACTAAGAAATTTGCTTGCAGTATCACCAGCATGAGGGGAGACCAGGTTGCTCCAGAATCATAATGTTTGAGTGGTCAGGAGCATTTGAGATGGGGAATTTCTCACTTTGATGTAAAAGAGGACTAGTTTTCTGCAATAAACCCATGTTTCCATTTCATAGGCACATGTAGAGTTCAAAGGAATTTTGGGAGCTGCTTTCTGGAAGCTGGCCTTGATCCCAAAGATTACAAAACCTGATGAGCATTGGTACTGGCTCAGATCTAAAGTTCTCACTTCTCTGCAGCGTCTCTCCTTGTGTGGCCCACAGGCACATGGAGCACCGGTGTGTCTAAACATTTACTATGTCAGGTGCTCTAAGTGTGTCCTGCATGTGAGCAATATACTTCTTACATTGTTATTTGATGACTGAAGTATAGGAAGTTTAGTGTCTCCCTCGGGGCCAATGGGTAGTCAGTGGGGAGACAGAATTAAAGTTTAGAGGGCAGCACCAGTGTTTAACTTTTACCACTAACCTAATTCCTAAATTGAAAGTTACTGACATGGCCCAGAGAGAGGAAGGTAGAACTTACAGACATTTGAGATGATCCTGCATCCCAAATTGAGCATCAAATGTTGAAGAAAGTGACATTTCAAAAACATGAAGTCATGAGCCAATGAGATGGCTTAGCTGGCAAAGGTATTTATCCTCAAACCTGGGGATCTTGGTTTGAATCCCAGGACCTACACATGGTAGGAGAGAACTGATCCCCACAAAAGGGCCTTCTGATCTTCATAGGGGTGCTATGGTACCTGTACATGCACACACACACACACACACACACACACCTCCCACAGCCTCCCACCCCACACTCAGCCTCCTCTACCACACAGCCCACATACACACATATAGCCCCTCCATGTGCATACACACACATACATGCACACATAGCCCACACACACACACAGCCACCTCACACATGTACACACACACACATACACACACACACACACACAGAGAGAGAGAGAGAGAGTGCTTTTCCCCAGCCCACACAAATAAATAATAAATAAATCATCTATTCCTTTGGGGTAATAACTGACAAAAAGGGAGAAAACTTGGACTAGAGATGGTCTGGTACTTATGTGAAAGAATTTCTAGGATGGAATTAGTAGTGTAGGCCTGTAGCCCCAGTAAATTAGGAGAGGAGAAGGTTATGGTCTGCTTGTGCTACAGAGTGAGTTCAAGGCCATCCAGACAACATAGTGACATGCTTTCACAAGATCAAGGGAAAGAGAGGGCTGTGCATATATGTGGTGATATATTGTGTACACCAGTAAAGCTTGCCTGAGGATCAGAGGCAGAGCCAGCCACTAGATTAGACATAGAGGCCAGACAGTGGAGGCAGAGATCCATCTGGATCTCTGTGAGCTCAAGGCCACATTGGAAACAGAGCCAGGCAATGGTGGTACACACCTTTAATCCCAGTACTGGGAAGCACACATGCCTTTAATCTTAGGAAGTGACAGCAGGGCAGAGAAAGGTATATAATGCGTGAGGAAACAGGAACTAAAGCAGTTCAGCTGAGACCCTTCGGGTGAGGTCTCAGGGGCTCACAGTCTGAGGATTCATAGAAACAGGATCAGCTGAGGAGTTGGTGAGGTGAGGTTGGCTGTGGCTTGCTCCACTTCTCTGATCTTTCAGCTTTCACCCTGATATCTGGCTCTTTTATTATTATTATTATTATTATTATTATTATTATTATTATTAAAAGACCATCTAAGATTCAAATAACACGTATGCCTCAGCCCCAGAAAACTTCCCAACACCTGAGACCCCAGTGCAATCTTCAGAACTAAGCAAATCTAAAATAATGCTATGAGGTAGACACAATACAGTAATTTAAATTTCCACAGGTCAGAGAGGAATTTGCAGGAAGTGTCCAGTTTCAGGTCGTTACAGAGGTTGCAGAGCATTGACAAGTAGCATCATCGGCTCAGTTTCTGCAGGGAGCTGATTGCACAGCCAGGAGCATTTTGAGGTGGGCCATGTTTGGTCTGTGAAGTTTTCCTGACAACTTGTGTAACATTGGAATTTCAAGTGGCAGAGAGATATTCCCATCAGAAAGAATCTATTTACCACAGTGGAAAGTAGCGCTATTACATCTGCAATTGTTCTGGGAAGCAGGAGGAAAAGAGAAAGGAGTGTGTGCAAAGTGGAAAAAATACCCCAAGTTCACTAAAGAAATTAGAAAGGAAAATTGAGTCTTATCAATTTTATAAGTGCTTAAAACTCAACTGAGTGAAAAGGCCTGCCGATAACACCTCGGATTGGGTTCTGCTCAATTCAAGCATTGAGTTACTCCATGCAAAGTAGACGTGCATGATGAATGCTGTCGCAAAAGAGAGAATGTCATATGTCTAAATACAAAACTGATTTTTTTCTGTTTTTCATAAAATGCCTTAAAATCAAATTATTATAAATGCTCCCATGCTAATTAAGGGACTTACTTAGGGAAGGAAACATTGGCTTTGGCTATATGTCTTAATATTTTCACAAAAATTATTTGGAGAATACATTGAAAGAAAAAATATTAGAAGACTTACTAATTAGTCACAAAAGTATACTTTTCACAATTGCACATTGACTGGCTGTGGTGATCTGACTAAAAATGGCCCCCATAGGCTTGTATAGTTGAATGCTTAGTCACCAGGGAGTAGAACTCCCTTTGATAGGATTAGAAGATTAGGAGACATGGCCTTGTTGGAGGAAGTGTATCACTGGGGGTGGGCTTGGAGGTTTCAAAAGCCCATCTCTCTCTACTTACGGATCAGGATGTATTTCTCAGCTGCTGCTCCAGTATCTGCCTGCATGCCACCATGCTTCCAGCCATGATGATAATGGACCACACCTCTGAAACTATAAGCAAGCCTCTGATTAAATGTTTTTTCTTATGATTGTTGCCTTGGACATGATGTCTCTTCACAGCAATAGCATAGTAACTAAGACAAATGCCATTATTTAATTAGCTTTTCTGTGGTAACTGCCTCACAGTATACCTGTACATAAAAGTGTCAAGATATATATGTACACACAATATACCTTAAGTATATACAGTTTTAAATGGTCAATTCTACCTGAAAAAAGACTAGAAAATACAAACAGATTTTAAAAAAAATCTTTAATAACAATTCAATGTTGGTTACATTGTAGAGCTCAGAAATATGAAGCTATTATGCAAAATAGGGAAACAAGTACTAATATGGTGGAATTGGGTTCTTGTGATGTCACAAAAAGGCATCAAACACTGACCAAAGTGTCCCTCACCTCCAGAAACTGAGAGAGAGAGAGAGAGAGATTGATAGATTTCTCGTGGAACTTCACAGAACTTGGATAATGGCTATGGATTGGGAAGACACTGAGGATCTTCATGTGAAAAGATGAAATGGAATTATTTAACTGTTCCATATTCAAGTAGAAACAATATTTCTAAACGAGTCTGTTATCTAATCATAGTCTGGTAATACTATATTCAGTATATCTATGTCCAACTGAATCTGTAAGTCAAGTGTACCCCCATTGCTGTCCATCTGATGTATTACTTAAGTTAGTCAACTTTGTATAGACAATTTTACTTTCTTTAAATGTTGCCACTGGGGCCAGTGAGATGGCTCAGTGGGTAAAGGTGCCTGCCACCCAGCCTGAGGACCTGAGTTTGACCCTGGCACCCACATGGTGGAAAGGGAGAAGTAACTCCTGCATGTTGTCCTCTGAACTGCATACACATGCCATGACACAGGCAAACCCACACATCTGACTGTCCCCTAACGTAAATAAATGTAAAAATATGTTGTCACTGATCACAAGGAAATCACTTTGCCTAAATTTGAAGTTGTTTCTTTAAATGTTTACAATGTCTTCTCAGCACAGCGTTCTGCAGGGAAATAAGAGAGGAGATTTTGAAGTTATTGTGCAGAAACCTGCAGTAGCAAAGTAAGAAGCAGAGATTTCTAGATACTCTTATGGAAAGAAATACAAAGGAAGTTCAAAAGAAGTTCTATTTAACTCCTCATGGCTGTGGCTAGGGGACATCTGTGGTACTTCATCCAGGTTTTATCTTTCAAAATCGTGAAAGGTTTAGTTTCTTGAACAGGTGTACCATGTACTCAAAAGGCAACCTTATGCCAAGCTTCCGAAAGAGATGTTGGAAAGCCTGGTTTATAAATAACTTGTTTTCTCCAGGCTAAGAAATGTCTCTAGGAGTGATCCTTTGCAAGGTATTCGTATTCATGTTCTGCTGATACTAAGTTATTTTTGTCTACAATTTATTCTTGCCTGCAGCAAGATCCTTGCTTGTGGTGACCTCACTGGTTCATTCTTCCTCTCACTCACTCATTGCTCTGTGTAGGTTGTTGAGTAAGGCTCCTGCTTTGACCTGCAAACCTTGGAGCCCTGAGGTGTCAGCTTTGAGGCACTGAGTGAATCAGCAGTAATTAGGTCACTAACAGCAGAGCGTGTTCAGTGTGGTAATAGAGATATGAGCAGGCAGCTATGAGAACAGAAGACAAAGGAAACCAGGAGCACCTCCCAAGAACAAGCCAAGCCCAAGCTGAGCCCTAAAACTCTAGGAACAAGAAGGGTGAAAGAGTCAAAGGGAAAGAGAAGAGCATTGTGGTGAGTGCTGAGGCCCAGACTGCCATTGTTTGCATGCTAAGTGATATTCAAACCAGTCACAGAATTGTGTTAGAATTTTGATGGGGATTGCACTGAATCTGTAGATTGCTTTTGGTAGGGTGGCCATTTTTACTATATTAATCCTACCAGTCCTTGGGCATGGGAGATCTTTCCATCTTCTCATCCTACCATAGAGGCACTTAGAATAAAGCAGTCTAAGCAAGCCACAGGACTAAGCCAGTAAACAGCACCATGGCCACTGTATCAGCTCCTGCCTCCAAGTTCTCACCCTGTTTGAGTTCCTGTCCTGGTTTCCTTCAATGACGGGCAATGATGTGGAAGTGTAAGCCAAGTAAACCCCTCCTTCCCCATGTTGTCTTTGGTTGTGCCGTTCCATTACATCCATGATAACCCCAACTAAGATGAAGGTGTGAGGGGAACTGGAATGGGAGGACCAAGTGGGAAAGGGGAAGGAAGAGGGGCACAAAGGAGGAAAGATGAGTAGAGACAGCTAAAGTTAAGGGCCATTAGAGGGGTGATATGAAAACCTGATATACATGTGAAGGGGATCTAAATGAAATCACCAAGTAATGGGTGGATACAGAGCCCCAACTGGCCATCTCTTTTCACCAAATGAAGCTTCCAGTATGAGGATTGGGTTACATCTAATTGAGTTGTTGGCCAAAGGGACCCTATGGGAACCCCCAACAACCCAGGCTATTGCCAAGAACAAGGTTCCTCTCTGCCAACTGATGGTGAGCCCCCACTGCTGAAGACAACACCTGTGCAACTCATTGAACATGTTCCGGTGTCTTTGGTACAGAAAAGTACTCTGCATGCCATGAGAAGAGAAATGTAAACACCGAGCCAGCCATCATCCCTTTACTCTACAGCGCTGCCAGGCCTGTAAGCTATGCTATTACAATGCTGGCACAAAGCTTGCAGAAGTGACCAAAGTCCAATTGGATTTAAGGTTTAGTCCACATGATGGAACCCATACCTGATACTGATTGGGTGACCCAGAACCTAAGACTAGAGAGCCCAGGAACCTAGGGTAAAAACCAAATAGTGCTTGTCTTTAAAAGAAAAGAGGGACAGTAAAAAAAACTCCTAATGACATTCTGCTATACTCATAGATCAGTGCTTTGCTTGGCCATCATCAGAGATGCTTCCTCCTGCACCAGATGAGAACAAACACGGAAACCCACAACTAGACATTCTGCAAAGAATGAGAGACTCAGCCATAAATTGGATGTCTCTATTAAATCCCTCCCCTCAGGGCTCAGGGAACCCCGGGAAAGAGGAGGCAGAATGAGTGTAAGAGCCAAAGGGGATGGAGGACACCAGGAGAACAAGGTTCTCTGCCTCAGCATGATCAAAGCTCATGTGAAGTCATAGAAATGGAGGCAGCATGCACAGGGCCTGCACAGGCCTGCACCAGATGGGCCTTTAGAGCTGAAAAGACAGTGGACACATGCCCCCATCTCTAATATGAAAGCTGTCTCCAATTGATAACCACAAACAAATGAAAATTCAGTTTTTCCAGGGGGTCCCACTGGGAAACAAACTACTCCTAAGGGTATTTGGCATGTCCAGTAGTAGATAGTCACCAGAAAATGAGCTCAGCAACTTCTTTGGAGGTTCCTTGTCTCATGATGTCATGTCAGGACTTTACAATTAAAAAAAAAGAAAAGAAAAGAAAAAAACTTTCATACCTTTCTATTTATCCACCTATTTATCTGCCTTATCATCTCTCTATCTAAAAATGATAATTTTAATATCTCTTCTCTTTGCATATATAGCATGGCTTCCAGTTTAGTGTTTTTACGGGATTCCTGAGTATTGAATGATGGGTCTCTGCATATATATCTGTTTCATGTGCCTTTCCCTGGGCCCCTTCTGCTTGTTTGGTCTTGTTCTGATGTATTAGTTTTGTTTTATCTTATTTTATTTTATTATTACCCCATAGAAGCCTGTTTATTTTCTAATGAGTGATGGAAAGTGAGTGAATCTGTATTGGAGGGGAGATGTGGAGGAACCGGGAATTTTTGAGGGAGGGCACATAGTAGCCAGGATATTAAAAATATTAAGATTATAAAAAGTAACATTTATCAAATAATAAAAAACAAAACATCAAAGCCATTACAAAAAATAAGCCATTATATTTTCTCCAGCATTGCATATTTTATACAGTATAATTATTGTTGAATTAATTCTATCAATGTTTATTCATAGGCCAGATTTTTCAGGACTCAGGGTGAACCTCTGACTTTTTCTATCCCTGGATGAACTCTTTACATGGATGAGTTAACCTCACCAGGCCATCTGCTGCAGTAGGTTCTAATTCTTATAAATAGGAAGTTTCATTGTTTGAAGCTCCTTTTCAACACAACCACCACTTCTTTCTCTTCTTTTTCATGTGTCTCTCAGTGTCAGCTTCTCTGTGAGCAGGTTTCACAGGTTTGCTTTTTAGCACCCTGTTTCCTTCTTTTCTCAGAGGCCTCCTTGAGAGTGAGCTTCCCTTCCTTAGTGTTTTCTTGCAGAGTGTGTCACCTGCTCTGATATTCAACTGCCCACCCCTTCTTCTGGAAATATCCTGAAGTTTCTGTGGAATTCCTTTGCTGTCCCTCCTTAGTCACTGGTTTTGCTCTGCTAGCCCCATCTCCTGCGATTGCCCTGAGAATCTACTGATTGACTAGGAATATCTGTGGTAGTTGCGGTTCCCATTTTTCTGTCACATTAGAAGGATATGCATTTTCTGGACATCAGAGCACCATTAGAGAGTGGCCAAAGCATTCCCCAGGCATCCTAGGTTCTAGGAAATAAACGTTTCTAATAATGACTCCGCTGCTGTTCCACCCCATCCTTCTCTTCTCCATTCCCACAATGGCATCTTTTGCCCAAAGCATCATCAAATTGTATGCTCTTGCAAGGAAGCTATAGTCTATCTGTTTGGAGTATTTCAGATGCGGACAGCTGAAGGTATTGGTGTTATTTGACCATGTGCCACTGGTCCACCCCATCCTTCTCCATTCCCAGGATGGCATCTTTTGCCCAAAACATCATCAAATTGCATGCTCTTGTAAGGAAGCTATAGTCTATCTGTTTGGCATACTCCAGATGTGGACAGCTGAAGATATTGGTGTTGCTTGACCATGTGTGTGATTTTATGCAGATTGGCAGATGCACTTTACAATCTCCAGTGGAATTTCAGCAGCAAAGAACTTTAAATGCAGAGGAGGGGAAGCATTTCTCTCCTAGGATTCCTGCTGAGCCGATAACAGGCTATGGGAAGTCATCTATTTAAACAGAAATAAATACGCCTTGGGATGCCAGGGGACTATTTTCAGCTTTATTAAGCTATTTTCAGCTTTATTAAGAAATCTGTGTTTAATTTTTTCCAGTCCTGTTCATTGCACTTTTCTCTGTGTATGGACCAATTAGAATCCTTGATGAGAAAGCAGCCATTGTGTTCTCATGTTTGCAGAGAAGCGGTGATTTTCGAGGGGAGTGAGGAACCTGCAGGGCTCCCAAGTGCACAGTCAGCAACTTGTATTTAACCCTAACCAGCTTGTCATAGGAAGAAAGCATTCTTGGTTAGACATTGCTTACCCCTGGAGCCTGGAAATTTTTAGATATGTGTTCTTTCTAAAAAACAAACAAGCAACAAACAAACAAACAAAAAAAACCCAAAAACAAACAACCTAGAATGCTTATAAATCAGTAACCTAAATTAAACCGAACACCGCTGAGGTCAGGATCAAACAGTGGCATGTATAGTGTAAAACAACAGAGGATAAAGACATGGCCGCCTTTATCAGGGACCTTCTTAAGCCTTAGGAGCCATGGATAGCATGTGGGCTAATTAGCATAACCATGTCCTTCCTGTGCAGACACTGTGATTTGCATAATCTCCTTGTGATGTTTTTCAGCTCTTTAAAACCACAGAAACCTATGTGCTATTAGGCATGCAGCCACAGTCTGATTCACGCGTGCATCAGTCCTGTTGTGTCTAGAAGACATTATTTTCATGGGGTTATTCATTACCTTGGTCTCTTACAATCTTTCTGCCTCCTCTTTGCATAGATCCCTGAACCCTGAGGAGAGGAGGTTCATAAAGGGTTATATTATTTTTTTGATAGAGACAGGGTGGCAGGGAGGGAGGGAAGGAGAGAGAGAAAGAGAGAGAGCATGAAGTTCTAAAGACAGGGAATTGGGGATGATCTGGAAGGAGTTGAGGGAGGGGGTAGAATATAATCCAAATATATTGTATAAAAAATTAAGTTAAGCCTTAAAAACAATGAAAGCCATTCTTTACTAAGAAGCAAGTGTGTTGGCCTTCTGCCTTTCAACAATGTTAATGTGGTGCTATAGAGATGAGTCCATGAACACATACACATCACTAAAAAATGATAAAAAAAATACATTAAAAAAGAACACTAGTTGTTAGTATTTCTGACATTACCTGGCCTATCTCTAGGGCTTCCAGCTGTAGCCACTAAGAACATCTCCTGGCACATGTGTTGTCAGTATTCAGGCAAATGCTTAGTCAGTCCAGGGTCTTAGGACCTTATGTCACTATGTAATCTATGTGCACGTGCTACATGGCTGTGTAAGCCTCTGAATGCATGTGCTAAGCCCCCTTTAAAAGTGAGCTCAGCCCATTTCGCTCTCTCTCCGTCACCTTCCTTTCAGAGGCTGTTGTCCATGTCCCTTCTACCCCCCACCTTCTTAATAAACTTTGAAAATGCTTTTGTTGTACATCATGTTTCATTCCTGTGCTGTGAAACTACAACACTAGTATGTTGTTTCTCATGACTGGGGCTTCACCCACTCAGCTGGGTCAACTATTCAACTGGTTCTTATCCTCTATGGATTGTCTGTTGGCATCACTATCATTCTGCTACAGACAGACAAGGGTTCATCAGGAGTTGATCTAGAATTGACACTGGCTTCATTCCCATGGCTGAATCTTGGTAGGTAATTGGAGTGGCTGTGTAGTATCTCACCTCATTTCTTAGTCCCATTGAGGCTAGACAGGCTTTCTTATTACATAGTGGATGCATTCTGAGTAGGAATGTCCTAGAAAATTAAGCCTTGAAGTTCATATGCTTTTGAAGATCTGCTTATATTGAATTTGAAGACATCATTCCCTCACAGCAGGTCATTCAGATATGTCTAAGTAAAACTTGAAAGAGACTCTGTCTTGGATGTCCAGCTCATGGGCTGTGTCTGCTCAGAGTGACCTTGAACAAGGCCCAAACCAAAGTGATAAACTTACTTAGGAGATTATGGGATCTTTGGGAGACTGTTTTTTTACAATTTTTTGAAATTATAATGTAATTACATCATGCCCCCCCCTTTCCTTTCCTCCCTCCAACTGCTCCCATGCACTCTCTTTGCTCTCTCTCTTAAATCCATGGCCTCTTTTTTTAATTGCTGTTACACACACACACACACACACACACACACACACTCATAACTTTGGAAACAACATCATTTCAAAAGGTAAAGCCCATAATGAGTCCTTATGGAACATGTCATCGGTGCCTATGGCATTGTTATCCTGGCTTCTTTCTTTAGATGGAAATGTAAGAGAGTACTTGCCAGTTCAGTGGCATGCCAGGATTGACTGCTCAGTACCCGGGATAAGCCATGGCAATGAGTATTATTCGTGTACTAATGCATCATTGATCTGGTCCCTACTGTGTTGGGTGCTGTGGAAAAACAACCTGGGTAAGATGTGGTCCTTTTCCTCAAGGTGCTTAGAGTCTAGAAGAAAATATTACACTACCAGATGCTAGCAAAAAGCATTTAGGAGAGAGAGAGAGAGAGAGAGAGAGAGAGAGAGAGAGAGAGAGAGAGAGAGAGAGAGAGAGTAGCATATATATCTTATGACATCTTAAAAATTGGTATTATTAGAAGGCTAGATGAATTTCAGAAAGGTGTTCCTCTTAGGAGATATATTCTTTTCTCTTGATTGCTATAGTTTTCTGTATTGGAGAAACTGAAGCATTTATTCCTCAAGCATATTTGGAAGGCATCATGAAAAGCCAATTTTTCTTAATGGTGAACTAACATCCAGGTCAGTCTAGTGTTGGAAGAATTTCATCTACTGCTATGACTTCCTGCTTCATTTGACTTAGTGAAAGACGTGAGGCACAGTGGCTCCTTATTTATTGAAATGTTTTCGGATCCACTGCCACAAATAGGAACAAACAAGCAAACAAGACAAAAATAACAAAAGAAACAATCACTCATTTGAAAAACTATGGTCTACTTAGCTGTATATCGCTGCCCTTTGAACAATATAACATTTGGCATATGGCAGATGCTGTCACTGTCCTTGTGTTGCTGAAGTAAATACCCTAGACTGAGCAATTTGTCAAGAATAGCAATGTGTTGCCTATAGTTGTGGTGGCCATGAAGTCGAAGATCATGACATTGGAAAGTTTTGAGTCTAAAGAAGCCCCAGTCTGTGCTTCCAAGCTATTATAATCCCCCAAGGACACAGTTAAGTTACTCTCACAAGGCAGAAGTTGGAAGAGGATGAAAGTCTAGCACTTGCGAACCTTATTCCCAGGAGCAGAGCACTCCTAACTTGATTGACTCCCAATGGAGTCAAATTGTTAATAACATTACATTGAGGATTAATTTTCAACATTAATTTTGGAGGTGATACTGTCATCCAAACCATAGCAAAAGGTCAGTTAGTGCTAATTTACAAGGTAGAAGCTGCGGTATGCTTTTGTTTCATGTTCTTTTAAGTCTAAGATCAAACAAGCCCTCCCCAAACTACCCTGGTTAGTACATACCCATTCCCAAGGCCGGTTTTAAGTGTTTTTTATATATTATTCACATTGTCCTGGTAGAAGTTTGTTCATGGTCTGTAACCTTTTTCATCTTCAACATGGAAAAGTTTCAGTGACCTGCTCAGGAGTCAGAGGTAGGGCTGGAATGATGGCCTTTTGACTCAGCAGTTGATTCCCCTTCCCACCCTGTGACACAGAGTTGGCCCAGTGGGAACATCTTGGAGTGGCTTTCAGTTGAGTCAAGATTAGATATGAATTCTTGTCATAGACCAGAACCAGCCAGTTATATGATCGTGGATCTTACTTGCTTTTCAAAGTCCTTTCTCTGAGCACACAAGTCAAAGCCTGTACATCCATGCTAATTTAGAACCCATGTTTTCTTCTTAGCTTCTGTTGTATATTCTGCATCCCTACTCTTCTTCATCTACTCTGCCTATTAAGTAGCATGCATTTTCTTCTTCTAACATTCTATTTCATCTGCTTATTTTCCTTTTTAATTTACTTTCTTTGGAAATTTCATACAAACTACTGTATTTATATAATTTCCACTCTTCTTCTTATTTTTGCCTTTTCCCATGTATCCCCCTCACTTTTTCAAATTCATGACCTCTGTGTGTTTAGGGCTGACCACTGAGGTTGGATAGCCAATCAGGAGCCTCATCATGGGGAAAAGCTCAGTCTTCCTCTCTTAGCAGCCATTATTTGCCCATAGGTCTTTATCGAATCATAGATTCCTGTGAGATTTCCTCCATCCACGTTGTTTTTAGTTCTGTGTCCCGTGTTGTAGAATGCAAACTACAGTGCAGATAGGAATCTTTATGTTTGTTTAAAGAGGGATCCTGTGTCTAAAATTTCCTAGAAATTAAGAGGTTCCCAATAAACACAATCAGACATTTAGACATGATAGACATTTTAAATTTCCCCCTTTTATTGAAAATAGCTTCTTTTCTCAATATATTCTGATTACAGTTTCCCCCCCTCTACTCCTCCCAGTTCCTCCCATCTGGATCCACCTCTTCCTGTCTCTCATTAGAAAACAAACAAGCTTCTAGTGGATAATAATCTAATCTAGTAACAGAAACAAAAATTAATACATTGGATAGTACTAAACAAACAGAAGGAAAAGAGCCCAAGAAAAGGCACATGAAACAGATAGAGACACAAAGATCCACTCATTCGCACACTCAGGAATCCCATAAAAACACTAAATGAAAGCCATAATAATACATAAAGGACCTTTAGGGTAAAAAGAGAGAAAAATGTAAATAAAATAAAATAAAATAATAAGATAAATTAAAAAAATAAAAAGCCCTCATATGACATCATAAGACAAGGAATCTTGTTGAGCTTCTTTTTTGTTGGTCTACTGCGGTGCTTGCAGTCTACTCTGAAGGGTAATTTATTTCTCCAGTGGGATTGTGCCATAATCATAATGGACTGAACCTCTGAACTGTAAGTGAGCCACTTTTGTTTCCTTTATAAGAGTTGCCATGGTCATGGTGTCTCTTTACAGCAATAGAACTCCTAACTAAGACAGGAGGGCTACTGTTTTTCGTGAGTGAATTTTGTATCCAGCTACTTTGCTGAAAGTGTTTATCAGTTGTAGGAGTTTCCTAGTGGAATTTTTAGGGTCACAAATATACACTTATAGAGATATTTTGACTTCTTTCTTTCCAATTTGTATCCCCTTTATCATCTTCAGTTGCCTTATTGCTCTAGGTAACACTTCAAGTACTGTATTGAATAGGTATGGAGAGAGTGGACAACCTTGTCTTTTCCCTGATTTCAGTGGAATTGTTTTGAGTTTCTCTCGATTTTAGTTCTTGTTGGTGATGGGTTTGCTGTAAACTCCCTTTATTATATTTAGATATGTAGCTTGGAAATATTTGTCCTGTCCTATTTATCATAAAAGGATATTCGATTTGTCAAAGGCATTTTCTATACCTAATAAGAAGATCATATGTTTTTTCTTTTTTTTTCAGTTTGTTAATTTGGTGGATTACATTTATTGATTTACATATATTAAACCATCCCTGCATCTCTGGGATGAAGCCTACTTGACCAAGGTGGATGATCTTTTTGATGTGTTCTTGGGTTTGGTTTGAAAGCATTTTATTTATATTTTTTACATCTATGTTCATAAGAAAAATTTGTCTGTAATTCTTTTTTGTTGAGTGTTTACGTGGTTTGGGTATCAAGGAAACTGGCTTCATAAAATGAATCTGGCCATGTTCCTTCTGTTTCTATTTTGGGGAATAATTTGAGGAGTATTAGCATTAACTTTTCTTTGAAGGTCTGATAGAATAATTCTATGCTATAACCATGTGGTCCTAGTCTTTTCTTTTTGATTGGAAAAATTTTAATTAGTGCTTTTATTTCACTAGGGGGGCATATGTCTGTTTATATTGTTTGTTTGATCTTGATTTAACTTTGCTAAGTGGTATGTATCGTGAAAGTATTCCATTTCTTTTAGATTTTCCAATTTGGTGGAGTGTATGTTTTTAAAGTATGTCCTTATGATTTTCCAATTTCCTCAGTCTCTATTGTTATGCCTCCATTTTCATTTCTAATTTTGTTAATTTAGATGCTCTTTCTCTGCCTTTTATTTAGCTAATTTGACTAAGGCTTTGTCAATTGTATTGATTTTCCTCAACAAACCAACATTTTTTCATGAAACATCATTGTTTCATTGATTCTTTGTGTTGTTTTGTTGTTGTTATTTCTTTTTTTATTGATTTCAGCCCTGAGTTGACTATTTTTGCTGTCTTCTCCTAATTGGTGTAATTTTGTTTTTTTGTTCTAGAGCTGTCAGGGGTGCTATTAAGTTACTAGTATGAAATCTCTCCAGGTTGGGTTTTTTTTTTTTTAATGTAGGCACTCAGTTCTGTGAACTTTTCTTTAAGAACTGCCTTCATGGTGTCCCTTCATGGTGTCCTATAAGCTTGGGTGTGTTGTATATTCATTTCTATTCTATTCTAGAAAGGCTTTAATTTTTTTCCATTTTTTACTCAGTAGTGAGTATTTGAGTTTCCATGAGTTTGTAAACTTTCTGTTGTTGATATCCTGCTTTAATTAGTGATGGTCAGATAGGATTCAGGGTGCTGCTGTTTCAATTTTCTTGTATTTGTTGCGAATTTTTTTTTTTTTTTTTTTTTTTTTTTTTTTGCATCTGAGTATATGCTCAGTTTTGGAGAAAGTTCCATGAGATTCTGAGAAGAAGGATTATTCATTTGAGTGAAATGTTCTGTAAATACCTGTTAGGTCCATATAGTTTATGATATCAATTCGCTCCAGCATTTCTCTGTTTAGTTTGTATTGGTGAAATTATTAAGGCCACTCTATGTAGTTAAAAGAGAGGTTTATTAGTGGCGTAACTTACAAATGAAGGGATAGGTAGATCACAGGGTCTGGGGAAGGTGTGTCGCAGTCTGGCAGTGTTCTCTGGACAACTCTGCTTGGTCCACCTCTGCTGTTCAGGGTCCAGGAAGAGAGAAAGCATGGTGCATCTGGATCTCAGGTCTTCAGGGCCCTCTCTTGGCCCCACCTTGTAGGCGTGACAGTTACTGAAGCCTCAATGGGGGTTGGAACTTCCAGATCACAGCTGGAATGGCCACCACTACAAGTTTGTGTCTGGATAGCCTGTCTATTGGTAAGAATAGAGAGTAGAAATCTTCTACTATCAGTGTCAATGCCATTTACGCTGTAGTGGTTTCTTTTAGAAATTTCTGTGCCCTTGTGTTTGGTACATAGATGTTAAGAACTATAATGCCCTCTTGATGGACTTTTCCTTTGATAAGTATGTAATATCCTTTCATGTCTGTCCTGATTTGTTTTGGTTTGAAGTCTATTTTGTCAGATATTAAAAGGGCTACACCAGCCTGCTTCTTAAGTCCATTATAATATCTTTTTCCAACACTTTACCCTGAGGTAATGTTTATCCTTGGTGTTGAGGTATGTTTCTTGTATTTGCATCCATTCTGTTAGTCTGTGTCTTTTATAGGGGACCATTGATATTGAGATATACCAATGACCAATTATTGTTAATTCCTCTTATTTTGGTGTGTGTGTGTGTGTGTGTGTGTGTGTTTTCTTCCCTTGTTTGGTTTTGCTGGTGTGAAGTTATTTCCTGTGTTTTCATGGGTGTAGTTAACCTTTTTGGGCTGGCGTTTTCCTTCTAGCACCTTCTGTAGGGATGGATTTGTAGATAGATGTTGTTTAAATTTACCTTTATCATGGAATGTCTTGTTTTCTCCATCTATGGTGATTGAAAGTTATAGTGTATGATAGTCTAGCCTAGCATTTCTGGTCTGCAGCACATCTGTCCAGGCCCTTCTGGTTTTAGAGTCTCCATTGAGAAGTCAGATGTAATTCTGATAGGCCTGCCTTTATATGCTACTTGGTCTTTTTCCTTGCACTTTTAATATTCTCTCTGTTTTGTACATTGAGTGATTGAATATTATGTGTTGTTTCTTGTCCCTTTACAGGCATCTCCTTTAGGTAAGGGACATTTTTTTTTTTTATGTTTTTGTTGAAAATATATTTTTTGATGCCTTTGATCTGGGTTTCTCCCATGTCTTCTATTCCTCTTATTCTTAGATTTGGCCTTTTCATTCATAGTGTGCCAGATTTCTTGGATGTTTTGTGGTAGGATTTTTTTTTTGATTCAATATTTTCTTTGACCAAAGTATCCATTTATTTTATTGTTTCTTCAATGTCTCAACTTCTTTCTTCTCTCTCCTGTATTCTATTGGTGAGGCTTGCCTCTGAGCTTCCTGTTCAAGTTCTTAAATTTTTCATTTCTAGTTTTCTCTCAATTTGGGTTTTCTTTATTCTATTTCCACTTTCAGGTATTGAACTATTTTATTCATTTCCTTCAACTGTTGGTTTGTGTTTTCATAACTTTTAAAAAGATTTTGTTATTTTCTCTTTAAGGACTTCTATCATATCCATAGAGGCTATTTTAAGGATTTTGTCTTGTGTTTCACCTATGTTAAGTTACTTAAGGCCTGCTATGGTAGGGTTGTTGGGCTGCAGTGGAGACATATTGCCCTGGCTATTACTGATGTGTATTTATACTGGCATCTAGGCATTTGGGTTTGGGAAGATTGTAATTCTAGGTGCTGAAATCTGGTCTTGTCTTTGTTGAGTGGGTTTTTTGTTTCTTGTTTTCCATTGTCCTCTCTGTTTCTTAGGAAGGTGTGATGGCTGTGTGTTGCTTGGTAGGTGATTTTTCTGAGATCCTGCCCAGTGTGTCCCAGGGGTTTCTAGGTAAAGTGTATTTCTGGGTGTTGAGAGCTAGCACTTAGGGATGAGGATAGCTAGGAGGGGAAAAGCTGGGGAGGCAGTCCATAGGAGGGAGGAAAGCATGTTGTTCACCAGGATCTTCTCAATCTTCAGGGAACAGGGAATGAGGAGAGGTCACCACAGATAGCCTGCTGGGGATGGGACTGGGGGATTGGATATGAAACAGAGGAGCTCATCTTTCTGCTTTGCTGGCCTACCTACTTCTCTGGCAGGCTTGGCTAGTGCATTTCCAGATAATGCCTGTTGGAGTTAGGAGCTGGGATAACAGGATGAGTGGGGAGAAAGGATGGAGGAGAAAATCTGTTCGATCCACTGGAGATCAGGGCAGAGAGGAGGGGGAGGGTGCATCAGATTGTCTGCTACAGAGACTAGGGTGAAACTAGGTGGTTGAACTTAAAGGAGAGTAGGGTGCAGTTAGGCTACCTGCTTCCCTGGCCAGAGTGGCCTGTGTGTTCTCAGGAATGCCTGCTAGATTTGGAGACTGGGATAAAGCAATGAGTGGGGAGGAAGTAAGTCTGGAGAGGAAGATCTGTGTGATACACTGGAGATGGGGCAGGCAGGAGAGGAGGCTTCGGCAGGTGATTTGCTTCATAGCTGGGCATGAGATTGGAGTAGTGAATTTGATTGGCATTGGAGTAGAGGAGGGAGAGATGAAAATCTGTAGTTCACCTACCTCTTTCCCTGCATGGACTTTTTGTTAAGGAGGAGGGAAAGGTCCTGAGTAATATTTCCAGGTGCAGAATGTGGCATAACAGGACAGGACGACATTGACAGTTTGTGGTGGTCTTATATGTCTTTCACTCATGTGGAGAATTATGAGGGAGGGAGATGGGACAGTGGGTGGGATGCACCATGGGAAGGGTTTCTATGTCATGCAGCATCTTAAATGGTCATCAGAAGCAACTTTTATCCCCAAGACTTACTGGAGAACAAACGTTCTAGTGCTACAATAGTTGGTTTATGGAGGGAACCCTTAAAGCCTGTTATATTGCTGTATTCGTTAACTTTATGCTTAAATATATAGGTCAACTTTTCCTTGTGAAATGACAAGAGGTATCAAAGGAATAAGATGTGGTATTCTTTTATTTTACCCTGAGCTCAGGAAGAAAAGTATGCAGATGCAGTTGTGCTAGTCCTCATTTATGGTAATTGGGTTTTAAATTTAATTTAGCAGTAAAAATCTGCTATTCAGAGGATTGTTGCACTGTAAAAGACTTGAGGAGCACATAGCTTCTAAGGGTTCTTAGAGCATCATTTTGGAGCCTGAGAGGTGACAAGCATAGATGCATCTAAATGAATCACAATTGCCGTTCCAGCAAGCCAAATGCAGCAGTGTGATTACCAAAGGGATGTTTCTAAACATGTGAGAAGAATATGATGACTAGAAGGACAGCGGACTCAGAGAGCCATGCTGTAGAGAAACTAGAGGCTGTCAGCCCATCCCATGACTCAGTCCAGACAATACAGATTTTATGTATCTATGACGATATTAGAACCATTCATGAGAATCATTTTAGAAGTAGCTGCCTATTTTATTTAACATTTTTAATATTTCTGGATATGTAAGAGTCAAAATTTTCACAATTATATTTACTGCTGTAGTATATATCTTAGCACATTGGTTTTGCTTTTCATCTGAGGGATTCATCTGAGCATGTTTCTCAGAGAAGTCAAATGCTGCATCAAAGGAAATGCATTATTGGTTCCTGGCTTTTGTGTTTCAGTTTGGCCAAGGTCATCTGGTAGGTTTTGTATTGTGTCTGTGGGGTTGAGATAATGCTCGTCAGTGGTTTGTTTCATCTTGTCAGAGATACCTGCCTTTGGGTCTTGCCTGTTGCAATCTAGCATTTATACAAAACCGTCAGAAATTCTGCATATGCAAAATTTTGTTTTCAGTCAAGCCAACCTGTCAGTAGACCAAAGCTATTAATTAATTCATTGGTCTGTCAGTGAATCCACCAACAAGATGGCTTATTTTGTCCATAAGCCTGGACTGATTTAGTGAAGCATCTTGGAAATAAAGGCATACTCAGCAAGTCATGTCAGAAAGTGGGGCTGAAAAAATATCAAAGAATAAAGGTAACAAAGTAGTTAAGTACTTGTCCATGGCTTCATAAGCTACTCCTATCTGAAATGCAATCATAACAACCATGGAAAGTTTGGGAAGCACTCATTTCTCCTTCCCTTTGTACAGGGAGTCTCTGAACTAACTGTGGTATGCTGATGTTTTTATTTCCTTTCCTGGATAGTGTGGGAACAATTTTCCTTCTGGAATGTACCCGTTCAGTTTTCTCCTTTAAGTGACCTTTAGTCAGATAAAACTCCCATAAACTTGGCCTAATCACTGAGGACATACACTCTCTCATTTATCACAGGTTGTATACTGCAACAAGAAACTTCTAAAATTGAGTGCAAGAATACCATACCATGGCTGAAAGAGAAGTATTTTCTCCTGCTGTAATCTGTGGAAGGCTTTTTTTCCTCAACATTGATGCTATCTCCTAACATTGCCATCATGACCTTAGGATGTAATAATGCTTACAGGACAATAGGAGCCAAGATTAGCAGACATCAAAGAGGCCTGAGTCCTTTTAATCTATTCTGTGACCTGAATGGTAATACATCTCTACAATTATAGGTTTATTGCACAAAGTACATCTTCTCCTCTGACTTCTTATTTACTTACACATTTGTTCTTTAAAAACAGACACTATTAACCATGGCTTATGCTAGGGTTTCATTGGGTATGTGTTGATGATTTGGAGTCAAGGGACACTGTACTCTTCTGGCAGATGTCATGAATGTTGTTATTGATGAGTCTGGCTAATGAAAATTGAAAGCATTCTAGTGACTAGCAATGATAAGGTTGTGGCTAATCTACCATGAATAAAATAATAACATTTTTAACCCATTTGTACCTAGCCCGGAATATGTGTATCTTGATTTAAAAAAAAGCAGTTGGACTCCAAATCTAGCTCAGTGATAGGAGCATTTGCTTAGCATGCATGAGGTCTAGGGCTCAGTTCCCAATATTTACAAGAAAGAAAGGAAGGAAGAGAGAGAAGGAGGGAGAACGGGAGAAAGAAAGCTGCCTATATTGGGTTTTTACCTATAAAATTGGTATTGGGGGGGGGGGCTGGAGAAATAACTCAGAGGTTAAGAGCACTGGCTGCTCCTCCAGAGGTCCTGAGTTCAAATCCAGAAACCACATGGTGGTTTGCAACCGTCTACAATGAGATCTGGTTCCCTCTCTGGCCTGCAGGCATACATGCTGTCAGAACACTGTATACATAATAATAATACTAACTCTTCGTGAAATAGGATCAGTAATCAAAATTCTACCAACCAAAACAAATTGGTATTTTTGTTAGATAAAAGCAAATTCAGATAATAAGAAAAAGAAGGGAGTGTTTTTTTTCTTAAAAATTATTCTATACTGACTTCCCAAGCACACAGACACTTCAAAATTTATAGGCACACACAGCTGAAAGAGTATCTTTTTCCCAGTAAGAGCTCTGCTTCACAATGCATATAATTTTAACCCTAGCATACCGTAGTTTCTTCCTAGACTTTTAGTTCTAAATATCCAGCATTGTGTTGGGGCAGTGATCTGTGTCCTTGAAAGTAGACCCTGGACAGAAGCAGTGGCTCTGTGATCTGTGTCACAATGAAGGGTAGACATATATCCCTCAGGCTTGCTCTAAATTAGAAATATTCTTCCAATGGAATGCTCAATTGCAAGCCTACATTTTAAGCAAGAAAATTCAACTACATTTCAATAAGAAACTGAGATAAAGTTTTAATTAGAGAGAATGAAAATCAGTTTATCTTATACTCAGAGTTCATTAGAAATTATGGAGTATAATTCACTATTCTTATGCCATCCTAGAAACAACCTAAGCCATTTGTCATGTTAGAAGGAGAACTGTGTGAAAAGATTGAAGGAGACAGAGCGCTGAGAAAGCATTACTGGGTGAGGCCTGCCTGTGTGGAGTCATATGACTTTGACGCTTACCATCAGGTGACTTCAGTGCATCATTCCATGGCTCTGTTTCTCCATCAGTACACCCCTGAGTATATTGTGAAGCATAAAGGAAGTACAGGCATGCCAAGTGATCATGCTAGGAACTTATTAAAGAAATCAGTGTTGACACACGGAATACATACTATGTTAAACGGGGCAGATTTGAAATCTGGTTTCTGAGCTAAAATATCACAAAATCAAGCTGCAGAGATTAAGCCTTAAACTTCCCCTCTGAGAATGCTAATAGACAGTGAAGGCGTGGGGACATCTATGGCCTCTATGACCTTGCCTTTCTCAGACTTCAAGAGCAAACAGGTGTGGGAGGAGCATCTGCTTTCGCTGTGGGGTAGCAACTTGCTCGCATTTTCTCACCAGGGAGAACACAGTTTCATTACAAGATTACTGGGGATTCTCAGAAGATGTTTTTGCAGGGATCGTTGAGCCGTATTTACTTCTTTACTTCCTCTAAAGAACTAATATCATTTCTTCCCCTTCTGCAGTTCCCTAGCAGTTTTTCAAACTTCCTTTAAATTTTATCTAGCAATGGGAAGTCGTTTTATGGCACTATCTTGTGACAGCGTTGTAACCTGCCAATATTATTTCTAATTATACACATAGTCAAGGGTTTAATTTCCTCCTTGAACCTCTTAAGCACAGTATGTTAACAGGTTCGTTTTGATCACCCCATAGGACTGACATCACCATATAAGATTCTCAAGAGGAAAAGAATTTCAGATCGAGCAGGTCCTAAAGTGCCTTGAAAGCAAGCCAGCTTCCTGGTGTGCTAACTTAGGGACCACACCAGACACTTAGTCTAAGGTTTTGTTTGAGTTTTACCTCACTTCTGTAAGACTAGCATAATATCCCCGTTTTGCTGAAAGTAAATAGTCTCAAGGTCGTGTTTCGAAATAAGCAATCGGCAGGATCCTTTTGGATTCCAGTCTGAAGGAGAATAATGTCTTTAGCATTTTATACTACCTCTTAAAAGCCTAAAAATTACTTCAGGTGCTCATTTTCTGATGCGAATGAAGCTGTCCATCATTTCTCACAATGATTTTAGAAGAAGTATTTAACCTTCCTTCTCTTCATTACTCAAACTCTACCTCAGCAACAGGACAAGAGATTATGTGCAGACAAATGTTTCTCCAGGAGCAATTGGCCTTCAGCCCTCCATAATTTGATTGAATTGGGAGTGTTTAGAAGTTGTTAGCTTTCCGTGTAAAGAACCCACTTTGATCTCTCGTTAATTTGTATTTGAATGTTGCTTATGGGTTTTTTTTAAAGCAGAGTTGGCAGTTATTAAGGAAATATTTTAACATAGATATAAACAGGAAGGGAAAGGAGGAAGAGGGAGAGAGAGAGAGAGAGTATTATGATGCACAGAGCCAAAACATGAGTTTGTGGAACTATTTACTTTTCATGCCTATATAAAACTAGTGAATAGCAGAACTAAAGCTCAGATTCAAAACTTCCTAGACCCTAAAATATGTGTATTAAGTCTCAGTGTGGACTAGTGTCCAGACATGCTCATAGTTACACCACCAACTTAGCATTTAGTATTTGTTCTAAGGGTAACATAGGCTCCAATCAGCAAGTCATTACCAAGTAGCTGCTGTGCCAGGCACCATGGCAAACAGTGAATCCAGATCACATGGGAATGTGACACAGTGCCTAGCTTCCACCCTTATGTGCAATGGAGTGCACAAGCACACCAGATTTCATATAAGTAAGAACAGAGTCCACATCTTGAAATAATGCAGGGTGTCATGGGATTGTATGACTTTAACTTGATCTGTTCAAGGTGCCCTGGAAACTCGTCATGGATTGAACTCAGGTGTCAGAATCAATCAACATTCCTTCTATTTATCCTGGTGGATCATGTCTTATGACAGGAATATAATGCAGGACAGTGGCTTAGAATGGTCACCATCAAGCAGATGGTGGTAGTATGGCCCATGGGCAGGTTCAGAAGCAGCAGGGACTTTGTATGTTGAAGTGGAAGAGGAGAGACCAGGAAGGTAACAGAGGCTAGATCCTGCAGAATCCTCTATGTGCTTTAAGCATTTTTATTTGCATTTAATAGGCTTTGAGAATCTATGGCAAAGTTTTAATTTGACTAAAATCCTTCATTTGAGTTGACTGAACTTTCATTTCAGACTTCAGCATACTTGGTCTGCAGACATTGGGCAAGGAACCCATGCCGTGATTTTATGAGCTGAAAATTAATCTGTGTGTTTCAGTAACAGAATCTGTAGTTCTCCCAGCTTCTCGCATAGTGCTTAATGACTCTGGAGCTGCTTATTGATGCTATCAGCTGATATATTTGTAAAAAGAAACACATTTCCCTGCTATAAAATTAAATGTTGCATTGCAAAGCAATATACTAAATATCTCTTCAGTCAATTTTTGTAAACTAAATGTTATAAAATTATATTGGAGCAAGGAGACAGCTAAATCCACCAGGAATATATTTCTTTAAGATTATTTTGTTAGCTTGTACTGATGGACAGATTTTAGTTACCTTTGAACAAAAATGTGTATTTTTCAGGGCTTAGAAAAGAAGTATAATCTTTAGCCCATATGGCTCTTCAGGTTGTGTGCATGCATGCATATGTGTGTTTATGGCTTTGATGGTATGTGCATTTTTTGAGAACTACTTTTTGTGTATTTATATAAAGTTAAATATATAGTCTCTATATCTTTTTACACAAATACTAATAAGACTTCACTGTGGAGCTAGGATCCTGTTTTAACAACCTCTAAAATAGATCAATGTTATAAAGTTCATAAACACTTTCTAGGCTAAAATCTAGGCTGTTCATAAAGCCTTCTGATAATATTCTTTATAATATAGAATCCTGAAATCCTTCATGAAAACAAATTCTATAGTGTTTTCCAAAGCTTGTGCAAGTAACATTTAATGAGCACCTACTATGTGCCAGCCATTTATCATATTGTCCTATTTGTTATTTATAAAGTGGCAATAACTTATATTATTCTATTTTGTAGATGAGTCGTCTTATCTGAATATTTGCCCCCCCTCTCAAATTTTAGAAGTTGAAACCTAATCAGCAATATAATGACATTGGAGAGTGAGTCCTTTGGAAGGTGTATGAGACTTATCATCTCTGCTTCAAATACCTAAGAGAAACAGGTTAAAGGACCAACAAGCAAAAACTGATCTGTGCTCATGCTGCTGGTTTCTAGTCAGCTGGATGCATTGGCTCTGGAACTTCAGCAAGGCAGGAGCATCATAATAGAGGGTACAGCAAAGGAATTCTGCACAGGTAATGGTAGATGAGACAGTTAGGGAGATAAAGTTGGCAAGGGGTGGAGCAAAGGAGGAGGAGGGAGGGAGGGAGCCTCTTCAGCATTATGCCCCAGTGACTCGGATCCTCCAGTAAGGCTTCTCCTACTGTTTATAAGTCTATTAAATTATGATTTCACTGGTGGATTAGCCTATTGATTGGGTTAGAGCTGTCATGATCCAAACACTGTACAAAGACCCCTTCTTTGAACACTATGCTGGGGGCCGTACCTTCACCTAATGACCCTTTAGTCTACCTATGTTTCATACTGAAACCGTGACAGAAGATAATAAAGTCATAATGTAGCACATCCATAAATGTAGATTGTGCTACATTTATAGATTTATAAATGATGCTGCAAAGAGGTAGTAGAGACCTGTGTGATGTGAAGACACTGTGAAAAGACCATTTATGAATAAACCAAAACAAATAGTTTGTCTTCATGAGACATACAACCTGCCGTTGTCTTCAACTTAGACTTCCCAGTATCTAGAACAATGAGGGAAGTTTTTGTCTTGTTTATAAACCCAGTGGCAATATTTTTGCCTGAAAAAATAAGATGTCTAAAATGAAGCCAGAGATGTTAAGATACCTGTTCATCCCACAGAGAAGTAGGAGTAAGAACCTGAAAATGAACATAGATCTGGCTATAGAGCCCCACTTGGCTTCAGTGAACTAGCCACCATATGATGGGCCCTTCAGAAATGTTTTCTCTTATATAATACTTTGTTTTCCTCTCTCTTTATTAATAAATACCTTTTTCAACCTGATGTTTTTGAACATATCATCAAATAAGTTATCCTTAGTGGAGAAATGCTTGGTAATAGGCCGTAGTGCTTGAACCAAGAGAAGCTATCATGAGCCAAACCCTGCAGTATTCTAGACATCAGATTCCAGGTTAAGCTGTTCTTCATATTGTTCTCAATTCTATGAGGTGCATAGAAGCATTCCTTTCCACACTCTAGGGCATGGAAGCTTAGATACTTCAAATAAACTGATCCTGACAGGAAGGACGTAGATTATGTCTGAGCAACATGCAAGTCTATGTTTCTAGCAGGTTTGTGAAATCTCATGAACTATACACACCCTTGCATGCCATGCAGTTATCAACAGGTGTAAAATATAGGCATGGGTTAAAAAGAAATTCTTATAGTTTATCAAAACTAAACCATGAAAGTCACCACTATAGAGTTCTAGAACCTAAATGTCATCACATTCAATTACACTGTGTCAACACCCCTCAGAGGATGCAGAAAACGGGAATGCCCTTCCTCATCTGAGCAGCTCTCTGTTTGAACAGCATCACTCCTTACCCTTACTTAAATGTTAATTTAGCCCTTGCTCAGTCCCTTCTCAGCCATGCTCAGTTTCCACCTCCAAGATTAGTCATTGAAAGAAGAGTTTGAAAGCAAAGGATAGATACAAGATTGTCTTCCTGACTGAAGATTTTCAATCTTGGGGAGGGGTGAACTCTTGGGTTGGTATGGAAAGATTATTGGTTCAGGAGGGGTGATAGGAAGGGTATAGATGGAGCAACAAGAACTTTCAGCCAGTATAGCAGATCAGATCAGCTCTGAGCTCATTTGCATGTGGTGCAACAGTGCCTGGGTATAAAAGCCAGGGGTGGACCAAGGAGATATTTTGTAGCTTATTAACACAAGCTGCCTACTATGAGGCAACCATTGAGTGGTGAAATGGAGGTTGAAGCAAGAATCCATGCTGCCAACCGGGCACTGGTGGTGCCCGCCTTTAATCCCAGCACTCAGGAGGCAGAGGCAGGCGAATCTCTATGAGTTCAAGGCCAGCCTGGTCTACAAAGTGAGTTCCCGGAAAGGTGCAAAAATACAGAGACACCGTGTTTTGGAAAAAAAAAAAAAGGATCCATGCTGCCAGATTTTGCCTTTACCATTGAAAAGGTGATCAGATCAGTGAAGTTGTAATAGCCACAGTGAGCTGTTCAGGGGCCTAAGAATGGCCTAGGTTGATGATGAACGAAGAAAGTAGTGGGCATTGGAATGGCAGCCTTGTCTGGCCCTGTGTTTCTATGTGGCTTTATTAAATGTCAGGTCTCCCAAGAGGCTGGTGGCAGTAACAGCAACTTCTCAGATGCTGCTGCCTAAAGTTAGCTTACGTATGTGGTTTAAAAAGTGTCTATAAATGGGGATTTTCAGAAGTCTTGAGTCATTGTCTCTAAATGGCAGCCCCTTTTCTGGAAATACTTAGGACATTGTTTCTCTGTGGAGCTGGGTATTCTCAAACTTAAATAGAACATACATACTATGTCTCTATTATTTTGATTCATATTTTTCCTTCTAAACCTTTTTTATTTTTTGTTTGTTCTGTTAAATTAGCATACAAAGTAACGCCCTTCATTGTGGAATTTCCACACATTGTTTTTATTGGTGCCCTACCCCCATGGTCCTCCCCTATCCTGATGTTCCCCCTATGTTCCCACGCTTTCTCCCAGGAGCCTCCTCTTGGCTTTGCTGTCACTTATATTCTATCCTGTCTTCTTCCCCCTCCCTCATGATCCACTTTCTAGTTTCATGACTTAAACCTGACTGGACACACATATAAGCTCATGTGTAAGAATTAAGTTTTCAGATCCACATATGAGAGAAATCCGAGGTCCGGGTTATTTTGCTCTCTGAAGTTCTCAGTGCCACCCACTTTCCTGCAATTGTTATGATTTTTTTTTTCAACCAATGAAAGAAATCCCCTTGTCTCCATGCATATTTTCCTTATCAATTTGTCTGTTGATGGGCCTCTAGGCTGTCATCATGTTCTGGCTTTTGCATGTGGTGCAGCAGTAAACTTGGATAACTGGTATCTCTTTGCTGTGAGGATTGAGTCCTTTGGGTATATGCCCAGGGGTGGTACAGCTGGGTCATGTTGTAGCTCTATTTTCAGTTATGTGAGGACCTTCCAGTCTGCATTCCACAGTGACTGTACCAGTTTATAGTCCCTCTAGCAATAAGTGATTCACTTCCCCAACTCTTTACCAGTCTTTGTTGTCATGGCGATAGCTGTTCTTACTATAGTCCCTCCAGCAATGAGTGATCTATTTCCCCCAAGTCTTCACCAATATTTGTTGTCATGGTGATAACTGTTCTTACTAGCATGAGGTGGAATCTCAAAACAATTTTATTTTGCATTTTCGTGATGACTGAGGATGTTGAAAACTTTTTCAAGTTTTCACTGGCTATTTGTATTCATTTGAGACCTGTCTGTTAACTTCATTAGCTCATTTCCTGATTGGAAGATTTTATTTTATTGGTGCTTAATTTTTTCAAGCTTTTCTATATTCTAGGTATTAATCTCTTGTGTGATGTATGGTGGCCAAACTTTTTCTCCCATTCTATGGGCTTTTACTTGCTCTTTGCATAGTTACCTTTGTTTCACCAAAGCTTTTTAATTTCATATAACCCCACTGTCAATTCTTGCAGTTATTTCCTTTGCTATTAGAATCCTTCAGAAGGATTGCCTTTGCCTGTATCTCAAAAGTTTTCTCCTAGCAGTTCAGTGTTCCAGCTTTGATAACCCTCTAAATATTGCAAAGCTTTGTTTTGACATTCTCTTGAGAATTTCGTACATTACTACCATATTTATATCATTTCTACCCCTTCCTCTCCCCTCTCCAGCTACTCCTCTGTTCTCCTATGCCTTCTCAAATTCATAGCCTCTTCTGTTATAATTTTTGCACAGGTCCTGTTTGCAACCATACTGTTGAGATATTGTGGGTGCAGTTTCCCTACCATGACCAGAAGACACTCTATTCAGCAAATGTCCTGGTCTTCTTCTGACTTTTATAATCTTTCCATTCATTCTCCCTGGGACTTAGGTATAGGGTTGTGGAGTAGATGTTCCTAATGTGGCTGGTCCCATGGTCACTTATTCTCTGAATTTTGACTAGTTGTAGATCTCTGTAGTAGCCTCTGCCTTCCGGTGGCGGGGGGACTTCTTTGATGAGGGATGACAGCTGCAATATCTGTGGGTATAAGTATTTAGACTTCTCCCTTAAAAAATCTTTTAGAATTCAGTTAGAAATTAGGTTGGTTTGGGGCCTTAAATCTAATCAGATGCTGGTTAGTTACTCCCACACAGTATTGCACCAGCATATCTTGCAGGCAGGTCACCATTATAGATCCAAGGATTTGCAGCATCTCCTTGGGTACCATGCAGAGTACCTTCCAGTACCATGAGCACTAGTCACTAGGGATGAAGGCTCTCGGTACTAGCTCAACTTCTCTGTGTTCAGTGACTTGTATAGGTGTTGTCTTTAGCAACAGGATCTTACCATCAGAGTGTGGAGAGCAATTAGTAGCCTTGGCAATAGCTTCAGCTGTTTGGGGGTTCCCATGGAGCCCCTTTGGCCAACAACTTGATTAGATGTAACCTGTTTCTAGAACTGGAGGCTTCATTTAAGGCCCACTCCAGGAGATGGAACCCAAACCTAAAACTGCCTGTGTGGCAATAAAATGACTCCTTATGACATTCTGCTCTACTTCTGGATCCGTGCCTTGCTCAGCCATCACCAGGAAACATCTCCTGCAGTAGATGGGAACAAATACAGAGACCCATAGCTGGACAGTGTTCAGAGACTGAGAGACCTTAGAACATTCAGCTCTAAATGGGATGTCTCCATTAAATACCTTGCCTTAGAACTCAGAGAACCTCGTGGAAGAAGAGGCAGAGCCAGAGGGGATGGAAGGCACCAAAGAAACAAGGCCTTCTAAACACAGCAGGGTTGACGCAAGTATAAACCCACAGAGGCTATGGCAGCATGCACAGGGCCTGCACAGGTCTGCTCTGATGGAGCCCCAGCATGGAGAGGGGATTGGATACAAGCCCCCATCCCTAAAGCAGATGCTGTCCTCAGTTGATAACTGCTGATGGTGAAACATTCATTTTCTCCGATGGATTATCACTGGGTATACAAACTACTCTTAAGAGTGGGGTGGGCCCCATGTGTAGCAGTAAATGGCCAACACAAAACAAATGGCATTTTTTTTTGTCTCATAATCTCATAATGCTTTATTGAGATTTTACTTTTAAACCTTTTAAGTCTTTTGTGTTTATAGTAGAGTTTCTAGTTTTGTGTTTTGGGGGGAATTTCTGTGCATGCGAACTCATGCATCTCTGCATTCATGTGCTTCTTGTACTTTTTCATTGGCTCCTTTTCTTTAGTTTGTTTCTTTGGTTTATCCTATTCTGGCTTGATTGGCTTTGTTTTATTTATATTATTATTTTTGATTCCAGTTTGTTTTCTTATGAGAGAGAAAAACAGAAAGATCTGGATGGGAGGAATTGGGGAAGGAAATCTTAACCAGGAAACTATTGTATGAAAAAATCTATTTACTATAAAAGAGGAAGGGAAATAAAATTATGGAGACTTGGCAAATCACAAAATGTGAATAGCATGTACAATTATAAAAATTAGTATTAATAACAAAATGAAATTTGATGAAAAAAATTAAAATGGACTTTGTAGTATGTTCTACTAGTTACAATATTTCAAGTCCTTTAAAAGCCAGAAAAGTAATGCCAGATGATTTAGTGCATATTGATATGATTAAGATGATAAACATGAAATTTCTTTTTCTAAAAAAGGAAATGATATTGGCTGAGGAAAATGGTAGAAGTAGGTTCTCTCTGGGTCTATGACCTCTCTCTCCAGGAGCAGCTGGCTAGATTTACAGTGCAAGACAGAAGTTCTGTCCCATTGAGTGATTCTTAAATCCATCTGGACAAACTGCAGCTTGCCCCCAGATATGAGTCACTATGGCACCATTGCAGGTATCTTGCTGGTCATGGTTGTGGTTGCAAACTCTAAGGCTGGGTAAGACTGTTGATTATCTCTCTCCCTTGGCAGCTTACATAGCACCTTCTGATATCATGAGAGCTAGTCCTGAGAGAACAGGCTTCTAGGTCAGTTCATGCTTGATTCCTCCAAGTCATGTGTCTGAATTGTGTGGTGGCTTTAAGTTTTGGGAGGCAACTGAGGGTGTTGCCAACATAGATTTCCTGTGGCCAGCACTGAGATTTTTGAGTTATTTAAAGGAATTACTTTGGGGCTTGTAATTGCCTGCCTTTCTCTCCTTCCTCCCTCTCTCCCTCCCCCCACCTCCCTCTCTCCTTCCTAATACAGTAGTGTTTCAAAAGTAATTGCCAAGGTACAAACAGGGCACTTCACTGATTACCTGACATCTCTACATGGATTTGTCAAGTCTTCTTGTCTTTTTATATGCTCTAATATTCCTCAGGACGTATTTCGAAGAGCTTCTGAACTTTGGTTTGTCAGGAATTTCCTGGCTTTTAGTAACGGCTTCAAACATGCCAGCTTCCTCTCCCCGTCATGCCAACCTCAGATCTAATCTTCTGTGTGCCAGCAGATAATCCCCAAGTTTTAAGTCTGCTGATGCCCAGGGGACTTCTTTTAGAAAGTTTCTGAGATGAAAAATGTCAAGTTATGACTTTTACTTGACATTGTGCCATCTAAGCTTTCTTCAAACACTTGAGCAAGACCTGGTTTTTACCCATTTAAGAAGCTAATTTAGTAGAGGGCTGCTATGATCAAAGTCTGTCATGAGTGTGTATGATAATGTCATGGGTAAGCTCAGTTTTTATAGAATTAATATTTTTATTACACTAATAATTCTTCAAAGTCAGTTCTCTCTATTGCCAAAGTTAAATGTGAACAGGGAAAAGCCCATGAGGCATCATCCTACACAAAGAACCACAGGCAACTGAGGAATGCTGGCACTAGAGTCATAGTCTTCCCTAGGGAAGAGCTCACCGGTTGCTTCTCCAGTAGCAAATCTGTAGTCCTCAAAACATATATGCAAGTAACATTATGCAGACTGAGCAGGTTGTACTTAGAAATGTGTGTGTGTGTGTGTGTGTGTGTGTGTGTGTGTGTGTGTGTGTCAGACACACACACCTATGTGTATGCTATAACGATTTGTGGAAAATGAGGTTATGAATTTGAAAAAGCAAGGAAAGGCATATGGGAGGGTTTGCAGAGAGGAAAGAAAAGGGGAGAAGTTATGCAATTATAATCCCACAAAATAAAAGAAATCATTTAAAACTGTGGTCAGTTCAGCAATGTTTAAAACCCTTGGCCTGAGAGGAAGAAGGAAGGGCACACCACAGCTCCATTCCTTAAATGTTGGTATTTTAGGTCTCAGCCCCTTTTCTGTTCAGGATCATGGGGTAACGGAGGTCTGGGCAGAGGAATGCCATGCTTTTCTGATGCCCTGTCTCTATGAGGAGTCTTAGCATGTCCACATGCCTCCTCCCTCCACACTGTCCCTTGGTGCCTGGAGTTACCTCTTTAGTCCAAATATGATCCAGAATTACTGAGGAGATCCACCCCTACACTCATGGTCAAATGTGAGATGGAGAGAGTTCAGGTTGCTCATGGGGGACATTTCTGCTGGCTTATACTCTCACGGAAAGAGTAGGAGTTGGTCCTACTGAGAAAAGAAAAGTTACACACCTGTGTGTTTCTGTTACTCAGGGATCAGGTCACGCATACCATCACCCTGCAGACGGAGGCAGGACAGCCAGGAAGAGATGTGGGTTTGGGCTCTAATGAAAACATTCTTTGTTACAAGAGCTGGGATAAGAACACAAATGATTTTGACACTGACATTACTGTCTTAGTTTTTCAATAAATAAAATTTTATTGGGATGGACGACCGCATTACTCATTTACACACGGCCTCCTGCCTATGGCTGCTTTCATGCCTCAGTGGCAGAGATGAGCCACGATCATAAAGACTGTTTGGTCTTCAAAGCCTGCAACTGTTGGCTGTCTGGCTGTTTACAAACGTCTGCTGACCCGGTATCAGAAGCTGCTTGTTCTTGGTCTCTGATTCTTTGACGATTCCCTAGCATTTTCTTTTTATTTATGGTTTGCTGTTTGTTTGAGGGTTTCCTGTATGCACATGTTCTGGTCAGGTGCATCCTCCTCTCACTTCTGTCTCTTCTCCATTACCGCCCCCCCCCCATGATATTTCTTCCCACTTTCTTATTCCCTCCCTTTAAACAGGAGTCCACTCAGTGCCTGTATGTGCCCGGAGGCAGGGTCATACACTGGAGCACTCGTGCCTCTCAGGGACTGCATCCTGGAAGAGAACTGCCTCTGTCTTCCCCAGCATCCATCAATTGCCAACAGCTCCAGCCAGGGATGGGGCGCTGTGTCACTCTTCCCAACTCATACTGGGGTTCAGGCCACCTCTATCCTGTGTGTGTAGTCCCAGACACTGTGAGTTCATGTGTGTAGCAGCACTGTCGTGTTCAGAAAGCACTGATGCATCATCCTCATCTGCTCCTGCTCTGAACATGCAGAAAGCTTTTGGACTTTTTTCAACATCAGTTTGTCAAGGACCCCCGACTTTTAGTAATGTCCTCAAACATGCCACTTTCTCTCCCCCTCATGCCATCCTCAACTCTAATCTTTCATGTTTCAGGCAGCTAAATCTGAGTTTTAAATCTGTTGATACCCATGGGACTTTTAGAAGTTTTTACCTGAAAAAATGTCGTCTGTGCCCTCTAAGGTTGCACATAACATACTTTGATCAGAGTCATTCCCTACTACATAGACTTTTAATCTATTTTATTTTATTTGGTTTTTTGAGACATGGTTTCTTTGTGTAGCCTTGGCTGTCCTGAAGCTAACTCTGGAGACCAGGCTGGCCTCCCAACTCACAGAGGTCCGCCTGCCTCTGTCTCCCGAGTGCTCGGATTAAAGGCATCCACTACCACAGTCCCAGTACATTGACTTTTTAAATGGACTTTGCTCAGATATTTGAAGACAAACAAACTTTCATATATTTTGATTATGATCACATTATAAATATCAGTATTCGCCGGGCAGTGATGACAGCGCACACCTTTAATCCCAGCACTCGGGAGGCAGAGGCAGGTGGATCTCTGTGAGTTGGAGGCCAGCCTGGTCTCCAAAGTGAGTTTCAGAAAAGGCGCAAAGCTACACAGAGAAACCCTGTCTCGAAAAACCAAAAATAAATAAATAAATAAATTAAATAAATAAATATCAGTATTCACTTATATGGTGCTTTATCCTGCTAATATATTGCATCTGCTGTGTAGGGTAGAACAGATAATGACATTGATGATGATGACTGTAAATATTGAGATCTATGTAGTTTACAACTCAAACCGCAGCCTGATGGCGGTGCATGCCTTTATTCCCAGCACTCAGGAGGCAGAGGCAGGATGTCCTGAATTTGAAGCCAGCCTGGTCTACAAAGACAGCCAAGGCTATATAGAGAAACCCTGTTTTGAAAGACCAAACCAGACCAAACCAAACAAAATCTCAAACCACAGGCTAGAATTTGGTGGAGCTGAGGTTAAAACAAGATCTATAACTTAATCAGATAAGCTCTTGCCAAAAAAATTAAAGTGTAATTATGGAAGATCATAGTATACCACCAGTGGCATGTATTAAATTTTGTTTAACCATTACTCTGTTAAAGCAATGCACAGTCTTCGGGGTTTTGATTCTTTTATTTAAAGATAGTGTTCTGAGGATTGTTTTGACCCACAGAGCTTCATGCTTTTTCTTTTTCTTTTTTAAAAGTTTTTACCTTAAGACATGTACAAAATGAAACTATTGACTCAAATTTATAAATAAGTGTGAGCCCTTTGGCATATATCACCAAAATACTGTTTACTCTTCAGGTGAGTATAATTCATACTACACCAAAGATTCATTGGAGTTTCTGACATAGATACTGTCTGTCTCATGTTCTCTCCCTTCCCTCTGTGCCAGCCCTGATCCCACACCCCAACCCCAGCCCTGGTCTCTCCCCTAGAGCCTGATGTATATAAGACACTCTCCTGGTTGTCAAAGAGACTATTTGATATTTATATTTTCCTCAAGGGATTAGATGCTTCCTTGGGGCCTTTGGCAACATGTAAATGAGTAGGATCCTGGGAAGGGAGAATGGTGGAGGGACCGGGTTTCAGGCAGAGAAGCCATCAGCAAAGCTGGTACTGAAAAGTGGTGGGTCTGGTGTTTGGAGCACAGGGTTTGTGTTCTTTCAGTGCTGGTGGATGGAAGAGCTCTAAGGAGGGTTTGGTAACCAAACGAGTCACTTAGTCTCCCTGGGCATCTGCTTACTAAATTATAAATCAAAACGTTATTACTTGATTATATACTTCTTCAGAATTCTAATGCTAGTTCTTCATGCAACTTAAATATAAACCCTCTGTAACTAGAAACACAAATTACATGTATTGCTAGCATTGTAAAATATCCATTTCTTAAAAGGTGAGAGACAGGGACTCTATATGCTGTCAGTTGAATTCTTTCCCTTCTAGAAGATAATTAATAATGCCAGGAGATTCATGAGGCTGAATGCCAATTGTGAAAGATTTAAAACTCCAAAGTTCTTGGTACCCTCTGCAGCTCATACGGATATAAATTGCTTTCCTGACCTTGGCTAGATTCTAGGGCATAGCCTGATTTTCCTCTTAAACTGTAGGGAAAGCTTCGTATAAAATTAGGGGACAGATAAGTCACGTCCAGCCTGATATTGATACACAGAAGCAGGACAGCATGAAACCCATGTTTTTTATCTCGTGTCCTCCATCTGCTCTCCTGGGTCAGGGGAACCATGCTTTAGGGCAGGACTGAGGACAGCTCCTTCCAGAAGGACACAGAGTGGATCCCTTCTTCACAGAATGCCCTTTTGCAGCGTCTGCATCTTTTCAACTTAGTACTTTTGTAAGCTCTTTGAAATAAGACTGATATGCCCTGCCTGACCACAAGCCTCTTAGCTTTCCATTAGCACTCCACTTCCATGTTCCTTCTTCCAGGAGAAAAGCTGTTCTCTTGATAGTACTGTTTTCAATACCATAATACTATTACCTCCTAGTATTACATGAGCTCCAAAGTGGAATAAGCCCCACATCTAACATCTAGAATATATTCCAGGAATGTTTGCTGAATGGATACATGGATACTGCTGGATTAAACTTCCTAGTAAAATTATTTGGTTTTCCTTCATGTCCCTACTGTATTTTATGTGTGGTAGGGGTAGATGATGTTTGGAATTAGGCTGTATGGGTTGGAATCTTGGTCTCAGCTCCTGTGAACTACACAGATGACTGTGGCAATTGGCCAGTGTCTTTGCACCTCAGTGTGTTCATCTGTAAAATGAAATGGTTTCGTATGATTGCCCCTTTGAATAAGATAATTCTCTTTCTTAATAATGAGCTCAGGGATTTGTGCTTCTCCTCCACAGGTTTATGTTATTAATGTGATTCACTAATTCGATGCTTCTTTAAAAGTGAGTTTCATTTCACGTAAAATGTTAGCTTTCTGCTAACGGTGAGACCATCAAAATGCTTATGGAATGTGATTGGCATGTGAGGTTTGGAAGGTTCAGACCCTCGAAGGGCAGACCATTGTAGAATTTGTGTCAATATTGTCCTTTCCCTGGATTGCAAACCCCAGCATGGTGGGTTATCTGATCTGGTTTATAAGTTTTCAAGGAAACAGAGCAAATATTCCCAAGGGAACAAAGACCCGGGAAGAGTGGCTATAGGAGCTGGGCAGTGCCTCAAAAGCCCCAGATTAATGTTGCCCCTCAGATCACCTTAGGAAGCTGGTCCCGCCAGAGCCCTCCTCAGCGAGAGGGTCCCCATCCCTCCTTCCCTCCTGCTGATTACAGCCATAGATTTATTCAAATACTGAGTCAGTTCCTGCTGGAATGTGACCCTGTCATTGGCATTATCCCTAGTAATTTTAACAAATGTGACCTTTTAACCTCTGTTTAACCCAATGCCGAATTCTTCAGAAAGCTGCTCCAGGGATCATGGGAAGATTGCCCCCTTCATCTTTCATTAAAATTCTCAAAGTGAGCCACTGAATGTTTACACCGTCTTGATGGTCTGAGAAGCTCCCTCAGGTGGAAGCAGAGTGTGGAAGTGTCAGGATAAATGCTGAGGCTATGAGCTGTGACTGTAGTGCTGGGCTGGCCAGCCCCCTGGCATATTCCACCTCATAGCTTCTTACATCCCTGCAATGTCCCTGGAAGCTGATGTGAGATTCCCATTTGGAAGACAGAGAGGCGTCACGGATAGGACTGCCTTACGTTGCAGTTCTTCTCAGTGGGGAAAGGCATTATCAGTTGCTCTCACAAAAATCTCTGGCTTTTCTGAGAGCCCGGGGTGTTTGGTCTCCATTGCTCCCATGTGGTCCCATGCCAGCCCCAGCACAGCATAGTCAGCCTTGCTCTACCTGGCAGGAAGCTCTGCCTCTTCCTTCTGCTTGCTGCTCCCTGGGACAAGCCCTCTGAAATATGCTTTCCATGCACACTTAAATATTTTATGTTAATAGTGATTGAAGTCAGATTTCAAGTAATACTTCCTGCAGTTTATTGGCCCAGTTAATTTAACATTAAGAAAGAAACTGAATGAATAAAAACCATGGCACATTTCCATATGCAAATGTGTGCCTGGAGGAAGCTGTTAGATGTGGAGCAATCAATAAATTCCAGAAATTTAGTAGCATTGCACATGACTCTGACATTAACTCCCCCAGGTTTTAGGGGCTTGTTTTAAAGTTCTCTCTGCACCCATCGCCTTCCTTCCTAGGACACGATGTTTTCTTCAGCTCTGAGGACGCACTGTCGGTGCCGTTTGTGAGCAATGGGCTTCTGGCTCCCGGGGGATTAGTAATTGCCTCCTTCTGACAGGTGCTCATTGCAGGGCCTCATTTCCTACACAGCATCACCATCCATCTCAGCCTCCGAAATAATCCTGCCAGGAAGAGGAAAAGGTCACAGCCCAGGGGAGCGATTCCCACACAGAATTCTGATCACCCCCCCCCCCCCCGAGATTGCGCAAAGGTGACTCAGGGGCCACTGCGGGGTGGGGGAGGGGGCTGTGGACGTGGTGATAGATGTGGGGGAGGTGAAGGAAACCCCGCAGCACTCCAAATGAGCTTTCTGTTTCTCTCCTGTCCTGTGTAGGCTACCTTAGAAAGCATTTCTCTCCTGAAAGAAAAGTTAAAAAGTCACTGATCTGAAAGAGGAAAGAGCTGCCACGAACAACAATGATTTTCCCCATGTACTTCAGACTGCTAGATCCCAGATCTGTGTGGTTTCATTTTGCGTGTTTCTATCATTTTGATTTTAACCAATGCGAAAGAGAACCCTTAGTTACCAAGTCACCTGATCGCCGTTTCTAAGTAGCAGACGTCACATCATTTTCTTTCTCTTACTCCTTACAGCCCAGACATCCGAGGGACTCACATCAGCTGAAGGATGCTGAAGATACAGTTGTGAATGGGATGGACTTGGCTGAACAGTCCTGGGGCCCATTAGTTAGGGGATTTGAACCCTGACCTGTGTGACAGTGGCACAAGAGCTGGTGTCTCTTATACCATGTTGTCGGCAACATCAAACTCGGTGGCCTCAAAGAGGTCTCTGGGGAATGACAGCGAGAATGAAAGGAGCAGTTGGGTCCTGAGCATGTCAGCCTTGGTCGCTTCCTGAGGGATGTGTGGACAAGGGACAACTCATAGCATGGTAGATCTGGTCCTCGGACTAGGGGAGCTCCTCCCTCCTCTGTCATGCTAGGGACATGGACTGGAGGCTTGGGATGAGTCTCATTCCCATGGGAAGCCATGGCTGTCCTCAATGCCGTGGGATGAGCTCCCAACTGTAAGTCAAGGGGAAATTGGTTCAACTCTTGAATCTCTTGACATTTTGAAAGGTAACTATATTTGATTCATTTCCCATCTGTAAGTGACTTACATGAATTTTCCCTCTGCATGAAGTTCTTTGATTCAGTGTAAGTTCAGTAGGCTCAGGCTGTGGGGTTTGAGGGTAAATTTCAGCTGTCTTCTTCAATGTAGAGTAGATTTTACTATTACTACTACTACTACCACTACAGTGTCTCACTATGTAGTCCACTCATGATTCAAAATCATCATATTGTTGCTTAGCTTTCTCATCTTTTAAAAAGACTTGTTTTTATTCAAGTGTGTGTGTGTGTGTGTGTGTGTGTGTGTATGCCCGAGTGTGCATATAACACATGTATGCAGGTGCCTGAAGAGGCCAGAGAGGATGGTGTTTCCTTTGGAGCTGGAGTTAAGGTGCTTGTAAACAGTCCAGTGGTGCTAGGGACTGAACACCAATCCTCTGAAAGAGTAGCAAGCACTTTGAACAGCTGAGTCATTTCTTCCACCCTTGCCTTCTTGAGGTCTGAGATTACAGGCATGTCCCACCACTCTCAGATTGGATTTTACCTTCTGCTTTTTGTCTCTAGTCAACAAGAAGAAATAAATTTACACTGTGTTTGAATATACAAGTCTACGTACGTATCAGAAATAATACCACCATTTATGTGAAACATTGTGAGATCTTCCACAGTATTCCATTCTCTCCTGTGAGATCTCCCCTAGCCTTCCATTCTCTCCAGGCATAGTCCATATTCATTGTTGTAGAAGTCTTCACTATAGTGAAGTAAGTTGGCTTTATAACCTATAAGCTAAGCTTTGTACTATGAAACCAGATCACCATGGACAGTTTCTCAAGGTCAAAGACTGTCAAGAATGTACAGCCAGCCCTCTTATCTATGGGTCCTTATGCATTTAACACACACACCAAAAAATTGCATCCCTACTGCAAATTACAGACCTTCCCTTATCAGTGCTCAATAGAGAACAATGCTGGTTTGTCCAGGCATGCATTAAGTATCATAAGCAACATAGAGAGACTTTGAAGTGAAGAAGAGGATGTGTAGGTCAGGTGTGAATGTTAACAGATTTGCATAGGGGAGCTGCAGGTACCTGGCTTCCTATATCCTGTAGGGGGCAGGGTGAATCCTCAAACCAGTCCCCTCTGGTTACTGAGGAGCAAGCTTTATTTTTCTCCTTAGAAAGCTGAGAATATTCCCTGCTGCCCGCTGGGACAGCAGTCTTCCCTCTGACTAGTCAGGCAATCCTCCCAATTTCCTGCTTTGCCTCCATGATGCCATTAGATCCTGTCTCGCACCAAAGTGAGTTCAAAGTGCCCCCTTAGGACAGAAGTGCAAGCATTCTTGTATGAAGAAGCGATTGGCCAATTCTGTCTGGAATTAAATGGCCTCACTCCGTCAGCAAAGGGCTCTTAAAAATTCTCTAATGCATGGAACTTAACAGGGGAAAGAAAATAATCACCCACATTTGTCAGTATACAACAACGAAATAGAATGCTTGCAGCTTGTGGAGTGGCTCATTAGTATCCGATTAGCCTCCCTTCAGCCTGATGGAGAAATTATCATGGAACCTTAAATTTATAAACTGAAGCTGAGAGCCTCAAAGACTGGGGGTGTTCAAGCAGTGACTAGCACAGGGCAGAGCCGAATGGTGCACTCCAGGCTTGCAGCACATTCTCTTTGTGAAGTGCTTTCTCATGGGAGCTCTGCATTATGGCTTGAGGAGAAGAAGTGGTCACTTGGCAATATTTGCAACAACCGCACCTCATTTCTGATCTATTCCTGCATGTTGAGAACATATTTCATTTGCACTCGTTTTCTAGTTTGCCGCCTGTTACTGTGATAAATAACACCATGACCAATTGCAACTTGGGAAGGGAAGGGTTTGTTTTGTCTTGCATTTCCAGATCACATCCTATCATTGAAGGAATTCAGGGCACGAACTCAAGCTGGGGGCTGAAGCAGAAACAGTGGAGGAATGCTGCTTGCCGGTGGGCTCTCTTGCTTGCTCAGCTACCTTTCTTATCCGTCCCAGGCACAGTACTGCCTACAGTGGCCTGACCTCTCCTACAAATTGAACCTTTCACAGACATAGCCAATTCGATAAGTGCAGATCTTCAGTAGAAATCTCTCTTCCCTGATGACAGTAGGTGGTGTCATGTTGAGAATAAAAAGTAAGCCAGACAACCCCAATTCTGAGTGACCTAGGAACTACCTACAATTCGGAAGGAGCCTTGGCTCAGTTGGTTTTCTGATTGTACCATAGTTAATACATTGGGTAAACCCTCTCATTTTGCCTGACTTGTGTCCGAGGTGACTGCTCTTTTTCTTCAGATCTTCATTGATGTCTTCTTGCTGGTAGCTCAAGCCTCTAATTCCAGCACTCAGGAGGCAGAGGCAGGTGGAGCTCTGTGAGTTTGAGGCCAGCCTGATCTACAAAGTAAATTCCAGGATAGCCAGGACTGTTTCACAGAGAAATCCAGTCCTGAAAAAAAAAATCAATCAATCAATAAATTAATTAATTAAAATAAAACTAATTTTAAGTGCTTGGTTGGACTGATTTCCAGTTTCTCTGCCATATAACCTTGGTTGGTTTTACTCTCTGAAATTATACATGGTTACTGACACCTTCAGAAATATGCAAGTTCAACAGAAGGTAAGAAGTGTGTCCCCACCCCCATTCTGCCCCAGAAAACATAGCCCCGTTGGACAGAGTCAAAGCACAGTGAACACATGTACAAACTAATGCTAAGCTGGAAGTAGCCCTTCTTTCTCTGATCATCAAAAAAGTGGATCTTGTATCATTTCCTGCTTCTGGGATCTATTTCTAACATAAATGTGTGTCTCATGTGCTTGACACTGCATTCCTAAAGTTAGGTTAACATATCCTTTAGGATGGTTAACATTTAGTACCTCCCTCCCTCTATGTCTTTCTCAGTGCTGAATTTTTGGCTAGAAATATTTTATTTATCCCTATGAAATAAACATTGTTATTTCCCCCTCTTTTTTCAGGGAAGACCCAAGGCTTAAAGCTTTAGCTATATCTAGTTCATTTGGATAGGAAGGGTTTTTATTCATTTTCTGTTCCTGTGACAAAAATACATGAAGAAAACGACATGGGGGAAAATGACAAAGGTCATCTTTGGCCCATTGTTCCAGAGGCTTCAGTCCATGTATTTCCAGCTGTATTGATTTGGACCTGAAGGAGGACTGAATATCATGCTGCTGGAAGCATGCGGTAGAGGAGGCTGCTCACTTCATGGTTGCCATGAACAAAAAGAATTGAAGAGAAGGGCACTGGACACCATGTGCTTCCAAGGCATGTCCTTTGGCAGGACGCTTCCTGTCTGAACTCTAACAGTGCTGGGTGAGACTCAGACAAAAATCATTTGACACATTGGGAAATGAGTCAGGAGATGACAGGGCTTGCTGATTTCCAGAGGATCAGGGTTTGGTTCCCAGCAGCAACATGCAGCAGCTCACAGTTCCAACTCCAGTTCCAGGGGGATCCAGTGCTCTCTTCTGTCCTCTGTGGGCATGTGTACACACATAGGTACTTACCCACATGTAGACACAAACAAATACACATCAATAGATAATCAAATAAGTCTGAAGACTTTGACTTCTCTTTATGCCCTGCATTTTTATGTCTCTTGAGCCCTGCTTAGAGAATTACTTAGTTAAATGTTTAAAAAATTAATGACTAGATATTAAGTAGTTTCTATTTTTATTTATTTTCATTTTGAGAGAGGGGCTCATATAGTGTAGCCGGCCTTGAATTCATTATGTAGGCAAGGATGACCTTGAACTTCTGGTCTTCCTGCCTCCAAGTCCCCAGTATAGGATTACAAATGTGTAATTACTACAGTGTCAGGCCAATCCAATGCTTCAGATCAAACCCAGGGCTTTGTGCATGTTAGACAAGAACTCTACCAAAACACCTTCCTCTCTAGTCCAATCCTGATTTTAAGAGTAAATACTCTTGATTTTCTAAAAACACTTCTTTCACTTTCTCCTGCTATTTCCCCTGCATTTTCTTTGGGAACTGTGGTGGAGGAAAAAGTACCAGCTTCCTTGGCACAACTGAACAATTTCCAGTAATATTACTGTTTATTAGATGCCTATAGATTCCACATAGGACTTATAAGAAAGGAAAAAAACCCACACATGGTCAAGCAACTGACACATCCATGGGCAATCTGTTAACTCTGAGAAATCCTCCTGAGGTCACATGGCTTGGCTGATCTGTTGCTTGGCACACGCTTGCCAAAGTGGTAAAGAACACAGATCACAGTCTACATCTACAGAGAACCAAAGAGGACATTGGCAGAGTAGGAAAAAGTTTAAAAAAAAAAAAAAAAGAATCAGAATCAGAGAACAAGAGAGAAGACACATTATAGAGAAAGATCCTGGAAATGTTTCCTTTCCATCTGGAATGGCATTTCCTTCCTGTTAGAGAGTTTACCACGGGGCTGGAGAGCTGGATCAGAGGTTGAGAGTGATTCCTAGAATGTCTCTCTCCTCTCTCATTTTTTTAAAGAACATATCATGTTCACCTTGCTTTCCTGTCTAAGAGTTGCAGGGCCATAAAGATTTTCCTGTTTAGAGGCACATTTATAACCTGTTTTCACACACAACTAGTCTTTTACTTTTACTTTGTGTCTTTTGAATAGAGATTTACTTTATTTCTTAAAGAGCAAAAACTTTGGGAAATTTTTAAAATATGGAAGTGTGGAGATACAACCCTACATCTGTCATTCAGAGACAGTTCTGTAGTGAATTCCCTGTAACTGCAGTGTTTGTCTCATGTATATCATAGTTTCTTATAATGAATTTAATACGCTGTTTCCTAAGTATTCTCCGTAGTACTTATTAGGCATTTAGGTTGTTTCTCGTGTCACCTAATGAAAAATAATGCTTCAAAGGATTCCTTGTACACCGATCTCATCCACATCTCTAATTTATTTTCTCTGAATTGATACCAGGAACTAGAATAACAAGACCTGAGACTTTCCACAAAAATTAAACCAGTTTAATCCCTCTCAACATGCTGTGGGGATTTATTTGTTTAATTTTCCCACCCACATTTCCAGCAATGAATGTTATATCCTAAATCTGTTGCCAATTCTGTGGTTAAAATTAATATTCTATTGTTTTAAAGTGAACCTTATAATTACTTATGTGCCTGATATTTTATTTTCATTTGTATGATTTACCTTTATGTGTTTTAAGTTTGTTATGCATATTTAAAATCATAGTTTAAATTGGCACACAATTGATAAGCAAAAAATGCATAGATCACAATTATAAGCTATAAAAATTCATACATTTGGGGCTAGAGATATGGTTCAGTGGTTAAGAGTACTTATAATTATTGCAAAGGACCTGGGTTCTGTTCCCAACACCCACATGGTGTTTCTCAACCCCCTGAAACTCCAGTTTCAATAGATCCCATGCCCTCTTCTGACCTCTATGGGTACAAGGTATGAATTTAGTGCACATGCCTATATACAGACAAACAGTCATGCACATAAATTAAAAATAAGACATTTTTAAGAAGTTCATACAGTTGCTTAATCTCATGACTGTAGATGTTATTCTAATATCCCAGAAATTCCCTTGCACCCCACCTACCCACTCCCACTCAGAGACAATGACTATTTTGATGTCTTTTAATAGTTTTTTCACTCTAGAACTTAACACAGAGATAAAGGTGTGTGTGTGTGTGTGTGTGTGTGTGTGTGTGTGTGTGTGTGTGTTTTGTGATGGGTTCATCATCTCAGGATGAAGTTCTTGGGCTTATCAATATGGGTGGCTGTATCTACAATTTAATAATATCAATCTCATTTTATGGCTGGATAGTATTTAATTATGTGTACTACCACAAGGCATTGATCTCTTCTCTTACTAATAGGTGTAGGAATTTTAAATTAAGGGATTTTTGCAGGTAAATCATGAATGAGTCTTCTCATGTTCAGGGTCTCTTGATTTCATACCTCAGTCTTGCTGTTTATTTCCCTTCGCCCCACCCATTTACTTGGAACTCATTTCTTACCCTCCTCCTACGTGAACAGTGGGTTGTTCTTCTTAGTTTTCTCCTTCTCATTGAGTTATCAGCTGTGTCTTTATTTTTCTATCTGTAGTAGTTGGTCTATTGATTACATGATGCATCTTTGACTTAACACAAAGAAGATTCAGATTCACAACTATAGAGGTGTGTTCTAAAGTTTGAAATGAATTGATTTTTATTTTAACTTAATAATTTATGGAAAAACCTGAAGACAATGGCTCTTGGCCCATATGTCAGCCATAACTGCCATAGCTGGAAATTTTTACTCCTTTGTTTAAGACCAACTTTTTTAAAGTAACATAATTTCATTAATTTTTGAGAGTTTCATACATGCATACAATGTAGTTTGGTTATATTCACACACTGCTATCCTCCCTCTATTTCCTCTCAGATACAAACCTGCATGCTCCCACCCACTGCCAATTTTGTGTCCAACTTTTTTTCTATTTAAAACCAAAACCACCACATTCAGTTTGTGCTGCCTGTATACTCTTGAGTGTGTGCCCATCTGCTGGAACATGGCCAACCTACCAGGGGCCACAGACTTAAAGAAAATGGACTCTCTCTCCCCTAGACACCATTAACTGTCAACAGCTCCTCAGCTAGTGGTAGGAGGCTCACAAGCCCCTCCCCGTTCCTTGTTGGAAAGTCACTGGTTGGATCTTCTGCAGACAGAATTGCTTCCTGAGTTCTTGAGTGTGGGGGTCCTCTCATGTTCTGAAGATACTGTTTCATGATGGGATTCCCTGACCTCTGTCCCACAGTCCTTCTGACCCCTCATTTGTGGTGAGGGCCAATGTGCTGTAAGCTCACCTTATCCTTCCTTCTGAAGAACTTCCTTGAACAGGGCAATGGTTGGTCCTTCATGGCAGAGTCACAGTCTCAGTCTACAACGTGCTGTACATCTTCACATTTTCAAAGGATGATTTCAGTGATGTGAGTCAGAAAACATTCTTTTGAATTCAGACTGAAAAACCTCCGGTTTGTGATTGGTGGTTGCATCAGCTTACATTAGTATTGCTGTGTACTTGAGCTGGATTTATGACTGCTCTTTCGTCTTTCCTTTCTTATGTGTCTTGTGTCCTTTTTAAAACTCTGGTGCTTATCAGTATTTTTCTTTTGCATTAACTGAATACTTCCTACTGTAACATTTTAATTACCTTAATAATTATTTTGTCTCTATGTTTTGAGTTATTTTTAATTGGTTGCCTTTGGGCTTACCATATGTACCCAGTGAAAGTCTATGCCTGATTAATACTAATTTAATTCCATGAGATATAAGGCTCTTACTTTTCTATTGCTTTATTCCTGCTTTTTAATTTTGTAGCCATTATTGTGATACATATGTGCCTGTATATTTATTACACACAAAACAATGTATTCTTATCATCTTTCCATATATAATATTATGTTTTTAAAAAATTTGGAAAGAGAAAATAGGGAAATTATATCATGTAAATTTTATTAAAATTGTCTTATTTACCATTTTTATTCCTGTGGATTTCAGTAACCATCTAGTATAACTTCTTGCTCCCATTCACCTTCTTCCTGTAGCTGTTGTTAAATATATTATATTTGCATATATGATAGCCTGGACCATATAGTCACATTAATATTATTTGTGGAATTATATTTTGAATATGTCTAGAGAAAAACAGTAAAATATACATTTATTTAAGCATTCACAACAACATCATTATCTTAACTGGTCCTTTGTTTTAATGGGGATGTCTGCTTGGGGTCACTTGCTTCTATGCCAAAATTTTCCTTTAATTGTTTTGTTTTTTTAAAATTGTTTTTAGATTTATTAATTTTATTTTATGAAGTTTTGTCTGCATATATGTATGTACACCATGTGTGGGCCTGATGCTCCCAAGGTCAGAAGAGGGTGTTGGATCCCTTGGAATTGGAGTTACAGAAGCTTGTGAGCTATGATGGGGCTGGAAACTGAACTGGGTCCTCTGCAAGAGCAGCAAGTGCTCTATTGTGTGACAGACCTTTCCTGAGAAGATACAGCACAAACATATCTACTTACCCCAGACAGAGAGCCCACGACAGACCAAAGTATGGATGCCAATAAGGTCTGACCTGGTGAGCCAATGAGTTTTGATGAGGTTATTTACAGGAATATGGGTGAGGGATCACTTACAGGAGCAGAAATGACTCAAAGATAGCTGCATCTCCAAAGTCCACTTCCCAGGATGGGTGACCGCTCACAAAAGCTGGGAACTTGGAGCACACTACACAGCCTGCAGGCCGCTCAGCAGGTTTTAGAATGTCCTTTCTGGGTAGCTTGGCTGGGCTTTGTCATCAGGCAGTTTTTTTCTGGTCTCTGCTTCTTATTTGTAACTTGGCTCATCTCAGAGTGAGGCTCAGCTGTCTTTACTGTTTATACAGAGGGAGGGGCCTAGTGAATCTCGTCAGTTTCAGGGACTTCCTAGAGATATTTTGAATTGCTTACTTCTTGTCAGAAGGAGCTTTCCTGCAGGGTGGAATATTTCTTGTAGGAAATGGGTAAGCAACGTGCCCTTTCTTAATTAATTATTCTTGAGATTAATATAATTACTGTAGCAGGAATCTTAAAAGGTCTTATTAATAAAAACAAACCTGGAGCCAGATATTGGGGGGAATGCTGGAAGATCAGAGAAGCAGAACAAGCCATAGCCACCTCACCTTACCAATTCCTCAGCTTATTCTGTTTCCTCAAACTGGAAGCCTCCGTGTCCTCATCTGAATGGGTCTCAGCTGAACTGCTGCTCCAAAATCTAAAAGCTTAACCAGCTTAGTTCCTGGTTTCACACCTTACATACCTTTCTGCTTTCAGCCATTACTTCCTAGGATTAAAGACTCACTTCCTGGGATTAAAGGTGTGAGTCATCAAGCCTGACTGTTTCCAGTGTGGCTTTAAACTCACAGAGATCCAGATGGATCTCTGCCTCCCAAGTGATAGGATTAAAGGCATGTGCTACCACTGCCTAACCTCTATGTTTAATATTATGGCTGTTCTGTTCTCTGACCCCAGATGAATTTATTAGAGTGCACGATATATTGGGAAACACAATATCACCACAAATTACTTTGCTTTTCCCTTCCCTTTTCTTCCATGTACTCCTCCTTGCTCTTTTTCAAATCATAGTCACTTTTTTATTGTTAACATGCATGAATATTCATAACTACCCAAATGTAACCTGCTTGGCATAGGCATACTTTATGCTCTCGCTCTCCAGCCCCAGTGAGCCAGCTCACAACAGGATTTTCTCCATTTTACTTTCCTAGGAATGGTTTTCATTTTTTTTTTTTTCATTTTTGAAAGTCAGTTTTTCTGGACTCAAGACTTTTGTGTGACAGTTCCACTCTTTCAGTACCTGTGGTGAGATGTCAGCTGCTGAGCTTCTCTGAATTTTCTCAAGTGTGAGGAGACAGGTTTCCTTTGTTGCTTTCTAGATGTTTCTCAATTATCTTCCACTTGGGATAGTTCTAGTTTTGTGGGTCTGAATGTGTGTGTCTTTGTGTTTATCTTAGAGTTGATGAGACTTATGGATATGCAGACCCTTTTAAAAAATATGCCAGACATTTGAACTTCTGCTTCTTCAAATATAAGGCATGCTTCATTGCCGATGTGGAAGTGTTCTGAAAAGTTCATCACTAGGCAATTTCATCATCCTATGGCCATCACAGAATGCATTTACACTCAATGGTGTGAGTTGGTTGCTAAACATGTGCCTTTAAAGCAAAGAAAAATGGTAAACATGAGATGATGAGGTTCTGACATGATGCAACATGCCATTTCACTATGAACTTTAAAAAGTAAACAACATGAGTTTGTCTCCACATGGAAATTAAATGGAAGTACAATAAATTTATAAACCAGTGTAACACAAATCTTAAAAGGTCTTATTAATAAAAACAAACCCGGAGCCAGGTATTGGGGTGAATTCTGAAAGATAAGAGAAACAGAACAAGCCACAGCCGACCTCACCTTGCCAATTCTTCAGCTGATCTTGTTTCCTCAAACTGGAAGCCTCTGAGTCCTCATCCGAATGGATCTCAGCTGAACTGCTGCTGAAAGCCTAAATGCTTAAAAAAGATCTCTAGTTCCTGGTCCTCATGTCTTATATACCTTTCTGCTTCCTGCCATCATTTACTGGGATTAAAGGCATGTGTCAACATGCCTGGCTGTTTCCAGTGTGGCCTTGAACTCACAGAGATCCAGATGGATCTCTGCCTCTTGAATGCTAGGATTAAAGGCGTGTGCTACCACTGCCTAAACATATGTTTAATATAGTGGCTGTTCTGTCTCTGACTTCCAGATAAGTTTATTGGGGTGCACAATATATCAACCACAAACCAGGACTGTGATTGCCTATTATCTAGAATTATGAACTGAGCCAGGCAAGAAGGCTCAGTGAGTGAAAAGTCTCATCATGGCAGCCTGAGAAGTTCATTCTTTTCTCTCTTACACACACAAGTAAGTAAATATGCACTGTCCCAAATTCTGTTGCTATGTACTTCTAATTACATTTTTAGTTAGCACACAAATTATTGTTTTACCTTGTAACATGTACAGATAGGTCCATTATAATTTGCTCATAATTAATCCCCATTATCTTCTCTTGTACTCTGCTCTCCTCCCATCTGCTGGACCCCTCCCCCTCCTGAAAAAGAACCCCTTCTGCTTTCATGTCATATAATAATATTTATCACATCTATATATGCTGCATGTATATAAGCACCTACACTTCACATAAGAGAAAGTATATATTTCGCTTCTTTTTCCCATTGCCTCCCCCCCCCCCCCGTTCCCCATTCCCCTACCTTTAGTCTCCTTCTGGCCACATGTAGTCTCCATCTATTTTTATATAGTGCAAATACAATATAGATAAAAATATATTTGCAATATATATTCAATATATATTTTGAAACCTAGTATGAACCTAGCTGTGACGTAACAACAGAGGACGCCTCTTTTCAGGCGGATCCTCACGGCCACCTGGGTAAGTGTTACTCTCCAGTATAGGAAGGTGACAGCCAACAGGTGCTGTTCACCACTGTTGTGATCTTGCAGGTCACTTTCAGGCGGTCTGGACTCTGACTGTTTTGTTCTATTCTCTCTTGGTTCTGCATCTTATGCTCATTGCATACACTGCTGCTTGTGGTATCCTTCAAGCCTCCAAGGCCTGGCTCATTGTGACTTCCCCTTGTGCTGCAGAGGGCCCCTTCTTTCCTGACCTATCCTCACACTGTTGATTCCTCTGCCAACTCACATCCGTTTTAATACTCGCTCCTTCCACTCCAGAGCTCCATCTGTTTCTCCTCCCCTTCCTCATTCTTTCTCAATTTACTGAGATGTGTCTATTATGACTTCCTTCGCTTCTTTAGCATGATTCTGACTCCTTGAATTTGTTTTCACAGCACTGATGTCTTTATTCAGCGTGATATCTAGGCTCTCATGAAAGCAGTTTCAATTCACAATGTTTAAATTTTTTGATGTATGGGTCATACTTTCCTATTTCCTTGCATGACCCATAATTTTTCCTTTGAGGCAAAGTGGTCATTTTAGATAATAAATCATACTGACACCAAATAATAATTCTAACCCTTGCCTCCAGGCTTTTGTTTTGTGTGTGTGTGTGTGTGTGTGTGTGTGTGTGTGTGTGTGTGCTTGGTTGAACTGTATTGGAATCAATTTCTTTCCACTGTGGAGTCTGTTGTGGTTCCTCCAAAAACACAGGTGGAGTGTGCACAGTGGCTTCCTGGGTGACAGGCTGTCCATCAAGGCACACCCACTCTCATTCTCTGACCTCTGAGATATATGCTTTTCCTACTGATAAACCTGACGTGATAATTAATTTGATTACCAACCTGATGATATTTATACCACCATGGAACACACTGGGGGGATGTTCCCAAGAAGGTTTAATTAAGAAGAATAAGGGCCACACTGAATGGGGGTGGTATTATCTGGAGCCTGGGGTCCTGAACAGAGTCAAAAAGGAGAATGGCAGCTGAGCAGGCACATTCCTGCCTCTGCTCCCTGACGGCAGACATAATGTGACCAGCTGCCTCAAGGTCCCGGTGACATGCCTTCCTTGCCATGATGGGCTCTACTGTCAACCGGTGAGACAGAATAGACCCTTCCTTCCTGAGGTGCTTTTCCGGGCTTGCTACTACAGCAACAGGAAGAGTGGCTGCCACACTTGGTCATCAGGCCCCCGCAGTTTCCAGTTTCTCCATTGCCATTGTCCTAGGTGTTGCCATGGGGGACAAATTGCTCCTAATTGACCCAATTATATTCACGATCTTTGCAGGAGAGTTTTTGGATGTAATCTTTGAAGTATATTCTCCCTTCAGGAGGTCTCTCCTCCTCCCTCAGTTTCTCCTCTTCTTTCTTTTGAATTTCTGACCTGTCTTTTAACTTGATGCTCTGATGGAAATCTCCAGACTTCCCCTAATTGCTAACCATGGAAATGCTTGTGGTTTCTGAGAGGGCCCTAAAGCTTGAGATTCTCCACATTGTTCTAAATAAACTTAACTATTTGAGGGGAATGCATTCAAGTTCTTAAAGCTTCTGGGGCTTGCTTTTGAGTGTCATTTTTCCCATCTGATATAGCCTTTCACCTGGGGCTCAGTTAGCCTTCTTTCTGAAGGTGGTCCTTCGGGGGGTCCCCAGGAGCTCAGTAGCTTAGCTCTTAGCACTTAGAACATGAGTGCCCCCTCCCCCAGACCTGGTAATCTTCAGTCACTTCTTCAGGTCTCTGCACCCCACTGTCTGTGCTTTGACTGTCTTCTCAGAGTCACCCACAGAGATGTCTCTTGGTGTTCAGAGATGGATGGGGACACCATGGAGGGAGAAGCCTCTGTCTGGAGTGTGTTAGTCCTTACTCAGTCTCCTCTGGTTCTGATTTTACCAAGCTTTATCTCTGAACGTTGGGAAGATGCTCTGCTCCGCTGAGGTTTCCTCATCCTAAACTCTTTCCTAGCCACCTCCTGAAGGCAGATGCTGAGGCCACCTGGGTAGTGCCTTCCCTGCTTTCCTGCCATGCCCCGGGCCCTGTTCTGCCTTTTGTTGGATGTTTGAAATCAGCCTTTTCATGTATTTTGTGTGGTGTGTGATTAAATAGCTACTGACATATGGCTTGTTTTGAAATAGAAAAATATGTTTCAAGTTCAGCAAAAATATAATTGAGGAATAAAGACCAGGCCGAGATCAGAGGGGTACGTTGCAGTAAGCAAGGTGGCGTTGCTAATTCAGCATAGCCAATAGTGACCATTGCTAACCAAGACAAGCCATGTGAGGCCCTGTGAGGCCCTGTGAGCTCCATGTGAGGAGCTGCTGGAGAGGGGCAGTTTTCATTCAGGGTAATTGCAGCAAAGACCAGCCTTTCAGTCAGAAAGACCTCCTGGGGTCTCTGTACCATGACTAGTCCTATGTGAGTATTAACTTCGTTCCGTCTATGTTGAGGACAAGGTGAACTTAGATGACACATCACCATGGTGGCCACCACCATCAGTCACTGTAATGCTGTGAGCACAGTAATGTCACTTGACAGAGGAAAAACACGAAAATGAGACTTGAGTGATATAGGTCGTCAAGGAAGGAGTAAGGTACAGCCTTTGCTTTCTTTAGAACAGTGCAGAATATGTGTGTTTCTGAACTTACACTCATCTGTGTGTGTGTGTGTGTGTGTGTGTGTGTGTGTGTGTGTGTATGTATGTATGTATGTATGTATATACTTTGGTATGCTTGTCATTCTTCTGGGTGGTTTCCACACAAGCATCTCATTTTACTTACTGTCACTATGAGTTTCCATGCACATACAGTCTCTGGTCTGTGTGCAGGGCTAGCATTGAAGAAGGATTTGTGTGTAGACCATGGGAGAAAAGGGAGATAATATACCGTCTGGTCCTAAGAGTGACTTTCTGTGTCTGGCTCATCCATTCCCTGTAGACACATTTAAACCAACGTATCTATATAGCTATATAAAGACAGCATTCTCTTTTGCTCAATGGTCAAAGAGATCTTAATTATGGAATTTTATAGGTATGAGTCTCAGAGTCACAAAATTTAAATTCTTCCCTGTGTGTTAAATTGTGTGTATTGGGATGAGTTCCTCTCTTGAGGTTGGTTTATTCATTAGTGTTGGGGAAAATAATCAATTACGGGCTGCATGTATATCAGAATTCAGTAAGTTTTTAATCAAATTGTAGTGAGTGATTTCTATGTGCTTAGTGCTGTGTGTGGAGCCATGGACACAGCTGAGTAGGATTCACAGGGCCTCTTGGTGTCCCTGGGGAATTTGTTGACAATAATAGACAGATGTGTAGTAAGTCAGCGCAGGTATACTGAAGGCTACACAGGATAAACGCCAGGTGCTATGAGTGATTGATTGCATGTGACAGGAGGAGTATGTCAGCTGTCCCTATCAGGGGCCGGTTGGGAACTGTTTTGGCTTTCATGGCCAATAGGCAAAACAGAGCAGCTGTTTTTACCAATGGACTTAATTCTGATAGGTCTATTTTTGTATTTTACCTTTAATCATGAAAAAAAAATATTTCTAAGTCATACAAGGATCATACAAAGGCACAGTCTGCTCACTTAAATTATATTCAGGTTATATTCATAATGCAGTCTGCTAGGTATTATACACATATATAAGATTTTTAAACTTTGAGATAGCTCAGGCTGGACTTGAACTCACTAATACTACCGCACCATGTAAATGTGAGTTATAGGTTTGCACCAACATGCCAGGCTCTAGTCATGAAACTGTAATGGTCACTATTCTAAAGTTTGTATGTGGGATCTAGGTATCTCTGTCTGTCTGTTTCTCTCTGTCTCTATGTTCACACTTCTGAATCTGTCTTTCTCCACCCCTTTCTGTCTGCAATGAAATCCTTACAGAACCAGTTTGAATGGGATATATGTGATCATGCCTATCTTTATGGTATTTTGATTTGGCTCCCTATCTATCTCTTCTAAGAAAGGATTTAGTAATTTCAGTAGTTTCCATACAACATCCTGGTGACTGCACAGTTTGGTGATTATATCTGTATAGATTCCGTAAGCAGCTGTTGGGTTAATCTGCTAAGATGGGTTGCATCTACTGAGGCAGCTGTGGAGAAAGACTGACGGCAGAGGCAGAGAGGGAGAGAAAAGGACAGATGCAGTTAGAGCAGCACAGGATGGGTTAGCAAGCATGGGGTTACAGCAATCTTTGTATCACAGGTTAAATAACACCTTCTTGTTCTTAACAGTCCGAGAGATACATGAGCAAACAAGGATATTTGAAGAGGCTCCAAATCGGGGATCAAATTTGATTAGAAAAGAAACAAACAAAACCATTTAATTCCCTTTTAAAACTCAAAATTGTATATTAAAAAATACAAGATTCAAGTTTTTTTTTTTTTTTAATGGGATTTTAAAATGCCTGAAACACTGACAGTGGCTCTGGGTCTTATTCATTCTATTATTAGTCAGTCCTAGGTAGCAAGTCAGATAGTTCAGATTTTTTTTTTTGCAATTAATGGAGAACCATAAAAGGACGAAAAAAAATCCATATGCAATCAATCTGACTGTATCAACCACTTAACCACTTTCTTCATTTCTCCCTGCTTTCTCTTGCTCTCCCCCTCTTCATTTTTCCACTTCCCTCTTAATTGTCTCATTACCTGGCTTTTCAGATCTTACTTAAATGGGGAAAGCTATGGCTGAGTAAAATGCCAAAGATCTAATCCAGACATTGTCAACACTAAGCATGACATTGAAGCCATAGATCACTTTGGACTATGTGTCACCTTTTTAACTATAGGTGTGAAATGTCCATCCCTTTGTTATCTGACGACGGAGTTAAAATATATCTTTCTAGAAGAGGCTGCTGAGGGGGAGAGTCTTCACTGTCAGGACGGCTGGGACTCTCCTGCCTGAAGACCAACAAATACAATTCATGTCATTGCCAACCCCTTCTCCTCCCCAAACCATGAATCCATTTCTATACAACACATAGCTAGCAATGAACACTATGCAATGGCTTCTTGTTCTTGGGGGACCAATGGACAGATGATCTCAGTGTGATGTATCTATCATTCGTGTGTGTGTGTGTGTGTGTGTGTGTGTATGTGTGTGTGATGTTAGTCATTCTTCTCAGTCTACAGTAGTCTTTGGATTCTTATACTTTCCTTGTCAATCAGATGTTATTATTTATCCCAAGTTTTTACAAACAGACATCGTTACCAAGAAACTTTAAGCAATATGTCTAGTTTTCTATTTAGATGTATTTGTTTAGCAAAGTAAATATTTTTCCACTAAATTCCTCTATTTAACATAATATTTATTGAGTACTTTATTTCCTAAGCAGCAATTCCTTTGCTTATGAATTTCATATTTTTAACTTCCCATGGAACTAGTAACTCAGTGTCTCTCTCCATTTACAGGCAAGTTCTAAGACACAGACATTAGGAAAGTGGAAGGGCCAGTTGATCCATTTACAAAGCTTTTCTTTAAATGTAATGCCATCGCATGCTACCTCTTTCCATTGCATTTTTTTTCAGTTTTCAGTTGTATATTTACTTATGTAGCTATCTTTTTAATAATGCCTGTCTATCTCTTTAGACTGTAAGACGAATGAATGCAGGATTGAGTGTATTTTGTATGAGGCTGCATTTCCAGTTTAGGGTGTGTCCTGTGTACAGTGGGACTACACTAACTAAATATTTGAAAAGCAAATGAGCAGGATCCCACAGGCATGATGCTGCATAGCAATAGGACCAGAGATGCTATGCCTGTCTACAGAAACACTGTCACATCTTCCTGAATGTATTATCTTCTTGAATTTCACTGTGACTCTATCTTATGATTATACTCACTTATACAACTGAGGTTTGTGACTTGCCCAAGCCAGAATCAACAAATGGGAAAACTGGATGTCCTACATGAGGTTTGTTTTTTAGTCTTTTAAGAATAGGTCTCACTAAGCTGCCCAGATCAGCCTTGGCATGTGAGTCTCCCGTCTCAGCCATGAAGTGGCTGAGGTTGCAGGAATTTCCCAGGATGCCTGGCCTCAGGACTGTGTGTGGGAAGCTCAGTGTGTTTTCACTTGCACTTCTAACCTTTGCTTCACACCTCCCCCAAATAACCAAATATTTTAAGTTATGTTCTCAGATTCATAAGGTTAGTAACAAGTAGCGGTGGTACTATTATTTAGGATTTTTTTCTATCTCATTGGCCACTTTTAGTACTGATAATTACTTCTCATACATGTATACATTATATATACATATTAAACAGAAATAATAAAATATACTACTTTAGCTTTTAAAATTTTCATTGGTTTTTATTACTGTACTCAAGTGGCCCTTTAAAATCTTTAATTGGTGAGGTTATTATACTAAAAGATTATTGTAAAAACAACAATTTAAAATCTAACAGTCACAGAAAACCAGAGACACCCCCTCTGAAGCTTCTACTGAAATATCAAAAGGATAAAGCTTAAAAAAAGAGATACCAGGGGGAACTGGAGACCAGTTTTACATGAAAGCTCAGTAAACATTATGCTCAGTGAGACACAATGTGGTAATTTGAAAAGAGGATGCTAAAGGTGTAAGTTGTTTTCTCAGTAGCTGCCAAGAAAGGTCCTCTACATCCAAGTTAGGAGCAGGTAGTTGGTCAGGATCATCTCAAGGAAGTACCTGGCAATTTCTAAAAATAGACCTGAAATGAAGAAGTCTCGAATCTGCTAGCCATCCTATCACAGTAAACCAAGTATCTTTAGATCTCTCCTATGATCAGAAATAATATAAAGACAAAGTCTGTATGTCACCATCCATCACATTTTATATGCCTATAATTAATGTATCAGGGTAGAACAAGTATGCTGAGTTAATGGTGACCACCTCGATATCTTATCTACAGAAGTTACTTCTCCCTTACTGAAAGCCTGGTGTGTTCAGGGCCAATCCCTTCCATGTTACAATCACAACACATGATCCAGAATCACCACAGCAGTAGGAGGAGAAACGGGATACCTTAGGTCAGCTCTCACATGTCACTAGCTGCTTTTGTTCACAGCACATTGGCCAAAACTAGTCACATGGCCCAAAATTAGATGCTTCCACTTAGGGAAGCCCGAGAACTCTGAAAGAGCACTCGGCCATTCCGTGAGTGCCTGTGACCTGGCAATCATTTCTTCTGTTTCTTTCTGCTACCCTGCGTCTCTCTCTCTCTTTCTTGTAATTCTTCCTATTCTATTCTTCTTTCTGCTTTTACACTGCAAATCTTTAAGTATTTGCATGAGCCTAAGGGTGAGAGCCTTCTAAGCTGAGTGCCCTTGGTGCCTTATCCTCATTCTGGTCCTGCTATACTCCGTGGCAGGTTGTTTTTTAAACTGAGGAATATACAAGAACTGGATATGATGCCTAACCTCATGTTCAGCACAGTCAGGTGAAAGAGATGTGACAGGCAGACAGAGGACTCTACATCATGCTATTTCAGCATGTGCTGTTTGCATGCAGCAGTAAGATACATGTGTGTGTAGAGGTCCATATGTGGATGTGGGTGCGTGTGCTCCTGTGTGAAAGTGTGGGGAAGCCGAAGATCAACCTTGGCTATCTTCAGTTGCTGGCATCTTGCTTTTTTGAGCCAAGGTCTCTCACTATGGCCTACAGCTTGCCAGATAGCCTATGCCAGCTTCTCAATGAGTCCCAGGGATTGCCTGTCTGCTCTCTAGCACTGGGATTGCAAGTGTGTAGCATCATGCCTGGCTCTTTCATGTGTGTTCCTGGCATCCACTATAGGTCCTCATGTTTGCATGGCAAGAACTTTACTGACTGAGCTATCTCCTCAGCCCTAAATATGCTTTTGCCAAGAAGGTTTTAGCTATAAAAGATTGATCTTCTAATACCACTGTACAGAAGTGGGATCTGCAATTTGAAGAGATTAAAGATGTATGTCAGATCAAGTAATTAGCGGTAAATCTAATTTTAAGTCTCTGTTGTGATGTTCATTGCTTTAGTTTTACTAATTGTGGGAGTTCATAGTCTGGGAACCTGTGCATGTGGCCTTTGAAACCGAGTCTCTGTTAAGTTATGAGATGATCACTAGATTCTAATCCAGAATCTCTTGGGGAAGCTATTGATACAGACACACAGTGGACAGCCTTGCAAATATGTGAACAGTGACTGGAGTTAGGTAGCTCCAAGCACCAGGATGCTGAGCACCATCAGAGAAAGAGGCAAGGAAAGATCTTCCTCTATGTCTTCAAAGGGAATGAGGTAGGGCCGAAGATGGACATGTCTTCTGACCCACAGATCTGTGAAAGGATTGATTTTTGTTCCTTAAGCCTCCATGCTTCTCATCCTGGTCCCAGTAAAGTAGTGGTTCTCACTCCTTGCTGAGTCTCCACATCAACATACTTCATTAGCAAAGTCAGTGGTGACAACTGTGTTTTGCTGGTGTTTATAAACACCATTGCTAGATCTGGGTCCCTCTGATTCCAGGTCTGAGCTTCTTTCCTATTCCTGACGCAATAGCTCAACCATGGCTCCTGTCTTTCTGCAGTCACAACATGCTATCTGCCCTTTCGAATCTACTGGTCACCTGGCTTGGGACCAAGAACTGGCTGTTGAAGGCATCTATGTCCTGCTGACTCTGGCAGGAGCTACAGAGTTTCCACGTCTAGACTCAGGAGGCTTAGTTCTCTCCTGAAGCTCCACAGGGGCCAGTGACTCCAACTTGAGTCACAGGGTAGTGATGCTCCTTGAGACAGATGCCAACTAAGAAAACAGAATTTTAAGGAGACAGTCCATGCCTTCTTTCCTCATCTCTGTCTTAGAGATTGTTCTATACTGTAGCAACTCTACAGTATTGTTCTTTGAGATTCCCCCATAAAAGGGAAACTACTACCACTTGGTAGTGGGTGGGGAATGATGTGGCCAGCTCATCGTTCACAGTGTCACTGTTGGTCTGTGTATGCTAATGGATTGAATTAAATTCATAGGTTAAGTTTCCAAATACCAGCATTTCACAGTATGGGCTCATTTGGAAATGAGACATTGTAAATATGATTAGTTGAAATGATGTTATTGTGGAATTGACTTATGACTAGTGTTAAAGAAAGAAAAGGAGAGAGGGTAGGGGGAGGAAAGCAGAGAAAAAAGATAGAGGAGGCAAATAGAGACAGAGAAAAAGGAAAGGCAGAGAGAGATTAGCTTGGGACCAGTGATTACCGCAAAACTAGCCATTGCTGAGGAAAGGTGTGAGAAGGAAAACACTCTCCTTCATATTTTATAGCAAGAATCAATCTCACCATCAACTCTATCATCCCAGAACTGTGGCACAATACAGTTATGATTTTTAAATCACTGGATTTGTGGTTTTTTTTCTTGACAACTCTTATGATGAAGGCTTGTGTCTTCACTTGTTGGCTGTGTCAACTTCTGCTCTACACTACAGAAACACATAGGCATTCAGACTTTTCCTGGGTCCCATGAGCCAGAAGCAAAAACAACTTCTAATCTTATTCTATTTCAATATGATGTATAATGATCCCCCAGTTGGGCACTGACTACTGGGAAAGAAATAGGATGTGTAACTTATGGGAAGTTTCTTTTTGGTTCTTGGCGAGACTAAGTTAATTTGTAAAACTGGTGGGAATCAGAGAAGGTGGAATGGTGTGGGTTTGGGAAAGAAAGAGCAGTTGTGGGCTTCCACACAAGCTATCAATGGCAGGGAGCCTTTTTATCCTGGAGGTTTCCTAACGCCAGCACAGGGAAATAGTTCTGAACTAACTATGTTCTGTCCATATGTTTGCATTGCCATACTTGGATTTGTGTCAGACAACAGGGAACTTTATCTTGCATGGGAAATTCGGGCATTTGTAAACAAGGCCCCATGTCAGTAATTCAGACAGAGTAATTAGAGTTTATGATCCTGGAGTCTGCAGTGTGTGTGATTAATTATATTAATTGGGAGTGAACTGATAATGGAGGATTAAGAGAGAGAATCTCTCAAGCTAAATGTGCATGGACAGTGGCTCAAACTATTCCCTGAACCAAGTCATTATCTCAGCCAAAGGCATTTATTGGGAAGTTGTTTGCATATTACACTGTGCTAAAGGCACAACCCTTAAAATCTACTCTCCTGACATCAGCTTCAAGGGTGGCACCAGTAAATATAGTTTTGATCTTCAAATCAACCAAATTTCCTACCTAATAATACTAAAAAAAACATATTTTTAGATGAAATCAAATGTGATTTTATTTTCCTTGTTGAGGCTTTCCAAGTATCCCCGTAGTTGGTCAGTCTCAGGAGTCTATTTATGTTTGTCAATGATCAAAATTCAGTATTGACTCCTTTTAAGTGGTCTTTGCTTCAATGCTACAGTCTCCCTCCCCTCACTGAGTGGTCCATGGCCAGCAGCCTGCATTGGATGTGAGATGATGCTATGGTTAAGTCAGCATTGTCTCCTCTGTATCTAGAAAGCCTGCAAAAGTACCCATGTGAGGAAGTGATTGAAAAGCATCTGTTGGGTGGAAAAACTTGCACATCACTAAGGAGGGGTTCTCAGCATATTTGTATAGCAGAGACAAGGAAATGATTAGTATCTGTCCTGTCCCAGGTTCCTTGCCAAGCATGTGACATAAGCTCAGAGAATACTCTTCCCTGTAGATGTAACCAACTGTCTTATTAAAATAAGAAACACAGAACCAATGTAAAAGAGAAAGCCGAGAGGTCAGAGCTCAGAGCTAAAATCTTACCTCCTGCAGTGCTCCTAGCTTCCCTGAAAGAGAGCTACTTCCTGTGTGTCTGTCTTTAAGTAGTCTTTCTGTTCTGCCTTCTCATTGGTTGTAAACCCAAACACATGACTGCCTCGTCACTGCCTGTAAGTACCGCCCTCCAGGTCTTAAAGGCATATGTCTCCAATGCTGGCTGTATCCCTGAACACACAGAGATCTACCTAGCTCTTCTACCAAGTGCTGGGATTAAAGGCGTGCGCCACCGCCGCCGCCGCTGCCGCCACCGCCACCGCGGCCACCACCACCACGCTCTTGCTATGGCTCTAATAGCTCTGACCCCCCAGGCAACTTTATTTATTAACATACAATGAAAATCACATTTCAGTACAAATAAAATACACCCATACCTCCCCTTTAGGTATTTGTTTGTTTATGTATCTAAGTGCAGAGGATAAACAGTTGTGTGATTATGAAGGCCATGACACTGTATCCAATAGAAGATTCTGCTCCAGTCTTTCTTTCCCTTCCTGTATTCTGTGTCTAGTGATGATGCCCCACATTGTTTTCTCTGCCCATGTGTAAACCACATGTAGAAACCTGTTGTCAGAGATCTTTCACTTATCAACAATAAGAAAATTCCCCAGTGAGGCACAACAGCCTCCTCACAGATCTCCATTGATTCTTATTGAGTCAAGACTCCCTAAAACCCTAAAGTTCATCATTTGTCCTGTTGAATTACCTCTGATATCAAACTGCATTCAGTGTTCTCTCTGGCAGTTCTGACTCCTAGATTTCCTAGAATAATGTGCTCTATGCCTAGGATCCTGCCTTTCCTTTGAGACTTACATGTCCCTCTGCTCCTATTCAGGACCATAGCCATGGTCATGATCATCTTACTTTCTGAGTCTGCCCTTTGGTTTTTAATGGGTCCTTGTAGTTTGCAACATTCTGCTCCTTTAATTCTTTTCAAAATTGTGTTCCCCAGACACAAATCCCAAGTAAAGCATCAGCTTAAGTACACTTTCTGATCACTTCATATTTGGTGTTTGGGGACTTATGACATTATATTGAAATCATCTCATTTGTGTTCTGACTTACACAGCATTTTTATAATTTATTTTATATGTAAGAATGTTTTCCCTGCATGTATGTCTGCATCACATCCATGCTTGGTCAGAGGCCACAAAAGGACTTTGGTTTCCTGGATATGGAATTATGGATGGTTGTGAACCACTATATGGGTGCTGGAACTGAACCTGGGTCCTAAAGAACAGCAAACTGAGCAAACTCTCCAGGCCCATCATTTCTACAAATAAGCATGAAGTTGATATTTGACCTTTGTGGTGTATGTGTCATAACATCTTAATCTACTCTGCCATCATGTCAAGAAACAGCAAAGACAGTGTACAAATCAATGAGCTTAGCTAGGTTGCAATAAAACTTTATTTACATAAGTAAATGGCAAGTAAGTTGTGTCCATTCATTATAGCTTCTTATCCCTTGCCAAGGCTTTGATGGTGGTAATTATGCTTTGTCATTCTCTGTGGCAGTAGCACTTGGTTTTGTGGTTGGGGTAAAAGACAGTGTCAAATTCAGGACCTAAGACAGTGGCCGATGCATAATAACCTAAGTGAAAGTAGGAATGCATCAGGTATGCCACAGTATCCCAGGCCAGGCAATTAGTCTTATTTTATTCTTGCTTGTGTTTGAAATACGTTCTAGTTGACATGAACCATTTCCAGTGGTGTGCCCTGTAGGTGTACTGCATTTGAGGGCCAAAAGCCTGTTGGTACATATTGGATTCCCAGGTCATGCTCAAAAAGAGGCTGCACATTCTGCGTGAGTATCCGAGGCTCCTTACTATTTCCTCGGATGTCCCATTGCTCTTAGGTCTTTCAGCTCTCCTTGAAACTAGCCACAGTGCCACCTGTGACCTGTTTATTGAAAGCCTTGTAACTAAGTACAGTAATAGAATTTTTCAATCAATACTCAATTGTAGCAGGAGTCAGTGGAGAAATTTCAGGGCAGCTGTAACATGCTGAGATAACTTGGTGTCGCTGAGAAAGCAGACAGCAAAGAGCAGCATTAATTGAGTTCCATCAATCGTATATGTGGGCACTGGGCATTGATGTAGAAGCTTGAGCCTTGCTTTGTGTGTATTTGGTTTAAACCCACACAGCAAGCACACCTGGATAAAGCTAAATCTATGTACCTACCTTCCTCCAGTTCAAAAGCTCAGCATTCTCCTCCATGCATGTTACCTAAAAGAAAGAGCAATGATGGTGATGCTCACACAGTTGGTACCAAGAGGGAACATAGCTAACAGAAACAGTGTTAGGAATTAAAAAGCAGAATTCAAACGGTAGCCAGCATACTTACTCAGCATTGTGCGTGTGAGTTGGCTGACACACAGGGCATACATTTCCCTGTCTACTGAGGGGGTAATGCCTGTCTTTCTTATCACAGTTTTTTTGATGAACATCAGGCAATTTTTGTCTGTGAAAATGCTGAGCAATGATGGTTGCTGTTTTATGAAAGCCTCAATTATTCTGACTTCTCTAGGGAATGATGTGTCAGCCCCAACTGAGATGTTTCCTTGCAATTTAATCTGTTAAAGTGCCAGAGTTTTAATTTTAACATTTCTTATTGAACTTTTTCTTAAAGAACACACAATGAACTCACTGCTTTATTAGACTGAATTGTGAATAGTTGATAAAAATTTAACCCATTCTTAGGTCGAAGACAGCCTTGGAGATCTGTTTCTGTCATCCATATTGTAGCTACAGTAGCTTCTGGCTCTGGGATGCAGCTGTGATTCATCTCAAGCCTCAGAGGTAACTTAGATTTGCATTCTGGAAGAATTCCAACTAGTCATTTGTAAATGGTGATTTCCCTCTTTCATGAAGAGGAAAGTAGAGACCCAGTGAATGACTGGAATTATAATCACCATGAAAGGGAGGGAGATGCCTTATTTATTTGCTTGTTTGTTGCCCAGTCAAATGGCATGGGAATTCCGAGGCTCAAGTGTAGAGGTCACAGGACAACCTGCAAGAGTCAGTTCTTAGCTTTCATTATATTCTGGGGACTGAACTATGACCATCAGGTTGGGCCATATGTCCTTACATGCTAAGCTATTTTGTTGTACAGAGAGGCAATAGTTTAAAGAGAAATGAGTGCTCCTCTTCTTGGCTAACTATCAGAATATTGGTGTTAGAAACTAATATTGCTTGATTGTATGAACCTGGTCAGCAAGCATAGCTGTGCTGAGCTTTTAGTGAGACATTGAAGAATTAAAATTTTCCCAAGAGTCTCATGGGGTGGCCAGCCAGAGGAAGAACTTACCTGCCAGGGAAGAGTCACATGGTTCTGACAATGTATCAGATAACATTGCAGGCCAGACTGGAGCTGAAATGGTGATTGATAAAAGAAGTACAGGGTGAAACTGACCAGGACTGCTTAGCTGTACACAACTTTTGCTCACTAAACTTAAAACTTTGTGTTAAAATTAGAAGACAGACTTGGATATTACAGGACACATTTTTATTCATCTTCCCTGTGTAGCCATATTGAATAAATATTCTTTCTGTGCTTTTTACTATTCTTGCCTTAATTGGCTTCATGGTTATGAATGGTCAAGCTTAGCCTGTGAGAGCTGCAGAGCACAGCTCTGACCCTAAATACTCCAATGATAAAATGTCACAGTTGGAAGTGATACCCAGTACTCCAGAGCATGAATGTTTCTTAGAAAGAAGGGGTGACACTTTGATCATCAAGGACATGTTGACCACATAGGAGGGGGTGTTAAGCTCTCATGGAACCAGCCCCTGATCTCCTGACAACCTGGACGACAATGATGTCGTGGAAGACAGGAGGGAAGAGGGCCAGGGGTAGTTCAAGGGTTATGAGCTAAGCAGTTCCAATGAGAGTGTTTTTCACCACTTCCAGAACCAATGTCACAGCGTCCCCTATAAATCTGCTTAGACAAATATGTCCAATCTTCTTAAATATTTAATTTTAAAGCATTTCATATATGAGTACTATATATTTTTGTCTCATATTCTCCCCTTCCAACTCCTCCCATGTCCCTGAACTCTCTCTCAACTTCATGACTTCTTCTTTAATTATTATTGTTATGTTCATATGTATATATATTTACTTATAAATGCAACCTACTGAACCCACTTAGTGTTGGTGATATGTATATGTGTTCAGGGATGGCAATTTGAGATTGGATAAGCTAGCAGGAGCCTTGTCCCTGGAGAAGACTGACACTTCTTTTCTTAGTCATTACTTACCTGTGGCTCTTGATCTAGGGTACAGCTCTGTGAGATTTCCCCATCCACATGATTCAGTCTGTGAGAATTCTATACATATATATAATGATCATGCAATCCCTCATCCACCCTCTAAAGCCTCCCTCCATCCTTCCCACATTATGTCCCGTTACAAACTTCATGTAATCCACTGAGTCTAATTAGTGCTGCCTGTATACACATTGGTGTGGGACCGTTTAAAACTGGGTATACTGTCAACTCCTCTCAAGCTACACGAATGGAGAGCAGAGGTTAAGGGGACTTAGAACTAACTGATAGCTAACTAGTTCTGTTAATGAGGTATGCATAATGACCAGATAAAACTCGAACTCCAAAATATTCCCTAAACATTGTACAATCATTTTCCCTCTGCAAATCTGTCTCAATCTCTTTAATCACCTGACCTGACTCATAGACATTTATCATCTGTGTGATCTTAGGGTACATTATTCAACATCTTTCTACTTGGGTACTTTGTTTTTATTGTGTGTCCATAGCATCCTATGTAAGAGGAAATCTCAGTGGGGAAGCAAGATGTGGGGATTGTGTGTTCAGTGTTCAGCAGAGCCTCTGGTGGAAATGAAGTGTCATAAAGTTAGGCATGCTGCTGCTGCTACTGTGGCTGTCGCTATGATGCCATGGCAGAGGCATACTACAAGGAAAGTGCAGAAAGTGGCAGTGTGGGTATTGAAAACCATTGAGTCCTGGAGGGCTTTTCTATGGGGACAGTGTCTGTCCAACAGTAAGATGAAGTGAGGCTGTGAGCCCTATGAACAACTTGGGGCAAGATTTCTAGGCAGAGGGAGCAGATGAACTCTCCCTGGTGACTAGATGATAGCTTATCTACAGAATAAAACCATAAGGAGACATTTACTTGAGTGTCATTTCTACTAAGATCTTCAGTTGTAAATTTTAACAGAATTAAAGACATATCATATGGAATATTAAGTGTTGAGTCTTTATGAATAGGGAATTTCTATTCACTTTATTTCTCTGTCTGATAGCTTGAAGCTGAGACAAGGGCCTGCTGGCTTTTCTGTGACCCAGAATGGAAAGCAAATACCTAGGGTTGCCTGCTGTTGTCAGTGGAAACAGTGTACCAAAGGGTTTTGTCAAGACTTACCCATGTTTGAGTTGAAGTAGTTTGATTAGAAGAAGGTTGCCAGTCTTCAAAACTGGAAAGAGTATATGGCAGGGCTTGAAACTCCAGCCACACAGAGCTATCAAAGCATGTTTGGGCGATCTGCAAACAGGGGCTCAAATACAGGAGACAGTATTGTTGTTTGACCCTGGGGAAAATGTCTTCTGAAATATGTTTGTGTTCCCAGTCCTCCACTGAGAAAGGAAATTATAGGTGGGAAGTAGAAATCCCCTTAAGCTATTTCTGGTTTTGTGTAAGGATATTCTTTTGTATCTTAACATCCACAGCTTTTCTGCATTTTCATTTTTGATACAGGCTCTCTCTAAGTTTATCAGTTAGTCTTGAACTCTCTAGGTCACTCTGGCTGATCTTGATTTTGTAATTCTCCTGCTTCAGCCTCCCTAGTATCTGTATTATAGGTGTTTGCAGCCAGTGAAATATTGAGGCAGCAAGGAGGAAGAAATAAATTATTAGGGCCCGAGAAAGTCGATAAAGAAGAACAAAGCCCCAAAAGCTGGGATGACAAGTGTCAGAAGGAATCACAAGATAGAAACCGCAGAAACTGCTGTAAAGCTTCTAATGGATAGTCCTGTTGGTACTGTGTCATACAGTTAGACAAGACATCTGATAAATTGAAGAAACTTTGATATAGTTATGTTGGAGATGGATTATAAATGGCTTCAAGTATTTGCCTAGAGAGAACTTTTAAGACAATGGTAAGGAGGCTTCCAGAGTTATCGGCAGAGAAGTAAGGTGCTTAGGCATTCTGTGTCTCTAAACAAGTAGCAATGTGACAAGGACTGTACCTATGGGATGATGCAGGATGAGTCTTTGCTACATCAAAGGGCAGTGGGGAATGGACAGATGGCTCATCCAGTAAGCTTGAAAAGCATGAGGACCTGAGTTCAGATTCTCGGCACCTACATAAAAAGCCAGGCATAGTGCTTTTTGTCTGTAATCCTAGTGCTGGGGGGTGGGGGAGGAGACAGGGTATCCCATGAGTGCACTGTCCAACCAGCCTTGCTGAATTGGTGAACTCTACGTCCAGTAAGAAACCCACCTCAAAAAAAAAAAAAAAAAGTGAAAAGCAATTAAAGAAGACATCTGACATTAACCTCTGTATGTACATGGTACATGTGTGTGTCCATGCCAGTAAACATACACATGCCTACTCTACCTCCCAAATAAGAGAACATCAAAATTTAGGTGTATGTTAGATGTTCATAGAGGAACAATTATTTTCTTAAAATATAGCTGACAGACATGTGTGATAACACACAAGCCTAGAATATGAGCTTTCTCCCCTATCAGGGATGCTATTCATGGATGTGAGTAGCATGAACAGATGCAGAAACAGTCAACTTATCCATGATGCTGGCAGCATTACAACTTGTGAAAATAGTTAAGCTAATCATGGTCTGTTTGTTGGAGGAAAATGGTATTCATTGTCACAGCTTGAACCTATTGGCAAGAGCTGGCAGCACTGACCGCAGACCTTCCTTTATCAGCAAGCAAAATGCTTTGAGAATGCATGGTGCCCAGAAAACTTTGGAAAATGCTTTTTAAAGTTCCATGAAGTTCTGGAGCCTATTGTCTGTCATGTATATTTTAAATTCAAAATGCTTTGTCTCACTTTAAAGATCGTCTTTATGTTAAAACTATCAGTTGCTTAGTAATGACTATCCTTTTTACATAGCTGTGAACCACAGGGAGACTACTTTCAGCATGCATATTGTTGAATACACATGTGATGTTGTCTTCTGTGTTTACCTGCCTGTTGTGCAGACACAGTCTATCACAGATCTATGATTCATCTTGATACACCATAGAATACACATGTGATGTTGTCTTCTGTGTTTACCTGCCTGTTGTGCAGGCTACAGTCTATCACAGATCTATGATTCATCTTGATACACCACTGTAGTGCACACTGGTTACTCGTATCCTCAGTATGGCCATATCTGGTTTCAGTAATTCCCCAAGAAACCAAAATAATGTATATAAATTGATTTGGTCTTTCAATAAATATTTTACAACCTACTGGATTGTGGTCATTGCCATTCACCTTGCAGTTCTTGAAGTGAAGAAGAATTGGTTTCTTCACTTGCTGTTTCTGAGTGGCCAGCAGAGCTTATAAATCTGATAGACAGTAGCAATCATCTTCAGCAGACTGCTGCTTTGAGCTCAGATGAGTCGTACACTGGGAGAATGTACCTATGCTTAACCCTTTCTCTCCATTTTCTCTCTGAAATGCCGTAGATCCTCAGTTCCAGGCTTCTCGTCCTTGACACACCTGCTGCTGTCAGCCAGTCTTCTCTTTCTGTCTTACTATCTCAAGTTCTCAGAACCTGAGAGTGATGATCACCAGTCCCTAATTTCCATAACTGGGAATGACTGATACTGATTGGGCTTAGTTCTTGCTTTCCATCAGTTAAAGGATTTATAAACAGGAAAAGAGTTCAAAGGAGAAAAAAGCCAAAGTTTATTTGTAAACATCACAGATTCTTCAAGTATGTGAAGATGGATACTAGCAGCTGAGTAGCACTGTCTCTAAGGGCTTGGGGTTATCTTGGATTTAGAGTGCCCCAGGTGCCTACTTCCACACCTTCACTCTTTCTGTTAATCTGCAGGTCTCCGTGCATCCCATCTACAGCAGAGACTAGTTCTCTGCCTCGGTTAAAAAGGAAGGAAGTGATTGTAATAGGACCCCCAGCCATGGCACATGAGCATGAAAGCAACTATAATACAGTTCTTGGCCTTAAGACATGGATAAAAGTTGATTAGCTAGGGTAAGAGTGGGTACCCAAACCTGTCCTGCTATTTTGTGATCTAACAGATCAGTGAGGGAAAAAATGGTCTATGTTTGAGAGAAATGGAAACTTACTGCTGGGGACAAAAAACTGTAACACCTCTGTCCCCAAACAGGGGTTACTATGTTCCTCCTTTCTCTTGTCCTAATGGTCCATGGCCTCGTAAAGATTAGCTTATAATGTAGTTCTAGCTTTATTTTGGTTGCTATGATAAATATCATGACCAAAAGGCAACAGAGAGGAGGATACTGCTGGGTCACCATCCACCATCCAAGGCAGTCAAGGTAGGAACTTAAGGGGGAATTCAAAGCAGAAGCCACAGGGGAAGGTTGCTTAGTGGCTCACTCCCAGATTCATGCTCAGCTTGCTTGCTTTCTTACATACACCAGATCGACCTGCCCAGGGCTGGGCCCATGCATGTCAATCATCATTCAAGACAGTCTTTTACAGGCCCGGTCGGTCAATGCCAGTCTGATCCGGGCAATTTGTCAGCTCAGGTTTCCCCTTCTCAGGTGATTCCAGGTTATGCCAAGTTTGCAATAAAAATGAACCAGCCAATAGTATTCTGGATATTGGATCTTTCCAATCCCGGTTTTGGAAAATGGAAGACCATAGTACTATAAATAACTAGTGGAAGAAGAAAACCTGACTTTACAGAAGCAGCCTTCAGGGTCCTAAACCCACTGATACTGAAGAAACGCTCATGTCCCATGGATTTAAAACTTCCTGGTAGGGTGGATCCAGATGGAAGGGAAGGTGGAGAGGAGCTGGGAGGGACAGTTTACCAATGCATATTGGCATAATGTCAATGATCCTGTGTGCAATATTCTATCAAAGAAGGAAAGAGAAGCCAAAACATCTGTAAAAGGCCAATATCATATTAAAATGCCAGAATGCCCCCTCTGGTGGCAACAGGAAGTTTAATCTGCGTGGTGAGACTCAGCTAAACTTTTCACCATTGTATAAATCTACTCAGTGATTTGTAATTAATGTATTCAGTTAAGAGTGACTGGTTATGCATGATATTCAGGAATTGTTTCGTGCCAATGATGGAGAGCAGAAAGATGCAGTCTGCATGCTTCAGGAGCTCAAATCTGTAAGGGAAAACTGACCAGCAAGAAGACAATTATAGGGCACCGTCTTTTTAGTGGATGAAAGCTATTTGAAGTGGGTGGAAGGTTCTCTGGTAGTGGGTTGAAGAATGAACCTGAATGGTGTGTCCACACGATAACCTCCAGTGCCTGTGGATGTGGCCCTATCGGGAAGCAGGGTCGTCGAATAGGTAGTGGGAGAGCTTGAGATGCTACACTAGATTCAGCATGGCTCCTCAATGTAATGGCTGCTGTCAGGGTAAGAAAAATGGAGTAGAGATTTGATAAGACACCCGTAGGAAGGACATAAGAAGCGAAAGGCAGAGACTGCAGCTGTAAAGCCACATGCCAGCAATGTCAAACATTCTTGGCCACAGAAGCTAATGATGGACTCCCCATGACCCCAAGCCAGAACCTCTGCAGAAATCAGCCCTGCCTGACTACAGCTGGTCTTACACTATGAGGGAATGAAGTTAATTGCCACATCAGTGGTGATTTGCCACCACAATTCTAGAAAACGACTGCAAACCTTTAATATCTGGTGTCCTGAGATTGGAGAGGTGCTCAGGGTCAGTGTGTCCCTCTTCAGGGGACATTTCAAGACCAAGAAGGCATTTTTAAACAACTTACCACCGTGGGGAATAAGTCTCAGTAGAACATGAGTAAATAAAATAAAAGTCCAGGTCCCAATTCTACAGGAGGACAAGAAACTGCTGCTTATCCAGTTTGGTTCACTGAGACAAAGATGGTGTCTGCACTTTGTGGCCGACCTGCCCATGTATCTGAATGTATTAACAATCCAATGAGCCTGTGGCACCTCACACCTCCACTTCATTACACCAGCCACGGGGACTGGGTGACTGTAGCAGCTTTCTAAGCCTGGCCATCTGCTCACACTGCTACTTGTCCTGATTCATAGTTAATTTTTCTCAACACAGAGGTGAGGAAGGTTCTGCTAAGCTCAAGTGATGTGATATCATTCACCAGCACAGAACCTTCAAATGGCTAGTCATTGCATTCAGTGTGATGACTTGGCTTCTCCCATGAGTACATATTAACTCATACATGCATAAAAGGTCCTTGGGTTGTATTTAGTGTCTTATTCCCTACCATTCCCTCCTATTTCTTTCATTATTCCCATTCTGGCTCCCTAATTAGTCCCCTTTTATTTTCATATTTACTTATTTATTTATTTAGTTTCGGATTCCACACAAGGGAGAAAAGGCAATACTTGTTTTCCTCTGTATAGCTTATTTCCCTTAACAGGATGATCCCAATTCCACCCATTTTCCTAAAACATGATTGAATTCTTCACAATAGATAAATGATTGTCCAAATCCATTCATCTGCTGATGGACACCTAGGCTGATGATAGGACATGGCCATAGGCCTTGTGAACAGTGCAGTAGTAAACATGGATAGGCACATATCTCTGTGGAGTGCTGTCTTTGATTCTTTGGGTGTCTTCTTGTGAGTGTTACAGTGTTCTGTGGTAGTTACTACATTCAAAATATTAGCAGAGCTAATGAATTCTGCTGCTTTCTGGTGCTGTTCTCTAGGACCCAGTCTGTGAGCGTGACTCACTTGTCCTTGTCATCTTCAGATGTGTTTACTATGGGCTTTCCCATGATGTACTCAAACATCAGAGTTCATCACTTCATGACCACCCTAAACCAATGGCACTTCTCCCTCCACTCGGCCTTGTAATTCCTGCAAGTAGCTACAGTCACCCAAGTTTTGTAACTTGATTTTTTCACTGTGCATATTTTATTTTGTCCACAAAAAAGCTAAGTTTCACAAGACCAGGGCCATCACCTGCTCTGTCCAACGTTACAGGGCCAGTGCTGATGGTGGTTCTTGCCGGTGCTGTGACTCCAGAAGACAATTATTGGATGAATTGTCATGGAAGGACCAATGTTTTTGTAGAAGAAAAGGAAATATTTAAGGAGAATTGCCAGATCCATGCATTCTTAAAAACTAAATAAATTGCACATGTAATATTCTAGGAAACAGATTGCAATGGCCTACAGTGGGATCTAGTAGTAAACTCACGTTCTTCTCACCCACACAAAGAAAGAAAGAAACAGACATTGGACTGGGTCCTTAATCAGTGTGGTATTTAAGTAGCAGTTTGATTCATTTTGTTCAGAGTTGCTTTTTTTTTGTAGGCTACTTTCTCTTCTAAAATATCGTTTTCACCCAAGCATCATTGTCCCTCATTCCTTTCTTTCACACAGAGTTCCTGAAACCCTCCTGCCATCAGCTGACTTCTTCAGGAATGCTTAGCTATAAATCCCCCACACTCCCGGTAGGTGCTGGCTGGGCTCTGCAATGCCAGTCCCTCTCCCTGTCGCCTGGATATTTTGGTGCCACGTTTGCTGGAATCTTAGTGCATTGATTGGTTACAACACGTCCTGTTCAGTGCAAGCATAAAAGCAGAGTTTAAAAACAGTTATATCCCCACTGACACTTGATAACTTTGCATGCGTGTGGGGTATGAGATGTGTGTTTTTGGGTTCATGTGTATAACATGTAATGGTCAAATCAGGATCTTTAGCATGTCTGTTGCCTTAGATCTACATCATTCTTATGGGATTACCATTCACACTCCATCCTTGGAGTCGTATTTTGACAGTCCATCACTCACTAGCTTCACTTATTTTGCAGCAGAGCCTGAGCTTATTCCCCCAACTGTAATGTGCTTGCTTACTATTTCTTCCTCCATTCCCATGTACTTTCTCTCCCTAGTCACAGATAATCACATTTTATTCCTTTTAGGTCAGTTTCAGTTAGCCTGCTCATAGAGATTATCATGCCACATTGTCTTCCTGCTCCTGGATTGTTTCATCTAATATAATAAGCTCCAGGACCTTCCATGCTGCACTACGGTATAGAATTTCATCCTTTTTATGGCTGAGTAATAATTCACTGTGTATATATGTCCATATTTTCTTTATTTGTTGAATTGATGAGTATTTAGCTTGATTCTATGTCTTGGACATGGTGAACAATGCTGCAATAATTGTAAATGATACCATAGGTGTCTCTTTGACCTACTGATTTTATTCTCCAGCAGGAGTGGTATATCAGGCATTAGTTCTGTTTTTACTGTTTTGGATGAGATGCCAATGTGTTTCCCACAATGCTGCACTAACTTACTTCACCATAAGCACTGGGTTGAGGAAAGGTTTTGAAAGCTCTCTCTAGACACAGATTTCCCTCCACTGAGAGCTGAGTTGTGAGAAGCTTTTCCACAGAGCAGAAAGACAGGCATTAGGAAAACATCCTGATAGTGCCCACAGGAAATAAACACAAGCATTTTTCTTTGTCTCTCCACAGCCAGTGTCATATGGGCTAAAGAAATGGATAAAATGCAAGCTCAGCATGTGTAAGGAACTGGCCCTGGCTGGATAAGGCCACAGAAAGGATTGCCATAGAGAGCAGAAAGGGACCAGTGTGGAGAAGTAGGCTGTGTCAGTCCCTGTGCTAATGGCTTTGCATTTATATTATTGTTTCTCCTCCAGTACAGCTTGAAGAGGAGGACTTCATTTAGCAATAGGGGAAACTGAGGTTCAGAGAAAGTGACTGATCTGCTGAAGGTCACATAACTACTTCGATCGGATTTAGGATTGCTTCATTCTGTGGACTGTGTTCCTTTACCCCCTCTCTGCTGCCTATAAATTAGAAATACATTGTGAGGGATTTGAGCTTAAACCTTTCAAAAAATAACATTAGCACAAGAATGAAGGCAGCCTGTTCTGTAGATGAGAAATAGCTCGACGTCTAGGAGGACCGATAACCAGGCATCGGCATGGCTTAAGCCTGACGGGTGTGAACAGCCTGAGTGCAAGCATTAATCAGAAATGCCCACTTAAGAGGACCCAAGTTTGACCTTGAAGGCTGTTGAAAAAAAGAACAAATAGGTTTCCAGTGTCTACAAGAAGTAGATGTCTTTATATTTCATGTATTACTTCATAATTGATCATTCCAACTTTGAGTTCCTGGGTAAAAAAAAATCCTTAAGCATGGCACTGAAACAAAAATATATTTTCCCACAAAATATATATGATAGCCTGACACCCCTGTAAGTTAAGACTTCATTTACTTTTACTTTACCCACAGCAGTGTGTCTCTCCCCAGAGAGATTTCCACATGTGTGTACAGATAATGTCACTAATGATTGTCCCAGGAGTAGTTGATACCGTTGGAGTGAACACATGACTTCAGAAGCCCTTAGTCCTCAGAACAGCTATAGAAAGCAAGCCCCGATTTTCTTTATTTTCCACTTCTTTCTGAGAGACACAGTGCTATAGAGGTCCCCACAAACCCTACATCACACAGCTAGAAAACAGCCTGTGGAATGTCTACCGAAAGTCTTGCTGTCCACAGATGCTGGGTGCTTAAAAGGCTGGAGTGGATGTGGGGCTGAAGTAGGGAATGCCATGATGGTGAAGGGGATCCTTTCTTCCTTTCCTTTCTTGCTGGTTTTCTTCTCTGCTCTCACTTTAATATCTAAAACCGACTGTCTCCCATTGGTCAAAGCTGACATCTCATAATCATGGACTATCATGTGCATGGCCAGAATCCTGTAATCTCAAACTCTTACTTTCAGCCTTGTATTTAACTTTTTCTCAGGCAAACCATCTCATTTCATTGTCTTCAGCTTCCCCATCTACAAAATGAAGACACTACTTTTTACTTTAAAAAAAAAATGTATTGGAAGGTGATCTTGAAACATGAACAAAAATCTGTGGAGTTGTTCGGGGAAAATGGGAAAAGGAAAAGCCTGCTTAAGAACTCCACCCAAATTACTATTTCATTCCCGGAGTTAGCATCAAATTCTATGCAGTTATATAAAATTGCAGAAAATCTTTTACCCGGGACACTTTGCTGAGGTTTATTTCCTTGCAGGTCTCCAGACTGTCACCTGTATGGGTGATAGGAGTACTGCTCAGACGCAGTGCGCGAGGAACCCTCCCAACCTGCTCACCCCGGCCTTGTCCCTCACCGCTTGTCATTGCGGGAGCCTTCCAGCCTCCCACTTATTAGTGTTCCTATGAACCCTCAGCATCAACGTTTATTTTGCATTTGTAATTTTTGTTGCTGATAGATGATTTGTTCTCACTTTAGTTTTCTATCATACAAAGTCCGGAATTAACATTTTAAATCGCAGTACTGGGTATTAAACCTAGAGCATTGTACCTTCTAGACAAGTGCACTATCACTGAGCCCCAGCCCCAGTTCTTGACTTAATTTCTTGAATTTGATTTTGAAACATGGACATCAGTTAATAAACTATTGCTCATTTCAGGTTTTGTCCCAATACCTCACCGATTTCTTTGCTGAGGAATCAGAGCTGAGGAATCTCCTAACCATGGAGTGGATACACACACACACACACCCTTTTGGAAGGCAGGATTCACTGGCCTTTGTACTTGGGGAGATAATGTGGTATTATATTAGTCAACCTAGAGAAAGAGGCTGGTGGCCGTAAGAAGATTTAACATCCCTTGAGAGCTTAAGACGTGTGGTCATGCTGCCAAGGACTTTACCTGTTCTCTCTCTTTTAATCCCAGTGTCCCCAGTCTGTGGCAGATTCTTTTCTTGCTCCGATTAAATAGCTTGTCAGAGTAAGTATGAGAGAAATCAAGACCAGAAGCAAGACCTCTCTGTTTTCAGAGTCATACTCTTATGAGCACCAATTGAGTCATAGGCTGTAAAAAGGAAGTGCCCAGGTACCTTTGCTATTTAGACAAGGTGTCAGCGATCTATTTCGGGTTAGGGCTGGATACTCCTCACTCTTCTTTTTCAAACCTGTTCTCTTGTAGTAGGGCATGAACCTGGGGTCTTGCTCATGCTGGGCAAGCCCAACAAGCTCCCTCTCCAGTTCCCTTTTACATTTTACTTAGCAGCAAGGTCTCACTAAGTCCTCTGGGTTGGCTTTTGTGGTGATTTGAAAGAAAATGCCCCCCCATGGGCTCAGAGGGAGTGGCTCATCAGGAGGTATGGCCTCCTTGGAGTAGGTGGGTCTTTGTTAGGTGGCACACAGTAGGTGCTTGATAAACTCTTTAAATCGGATTGGTTTGACTTGTTCAAATGATTGTTTCAAATTTCATGACATAGTTTATGAAAGAGATTTTTTTTTTCATAAAAACTCATCCCCTGCTAATGAATTTGCTGTATCAGCAACATGTTTCACATCACCTGTGGCCAAGGTATAAAAGAATTAAGAATTGCAAAGTACATGACTTTGATCCTTAAGAACCTCAATATATGGCTATCTATGCACGTGTGTTAGTCCAAACAAATGCTGATGCTTCATTAGCTCACCTTTCCTTGTGCAGTGTATCTTCTGTTACAGGGGCTTCTATTAAGACTCAAAGAAAATATGTTCTACTTTGGGAGACATATGTGTGTGTGTGTGTGTGTGTGTGTGTGTGTATTGCAAAGACACCCCTGGAAACAGCACATAAAGGACATTATTTTTTATATCCCTCTTTAAAATTTTAAAATAATATATTATTGTTTGACAGTTGCCTGCTTATATAGTGAATTTCACTCCCACCCCCTCTCATCCCCCACTCCTCCCCCTACTGAAATCATTCTTCTCAGCAAGTCCCTTGGTCAGTCTTTCTAGAGCTAACTCAGTATCTCAGTTTGACATTGTAGAGTCAATATAAAAATGCTCGTACGTCTCATCCTCTTACAAAATACTATGGGCTTTAATGATAAGCAGGTGATAAAAATATATGAATCAAGCAATTTTATAATTTATTTATATATACATATATACATACACACACACACACACACACACACACACACACACACACACACACATATATATGTCTGGTGAATGTGGTGAATGCATGCCATGTGTGTATGCAGTGTTGGCAGAAGCCAGGAGATGACATCAGCTTCCTGGAAACTAGAGTTCAGGGCAGTCAGGAGCAGCCTGACTTGGGATGCTGGAAACCAGACCTGGGTCCTATGGAAGAGCTGTACATGTTCTTAACAGCCGACTCTTCTCTCTAACCCGAGTGATGTTTTAAAAGGCTGAGTGGGTTGTGAAAGTGAAGTCTTGGACCATAGCTGTGTTTATAGTTGGTGTTGGGCAGAACATAGCAAAACAGACAAAACTGGACCAGGAAAGAATAGAAAATATTGCACTGTGTTCGATATATGAGGAGAAGATTTTGTTCTGTTTACCTTACGTGTACATGTGAGGGTCTGCATTTTAAGCGGTTATTTCTTACCATTTTATTGTGGTGCAATGTTAATGGAGCATAACCTTAGCCAGCTCATGCACAGAGCCTAGGAAGCAGGCTGAGAACCAGGTGGATTTTCAAGGCGAGGGTAAAGGCTGGTACGTAATTCTTCGGGTCCTCCTCTAGCCTTGTAGCTCCCTGCATTCTCCTTCCCTGTTGAGCCTCTCGCCTCATTCTCTTCTCTTCAGCACACCCCTTTGTGAAAAGGCTTGACCAGAAAGGTCACATTTCCTGAACCTTCTGGCAAGCTCTGACTCATACAACAGCTCTCTTGGGAATCCTTGCCCCAGTGCACTTGGCATGGCTAACGATGGTCTCCCTGTGTCCCCTCAACTGTTCTTACCACTCCCATAGTTTTTTTTATTCCCTTTTATGATGTCACTGTCTGCTGCTATAGGGTGGGTGTCTCTAGAAAGGAGACAATGTTCCTGACTAGGTGTAGATTTCTAAGTACTCAGCTTATTGTCTGCACACTGTAGGCAGCAGGGCTCTAACAGACAGCCCGAGATGCAGTGAGAACTCTCAGCTTCACATGCAGGATATCACTTAGTGAAAGTATGACCCTTGACACTGTTCTTAGGTCTGAGCCAGCATTTTCATCTGATAAGTGTCTGTCTTGATGCTGTAATAGGGAGATGGAATCCTGCAGGCAAGGCATTACTACAGTCTCTGCCATTTAACAAGTTTCCTAAGAACAGCATTTTGTACTGAAGAGAAAGGGGAAACTTCTATGGGGCTGCTGGTAATAAAACTGATTATGTTGAAGGTGGTTTGCTTTTCTTTCAAAAACAGTGCTTAGGAGGGGTGTAGCTGGAGAGTTGACCCCGCCATTAAGAGCACACATTGCTCTTTCCCAGACCCGAGTTTTATTCTCAGCACCCACACTGATGGCTCCCAACCTCTGACTCTAGCACCAGGGGAACTGATGTACTTCTTTGGCACCTGCAGCCAACTGCACTTGTGTGCACACGCCTCATAGAAACATATACACACAATTATAATTGAAAATAAATCTTCCCAAAGGTATCATGTTTTAAGTTGTATTTGTTTATTATTTTATTCTTTGATCAGTTCATACATGTACACAATGGACTTTAGCCATTTTCATTTCCTGTTACACTGTCCCTCATCCCTCTTCCTTCTCCCACTGAAACGCATGTTTTTTCCAAGTTGCCCTCCTAGTTTCCTGTGGGTTTTGTGGGCATGACCTGACCCACTGCTCATGCAAGGCTGATGGCACAAGCATGTTTGGAACATGGGAGCCTGCCAACCCTTAGTGACACACCCTCCCCACAGCCACCATTAACTGTCACTTGGCAGTGACTTTTAAAGTGAATAATTATTAAATTATGCGGCACCCCATGGATTAGAGACTCCACTGACAGCAAGTGAGAACTGAAGACATTTGCATGTTTCACATACTATAATTGGTGTTCTGCATGATTTTAATCCATCTTGTCTCCATGTTTTCAATTTGTTTTATGGGAAGGTTGAGAAGAGAGAAATGGAAGGCATACAAGTAACAGGATTTTGGTTCCAGAGATACTTAATGGACTTAACTGAGTGACTTTATTTATTTAATGAACTTAACTGAGTAACTTGAAGTAGAAGTTTTTCCAGCTTATCATTACTGACATTTCAGGTCAAGCAATTCTTTGTTGTGCAGGGCTGTTCTGTGCCTTGTATGATATGTGGTGACATTCCAGGGCACAGTAGAATTCAGACCCTATCCCACCTTAACAATCCAAAGTACTTGAAGGGCCCTTTGATAAATCTGAAAAAGACCAAGGACTAAGCAAAAAATGAAATACGTCATTCCATTCATTGTTAGCAGAACTACTTTGGAGAGTGGGAGTTTATGTCTGAGAAAATATCAAGAGGGCAAATAAAACTGATATGATGCTCAGCCCACCAGCTCCCAGGAGCGAGGTGGGCATGGGCTATGCTGGCAACCCGGCTTTATTTCAGCTCACCACACTTCAAGCTTTTGATACATATCATCAAGTCGACTATAAGTCATGGAAGCCGACTTTGACTTATTATTAAATAAATCAATAATGTGTTTAACAGCATAATTGATGCCTTGCAAATGACTAGAAATGGAGGGTTTACCTGCCTATGGTGATTAGGTGCTTCTGTCTGCTTCTTTTACCAGACAAACATCATCCTTATGTATGTCTTTCGCACAGGATGGACCAAGGAAAATGGGCAGAGGGGTCAGAAATAAACTCAAGGATTGATGCTCACTTGCCAGGATTTTAGGATGCTCTGGAAACTAAGAATATGCCAGTAAAACTTGAGGAGGATCAGGAGACGTGTTCAGTGTGTGAAGGGCTATTACTTTTTATTAGTGTATGCCATGGTTATTGGATGTAACACCTGGTTCCCGTGAACACCTCAGTTGATTTTACATGCCAAAATTGTTTTCAGCCCAAGCATGCATTCTTTCTGTAGATTAAATCTCACTCAGAGGTTTCTGATTTTATTTTTCTTGCAAATATAAAGAGTTCTCTCAAAAACAGAAGCATGCCATCTTAGAGTTGATCTGATCGAGCATCTCCTCCAGGGCAGTAAGTTAATAACAAATGGCACTAAAATAACAGATCGAAGCTTGTAACCTCATTGTCTTTCCTTAATCTGTTTATGTCATGCTTCAGGATCTGGATAGTGGTTGACAAATAAGCGGCTTATTAAGTCCCAGACCTGTGTCACTGAATTTCTCTGAGTTTGTAAGGGAGTTAAGATCCCAGGTCTGTGGCTATTTGCATGGTTCTCTGAGAGCCCTGAGTCAGGATAGACTAGAGCCCTGGCTCTATCTCAACTGCATTTCTCAACTGCATAGGAATCTTTCTTGTCTTGCTCAGCACCGCATTGCTAGAGTCTGGAAAAGAAAGTGGTTCAAAATATTACTGTCGTCTGAGCCAGAAGAATCCTGGTGCTAAAAGCAGGAATAATCTTCAGTTCTGAGGACATCACGTTGGCCATGCATTGTGCTGAGTGGTTGAAGTTAGTGACTTGATTCAACCCTCTCAGTGCAGGCAACATCATTACTAACCACCAGTGCCTTGTGATTGAGGTACAGAGAGATGAAATATTTTGCCAACGGTTACACAGATCTTAAGCCTAAGGTAGGATGGACCATAGCCTGCTTCTGTCCCCCACCAGCTGCAACGTTAAGGAGAGCAGGCTCTGCACCTCACCTGGGCAACACAATAGAGCCAATCCTGTTGGCAGAGGTGTAGGTGAGTTAGCCCCAAAGTTGTGATCATGGGGGAACTGTGCCCATTACTCATCTGTCTTGTGGTGACATTGGGCGGGGAGAGATAACCACCACCACCATCATCAGTGCCTAAGGCAGGTGGGAGAGCTGTTCATAAGAGCCAGAGAGCTGTTCCTGCCCCTCATCAGCTACAGCACTCAGGAGAGTGGACCCTACGCCATGCCTGGGCAACCCAGTAGAAGGTGGCCTGAAGGTGTAGGTGTGAGAGGAACAACCCTGAGGACATAAATGCAGGAGAACTGGCTGTGCCCCTTGCTCATATCCACAAGGGGTGAACTAGCCAGGGCAGTGCAGGAGAGCTCACCCTGGTGGTGAGGACAAGGGACAGTTGTTGGGATGACCAACCTGCAACTACTCAGGCCCAGAACCAGGGTTATGAGTTGGACTAATCCAACATCCACCCTATCTGTGACCTGTGGGAGCACGTGAAGGGGCCCATCCTGCAGACCCAAAGCTTCAGGATCTCCATGACACAGGACAACAGGATATCCAAGAGGAGTCCCAGTGAGGGTCCAGTCTTCATAGGCCGCAAACCAGACCAATGAATACTTACAAGTAAAGATATTTGGATAAAAGGGGAAAAAATCTTATCAAGACATAAATAATCACCCACCATGTTTAAACTAGAATATAGCAGTTTCTTTTTGATATTTTATGAACTGTAGCAAGAAAATTTGTGTTGATCTTGATTCCCCCAGTGCAGTTAAAGTTTGAAAGACAAGGTCTTTCTTTACTTAGTTTTGTTTTAATTACATTCTCATTTTGACTGATGGTCAAGGAGGCAATTATTTCCTTCCTTATTCTAGATAAATTCCATTTAAAATTGCTATATGCCTAAATCTATGAGAGATGTAAGCAGACATAGACAAAAATGTAAGGATTACCTAGTAGTGGAATGGATTAAATAGTCATCAAGTAAAGTGGTTATTATGCTATGTGCATGTAGGGAATGCAGAGGACAGAAGTGGGTGCCAGATTCCCCTGGAACTGGAGTTACATATGGTTGTGAGTAACTGTGTGGGTGCTGGAAACTGAACCTGGACCTCCTGGGAAAGCAGCCATTTCTCTTAACTACTGAGCCATTTCGCTAGCTCCCCAGGAAGGTTTTTAATATCTTGTCTCCAGTCCATACTTAATGGTCACTATGATGCTGTTACCAACTAACTTTATAGAACTCATAGCATGATGTATGTAAAGTTCTTTATAGTACAAACTCATTTCATCATCATGGAGCCTGTTACACATCATCAGGGAGCCTCACAGGTTCTCATAGTGAATCAGGAACACATACCCAAGTCTTAACATGATCTCCAGGGCCCAGGTGTGTTGTGGTGATTTATTAAGGCAACCCCACGTAGTTAAAAAGGGAGGTTTATTTTGGGGTAACTTACAGCAAGTAAAGGGATTGGTTACAGGATCTGGGAGAGGTGAAATGCAGTCCAGCGGTGTTCTCTGGAGAACTCTGCTTGGCCTACTATTCAGCATCCAGGATCACCAGGAACCAAGAGAGCTGGCACATCTGGATCTCGAGTCTTAAAGGCTTCCATCTTGGCCCCACCTCAGGGGCAGGTCATAGGTAGGCCTGACAGTTACCGGAAGCCTCAATGGGGGTAGTACTTCCAGGTCAAAGCTGGAACAACTACCCACTTCACAGGTGACATGTATCTGTACAGTAAGGAAGGTCAAGCTGACCATTCTCTTCCAGCTCTGCAGTCTTCTACCAGCCCGACATTCCCTCTCACCCACTTCCCGCTGACACTCTTCCTTTGCAGAAACACTTTGTCACATTACTGTGATGCAGGAGTATACTTTAAATATCTCACTGAAAATGCCACTCACAGAGCTTACACAGTGTGATTTCTCAAGATGCATATATGTTTCTTGATGAACACACCAAAGTGGATTTTGCCTAGATCTTTTATGTTGTTGCTGTTGTTTTTGTACCAGTATGCTAACGTGCTGGGAGATGGAAATAGTCCTTCAATTCCAAGGTCTACACTCTCCTCCAACACTGAAAGCAGCTTATAATTAATTGCTGAATCTGTGGAATATGAGTTTACCCAAGAGATAGTAAATGATGTGGAAAACAGCAACATTGTGATAAGTTCTACGCCTTTGACTGGTTCTCAGCATTCCAAACACAGCCTGTGGCTTTTTATAGCTAGACTCATATTAATTATGTGATGATGGCAACATACGGCCAGGACATTTTTCCAGGGTGACATTTTCTTACTACAATTAAAATTTAAAACTCACCCAGCTCTCATATGAATAGAAGGAACTCAGCCTTAACCATTTCAGCTTCATTAATAGCAAATTTCAGTGACTTTATTAGTCAACAAATTGCATGGATGGTTATACGGTAACACTTTTCAGTGGTTTATCCTGAATGGAAGCGATACAGATTACAGGAGTAGGAACTTTGCTATCAGAGCAACCTGCAAATGGGAGACTAAGCTGTCCAGCAGGTATCTTCAGTCACTGCTGTGGGGTTAGGACATGGTGAAAAGCGGTTTAGCCAGTGTTCTTGAGGGTCTGATGGTGGGGTGGTTGGGATGGGGACTGGTAACTCTGTGTGAAGGGACAGTTGTGAGTGCTGCCTTGCTGTGGGTGTGTAACAGGGAACCCCCATAGCTAGGAAGCATTTGGGGGTGAAGTCTGGGGTTCATTTCTGTGTCTGTGAGAAAAAAAAAACCCTGACAAAAAGCAATGTAAGTTGGTGAAGGGCTCACAATTTCAAGTCAGAGTTCATTACTGTTGGAAGTCAAGGCAGGAGCTTAAAAAAAACTTCCCAGCTATAGTTAAGGAGAGAAATTAAATCCAAGGACCCTTGGCTGCTTGCTTGGGCTCAGCTCTCCTCCTCTTCTGCTGTACTCTTCAGGATCCCCTGCCTAGAGGATGGTGCCACCCACACTGAACTGGGTCATTTGATATCAATCAATAATTGATATAATATCCTGTAGACAAGCCCATAGGGTAGCCTGCTATAGATAATACTTCGTTAGGATTCTCTTCATAGGTGCGTCTATGTTGCATCTCATTGGGGAGTTCAGGTAGGGTGGGATAGTTCTGTAAGACTTCCCAATATGTGGAAGTTGAGTCTGTACCCTTTCAAGAGATATCTCATATTCAGTTACTTTCCCTAGAGGAATAATTTAGGATGAGTGAAACATCTTAGCTATGAGGAGAATGGGTTATTTATGGAGGCAAAATACTGGAGCCAGCTTAAATATACAAGAGTAAAGGGCTCATTACATTTATTGTTCTATAAAAATGTTACCAAGGACCAAAATAAAAAAAATATATTGTCATAAAAGACTATATAAATGTATTTTTGGGAAAAATAGTATCTAAGGTACTGAGAATTGAAAAAGTTACAAACCTCACCTTTCCCTTTTGAACTATTTATCTCAGATGATTTCATGTAACAAGTCAATAATGATGGCGGTAGAAACCTCTGTCGACAGCGGCTCTCATTTAGCACATGCTAAGCCCAAAGTACAACACCTTACATCTGTTATTTCAACTGATTTGATATAAAGCAGTGGGAAAAGTATTGTTACATGTATTTCTTCATGTGCATAGAAAAATTTCAATATGCCAGTACAGAGGTGTATTCCTTGGACAGTGTATATAAGGAATTATGTGGGAGCTCCAACATACATTACCTAAACAAAGTCTTTGTTCCCACAACAGCATTCTGTGAGGAGGGCTGCAGATATGGAGGTACCTGTGTGGCTCCTAACAAATGTGCCTGTCCTTCTGGATTCACAGGAAGCCACTGTGAGAAAGGTAAGGTGAATCTGACCTGTTTTTCAGGTGTGTGTGAGGTGGGAAAGCAACTCAAAGAGAATGAATGGAGGCTCTTTCCCTCAGAGGACTCTGGGAGCTGACTTAACACATTGTGTTTGGATGGTGGACTTGGCTATCCAAAGCTGGTCCCTTTTGACAACTGGACGGCATAATGGGCATCTTCTTTCTGAATATGGAGTCTCATTTGCCCTCCCTTCAATGCATCTAGCTTAGCAAGGTCAGGTCTTTTCTCTGCGGCAGTTTTCTGTGTGTGTGTTTTTATTCAGTGCTAATTAGAGATAAAGCCTGATAAACTGACCTGCCCTGCTTATCATCAATCTGGTAGCTGTTCACAAAACTGCTGGAGTTATAGCAATCTGCTGTGTTGATGAAACCTGAAAGGGCAGCACATGCTCTTTGCATAAAAATCACATTAGATAATTCCAGCAGCAGGATTATTGGTATGCTTGAGATTTTATTCCAATATTGGTTTATTGGGAATATTATCATTTATGAACTCAATAATTTAAGGCAGTTAACATCAGTATGTTTCCTCTATATGCACCTTTCTGTTTGCACTAAATGTGGCATTTACCCATGGTACTGTTTCGTAAAGTCTAGCTCACCTGGTGATTGGGAATGCCCTACCTGTGCACATGAGAAATTTGCAGTGTGCACTTGTATAACCTGTTAGCAAGGGGGTCAGAGTACATACAAGTAAACATGGAGGTTTATTTTGCCATGCTTTTTCTGCGATGCACTCACTACACTGTGCTTTCCTGGGTCTGCATATCACGCTTGATACTTCTCGAGTCACGGCTTAGGAAAATGGACATGATACCGCAAGTAGCCTGTTAGTCAAAGAGGGGCAAATATTCTTATCTAATGCCATAGGTAAAAAAGATATTATTTTATTTCTGTTGTGCTTAAAAGCTTCTGAATTTGTATCATGGATTTTAAAAATGTGGCCATTTGCTGGGCATGGTAGCCCACACATTTATTTAATCCCAGTATCAGGGGGCAGAGGTAGATAGATCTCTGTGAGTTGGAAGCCAACCTGGTCTACATAGAGAGCTTTAGGCCATTCAGGGATATACAGTAAAACTCTGTCTCAAAAAAGCAAATATAAACAATTATTTTCCTCCCCTCTGGCTACCGTGTTAATTTCACTGTCTATTCTGTACATTTGTATATTCCCTTGAAAATATGTCCACATTTAACTCCATTAAATATTCAGTAAGGAAATCAATGAGTGACTGCACCATTGTTTCCACAGATTGTGATCTTATCAACAAACCAAATAACTTTTATTAAATGATAATAATTAATTAGCTTGTCTTTTTTCTAAGTGCCAGAGTGTCGGAGCATCATGAGAATCTTGCCTTGTGGAACTTTAGAATTCTTGTTCAAAGCAAGGGAACTTAAGGGTAACAGCTCTTGCAATACATTTACTTTTAATTAGATTTTTAAAGAAAAAAAAAAGGAACAAAAGGATTCTTATGCTTCATCTATACCCCCTTTGTATCCTGAGACAGAATCTATGGGAGCTAACAGAGCACAGAACAGTGAGTGATGTTCATCATAGAAGCTGCAGGTACCACTGCTAATGGAGGGCCCATCTCTATACACAAACTATGTGTTAATCTTTTTCAGTGGGTATTTTAATATTAGAGAAAACATTAAAGCGATATGTAAAGGTTCTTACATTTTTTTTTTTTTACTTAGACTAAAAGTGATTGCTACCACACCCTGCATTAGATATATATTTTTACTCTCATTTATTTGGATGACAATTTAAAGCTGACCTGGGGTCAGTAACTTTTGCAATAGCCCAAACTAAGAGAATTATTCAAGTTGCATCCTATATCCTGTGGTTCTCAAGGGCAGATGAATGGCATTCTTATTAAAATATAGATAGTTCATTTAGAGTACAGCATTAAGGAGATGTGGAAGTAAAACAGGAAAGTAAGACCTATAAATTATAATGGCAATGTCAAATATTTGCTGTGTAAAGAATACAATGCTTAACTTCAAAAGTTAAACCAACACTTTCGGCAAATTATATGAAAGGGAAATATTGATAAACAGTAAGATGGTTTGTTTGATGTGCTTTTGTGCAATCAAAAATAAATTTTAAGTGTGTTTTATGCAATCAAATAATAAATTCTAATATTTAAATGCAGCTAAATATTTTGAGTAACAGTAAGATGTACAATATGAAGAAATAAATTTTGCCTAAAATGAAACAAAAATACATAGATCTGTCTCCTTCAAGGGTCAGAGAGAATCGAGAATGAGGAAGCAGACATGCTAAGAGCCAGATGAAAGGGATGAGGTAGAGACACTGTCTTCTGGATGCAACAGGCTGCTGCTGCAGTCATGAGTGTATGGAGGCTGTGGTTACCTGCACCAGCCCTGCACACCTACAACCATAGACATGAGTGCAATGGGAATGGTTGGGAGGAGGAAGATGTGGACAGGGGAGGACAAGAGAATAAGAGAGGGCAGTGGTGAGTGAACGTGATAACAACACATTGTACATGAGGAAGAACTTGTTGGAAAGAAATTGAATATATATTTCTGTACCACTTCCCCCAGATTAGGGGAATCACAGCATGAGGAATGCTTCTAGAAATTTGCATTTTCACTGAGTAGCTCTGGGTACTACAGCATGTAATCATAATACCTACTGCATATTTTAAAATTACAAATCTTTGGGGGGTGGGGGGCTTGCTACACAGCAGGGCCAGCAGTCAGTGGCAGCCCATAGAAGTTACTGTGGATTCTTTTGTTATATTGATCTCCCCTTTGTCCTGTTTTCTATTCAGTAAGTGAATCTTTGAAGTACGCCTTATACTTTGGCCTCTAATGTACCGTGCAACAAAGTATAGGTACAGAAGAAAATTGAGACCACAGGCAGAAAGGAAATGTTTCTAGGAAAGTCCTTTTTTTAAAAAGCAATTTTACATGCTTGGATTCTTACAACATCTCACATGGAAAATATCCATTCACATAAGAATCTTCTGTGTGTGATGCTTTGAGCACATTCATCCTTTTAATGCTCATCAGTGTGCTATGGGGTTCTTCATAGACAGGAGCAAATGCATATTTCCCCCAATTAGTTGTGCACAGGGATCTGGTTGAATTGTATGGTGACCACTGCAAGTCTCTGTCCTGTGTGTGCTCAGTTGTTCTATAGTGTTGATCATTCGTTTTTGAGCATCAAGTCTATTGGCCACTGAAAAATCCTGCTTTTCATGAGAATCAGAGAGCCAATGACAACATGCAGGTATACTGTAAGTGCCAGTGGTTCAATTATACTAAATTGTCTATTCACTTTGTTGTAGGACTAAATTTCCTTATTTGAGCCTCTTACAATTATGCATGTATCTCTGGCTCCTCTAGTTACTGATTTTATTTGGTGCTTGTGATATGTAGCTTTTCAAAATTCAAGTACACTTACTTAGGTTGCTGACGTTTTTCTTTTAAATAAAATGTTGTTTGTAATGGAATGAAATCACAGACCCTGCTTGTATGTAACACAAAGATCAACAACTCTGCACTTGGTTTCTGTTGATATGGGTTAGTTAAACTTCAAGTTTCTATAACCCCATTCATGGCAAACAAACATTGTCCCTGTTGTTTCCTGGACATGTAATGTTAGTTTTAAATACCCTTTGTATGTTTCTTTATTGTGCCTTTAGCATGATTTAGTTTCATGTTAATGTGGAGAATTATATAGAATGGAAGGACCATAGTATTAGGTTTTATTATTCTGCTAAATGAACATAGCATTAAACTGCTCCCCGACTTCTTATCTTTACTCCCACATCTTTACCTTTATTTCAGCCCTCATCAGAGGCATTTGTTTAGGTTAGTTTTTAATAGAGACCCATGAGTAGTCTACATGCAGGGAGTAAGAGCCTGTGGAAGTGCAGCTCTAACTGGGACGTCTGTATCACTCTTTCCCCACACAGCTATGGGATTCCCTTAGAAGATGCCCGGGGATTGGTGCCTGGAGCAGAAGAGCATTTTCCAGGTGTCACACCCCAGTTACACATGAGTTCACAGCAGCTGTGATGGCATGCACAAGGCTTGCCCAGGATCAAGTCAGCTGAGGGGGGAGGTTTGTGAAGTTCTACCCCCTAGGTGAAGTGCTATTGGGAATTGGTGGCTGGCAGGGAAGACAAGGGAGTAAATTTTCTTCAGGGATGCAGGGCCTGGAAATCTCCCCATTGGGCAGTAGATGGTCCCAGGGCCATAGAGGCAACACTAAATAGATTAGGGTTTTTTTTTTTTTTTAAATCACATGAAGTTGGTAGGGGAAAGTACAGGGCTTTGGTATGGGCCTTGGATCTCAGGGAGTTTCCAACTTGAATCCTTGAAAGGGCAACCCTTTTATCTGCGGAAAGCAGATACTTGACCCTCACCCCAATCTTAGTCCAAGTGCAAGGAGATGCCTGCCAAGTTTGAATTTCTCCTCTGCTCTAGCATGTGCTGGGGATAGGCTCTGAACCAGTCTCTCAGACTTCCAGACCTGCAGCAGATACCAGCTGCTATGGAGCCTGTCATCTGGAGGATGCTTCCAGGTGTTCTTGAAGTTTGCTACCCTCAACCCTACCCCAAGTGAGTTTAGGAGGGAAGTTCTCTTCCTGAGAGTGAGATCTTGGCAAGTAGCCTTCCTCCAAGGCAGTTCTCCCCTGGCTTCATGAGTGCCCCCTGCTGGATTTCAGGGCCTGGGTTCAGAGGGCCAGAAGGCAAGGGCTGATTAACACAGGCTGGGCATTTTACTTGGGTTGTAAATATGGTTTGGGATCTGAAAGTTCTTAAAACTATCACATTAGGTTAGGGGATTTAGCTCAGTGGTAGAGAGCTTGCCTAGGAAGCACAAGGCCCTGGGTTCAGTCCTTAGCACTGGAAAAAAAAAAGACAAAATGAATCAGAATGTAAATATTTCATACACACACACACACACACACACACACACACACACACACACACACAAAGTCAGGTGGTGGTGGCACACGCCTTTAATTCCAGCACTTGGGAGGCAGAGGCAGGCAGATCTTTGTGAGTTCAAGGTCAGCGTGGTCTACAGAGCAAGATCCAGGAAAGGCGCAAAGCTACACAGAGAAACCCTGTCTCGAAAAACAACAACAACAACAACAACAAAAAAAACCCAAAAAACTAGCACATTATTATGTATCAGAACCTTAACATAGAAATAAAATCCAAATTTAATATATTACAATGGAATTCAATAAATTTCGATAAATAAATGAATAAATAAGTTTCACAAGGTGTAGTCATTACAGTCCATAGATCCTAACTGTATGTAAAGATTGACTTCAACAGAGTGTGTCATGATGAGGATGAGGATGGAAAGTGCCTTGGGAGACTTGGATGAAGAGCCTAGGAATTTGGGGCTGTTTCTGGTTCCAGTGGCCGCATTCATTTCTGTAAAGCTGTTAGCACCTTTGTTGTTCAGAAAGGAGCCAATCATTTTAACAGATTGACATTCACCATAAAATAAATGAAGGCTATTAGGAATTAGCCTGTCTAGGCTGCAATGCAGAAAAGAATAGCTGTTTAGGTGGCAGGCAGCTCGTGCCTCCCACCGGGCATGCCTGCACTACTGAACTGTGAAAGTCAAGAGTCTGCTTCCGAGTCTCATTTTTAATCCTGTGTTCTGGAAAATACAAACCCCACTGTAACGTGAAGGGTACTAGCTAAACAGAAAGCCAGGCAGCTTTCTGTGACCCAGTGACCAACTGGAGCCCAGAACCACGAACTTACCTTAGCACATCCTCATAATTCCTTGTGTTTAAGAACATGTACCACACTATAGATCATGTAGGGGAAAAAGGCTTATTGAAGCCCCAAGGTAAATCTAGAAGTAATATAACTCAGGACTTGCTTCACTCTATCCTAATAAGGTTCATTGCTTGGAAATGTAGCTATCTGAAAATGTTCAGTTTGGTCCAAGATAGGATGGATCAAAGAACATGATCTATGCATTCCTTCTGGTGCTGGTTTAAATGATAAACACTTCCTGAGGCCATGAGGTAACATGGTTTTATCACAGCCTCCAGTTTAACAGAGACCTTGAAATTATCTGTAGGTGACTGCAGTTTTAACCAAGTAGATGGGGTCCATGAGGAGAGATCTGGAAGATTATTGTATTAAATGATACCATGCTAAGAAAATCTTTCCTGACACCCTAGTCCTTAAAAGATAAATGCCAAACCTTATAGTGTGGTACACAAAGACCTGTGTGATTAGACCTCTGCCTCTCTCTCACTTTATCTCCTCCTCTTCTTAAATCTCGAATTTTAGCTCATCTTAAACTCCTAATGCTCTGTATGCTTTTGGATCTCTGAGCTTTTTTTTTTTTTTTTTTTTGCTTTTTTTTGTAATTGTTCTCTCTGCCTATAATATACACAGGCTTAAATATTTATCATTAATGTATGTAATATCCAGTAATAGGAGTGTCTGGTTATTGAAAGTCCCTAATAATTCAAAAAATGTATTCTCTTACATTCTTCCTAAGTCTTTCGTGTTCTCTGTGCTAAAGTACTAAATCCATTTGTTCATCTTTTTCATTGCCTACCCAAACCACTTAGCCCAGCTTTTGAAATTCACATATAATCTGTGCTGGATAGTTTTTATGTCAACTTAATATCATCTAAGAGGAAGGACCTTCAATTGAGAAAATGGCTCCCTAAGACAGGGGTAGGTTTAGGCAGGCCTGTATGGCAATTTCTGAATCAGTGTTTGATGCGGGGGTAGGGGTGGGGGAGAATTCAGCTCATCTGTCTTTTTTCCACCCTGAGACTTCAGCCAGTCTATCAACTTGTGAATTTATGAAATGAATTCTCCTTTCCTCCTGCCCCAACTTCTGTCTTTAAACAAGCTATACAGAAGAAGTTTCTTCTGCTCTACCACATTACCCAGAATTCCCCTTTCTTTGTTTGAGGGGTGAGAGAGGAGGGTGCTGCGTGACTTGCCCTTTGGATGGGGCAGTGACTAGATCTCTGAGTCTGGACCACACTTGTTAGACTGATTCTCTGATTGTTCTCTTTACTTCTGTGTGATTCCATGTTTTCATCTCTCTTACTTAATATTTTATTATTTTGTGAGTGTGGTGGGGAGTTTCCTCCTTGTCTTTCTACATATTAAACTATTAAATTCTACTATTTTGTTTGATTGTCATTTACTAAGTATTCTTCTGTTGTGTCTACTTCCATTTAATGTTTTTTTTTTGATGTTTCAAGATAATAGCAAGATCTTCTGTTTCATGATTCCTTCTGACTTCACAGCATCCGTTTTGCTAAATTCATCTTTTTCTGTTAATTTGTTCACCTTTGCTTTTTCTGAGGCATCCTTCATCCTTTATCTATCTGTTCACCTTTTAGATAGAAGCATTAAAAATGTTGATTTTAAACTCATGGTGAGCCATAGAATTTGCAAAGACTAGTCTTCCATTACTCTGAAAGGAATGATTAAATTCCTAGATATGTTCAATGTGGTTGCTAGTATTCCTAGAGCCAACCAAGCTGTAAAAGGCAAGAGTTGAAAAGTTCGGTGTATAAATTTTCACTTGGTGCCCCTCTGTGCCATGATGCTTCTGCTCTGTGCATCTGGATTTGTGGTACCCTATGCTGTGAACAGTGCTGTAGCATCTGCTGTGTTGAGAAAGGCAGGAAATGGGCTGGGGTGAAAGAGAAACTCTGAGGACTGTAACTGCTTTTTAATCTAATTTCAAGTTAATTTTCCTCATTTAGCCTCACCATTCCTCATAGTTGCAGAGATAACAGCACCATCCATCCTGGGATCCGAGGTGTAAATCAGGAAGCTTTAGGCTTTCTCCTCAGTGGGCTCTGAGCTATTTTTCTTATGTCTTCCAGTTGAATTAACACTCATCTATCTCTTTTCTAGTTTCCAAAATTATGCTGCCCTTGTGTCCTCTCCTGTGTGCTTGGCCCTTGAGGCCTTAGACCTTTCTGATTTATTTCTACTATGTAGTTATTAGTGTTTGAAGGAGAAAGCAGAGGTAAGTGTGCATATTTAACCCAGTGTCTTCAATCAGAAAGCCAGGCCCCGCAGTTCTAAAATTGTGTTTGACCCCCGGAGGAAAAGTCATAAAGAATCCTGACCAGCATGATGATTTATATTATTACTTTGAAAATAATCAGAAAGTACAAATGTTTCCTCTCTCAGAAGATGTAATAAGGCTAAGGGAAGGGATAAGATTTTATAAGTATCCCATCTCAATGACTCCTTAAAAGATATTAGGAGAAGATGCTTGAAAAGATGAATATTTTCCCTTTGGAAACAGAATATCAACCTAATTTCAAAGACCAATAGAGCATTATTTAAGATGTTAAATGTTTGAACGCTTCTTTTAAAATTTCAAGATGTTCTAGGAAATTGAAACTATAAATTATTATCCCACTAGAATGCTAAAGTTGGGTTTAAGAAAATAAAAAAAAACTTAGCTGGGCAGTGATGGTGCAAGACTTTAATCCCAGCTCTCAGGAGGCAGAGATAGGTTCATCTCTGAGTTCAAGGCCAGCCTGGTCTACAGAGTGAGTTCTGGGACAGCCAGGGCTACACAGAGAATCTCTTGTCTCTAAAAAAAAAGAAAGAAAGAAAAAGAAAATTTCATTTGAAATACAATTTGCAGTAATTTGGAAGTGACAGTTTCACTGGTTTGGGGATAACCGAGAGGATGTAAGTGACGGAAGACAGTGAATGGGAGCAGTGGCTAGTTGGGGTTGAAGCACCATCGAGGCACCACAGCCATGTGTGCTGGGGTCAAACCCACTTAGCAGCTTCATTAATGAGCTGAAAGGAGGAGGATTCAACAAGTTAATTAAATCTACAGAAGGTCCTTTCTAGAAGTTACAAATACCAGGAGAACTAAGGAATAATAGACAAAGACCAGGAGGTCAAGAGCTATGATAGCTGTGGGCACAGAAGAGCACAATTAAATTTGGAAGGGATAATTGTAATTGAATACTACATTTTATCCAGTGAAAGGGGGAGCTGAAGTGCAGTCAATTAATAGTGCATAGGACATGGGAGCTATTGGAAGTCCTGCAGACTGATGAGAGACTTATTTATTGGCTAGAACAGGACTTTCTGAATTCAGAAATAAATTCATTTAATAAAAGAAAATGTGCTTTTTAGTGAGTTTACTTATTTATTTTTGTTAATACATAAATGAGTTGGCTAGTTTCCTCTAAGAATTTCTCTGGCTTTCAGGAGTGCTTATATTCTATCATGGTATAGAGATTACAGAATCATAAATGCATGTTAATGTATTCATGATGCCAAAGTCAGGGAAATGATGGGAAGACTACACCATGGGGAACTACTGAGACAGGACCTATTAAAGCAGTGGTTCTCAGCCTTAATAATTCTGCAACCCTTTAATACTGCTCCTCATATTCTGGTGACCCCCTAACCATAGAATTTTGTTGTTGTTGTTGTTGCTACTTTATAATTGTCATTTTACTACCGTTATTAATTGTAATGTAACTATCTGTGTTTCCCCTATCATCTTAGGCAACCCTTCAGAAAGGGTTGTTTGACCACCCAATGGGTCAGAATCCATAGGCTGAGAATCACTGTACTAAAGGAAACAGTTGATGTGAAGTTGTTAGGTTGACCATAAAGACAGATGTCTTTACTCCCTGTTCCAGGAGCACGGTTGACTATAGGTTGACCTCTAAGGTCTGTATATTAGAATAACTTCTCTACTTCCAAAGGTCAGTAAAAGAGAATCCTAGAGATGGTAGAGCTAACTCAGTGAAGGACAAGTGGTGCCCATGAGACCAGAAAAATAGCAGAATGGGAAAACACACAGGCAATAAGCCACTCATCTGTCAGTGGCCTTATCTGTGCCAGTTGACAACTTTAATTCTCACATTAGTTCCATAGGACCAGACATTTCCAGGAAGTAAAAGAAACAGGAGCCCATGAAATGTCAGAAAAATCACCTAAGGTCAAGCTTATACAAGCCCCGGGACTGGGCTGTGTTACATGGTCCCCACAGAATACTAAGTGATAGGTGCAGAATACATGTATATATACATTTTGATCTTTCTATTGGATTTTATAGGCTAGATCTAAGCAGAAAAATACTTCCTTCTGTGATTGTTAATGACAGAGCTGTCCTGATAGGTAAAATGTGTGAGCAGAGGTCATTCTTCAATTTGCAACAACTACAGAAAATTGTCTTCAAAGGAGGTATGCACGATACCTTGGTGAATTGATTGTTGGTCTTAAGAGGTGAAATACATTAGCTAATTAACATACAGCAAGCATTACAAAATTGTGTAGTGCCTGGCCTGGCTACTGTTACTGATAATAGCATGCTGGCATCACTATTTAGGAACTGCATCTTAGAGAGGCGATGTGTACATGTTTGAATACTCAGATATTCTACATGCTCAACCAAAGATACATATTGAATGTCTATTCTGTTAGCTGATATTTCACCTACTAGAAGTAACTGGAATTACCAGTTTCATTTGCATAAGTTACCCTGCTACTAGTTTTAATAGGACACTGGTACAATTGGTCTTGTTTAGAGTTCGTTATCCTATGTGCGAGCATTTAAAAGAGTTAGAAAGAATGAAAAAAAATGTCCTTTTGTGTGGACACAGTTAAAGCAGGATAACATTTTCATGATGTATGCTCAAAAGTCATCACATCCTTGGAAGTGGGAAGCTAGAAAGATGAACACTTCAATGGGAGTGTGAACAAGGAATGATGGAGAACCAGTCGTACAACAAGACAGTGCTTGGTGCTTGATGCTGTAGCTTCCTGCTCTTCTTTCCTCGTGGAATGAGGATTCCTCAAGCTGCTGAAGACTGAACACCCAGGTGGGACTGGCTGTGTGCTCAGAACAGAAGGAGCCAGTTTGAACTGAACCGTAGTTGCATTGAAGAATGTCCATTGTCCCCTCTGGAGGCAGACCAAGTAGATTCTGAAATTACCTTCAGAAAAGTGGCTGAACATTTCTCTGACTTGTATACTTTAGTTTAGCCAAGTAAAATGCATGGACAGAAGATAAAATTTCAGTTTGGGGATGAACGATCTAAGAAATTCCTTCTATCTTTGCCTATAAAGACTAGAGCTCATGTTACCCACTAAGAATACTGGAAGAATTTATCCATGACAGATTGGAATCATATCTATTCCTGCACTAACAGCAATTTTTCTGTCATTCAGTACCATAGGAGAAATATCATAGGCCATGCCATAGAGTATAGAACTTTGGAAGCCATGAAATATTAAAGGTGTAATTCTACTCTTTGACATCTGTGGAAATTACATTGGTCTCTCTGAAAATAATACCTGAATTGAGTCTCAGCTATGAAGAAGGGACTTGAAAAAAGTAACAAGAAAAGCCACAATCAATCCTCAAAATCAACCAGGTTTAAGAATTTATTGATTAAGAAAAACAAACAAAAACATTAGCTGAGATGACAGCGAGACTAAAGAGACCAAATCAATCCCTGGACACATTAAATGTCTGTTCAATACTGTCTTCAATCACAGTAGCAAGTAGCTGGATATTTACCTGAAGCAGTTTTCATTTACATGTGCTGAAAACAAAATTGCCTTCATCACATAAATGCCTCTTTGCCCTGGTGCCCTGTCATCAAGATCTCCATACTCCAGGAAGCCATTTCCATAGACTTGCCCATCACACACAGTGAGAGAAAAGTCTATAAGGAACCAAGATCATAGGAGGTAGTTGTGGGTGTGGCTACTTTCTAAGGAGATTACCCAATACCAGCAATTGGACTTGCCATATTTGTAGCCTTTCTTAATGCATTCATATGTAACAAAATATTTATACACTAGTCTGGCTCATTTGGTTAAGAACAAATGGTTTCAGAATGCCAAACACAGGGAAGAAACTGATAGATAATTTCTAAAGGACAGACTCAAATCCACAGGAGTTGGCAGCAAGGACAGAGCCTCAGGTATTTGTTTATCACACACAAGGCTTCTTTCTGGAAGTTTATTGAGTATTGAGAGGGCAAAGGCAGGGCAGTGATGAGACCACTACCTGCATTCACACATGCCAAGTACTTTCCGTATAAATTATGTCAATACATCCATATCATCATATGTCAAGGAAAATGAGAAAGACACATTAAATCATTATTAATGCGTGATTTGAGAGCAATCAATTGTGTAGGAGAGGCATAAGGAGACCGGGTAAGGTTTTAGAGAGGGAATGTTGCCTTCCATTTCTTAGAAGAAGATCAACAAAACTTTTGTAAATGACAGTTACACGACTCTAATCTTAAAGAGTGACACATAGACATCTACTTCAAGAAGAGAAATATTGTAGGCATATAAATGTGAGTAAAATTCTGTACCCTGTAACTGCAGGGCATGTATTGGAAAAGGCAAATGACCTAACTTGAGAGGAAGGCTAGGGTTGTGCTTATTTGTATTAACCTCAGATGTACAGGGGTTATTAATCATCGCCCTCAGTTGTCCCACATCATTGGCCATCATCTTGCACTCTTGCTCTTGCTTATTCTAACTACCCTATTTCTCAGTAGTATGCTCTTTCTGCACTTCATCATACAACTTCTAATATGTCACATATTTTTTCATACTTGAATGTGTTCCTCTAAACATGAGTTTCTATTGGGGAGGTGTAGTTCTATAATTTATGTAGGTGGTGCAATCCTATATATTTTATGATAACCTAATCTCTCTTAAAATCTCCCCATTTTTGTTTAAACATAAGGTTTCAGTGGGTTGTCTGATGTAAAGCCTGCTGGTTTATCTGATGCACTGTATAGTGTTATGTGTGTTTCTCTCATGGTTTCTCACAAGTCTCATTCTCCCTCCAACATAACAGATGCCACTGTGGGCACTCTTGCCTCTTCCTTCATGGGCCTGTGTTGCCTTGAGAGATGGCTGTAAAATAGCATGGAAGTGTAGAGAGAAAATGTGAATTTTATTTGACTAAATGCTTGCAGAGTGTCTGCAAAACAGCTTGCATCAGATCACACTCTACAGGCATTGCTAGGGAAGACAGACATGCTATAATTGCGAACCTGCTCACAAATGCCACCATGGCCCTTTCCAGTTTTACGTGACTGATGATCATTTGTCTGTCCCTCTGCCTTGCCTGTCTGTCTGTCTGCCCTCTATCTATCTATCTATCTATCTATCTATCTATCTATCTATCTATCTATCTATCTATCCTCTCTCATTTATCTGCTAAGTATCTATCTAGCTATCATGTATTTGTTATTGTCATGTAATTATCTATTTACCAGTCTCTTATATCTCACCTGTCCCTAATGTATTTAATCTATAATCTCTCACATTTCTATAATTTGCTATTTATCTACATCCCAAGTATTACTTATCTACTTACATATCTATAATATCTCATCTACCATTTATCAATCATCTATCATCTAGCTCTGTCATCTCTCATCTATCATATATATTCATATCTACCTATCATCTATATTGTTTTTCTATATACAATCTATTACATATGTTATACATTATACATTATAAATAAATACCTATTTACATAGACATAAAACTATACATATGCAATAAATAATTTTTTCATTTTGATTTCCCTAAGTCTAGATGAGTCTAAATATCTGTACCTATGCTTCTTAGTCTGTTGGAGTCCCTCTGCAAATTGCCTTGGCACCGTGACTATCAGCATGTGCATATCTTTACATGACTCGGGGAAGACTGAGGTCTTCTTTCTTGTCTTTCAGTTACTTTACCTGCTATATCCTCTACCCCCTCAATAATCAATTGTCATGTAAGATAACCTGTGACTTGTATAAAAAAAATCTATACTAAATACATATAGACAAGATGTCTAATAGCTCTGCCACATTCTAAATCATCTAAATTTATGCTGTGATTTAAGTATTTTTCTTAGTATAGAATTTATATGTTGTGATTCTTACCCTAAAATGATGGCTTTAGGGGGTGGCCTCTGTTATCACATGAAGGCTGTGTGGAAAATGAAGCTCTTGCCAAATACCTCATCTTCTACTTCTGAATATTGAACTTCTGGTTTCCAGACTTGTGAGAAATTAATTTTTGTTGTTTGTAAATCACCTATTCTATGGTATTTTATTGTAGTAACCAAAAACGACTAAACCCATGACTTGAAGAGTAAATGTTACACTCACATAATAAATGTATATGTTTAAAAGCAAGAACCTACCTTACTGCACATTCTAAACTGTATTAGAGTTGCAGATAGATCTACTCCCTTAATCTCACACATCCTCTGAGTTTGACTTAAGTGTTTCTGTCTCTTTAAATCTTCATTAGAAAGTTTGCTAGCTTTTAGCCATCAAGAGTCAGCCTCCCATGCCCACCCCTACCCAGCACCAATACTGCTCTTCTGTTAGGTAAATCATGGATGCCCATGGGTTCAGCTTTATGGAAAGTTCCTTGAACTACAGAGCTACATATACTTGTCTGGGTGAGACAACAGATCTAAGAGAAACTGCAAGCTGGCTTGAGGAAGAACTGGCATCAGTGAGAAGCTTAGTGTGACCTAGCTACAGCAAAAAGCAAGGCTTATTTGAGGTGAAGGGGAGATTGGGTGTTAGGCTTCATCAGAAGAGACATTATGTCCCTTCTAACAAGGGTCATCTTAACTTATAGTGTCTGGCACACAGCCCATGGTGGTGGAGCAAAGGTATGGCAGCAGGAACATCAGAGAGCTCACATCTTGATCTGCACATAGAGAGCAATGATAGAGAGCACAGTGGGAATGGTATGAATTAGTCTTTTGAAACCTCAAAGCCCAACCCCCAGTGACACATCTCAAAGTCACATCCCCTAATCCTTCCCAAATAGTCTCACCAACTGAGGACCAAGCATTCAAATATATGAGAGATACAAAATAATTCACTCAGTGTTTAGGTAGGCAGAAGATTGCAGGTCAAGGTTGTGAATTTAGGTGCTCTTCCTATGAAGACTACATTGCTTTAAAAAAAAAACTTCACTGTTATGTTACTGAAAATATTATCTCATTATCTCTCATCTGTGGAAGATGGTTCCTGCTGACAGAAAATGCTATTGGTGAGGCCCAAACATGATGCTGATAAGGACAATAATGAGACTGATTGGGACAGTGATCTTAAGGAAAGGAAAGACCCTGTCAGGCATGCTCAGCCTGGACTGGTCCACTTTTACCTCTCATTATTTCCTAATATTATTTTAAGAAATGTATTTTATGTGTATGGATATTTTTCCTGCATAGATGTCTATGTGCCACTTGCATGCTCGGTGCCTAGAGAAGCCAGGAGAGAGCAGTTGGCCCCCTGGAACTAGAGTTATAGATGGTTGTGAGCCACCATGTAGGTGCTGAGAATAGAACCTTGGTCCTCTGCAAGGACAACCAGTCCTCTTAACTACTAAGGCAGTATGGCATTGCTAATGAGTTTATAATTCCACAGATGGAATAGCTGTGCAAATATGAAATATCATGTCTATGTACATCACTGACAAATGGCTTTGTGATTGGATATTATTTTAAAGAAACATCTATTTTCCTGTAATTTTGATCTCTTCTTATTTTTCATAATTCATCAAGAAAGCCAATCTTAGTTTTTACCATTCACCAAGAAAATCACCTTTTCCATCTGAGGCACAGAACCCTCACCACTTTGCCAGCCTGCCCCTCTCTGTGACACCTTATTTTCTGATCTGTTGATTTGCTGTCAAATGGACTCTGCTTGTGGTGGCCTTTGTCATCTGACTTTTCCAGTGGGCCCTTGCATTTCTGTGAAGCCTCACTCTTGACTTAGCTATGGTCAGAGTTCTCCAGGTTGGAACCAATTAGGAAGATGTAACCCCTGCACAGGTCGACATCACAGGTTTCAAGTGACAAACCTAAATGTATTCAAATTAATGTCATCTTTTGTGTTTTGTTCCTAACTAGCAGATGTCATATTCATGCTGGCTCATGGTTGGCCCTCCAACTATTCATAGTCTTCCTGAGAGTTCCAAATCATTGATGAAGTTAATGAACAACTGCTCTCCTCTGTGTCTTTACCTATTTCTTGACTTGATGGGATCTTGTACTCACCCCACCAGTGTCAAGCTATGGCAAAAAGAAAAATGCTCAAAAATTCAGATTTTCCCATTTCATTAACATACTACTACATGTCACCCTCTCCAGCTTTGTAGGATAGTACTAGTTCTGTCTTCTGGTGCCCACTGGTGTCAGAGTGAATGATCCCAGTCACCATAGTGCCAGGATGCTGGGGACAGCATCAACTTTAGAAGGCACAGGAAGACAGAGTGTGGAGGGGATGTTGAAAGGGTCTGTGTCAGTCAAACAGAAAGTAAGACATTTCAGATGTCATGGATGGCAGCAATGACAATTTGACAGTGTGTCTTTGAATGTCACAGTTACAGAAAGAATGTGACAATGAAAAACACCAAATTTCGTCTTCATTCCTTTCTTTCTACTTAAATTATACAACCCTTTCTATAACACTGGCTGTTAAATCTGAAACACCCTTGCCATAAAGCAATCTTAATAGAAAACACAAACTGTCTTTTCAGTGAAAACATAAAAGATTTTTATTGGTTGATAATGTAAGTTCTTCAGTCTGAGCTTCCATGGGAGCAAAAATATATATTTTAGGTGAAATAAGTCACTTGGAAATCGTAAAGTCATCCCAAGTATCCAGAAAGAAAGAATTAGTCAAAAAGGGCAGTTGGGAAGATTTTATTTCTTTCACAAATATGAAAAGACATCTTTTTTTTCTAAATTTCTAAATGAAATTGCTTACTTGACAAACTATAGAGATTGAGGTGTGTGTGTGTGTGTGTGTGTGTGTGTGTGTGTAGGTAGGTATATGTAGTGTGTATGCATGCATCAATGTGTGTATGGTGTGTGTTTGTGTGTCTATGTGTATGTGTGGTATGTGTCTATGTGTGTGTCTATATGTGTGTATTTGTATATGTGTGTGTCTATTTATATGTATTTGCATATGTGTGTGTCTATGTGTGTATGGTATGTGTGTATATGTGCGGAGTCCTCTCTCCAGCTGCACATGATATTTGTTGGTGGGGGGATCCCTGCAGGTGTCACACAGGAAAGCAAACTGTACAAAGAGATAAGAATGTAAACCTGGTACAGATTGACTTTGTCAACTAGGATTGAACTTTGGAGATTCTAATAACAGGCAGTTTATTCCCAATGTATTTAAGCCCAGTATAATTTAGAAACAAGGAAACATAAATATGTAAGATTTTTCCTGCCTTGCCCACACAGTCAGGACAAATCTTTGTCACCTGCCAGTCCTACAGCTGCTCAGACCCAACCAAGTAAACACAGAGACATATATTGCTTACAAACTGTATGGCCGTGACTTCTTGCTAACTGTTCTTACAGCTTAAATTAATCCATTTCCATAAATCCATACCTTGCCACGTGGCTCGTGGCTTACCAGCATCTTCACATGCTGCTTGTCATGGCGGTGGCCGGCAGTGACTCCTTCTGTCTTCCTGTTCTTTCTTTTCTCCTCTTCCTGCCTAGCCACTGGCCAATCAGTGTTTTATTTATTGACCAATCAGAATAATTTGACATAGAGACCATCCCACAGCATAAATACATTGAAACTCAACTCCTGATGTGTGTCATTTCTTCAAAGAAGATGGGTTCTAGAGATAGGCTATCTGTAGTAGCTTAAGAGCCTAAGGGTCTGACCTGGTCTTGGTCATACAAATAGCGTAGAGGTCATTTGGGCTATTAGCCGCCTCTGGTCTTGGTTATAAGAGCTTGGAGGAGCCTCTAGCTATCATGGTCATTTAGATTACTAGCAACTTCCAGTCTTGGTTGTAGAAGCTTGATATGGCCTGGCTCAACAGATAATGCAGATCACCAGGTGGTTAATCACTTCCAATGCTTAGCTTTCTGGATGGAAGAATAGGTTTTTCATCTTTCCCATTGGAAAGACAATACTGTAGGCTTAACATTTCTGGTTTCTCTGGAGATCTGTGGGTACAAGGACCTTCATGACATGCTTTCAGTGATTTATAGTTACGCTATCTTTGATCCTAATGTATAACACAGCATGTACAGGGGGATCATTTCCACTGTATTGGTGAGAAATACAAGCAATTCAGCAAGTGGGTACTAAGCTGCTCCTTGGGCATAGCTTATGTTTTCAGTACAGTTTCAATTCCTTTCCTTTCATTTAATGTTTTAAAATAGGAAGAGTTAGGCTTCCACTTAAATCTTAGAAATGATCTTAAAATATGACACCTACATTAAACATTTATATCTAGACTTTCAAAGAGCAGGTGCAGGCTTAGATAATTCAGTGGGCCTTCCTGTTGGTTCTTCCAGCTGTCAAGAAGTGGCCAGTAACATCACTGAGTTCCTTGGGTTTTCAGCTAACAATCCTGGTGTCAGCTCATGCAGAAGGGGTCTACACTGATCTGATCTGACATCTGTGTTTAAAGAATTCCATTCTGCTCTCTTCCCATACTTTGAACATCTCCTTCATTACCATCTCCTGGTCATTCTTACGGAAGATTTAAGACAAAGTTCGTACCCACATTTTCTTTTACAAGAAGAAATTTAGAGATTTCCATTTTCTCACAAAATTCTGGTTTTCCAATGGTGAATTGCTAATAATTTCAATTATGAGTCCATGAGGCCTAAACACTTATGTTTTCTTGCCACGTGGTTCCTGCATGCCCATGGAGAGAGAAAGGCAAGAGCAAGAAGGAAAATATGAACTGCAGAAGACTCAAAACCAAATATGCTGAAAGTCCCCATTTAAACTTTTATTTCATTTATTTGTTGTGGGGGGTGGCAGAATACAAGAGCCAGAATTGTTCCTTAGACCTCATCCACTTTCCCCTCAAAGCAGAGTCTCCAGTGCCTCAGAGCTCATCAAAGAGGCTAGCATTGCTGGCCTAAAACCTCAGGGTGTCTCTGCTTTACCCTCCCAGTATTGGGGTTACAAGTATACAATGCTATGCCTGGCAGTTTTTACATAAATCCTGGAGATCAAATTCAGGTCCTTTGGTTCAATTTACTAACCAAGCAATTTACTATCCAAGCTACCTCCCTAACTGGAAGTTCCTATTTTTTAAATTCACCATTCAGTAAAGATGGCCTTTGTACTATCGTGAAGTCCCATATCATCTCTTAGGATAGAAGGAATACTTTGAAGTACCCACTTTAACATAAGCAGACATCCTCACTAAAAGATCTTCCCTTGCATGTTATATCAGCAGCATGTAGAGCCTACTGAAGTGTCTGGAAGCCTCTTGTCAGCTGCTTACGTCCCCCTGAGACAGAGCTGAGCACTGGAACTCTTGATCAGTTCACAATGTGAAGATGAGAGCAGTTAAGGTCATCTGGCCTCATTGACACAGGCTGATTCCTGAAGAATTGATCAGTAGCTCAGCTGTCGATAACTATAGGAAAGGCATTGACACGATGTGGTCAGAGGTGGCTGGTCTACTGTGTAGTGTGTCCTTTGCTTCCAATATGGATGTTAAATTGTACCACACACAATTTAATTTTGTTACTGTATATTAAAACCCCATTTTATGTCCCTCCCCTTCCTTTCAAAGACCGGTAGGAATTCAATTTCTATCACACTAAGAAGGGGGTCTCCCCACAATCCAATGACTATCTTGGGGTCTCTACATAGTAGATATTGGCTATTATAGATACGGTCATAGAGCAGCTCTCTGTGGATACCAAGTATGGAAGCTTTATTAGTAGCAGAATCCATCTGGAAGTTCCTTCAGCAAAAATGTGGTTTGTTTTCCACAGATTGAAATGCTCAGGGCAGTGACCCAATCTCAAGGCATAGTTGGAAAGAGGTGATCAGTCTCTTTCTCTATTTTCATCTGGGCTAACTTGAAGATTAGTCAGCTTTCTCCTGCTGGTGAAATATTGGCCCAAACACCTGGTCTCACACACTGATTTTCTGGGCAGATTTAAAGGAGCTAACTGGGTCTTCCAAATAATGTGTCTACTCTCTCTAGATGTGTGGGTTGGATTAAATGATATTAGTAGATAATTTTGTATGACCCATGAGGCCTGAGGGAGAGACACATCCATAATAAAAACTAAAGGATATTAGAATATAATATAAAATAGATACAGGGCTTTTGACAAACAAGGCATTTTTTTCTAAAACTGAGAGCCATTGTTAAGACTCCTCTGTGGGCTCTTCAGATGCCCCCATCCATTCCAGCTCTCTCCTTTCTGTGGAAGGCTGAGAATGGTTGTCCATAGGTTACAACTATCTGCAGAATGAATATTTTCTGTTCATCAATATCAGAGAAAGACTGTCTTTCATTCTTGCTTCCAAATCTGCCAGCAAATGCTTCTTTCTAACCAACTGTACTACTTGAGTCTTCTTGATGAACTTTAGGTTTCATAAGAGACATGAAACATTTTTAATTTTTTTATATTCTTGAGAATTTTTGTACATTAGTACTGTATTCATATTGTTTCTACCCCTGTCAGCTCCTCCTATGTGACTCCCACTCTTTCTCAAATTCAAGACTTCTTCTCTGATTATTGATATCACACACACACACACACACACACACACACACACACACTACATTGCCTGTAGCTCGTTATCTAGGGGTGGGGACTTGTGAGATTGCCCCCATCCATGTTGGCATGTGACTCTCAACTACTTTGCTTCTCCAGCATTAACTGGAGAGTCTGGCTACCATCAGGAGTGAAAGAGGCTGCAGGTAACACTTCAATACACAGTATTTCCAAATTTACCTGATGCACAGTTTCACATGCTCAAAAAGATCTGGCTGGGGGTGATTTTATTCTTGATATTCTTCAGTCAGTTGCTTTTATATAGAATATAGGGGACAGAATAAAAACAGTTCAAACACTTCATAAGTAACTCTTCGAGTATGTGGACCGATAAGAAAATAATTAAAATGAGATTGGATTTTCTGATGTGTCTTCTCAGGTCTACATTGTCCTAATATGTTGTCATACATCAAACTGAAGCCACAAGATCTTGAGCTGTGTCTATGAGATAAAATTTATAACTAACCGACTGTCTGAGGGGACTTACTATGATGCCTGGCACTGTAGGATGGTAGCTTTTGTGACCAAGTAACCAAATGAAAATCATAATAATGAAGAATAGAGACTTAGTACCTCTTCATGTGTCCAACTTGGTCTAGAGCTAGGATTAATTCAGTGTCTTTTCTCTGCAAAGTTCTTTATCTGGTCCTAACATTTGCATCTGGGTCTCCTGAGGTTTAGACCAAGGACTTTTCTTTTTGGATCCCTACTCTGTGTTGGGGTATCAAATTCTCCTCAGAGAATCCCTTTATTATTGTGGTGGTTTATGTTGCTTGTCTGCAAGGGGTTTCATTGTTCAGGTTAATTGTAGTAGGAAGGTCCACTTGAACATGGGTGGCGCCATTTGCTGAACTATGTGCATGGCTGAATAAATAGGAAGTATCACGCTGAGCAGAAGTCTTCCTCACTCTTTTGTTGCTTCCTGACTGTGGGCCTGGTATGAGCAGCTGCCTCCAGCTCCTTCTGCCGGAAGTCCCCTGTCACGATGGACTATATCCCTTTGAATCGTGAGCTGAACTAAACGCTTCCCCCTTTATGTGTCTTTTTGTAGGTATTTTGTCGTGGTCACAACACAAATGACTAGTAAAAGTTCTCATTTTGGGGAGGACAGGGGTAAAATGGCAGCATTTGAGTCCTTCACTCCTACTTCAGCCTGAGATGTTTCTCATCTCCCAAACAAATAGAAGATGAATTGATAAAAAGATGAGAAGACGGAAATACAGGCCTTGTGTTTTCCCAAGCTTCTCACGACTTCCCATAACTGTGTAGTTCCACACCTTAACCACCTGGGCAGATAAGCTGGGGGTTGGGGTGGTGTCCTAGGCCCTGCTGCACCTGGGTTTTCCACTTGCTGTGGACATTGGTCACGTTCAGTAGGATGTTGTGTTGTTCGGGTTCCCAATAAGAACTTGGATACATGCACCAGCACTTTGTAAAGAATACAAGAAAGTAACTTTGGCTAGTCCGTCATATAGCTTTGCTTTCACTGTTTAGTAGAAAAGGCAGACTTCTAATTTTCAACGCAGTATTTATTGTGTTGGATTTGTCTCTGTGATCTGTGTTAACCGAACACAACACCCTGTGCCCTGAGGTAATTGAGGTCAAGGGAAATTTTTCTCATGAAGATAATATAAGAAATCAGATCTTGGCCATAAGAAAATTGTCCTCATGTGTGTTTCTGTTTTATTGGCTTTCATTAGTTCCCCTGAGTCACCAGTTATTACCACCTGTGTTTCTAAGCAGATGACTCACCAACCTGTATTTCTAAAATGAATCCTTTCCAAACTCTACACCCATACTTGACTTTGAAATTAATATTTCCTTCTATCTAAACAGCCTTAATGCACTAAAACTCTTTCCTCATACTGAATTACTTCTTTCTGCTAAACACGGACATGCTTTTTCTTCTTAATGACTCTCTTTTTTTGAAAGCATATCCCCTGCCAAGGCCTGGGACGAGTACTTACCTAAATTAGCCTTGACACTTAGGAAGATGCTCCCTGCCCCAGATGAGCCCTGGTTATATACTGAAGCAACTGGATCCTGTCTTCTAGAGATGTCAAATCAGTGTGTAAAGGCTGAGTCAGCAGGGTTGTGCAGATCACTGTCCCCGTACAACTACAGATAGGTGTAGAATTGCTGTGTGCAGACAAAATTCACAGAAAAGCATACATAAAGACTGCATTAACAGAGCAAACCGTTAACAGGAGAGAGAACAATTAAAACAAAGAATGTCAAATATAAAGAGTAAATTTCTTGGCTCTTTTTCTGTTTTCTGGGATACCAGCCATAACTGCTGTCACTGGTTCATCGTGATTTTGAGAGCTGTATTTAATTTTTTTTAAATAGTGTGTGTGTGTCTTTATTATTGAATTGAATCAATAAGTATCCATTACCACCCAACACCAATAATATTCTTTTACCTCCAGTCAATATCCTGCCCAGTATCTACTTCAGTTACCTTTCCTTCATCTTTCATCCATCTCATGCATTTGCTTCTCTCTTCTCTGAAACAGTGCAGGCAAATGCTTCTCCACATGGTCCTTCAGCATCACTGTTTCTTTTTATTCCAAGAGCTTTTCTACTCTTAAAAGGATGTTGTCTTCTTTGCCACCCAAGGCTCCGCATACTCTCTGTGTCAAGTATCCCTGCACACTGTAAAGCAGTTCCTGATTCTTCTAATGGGAGAGTCTTTCTGCTCAAAGAAAATGTCCATGTTTCTGGTGGGCCTTCCATTTCTTGTGTTAAGGAGTTGTCAGTTCTCATGGTGGGAACAGGACGTGGCAGGAATGTGATTGCTCTGGTTATGGTGGTCAGCAGAAGCTGATGGCAGCTGTCACTCTGAAATTCTGGCCGGACCACAGACAGCATTCTGGAAGGCAGCGAGTATAGTGCAAAGTGAAGCTTGATAGGCATCTTTATGCATCAAGCAGCTCTAGGTATCCAGGCTTCCTTGCCCCAGACCCAGGACTCAGCAGAGCTCTTCACTTGGCTGTACAAGGAGCAGCATGGCTTTTGCTTCGTGTTAAAGCAGATTCTGGCCTCGTCTTTGATTCTTCACTTACTTAGACAAGGGCACAGCTTTAGTTTAAATAGGAAGGGGGCCAGACGTTGGAGGGTTTTGAGTACCCTGCTACAGTTTCCTGAGGCACTCTACTTGTGGACATGCATAATCATTTAACAAATTGGAAGTTACATTTCAAAGAAGCAAAATCTCATAGTAACTTATAGTCCAATGTAAGCATTGATTTGCAGTTGGTAGCTTATGACGTTATTGTGTGAAAGTGGTGTTCCCATCACACCAGCCCGACTTTATCTTAGGTGAGCAACCACTACCGGCCTAAGTGAAGCCCTTCATCTGTGAGGTAAGAGACTGAACTTGAGGGGACATGTTGTGCGCCCCTCCAACATGTGCACACGATGAAGACCAGACAAAGGGACAAGGAGGCAAGAAATGGGGGATGAAAGGAGAAAAGGGGGAAACATCACTACTGAAATGGGCTTCAAAACTTAAAATTTAGGTCCAAGAATCATTGCATTAAAATTTCATAAATGTTCAAAGGAACTTTCAGAGAATCCCACGTTTTAGATGAGGATTCTACAAAGCATAATCGTGCTTTTCTACCGTTCTTAGCTGTTCCCACACTGTCACATTTGACCCCCTCTAAGTGGAACTTTTTCTTAATGACAATGGACACGTCAGTCGCTTTTCCTTTTTCATTGTTCCATTGTGTCGATGCAAGAAAACAAACCTGTCTGAGGAAACGTGGTGGTTAATGCAGGTCTGTTTAATTGGTGTTTGCTGCCCCTGTCATACATGTCACCCCATTCTGTGGAAAACTGGGGAACCTTTAACTGTTTTAAAGTGGAATGCCAACTGAGGGGGAGCCGTCTGACTAAATTTCAGGTTCCACTCTGAATGGCTTTAAAGCTAAGCATTAGAAAGGCATAGGGACCAGAGAAGAGACGATTTCTTTCCTGTTCTTTTTCTTCTATTAAAAAAAGTTTTGCATTACTCGGTCTGGGCTCCATTCCAGGACCATAGTCACAGGATTCAATAATTTATAATCTCACATAAATCAGACACCAGCCACAGTTAAGTGTGATTTGTTATATGTGTGGATTTCTGTTTATGGTACCTTTATTGAGATGTTCAGTGGTAAAATGTAGTATGTAATCTCTACCTATTTAAAAGCGTCATGCTGTTTGATCACAAAAATGATTTGCCTCTTCATGATCTCAGCTGAGAGGATATTTGATATAAAGTTGCATACCATGAAGTCCCCGTGGGGCAATGTGCCTGTCAGGCTCTGAGCCTTGCTGTAGCATCCATTGTGTGGTTTCTGGGGATTAGTGGCTAGTAGCTGGCAAACAATTTAGTTGTAGAGGGAATTAACTTAATATAAACCAATAAATGTCTTCCTCTCGCCCCCAACAGATGGCTCCTATGGTGCTATCTAATGAAGGGAAGAGATCCTGGACAGCAGTGTCCCTTGGAATACCAGATGCCATAAAAAGCCAGCATCAGTCTGGATTCAGATGCCCACTCTGAAAGCCCGGTCCCTTCTGCTTTAGTTTTAGAACCTCAGGGAAGTTTCTACTCCCTGTTCTTATCTGGAAGTGGGAAAAAAAGGCCTTGCTTTTTAAGGGGACTAAAATTAAATGAGATCTTGTCAAAGCTCTCTCCTGCGGTATTTGTTACTCGTTTAAGGAAAAGAAAGTGGAGGCTAATGAGGTAGCCCAGTTGATGGTGTTCGCCAGGCATGCACAAAGCTTTGGGTTTAATCTCCAGCACAGTGTGAAACCAGTGCAGTAGCACAGCCCTGGGATCCACAGCCCTGGAGTCCACAGCCCTGGTGTCCACAGCCGTGGAATTCACAGACCTAGGATCCACAGCCCTGATGTCCATAGCCCTGCAATCCACAGCCTTGAGGTCCAAAGCCCTGTGGGATCCACAGCCCCGTGGGATCCTCATCCCTGAGATCTACAGCCCTGGGAGCCATAGTCCTGAGATTCACAGTGCTAGGATCCAGTTTGGGGACTTGGAAGCAGGAGGATCAGAAGTTTCAAGTCATCCTTGGCTACATAGAAAATTTGAGGCCAGCCTGGGCTACATGGATCCTGGAAGAGGGGCAGGGAAGGAGGGTGAGAGAGAGGGTTTAGAAAGGGAGGAATGGACGGAGAGAATGTGACTCCACTGAGGCTGTGAGCTCTGTTTGGTTGTGCAGTTCTCAGAACTTCTTCCTTTGAAAACACAACTGGCTGTGTTTGTTTTCATATCCCCTCTAAATTCACATACGGCTGCCAATAACGGTAACAATAAATAACAAATGACCAACAAAGAGTCCCAGATAGAGGGAAGGGAATAAAAACAGTTGAAGTTTAAAGTTTCTTTGAGGACCATAGTATCATGGAAGCAAGGGCGAGGAAGATGGAGGTAAAAATCTAAATGAGTGCCCCAGTTCCTCTGTGATCAAGATACAGTCTCTTTTCACAATCTATTTTAAAGTACAGTATTACTCTGAAGTACGTCTATGTGTCTGAATGTGTATATGTATAAGTGAATGCAATGCCTACACAGAACAGAAGGGCAATGTCAGATCCATGGGAGCTGAAGTTACAGACAGTTGTAAGCTGCCTATTTTGGGTGCTGAGAACCAAACTCAAGTCCATTTACAAGAGCATTAAGTACTCTTAACCATGGAACCATCTCTACACGGTCCCACAATGAAATGGCTTTAAACATCAAAACTAAAGCAGAAATAAAACATACTTTTCAAAATAAGACAAGGTCCAAAATAGGTGAGATTCAGATGAGACAAGAGGCAGGATCCTAGCATGCATAGGATGCCTGTGCAGGGCAGAAGAGGCAGGGCAGATCCTGGCATGCATAGGGATGCCTGTGCAGGGCAGAAGAGGCAGGGGCAGATCCTGGCATGCATAGGGATGCCTGTGCAGGGAAGAAGAGGCAGGGCAGATCCTGGCATGCATGCGATGCCCATGCAGGCAGAAGCAGCAGCAGGACATCTTTGGGCTTTCAGCATGGGTTGTGCAGTTTCTACTGAGAAACACCTTGACAGACCTTTCTCCATGATTTTGAAGTTTATACCAATGAATGAACTTTCCTCCCCTGCTTTCGCAACAGTGACTAGGTTTTCTTGAGCGAGACCCCTTTACCTGGAGCTACAGTCAGAAGTAGATTTACCTTGGTGGGTTTTAAAGCCCAGTGCTGGCATTTTGCTATCAAGTGACAAACATTTAGGTCTGTCATGCTTAGGACAGTAGTCTAGGCTGATGACCTCTCCTGTCCAACCTGCTGACATGGCCACACAAAGTCATCATCTACAAATTTTACACTCTGACAACCGTGTAACTGAGTTACAAAACAAAACCAAAATAATTAAATAAATAAAATTTAAAAATCTCATAATATTTTCAGCTAGTTCACAATTTTTGGGTTGGGCCATGTTCATAGCTGCCCTTGGCCACATGTAGTGGCATGTGTCTCTTGGGCTGCAGGTGGAAAGATTCAGAATGGAAATTCAGGCAATGTGCATTTCCCATCTAGTTACTGTGTCTAAATTCATAATTGATACATTGATAAAAATTATGTGATACAGAGATAATTTTTTTTGTGTTCTTACCTCATTGTAGAAATTAGAATCAAGATGAATTCACTTAGAATCTACTTAGAAAGTTTATAGGTTTAAAAGTTACCAACAATTTTGTTATTAAATAAGGGGAGCTATGATATCTGAGTGTCTGCTTGTCTGGGCACTGGCCTGAGTGCTAATGTTCTTATCCACTTTAATGTTCAGGGAAGCCCTGCAGGGTAGGCTGAACCACATATTCAAACAACAAACAAACAAACAACTAAAGTCAGGGAAACTCATTGGGTGCTTCAGAATCAGCCAAGAGTAAATGTCTGAACCAAGGTGGAATGCCGCATTCTAGGGTCTGTGTTTCCTGGGGACATTAAGGCTAGGCTTGGGAATTTTAGTGGGGCTGAAATAACACCCATGGCAAAGCAAGTATTGGGAAAAATATTTTATTCTTGGCAAAGTTTGTTCCTTTGAGGTTTTGGCCTTTAAGAAATTCCGGGGCAAGAGAAACCAAAAATACAAGAATAGCATCTATAATCTTAGCAGGTGAAATACCTGGGGACGGAGGGTAACAGGGTGGATGCAAGCTGAGGCAGGTCCAAACCCCAGGCCTGAGTGGAATCTCTGCAGTTTTGTTTTGGCCTCAGGGTCTCTCATGAGTCTCCCTTGCTGTATGGTGTGAGCTGTTGTTACTTATTCATTTTGCACTTCTCAGCTAGCAGGGGTGGGGAGTGTGAATTCTGCACACATCTCAGGAAGTAACGATCCTGGCCCCTGACACTCTGTTCCCAAAATGAACAGTAACAAATCACAGCAGACGTTTTATTAAGCCAGTAAAACCCCCTATCAGCAAACCAGAGGGCACAGGAGACCCCTGCAGGGGCACGCTGTCACTGCTGTAAGCATCTGAATCACAGTGTGACAGCTGACCAGGACTGCTGAGTCAGCCAGAATTCTGAGGGATGGGAGGAAAGATAAACCATAACTCAAGATGCGCACTTGGGACAGAACACCCAGCATGGTGAGGTTGAAGCGACATGAAAAAAAAAATGACACTTTGGGGTTGTGAGGCGTGCGGTGGGTGTAGTAAGGGAGCCCTCCATACCCATCCCATCGTCAGTCATTGAACTCTTTATTCAAGGTATTGATTCCTGTATAAGGTTCAACCTGAGGAACAGTTTTACTGTTGAGAAAAATTAAATTAAATAAATGTTTAATCAAATATTATTCTCTTATCTTTATGACACCTGTGTCCCAGATAAGCTGTGTGTCTTGTCCAGGCCTTCTTACACCTGTTTTTAGGTTCTGTCCCCATCCTGTCCAGCACTTGTCCATGTTAGGCAGCTTTACACAGTCTTGCCATGCATCTCTTTCAAACACCGGCTGTTTGTCATCTGTGTGCAAGAGGGAAACAATCGCTCTGATGTAGAAAAAATATTTCTGAGGCTATGGTGAGATATCAACATTTATTACCGTCTGCAATCTGTCACAATTTGAATCAATCCTTCCAGAGGCAAAACATGAGGCATATTTCATCAGCTGTCGGCAGGTGGGGGTTCGGAGGGGACATGTAAACAGCATTTTGTTTATATTCCTTCTGTAGCAGCAATAATGACATGATCAAGGTTTCTGTGCTCATGATGGTCGTAAAATCTGTATACCCCTCTAGTTAATGATAGGCTTGTCTGTCTTACAACAGAAACCCACCCAGAATTGGAGATTAGGGAGAATAAAAAAAAAATCATTAACACGAGCAAATGGGCTCTTTGTCCAGAGTGTCTGATTTTATGTTTAACAAGCCTGAAACAGGTGGAAGATACATGGGTGTTCTAGGCTACTGGGTGTGGTGAAGGGCCTCTGGAAATCAAGTTAATTAAAATATTTTTATAGAAAATGAGAGAGGGAAAGTGTGGTTCAAAGAAATTGCACTGGTGGGAATAGGAATGTGCAGGCATCTGACTTGTTTCTTTTCTTGTTTGTAGACTTATTTATTTCATTTATGTGTGTGAATGTTTTGCTTACATGAATATATGTGCACCAGGTGCGTGCCTATGGCTCCCTGGGGACAGAAGGAGGTGTCAGATTTCCTGGAACTGGAGTTATGGATGGTTGTGAGTCACTGTGTGAGTTCTGGGTACCAACCCAGGTCCTCTGTGAGAGGAACAGGTGCCCTTTTAACTATGGAATCATTTTCCCACCCCAGGTGTTTTCTTACCCCAGTTTTTTAAAAATTGACTCTCTCTCTCTGTTTTCTCACTTCCTCTTTTTCTCTCCCCCATGTTAATGGAAGCTATAAATAATCTTTCCAGAAATAGTTGGACATCTGTGTATACAGTCGGAGCATACTTTTAAGAATGACAAATGGATTCTAGTGCCCTTTAAAATTTTCCCGTTAAATTGTGGGTATCTTCAGATCACTGTCTAAGAATGAAGGATCTAATAAAGGTAAAACCAGGTGAGAGCAGGAACAGTTTGGAGATAGACCCTAAAGTGCACTGACCAGTAATTATGTAATGGCTTAATTTGTACTTGGTAACTCTCTTTACTCTTGAGCACTCGTTTCAATCTCAAATCCCCATACCCTTTGTAAATATATATTTTCTTCTGATATATTACCAACTTTACCATATATTTAAAATTTAAAGGACATTTTAATTTTTGTTTTATTATTTTTATGCATGTGTCTGTATCTGTGTATGTGCATGTCACATGTGTGCAAGTGTACATGGAAGCCAGAAGAGGGTGCCAGGTCCCCTGGAACTGAAGCTACAGGCAGCTGTGAGCCACCCAATCATGTACATTACAAAGAATGGTTTTGCTCAGAGCTGGGAACTAAAATTTGGTCCCCTGGAAGAGCAACCTGCATGCCTAATTACTATACCATCTCTTTTGTCCCCCAAAAGGGCATTTTAAAACTGATAGCAAGGCTATATGAAATAAGATTTGATGGCTAAATATATTAGTATCAATTACTCTGAGTAAAGGGAACCCACAGATAATTGTGAGGAGTGATTAGCCTTTTTCAGTACTGGTCATCCCCCTGCTGCAGATAACTACCCTCTTTTCCTGGGGACAGTTTCAGTTTCTTCTTTTCTTCAGCGGGGCTTTGGGATGGGGCATTTAACAGCAATGAGATGCCCCAGAGAAAGTCATCAGCTAGGAATGGAGACATCTAGTGGGCCAAGGTCACCCCTGCCTCACGTACCTCTGGACTTCTGCCGTTGAGCACCCAATAAATGTTGTCTGCTGCTTCAGGGCGATTGCACTTTCTTGAGCTGGAGTGAGCTGGAGCTTGGAATGAGGACATTGAACTTGTCTGAAACTTCATCCTTGAAAGAACCAAATGAGAATCATGTCCTCCACCTTATTTTGTCCTTGCTTTCAGCGGTGTCATGGAAGGAAGGACAGGGCTATTAGAGAAAGATGAAAAGAAGTGTATTTGGAGGGGCACGGCCCCTGGATGCCTGGAAGCCAGTTGCCCTAAAGAGAAATGAGCAATTTAGACAAGTTGGGTTAAGTATCCCTCTCCTCAGATGGAAAAGAATTACTTTTCTCAGTGTGAGGTTGAGAGCACCAGGGCACCTCATTTGTTTAGTGCTGTGATCAGCGGCATTCTCTTCTCACTGTCTCTGTGTGCCTTTCTCCAGATTAAGAATGCTGTGGTCACACCAGCCCATTGATCTATTGCCTTGTTTCTGTTTTTCCATTCTCATGTTGGCGTGCTGTGGTGATATATTGTGTATCAAATAAAGCTTGCCTGAGGACGAGGCCTGAGGATCAGAGGACAAGGCCAACCTCTAGATTAAACATAGAGGCCAGGCAGTGGTGGTACACACCTTTAATCCCAGCACTTGAGATCTCATGCCTTTCCTACCAGTATTTGGAAAGCACACACGCCATTAATCCCAGCACTAGGAAGGAAGTGAAATGCCTGGGCAGAGAAAGGCATATAAGGGGTGAGGAGACAAGAATTAAAGCTTTTCAGCTGAGGATTCAGAGGCTTGCAGTCAGGATTCGTGGAGATAGCATCTTGCCATCCATTCAGCCTGAGGATTCGGTAGTGGTGAGAAGTTTCTCTAGTGCTTGTCCCTTTGTCTCTCTGATCGTTTAGCATTTACCCCAATATCTGGCTCCAGTTTTTATTACAAAGACCATTTAGAATTCCTGCAGCAGCCTGCATTAATGTGAACCCACCTGTGTAGACGCACATGAACTTGGGTGCCTGTGTTTGTTGACACCTGAGACAGATGCTAGGGATTATCCTAGATTTCTCTTTCACCTTGTTCTTTGAGCCAGGGTCTCTCAATCAAACCTTAAGCTCCCTGATATGGCCAGTGCAGGTTGCTCTGCATACCTCCTGTCTGCTTTCCTAGACTAGGAAATACAAGTGGGTCACCATGCACATTCAGCACTTAAATGATTGCTTTGGTCTCATGGAACGAATATTTCTTCGGAGCAAAGATATAGCTCTAAGTAAGGTGTCACTGAGGGCTTGCTGTTCTGTGCAAAGGACAAAGTTGGGCACCTACTTACCTGCTCAATTCTTGAAGATAGTTACTCTACCTATTCAAATTTTAGGAACAGGCTAAGAAACATAGAGCTGCAAAAAATGGTTATGTGCTAAACATGATTCATATCTGGGATCAGATGAGGCAGGGCTCTGACCTGAGGTGAGGCTGCCTCTCTGGTAAGCTGGGAGGAGACTGGCTTCATATAAGACAACCACATAGATACTGATTTCCCATTCAAAAAGCTCCAGACTTGAACTTCTTGTATTTGTTAGTCATTTTCAAAGGAAAATGTTAGGAAAGGGGGTGTGAAATTGACCTTTGAATGCAGATATTTTTTTTGAGTTTCAGTTAATAAAAGCGCCAAATTCTGTGAAGAGGGTAGAGACGAAAGAATGAAAAATAGATGTTTTTGTCTTCCTCACTTGCCCTTTACTTTTAAATCAGAAGATGCTAATGCTATAATTTTTGTATTTGGCATCTACCACTACTGCTCAAACACAAGGAATAAATAATGGGATTGTGCTGTGGGATGGTCTGTATGTCAAGTTGCTCTGATTGGTCAATAAATGAAACACTGATTGGCCCATGGCTAGGCAGGAAGTATATAGGTGGGACTAACAGAGAGGAGAAATAAAAGAACAGGAAGGAAGAAGGAGTCACTGTCAGCCGCCACCCTGACAAGCAGCATGAAAAGATGCCAGTAAGCCACGAGCCATGTGGCAAGGTAAAGATTTATGGAAATGGATTAATTTAAGCTATAAGAACAGTTAGCAAGAAGCCTATCACAACCATTAGTTTGTAAAGCAACATAAGTCTCTGTGTTTACTTGGTTGGGTCTGAGTGGCTGTGGAACTGGCAGGTGACAAAGATTTGTCCTGACTGTGGGCAAGGCAGGAAAACTCTAGCTACAGGATTGAGATCCTCAGAGTGCAAAGGAGTTAATGACATGTGGTCCTCACAGGGAATGACCCCAGAAGCAATGGCAGCCTGACTGTTTCATCTGCCGATATACTTTGAATAAGTTTTAAGTCTTTTGTTTCCCTTCAGTAACCAAGGAAGTCAGGGCAATGGTTGTGTGAAATGCATTTTACTTCATTTATTTCCCATTTTCCATTCCATTCTAGTGGTTTGTTTTAGCCATGTAACACACATAAAGCTTTTATGACTTTATCCAGGTTTTCTCTTTCTTTCTTTCTTTCTTTCTTTCTTTCTTTCTTTCTTTCTTTCTTTCTTTCTTTCTTTCTTTCTTTCTTTCTTTCTTTCTTTCTTTTTCTTCCTTCCTTCCTTCCTTCCTTCCTTCCCTCCTTCCTTCCTTTCTTTCTTTTGTGTGGACCAATAGACTGAGACAGTAATAATCATGCAATTTGCCCATCATAATTGTTCACTGTCAGAGTAAGCACACAGATCAAGGTGATATGTTTCCGAGGTAATGAAACTAAACATATTTGATATACTGCTTCTTCTTAAGTGTACATGCATGCAAGGACTCTAACCAGCATCAGGAATGGAGTGTGTTTACTAGTAGATTATGCTCCTGCTTTGCAGTCTTCTTCTTCTTCTTCTTCTTCTTCTTCTTCTTCTTCTTCTTCTTCTTCTTCTTCTTCTTCTTCTTCCTTCTCCTCCTCCTTTTTCATCTTCTCCTCCTTCTCCTTATAATTCTCTTTCTTTACTATCTCCTTCTTATTCATATTTCATGTTATGAAAACCATTTTTTTTACAGATTTCCTTATTTCTATTTTTAATTATGTGCTTATGTATGTGTCTATGTGTGGGTTTGTGCATGTGAGTGTAGTGCTCATGGAGTGCAGAAGAGAGCACATCCCTCAGGAACTGTGTTATGGGCAGTTGTAAGCTGTTAGACATTGAGCATCGAACATAGGTCCTTTGTAGAATAAATAGGCATTCTTGCCTACTAAGCCCTTGCTCCAGAACCTGGTAATTATCTTAGCATTGTGTCCTGTCCTGACTTCTTTTAATGAGCTCCTGCATTTCATACCTTTTGGTAACCTTTACTCTGAATGACTGAGAAATGTTTCCTTTTATTCAAAGTTTAATATATCTTTCATACATATGGTAGATTCTTATATTAGAAATTTCATTTATAATTTTTAAAATCTCAGAATCCTACACTGCTGAAAAAGGTCAAGTAAATGTTAAAAGAAGGACTTAAACTTAGAAACTTCACTAGCCCCTAGAAGCCCAGAGTTCACTAACAGCATAATTAATTGTTCATTTAACACTCTGTAATGAAATGGATTGTCACCAACTTCATTAAAAGAGAGAGAAGCTAGTAGGAGATACAGCAGACACCTCCAGGACCTCCACAACACCTGCTATCACAGCTGGGTTTGTAGCCCCTGCTGTCTTCTCACACCTGTGTCAAGCCATTTTCTTCCCCCTTGACTTGGGTAAAAGAGCCGAGAAACAGTCCAGCAAGTTCTGAGAATGAGGCTCTGAGCCTCTGCTAATCTGTGCTGAAGCAATTTTCCCAGGAGAAGACAGCATGGAGTTAAGTTCAAAAGCTCTGTGTAATAAAATTAAAAGTTAAAGGGGCTGGAGAGATGGCTCAGTGGTTAAGAGCACTGGCTTCTCTTGCACATGACCCAGGTTCAATTTCCAGCACCCACATGGCAGCTCAGAACTGTATATATCTTCTATTCCGGAGGATCTGACCCTCACACAGATATACATGCAGGCAAAACACTGATATACATAAAATACAAATTAAATAAATTATTTAAAAGCAATTAGAAATTCTTTTAGGAACCCTTGTTTAGTAGTTTTTAAACCTAGAATGATAGCTGTGCTTATATTCTAAAGGTGGCTTCTAGAAATGGCAAGTTGATTTTCATTTATTAATAAGCAACTGTGATGTACCTAATAGCAAAAGTATGTATGAGAATGGGAGAAATTAGAAGACATTGCCTATGACCAGAGCAAGGCAAAGGTTTAGTAAGAGGAGACACTACCTTAGGAAGACTTCCAGCTTCAGGCCAATCTTTGGTGCTGGGGCAGATGACAATAAAAAATAAAACAAAATGAAGAAGAAAATAAAAATGGGTAAAGTAAAGAATTTGAACTCTAGAGTTGCCAAAATATTTTAATGAATATAAAAATGTAAACAATATCCCACAATGAGAAAAAACCCTACAGAAATGTAGACCATTCAATGGAAGGAAAATAGAAATAAACCCCAAGAAGTATAACAGAGAAAGCAGTCCTCCAGTTCAAGCACTATAAAGCAATTGTCTTAATGCTGCTGAGTGAAAGATGTAGAGAGAAAAGAAGAACAAGAAGAAAATCATCAGAACAATATTATTAAAGATTTAATGAAGAATTTCCGACAAATGAAGGTTTTAAGAGATGAGATCATTAAGTACTGGGCAGAATTTCTTAAAAAGCAATCATATCATTGAAGAAATTCTAAACAATATGGGCAAAAGAGAGATTCTTAATGATTCTTTGATGGAAGAAAAAGCAGAAATGTATCAATGTACAGATTTGAATGACATTGTGGCTTTGGAACCTAAACATAATGGAAAGTGCTCAAAAAACATGAGAGACTGTAGTATAGCGATATGACTTTTAAAAAATTTTTTTCTTTGTTTATGTATTTTTTTAGATGTGAGTACTCTGCATGCATGCCAGAGAGAGCTTCAGATCCATTACAGATGGTTGTGAGCCACCATGTGGTTGCTGGGAATTGAACTCAGGACCTTTAGAAGAATAGCCAGTACTCTTAACCACTGAGCCATCTCTATAACCCACATGTATGACTTTTATACCCAGCTAATTATTGTAAACACTGTTGCAGTCTAGATTAATACCACACCAAAGTGTCTACATTCTTATTCCTAGAACCTGTATTTAACCTTTCATAACAAAATAAAGCAAAAACAAAACAACAAACACACCCAAAACACACACACACACACACACACAGACACACAGACACACACCACCACCACCAGCAGCAGCAGCAGCAGCAGCAGCAACAGCAACAACAACAAAAAGACTTTGAAGATGTGCCATGATCAAATTAAGGCCCTTGAGATGGGGGAGAGGGGTTGAGTCATCAGGGAAAGTTGGGTGTAGTCACAAAGATCTTACAACCAAGATGGAAGAATATCAGAGGTAAGGATAAATATGTAAACACAAAAATCAACCTTTGAATCACTCCATGACTGTGACAAGTGAGTAGGAGAATGCAGGCTGTGATTGGATCTTCCATCTGAAATCCTAGAAAGGGACCCAGTGGTGCTGACCCACTTTGTAATTACAGCCTAACTATAAGATGATAGTGCTGTGTTGTTTAACACTTGTAAACAGCATCAGAGTAATACAAAGGTAAGAGTTCTCTTGGGGTGGTTATTGAAGGAGCATCATTCTGTCCTAGTTGAATTTTAATCAATTATGAGGACAAAACAGTGCTAAGGATTAGAGCCAATTCCCTAAACTGCTTCCATGCTTGCTTTCTTAGGGAGCTATTGAGGGTGTGCTTCTTCATAGGGAGCATGTAAACTCTGGAAGGCAAAGACCTCAACACAGTGAGCATTCATATAGGGAATATATTTTAAAGGATAGATATATAACTGTAACATTTAACTTGGGTCTACATTTGTACTTCCTAATGGTGTCCCCAAGCTGTACTACAGTATTAGCATGCAGTTGGTATATAATACACTTGACCAAGTTTGGTGTCCCATCCATCATTTCATTCCAGAACCTAGTATAGTCTCTGACATACACAGTGGTTGGGAAAAATGGGATTCTGGCTAAAATATGAACATTTGATCACTATTGTGATTTTTATGAACCTCACAACTTATAGGTTAGGCAAGGATAACTTCCCCATCACTTTGCATGGAAAATGGATATTTGAAGTTTCCCTAAGGAGCTGAGCCAGGTAAAGTGGAGTCCTTTATAGAGGCTAATGTTCTCTACTGTCACTAGGCTTCATTGTGTATTGCCTGGTGATGTCCTTTCCCCCTGTTTTAAGTAAGGTGTTCTTATTTTTGATTTTAATTTTTATTTCATTTTTAAGTGAGTATATATCTGTGTGAGCACGTTTGTATGTGGGTGCTGATATGCCAGGGGGTCAGAGACAGCAGATCCCCCTGAAGCTGGGATGATGTGGGTGTTAGGTTACTTTCTATGCTGTGATATACACCATGACCAAAACCATGTTGGAAACAACAGTGCTTATTTCACCTTATATCTTGTCAGAGTAGGAAAACAGGGTACAAAATCAAGAACCTAGAAGCAGGAACTGAACCAGAGGCCATGGAGGAATGCTGTTTGCTGACTTGTTCTCTATGGCTCCCTTAGCCTTGTTTTGTTCAACAGCTCAGGACACATGACCAGAGATGGGATCACTCACAGTGGGCTGGGTCCTTCCACATCAATCATAGCCAAGGAAATGCATCACAGGCTTGCCTACAGGTCAATCTGATGGAGGCATTGACACAGTTAAAACTCCCTCTACCCAGGCATGTTTAGGTTTGTATCAAATTGAAAACAAAAACAAAAAACAAACCAGCCAGCACAGACTTGAAGCAGAAACCGTGGAGGAATGCTGCCTGTTAGATCTCTTAGCCATGCTTATCTAGCTCTCTTACATAGCCCAGAACAACCTGCTGAGGAAATGGTGCTACCAAAAAATGGGCTGGATCCTTTTACATGAATTAATAACCAGAGCCATCCATCACAGACATACTCATAGGTCATTCTGATCTATACAACCCCTCCGGGGAGACTCCTTTCACAGCAAACTGTAGGCTATATCACGTTAACAGTTAAAGCTAAGTAGGACACTCTATCCCTTGTCAACTTGACACGCAAACACTACCTTAAAACCATACCCTTCCACCTCTTGTTCCCCAACATCTCGTGTTAATATTGTAACATAAAACACTGTCCAACTTATAAAAGATCCGGTCTTTAAAAATTCAAAAACTTTAAAATCCCAGTTTTCTTTAGAAGCCCAGAGTCCCTTAACTAAGCTCCTATCAAATAAAACCATGTTTTCTTATTCCAAAAGGGAAGAACCAGGGCATAAAAAACAACCAGATGAAATCAAAAGATCCAGCAGTGTAAATCAAGTTCTGTAGCTTAATGCCAATGTCCAACATCTGGGACTCACTCACTGAGTGGCCTTCTGGCTTCCCAAGGCTTAGGCAGCCAGCCGAGCTCCTGCTCTGCCACAGCAGCACTCCCAGCTTGTCCCAGACCCAAGCCAGCTCCACTTCTGCCTTTGCTGTTGACAGATATCTCCAAATTCTGCCATCTACAATAGCCGAGAGATGGCACCTTCACCCATGGCCTCTCCTAAACTCAGCACAAAGGCTCTGGCCACACCAGAGTCTTCAGCTGCACCCCAGAACCCCTTGAGCCTTGCAGCTCTCATATCTTCAAAAGCAGTACCATATGGGTGACTCTTACATATTGCAGAATTTGACTGCCAGCCTAAGGTGCAGCTCTCATCCCTTGACCCACAGTTTCTGTGTGTTGACCCTCACGAAATGCTTTCCTATTGTCCCACTGAAGCACAGGAGATTTCATCTGAAAAGTGCTGGTCTTGTTAAACAGAGCTGATTTTTTTTTTCAGACCCATCATGATCAGTATCCTTTGTTTCTATGGAGCACAGGATTAACCTTAGTGGTTCTGGTCTCTTTTTAATCATGGCTGATTCTTTTCCCCAAGTTGACAAGAATGCCCAGATTCTAACCACAGTATCGCATGAATGCTCTCATCCCAAGTCTCGACAGAGTGTTTGCTTCCCTCTGCCACCACACGAGCTGCGCCTCCATTGCCTGTGCATAGTCAGCGTTCTCATTTGCTAAGCTCCCATTAGAAAAGCATATTAAGTGCTGAGCATTCTGTGTCCTTTCTGGCTCAAAGTTCTGTAGTCCTCCATAAAAATAGTTCGAAGGCAAAGAAAACACATTGTCATGCCCGTCCTGCAGCACCCCATCCTCTGGCATCCGTTTACATCCTACTGTTTTCTCTCTCTTACTATGCCGAAAACACTCTGAGCTGAAGCACCTTAGGGGAGGAAAGGGCTGTTTCCACTTCCTGGCTGCAGTCCATCATTGAGAGAAGTCGGGGTCAGAACTTGGAGCAGAAACCATAAAGGAATGGTGGCTGGATTCTTCACCTGTTCGGTTGCCTTTCTTGTATATTACCAGGGCATGGTGTTTCCAGAGTGGGCTGGGCCCTCCTATATCAGCTAACACTGAAGGAAAACCCCATAAACACACTAACAGGGCATTATGATTTGGGTAATCTCTCAATTGAGACTCCCTTCTCAGGTGACTCTAGGCTGTGCCAAGTTGGCAGTTAAAGCTAACTTGGATAGTCACAGACCCAAAAATATACCATACCACTGCTACTCGGGAACCTGAGTCAGAGACTTGCTTGCTACTCAGAAACCCAGGTCACAAACCCAACATGCACCACCCTGCTGTTTCCTAGGGGTGACTTATCTGTATTTAATTGTCACACTTCACAGGCTGTTGGTAATGACATACAACTGGCTATGGTGATTAAAATTATTTCAGCATATTAGCATAATTATATGTTAGTTTTCAGTAATTCATGGTTCCTCTATACCCCCAATGATTAGGTTTACCAAATTGTTGGGTGTCATAGCAGAATAGGAGGCATCCTAGATTTTATTTGAAGACCTTAATGCAAGCCCATCTTCATCAAAGCTAGTTAGCCTCTATGCACACGTAGCCAGTACTTGCAGAAATAATGCTGTGTTGTAAACCCCCCCAGAATACAAACATTTGCTTTTCATCATATTCATGGGTCTTCCATCCTACAGAGCTCTGATAGGGACAGCAGAAATTGTCTGGCCTTGTGGCCGTGCATTGTTGGGGTTGACTATATGAAGTGTCTCTAATTCTCCTTGGACCTTCAGTTGATGAATATGTTCTTATGATAGAAGTGAAAAAAGACAAGAAAAAAAAGACTAACAAAAATTAAATAAACCAAAAAACCAATTCATGCAAGGATGTATAAGAAATATTCTTTTTCATTCTGATTTTTCATTGGTGAAAGCATATCGTCAAGACAGAGTACATGTGGTCATGGCCAAGTTAGAAAAGAGAGTTATTTTAAGAATTACAGAATACAGGTTAAATTATCATAAAAGAAATGGATTTTATAAAAGTGAGAAAGAGCTATGTCAGTGAACGTTTGGTAGGGTGGCCTCAGAAGATCTAAGGAGCTCTTGTCAGGGCTCTTTAGACACTTGACCCTGGCATGGGACCAAGTGAAAAAGACCCATTTAATAATAATAATAATAATAATAATAATAATAATAATAATAATAATAATAAAAACCCAGAACCTGCAAGCTTTTGGGTCACAGATGTAGGAGTGTGAAAGAAAAACTCCCCAGAAATTTCTAATGACAGCTAACGTTTCTATGTAGTTACTGCCTCAGTGGGCCCCTGCTGGGCACTTGTATTGGGGTGAGTCTGAGGCTGTTAAGGGTCATCAGGGCCAGCAGTTAGCGAACAAAGGAGGACACAGAACAGTGAAGAGATAACACAGAACTTAAGAAATAGTTTCTTTCTATACTGAGTGTCATAGTCATAGGTAAGAGACTCTAGAGTTTATATATAGACTGTCCTCAGAACTCTACACATCCATGATATAAATAGGTTCTCAGGCACCCCAAAACTAGTTTGCCAAAGGATGCGAATCCTGCTTTGCAATGGTTCCTGAACACATGGGCTGCATGAGTTGGTGAGTGCTCTCAAGCAGTAGATGGCGGTCTGGTACATGTAGGGCAGTGATCAGGGACAGAAGCTCTTAACCCAAGCTTGGACTTGCAGAGCACAGAAGTGGGTTTCCATCAGCTGGCCATGAATCTGCTTTACAGTCTGAACTTCCCTGAAAGGCTCAGTCTGCAGATGAAAAGAGAGTTCTTGCTTATACCATGAGACAGAGGGTTGTAAAGAAGGCTGACCTTCATTTTCACAAAGTCCTCAGGATAAGTATGGTCATTTATAGAGAACAAAATTAGTCAACATTAATACAAATAGTTTTGGAGTAAATTAGGTAAATGCAGTCCTTTTCTCATAGGACTTACAATTCTGAAGTCATTAATTTATTTTGGGTAAAATTATTACTGTTGCTATTTTTATTTGGACAGAAGTTTGGGATTTAAGTCCTGGCTAATACACAGGAATCTGTATGTACTACCTTCTCTCCAACTTTCCCTATTCTTTATTTTGATGAATATTTCAGATTAATTTGTAGCTATTATCTTGATTTTATGAAAAAAAAAAAACCTCAACAAGATAGTCCTTTTATTTTTCAGAGTTTATGGCTTAGCATTCTTTTATTTCTCGAAGGAACCCAAATGACTGCCCTTGATTAATGACTTGCAGGTGTGTAGAAGCACATTGGTGGTCTTTATGGGAAATGTGCCAAAGCAGAAAGGAAGATTTGTAAATCAGGAATGGTAAAACATGTCTACAGAATGGCTAAAGCACATGAGTGTCGGGTGATATAAAACTTCTGCAAAATGTGAAAGTTTCCTAGGGGCCTTCCCTGGCTGTGATGATGTGGGAGTGTAGGACCTGGTCATATCTGGAGCAGCTGGTATGTTGGTAATGACATCTCTATAGCCACATCCATCATCAATTCCCTATACCAGCATTGGATTCATAGCTGACATTCACAGGAACCTTTTTAAAACTGTTCATTTCAAAAGCAAGAAAACAAGTTAGTAATTTGGTAGCTTTGCTTATTGGGAAATAGTAGTGTTAAGAAATTTAAAACTAAACTGGAAAGTAAAAAATGTTTTAAAATATCTTTAACACTGTTATATAAAGTTCATGAGCTTAAATGTTGAGTTGGGAAAAAATGAAATGTAATTCTAATGTCTTAGTTGATTTTCAATTAGGAACTTAAATATGTATTTCCTATTTGGGTTGTGTATTGTTATTGTTGCTGTTGTCATTTTGTGAGGTGTGTGTATGTGGGGTGTATATATATTTACATTCAGGTTCATGTATTTGGAGGCTAGAATTCAAAGTAGGTTATGTTCGTCAATCACTCTCTACCTCTCTACCTTAATTTTTGAGATAGGGTCTCTCATGAACCTGGAACTCATCAGTGTGGCTAGACTGGCTAGTCAGTGAACCCAGGATCTCTCATGTCTTCAGTTCCCCAACACTGAGATTATAGATGCAGCCACCACACCCAGCTTTTTACACAGAGGCTGCAGATGACATTTAGCTCCTCATGCTTCTGTAGCGTCATCTCTCCAGTCCCGTAAGTTCCCTGTTTTAGCTTTTAAACGGATTAGATGGCAATTTTGATTTTGTTGAAACAATGTACAGGAATTTGAAAGATAGTTGACCACAAACAGGGACACTATCTTAAGCAAAGAGACTTTGATCATATTTTTGCAAACACCCCAACTTCAACGCAGTGCTCAGAGAGAGAGAGAGAAAAAAAAGACTTGCTATTCCAAACCCACACATTCTGAGCTGCCTTAGCTTTGAAATTCAAATGCTAGGCAATTTAAAAATCACTTTTGAGAGGAGGAATGAATATTATGATGCTTTCTCCCTGGATTCTCCCTGAGTAGACTGATAACAAATATTTGCATATTTACCAGTGAGACCAGGTACTGGACAGAGAAGTCCCTTGCCTGTAAGATAAACTGAACACAAACTGATCATCTTGGGCTCATTGGGATGCTAACAACATCTTTGCAGGAGCCCTACAACTTCAGATAGTCATCATCGCATCCGAGGCAGATGCCTCTAGCATGTATCTTCTTATCTGCCTTAATCCCTTGATTTGGTGATGTCTTTGATGACAAGAATTACCTCTACCTACTTTAGAAGGTTGTACCGAGGGTGAATCAAGACCTCAGACTGAAGTTGTGCATAGGATTTGGAACCTTAAGTCATGTGTTAGGTGCTTACTATCCCATGCATCTCTCTGGTGTCAGTTTCCATGTGATCACTAACCAACCATGAATCCATTGTGGGTACTTAGAAGACAAGTGACATTTAGTTTCTGGGCCTCCAACCAGGCAGGATCTCTGCATGGTTACTCTGCCAGTCAAGAGCACCTACTACATTTAACCCATCTTTCTAACTATTTAAAATTCTAACCTTTTGATCATTCTTGCATCCTCTTGGCTATTTTACTATACTTTGATATTTTGAGTGCATTCTGAGTTTAAATTTTCTTTTTTTTTCTAAAATTCTCTCTTCATGATTTTATAGCACATTTAATGCATAATGAGAATATTTAAAAACCCTTCATGTGTGAGCATTGGAAAGCTGACCACATCACAATGTCACATCTGAAAATCTCTCTACCAAATCATTAATTTGTTGGTTTGGTTTTATTTTAATTTTTGAATATTAAGAAAACTGATTTTGTTAGAACCAAAGTTCACTTATTTTTTTAATCAAATGTCCACATCTTATCTCAAATACACATTCAATCCTTTATCCAGAACCAAGGAATTCTGAGACACAGTACAGTACCAGGGAGACCATGTAGAATGGTCTATGGAAAGACATTGTTCACCACTGGTGCCAAGTACTTCAGATGACAAGAGATGGTAAAGTCAAAGTCGCCTGATCTGCTACAGAGCACAAGCCAGATACCACCTGACATTGTGAACATGTTTGTCCACTGTTCCCTGCAGCATCTTGCCCACTCTAACACTGTACATTTCTGAGTCTTCCCCTACCAAACCAAGCATCTTTAGTACAGACATCAAGTAATGCTCATCCATGTGTTTTTTGTTTTTTTTTTTTTTTAATTTTTTGAGACAGGGTTTCTCTGTGTAGCTTTGTGCCTTTCCTGGAACTCACTTGGTAGCCCAGGCTGGCCTCGAACCTCGAACTCACAGAGATCCACCTGCCTCTGCCTCCCGAGTGCTGGGATTAAAGGCGTGCGCCACCACCGCCCGGCCCATGTTGTTTTAATGTGATGAGTCTTCAACAAAATTGGAAACTTGGCAAAAAAAAAAAAAAAAAAAAAAAAAAAAAACATAAAATAATGATAAAACTTTGTAAACACTAATCATTCTTTACATGTTTTTTAAAAATAGATTTCATCCTCTGCCACTAGGTGTGTGTTTCTTTTTGTGTGTGGGCTTGTCTGTGTGAGTATAGATTTGCATGTGTATGGGTGCCTGTGGAATTCAGAAGAGGGTACAAGGCACAGGATCTCTTGGAGCTGGAGTCATAGATATTTGTGATCTGGAATCTGAATTTCTGTCCTCCTGACTGAGAAGCAAGTACTTCTAAATGCTGAGCCACATTTCCAGCCCTCTCCTCTCTTCATATTTTATAATTCAAACACATATAAACTAACCTTTTCACCTGTGGCACCAACTACACTATAAGTTACTTATACTAATAATGCAGAAGTGTGTCTCTACTGCAGCTTTATTTGAAATGCCTTTTCCTTTCTGTTACTCAATCAGCCTTGGATAAGCCTGTTCTGGAAATTCAAGTTTTAAGCCATAGCATTCTTCTCCTGCTCCCTATAGGATCATGACCATGTCACAACGCAAAGTATAGTTGGTTCAACTTAAATAGTCCCCATACATAGTCTTGGGGCTGGAGAGACGGCTCAGTAGTTAAGAGTATCCTGCTGATCTGGCAGAGGATTGCAGTTCAGATCCCAGCAGCCATGTGATAGCTCTCAACTGTCTTGTCATCCCACTTCCAGAAGATGCTTCATAGATTTACACCCCCTGATCTCCACTCCCCTAAGGGGACCCGATGTTGCCACGTATTGTCTGCCCATCTCAAGGCTCTGCCTGCATATACAGTGACTCTAAATGCAGCTTCGGGTGCAGCTGACCCTCCCCAAACCCTTCTCTGTGCAGTCATTTCCATACAAAGAACTCGGATGGACTTTCCCTCTTGAAATAATTTTTCAAACAGGTTTACAGTTTTAGAAACTGGGACCTTTAACTGGAGGTGTCTCACCCTCATATCACCTTTCCTATATTCTTAGTGCCAAGGTCCTATTTTCTCTTTGATATGCTAATTATGTCATTAATGCTACCAATCACTTTGTTCAGGCTTGCTCCGAGTCTAGCTTTAAACGCACATCCCCAAACTACTTTTCTCACATCTCTTTCTGCTCTCCATTTTACCCTTGATTTTCATCAAGGATCTCACTAATTGGAGCCAGTGATGGCCATGCCACAGCTTGAATGCTATGCTCTTTTAAAATCTCCTGTGTTGCATTAACTTTTCCTGAAGCAATGTGAGCAAACATCTAATCACACCAGACAGGGCACCCACAGACAAAAGTAATATCCCACAAAAGGAAAATCCAACTCGGCATACCCAAGAGTTAGATGATCTCATGGAAGTTGCATAATGGAGTCTGAGCTTCAGGTGAAATTCCACAACCTATAAACTTAAGAATCTTCCTAGATCATTATCAGCTAGTAGGGGGCAGGAAGGAATAAGAGATGGAGTCCTAGGTGAAGGTCTATTGTTTTTCTCTCCTTCCATCTGCTAAAGAGAGTCAATACGCTATCCCCATTACCACAGACCATTCCTGCAGTTAGTTGTCATAGCTACCAGGCCAATATAATCTCTATTACAAAATAATAATAATGGTGTGAACACATTATGAACAGAGGAAAAAGCCCATACTATACGTTCTGATTGGATTTAGGGACTGCATCAAAAACTAAACCCATACCTTGGATCAATATTGGAGCCAAGAATCCTTGGCTAAAGAGGTCATAGAGTCTAGGAGAGAACCTACCACTGCGATTCTGCTAAATACACATAGTATTAAGCTGACTCCTAATGACTTATCATATCCATAAATTAGTCCATCTGTCAGTCCTCATCAGAGAAGCTTCTGTTTGCAGTAGCTGGTGATTAGCACAGAGACCCACAACTGGCCAAAGTGCCAAGCATAAAACACTGCAGAATTCTCAGCTCTAAACTAGATGTCTATTTCACAGCCCTTCCCACCAAGGCTCACAGAGCAATATGGGAGAGGGGTCCAAAATATTATAAGAGCCAGAGGTGGTGGATAACTTCAAGGAAACAGTATTTTCTTGTTACAGCAGGGTAAATGTTCATAGTAACAGTGGTTGTGATAGCATACGGAAGTCCCGGGCTTCCAAAGTCTAAGAATAAACAGGGGAGGTGATCATGAAGGCCTAACTCTAACTAAGGAGATACTGTCAAACAGTGATTACTGGGAAGTGAGTTGGTATTCTTTAAGAGTGTGACCCTTGGCATGTTTACTATGCTCTCCACTGAGTGACCACATACCCAAGATTATATGGGCAGCACAAACTATCCTCAATTACTATTTTTTTAAGAGTACACAAAGTTGGGTCAGCTGGGAAGTGAAGGAAGGTGGATCTGGGGAGAGTTAAGGAGATAGGGGAGGGGGTGAAAATAATCAAAGCATATCATATAAAATTCTTAATTAAAAATGAAGGGGGTCATACAGCAACACTCTACCAAATAAATTAGTCCATTGCTTTTGAATGCAGCTCCCACAGTTTTCAGGATGAGGGCAAGATGCAGCCTTTGGCACCACAGTGTTACACAAATGGCCTCTGTCCCCTTCCCACGGGATTCTTCTTCCCTGCTTAGATCTCGTTCATCCTTTGCAGTCTGTGATTCTCTTAGCACTGTGGTTTCCTGAACGCAAGGAGAATGGTCTATTGAAATATAGTTCCACCATCCTCGGGCTTCTGTATTCCTTGTCTTCCAACTTCCACACCTCTCCTGTACCTAGGTTCTAGAGGCCTAAGACACACCTGTTGAATCTCTTAGCACAACAACTTTACTGTCAGTCCCTATTCGTGATTTAGTTCCTTCTGTCATTAATGCAATAACAACCCTGACAGACATGACTCACAGGATGCCATATGTACTAGGGGCCCCCGGTTTCAAAGGGTCTTAGTCCCTCACGGTGGGAAGACATGATAAGAGAGCAGCTGAGCTAGTGCTTGTGGGAGCTTGTAGTGGCTACTGTTCCTACAGCAGAGATCAGGAAGCGGAGGACACATGACCAGAACAAGGGGTGGTCACCCTCAGTGGCCCCTCTTCGTTCAGTGTGCTAGGCTGTCCCTCCTGAAGGTCCCACAGCCTGCCAAAAGCTCATCATCTGGGGACTTAAGACCCATAACATGAGCCTCTGGGAGCATTTCTATGTTTCTATTTCAAGCCTTAGCATAGCACAGACTAATTATCAGCTTCTTTCCCAGCAGATGATGCTGCCAAGCTGCTAGCAAACCTCATAGGAGTACTTACCTAACCAGACAGTTCTTTCCCTCTCTCTCCCTCTCTACCCTTCTCTCTCTCTCTCTCTCCTTCTCTCCCTCCTCCCATCTCCCTCCTTCTCTCTCTCTCCTTCTCTCTCTCCTTCTCCCCCCCCCACCCCAGCTTTATTATCTCATATACAGGAACTAGGTCCGAGTCCATTTTTTAAAAAATCTCTTACAAAGCAGACTGCAATGTTAAGCTTCCTAGCAACAGTGCAGAAGTGTTGTGTGGGCTTTGATTGCATTGTGATGCTAAGTTTTTTAGACACTTTGAGAATGAGGCACCTTCTTCTTCAATGGACTTTTTCCTAATATGTCCCAGTTACACGTTGTTGTTTTGATAACTGACATCTTAAGTCTGCTCTTAAACTTCCTATCCTGCCTTCTGATTCTGTAAGCCCGTAGTATATACAGTATTTATTTATCAGTCTGTCCAGAGTGTTGCAGAGGTGCTATCCATTTGCTGGTAATGTTCCATTTAGGACCAGGAGGCTGAGAATCTGTTAGCCGGGCTGTGGTAAAGCCCTTGCAAGATGTTCCCCTTCAGGCCCTGTCTTCCCATCTGCATAATTCATTTCTTCCTTGAAGATTTTTGTAACTGGAAAGTGTAGCTTTGCTTAGCTTGAGGACCCTGCATTTGTGTTCTACAATCACCAACTCCAAGTGTGCATATTGTTTTCACAGTCAGTTAGTAATTTTGTTCTATTCTTATTTTATATTCAATTATAAATAAGAGAAGTGAATGGGAAGTAATTAAGTAAAAGCCTTATGAAAAAAGAAAGGTTTTATTTTTTCCATTGTTTGCACATAAAAGGAACTTCTTTTGCCCACTATTGTACAAAAATCTCCCTTTTTATTCAAACTCAAAATGTTTTTTTTATTTTTATGATTTCATGTCACAATTTACTAGATTTGCTAAACCCTTGACATTAAAATGTGGCTGCTTTAACAACATATAATTATTGTTGTTTGGTTAAAACATAATTTTCATTTTCATACCCCTTTACCTATTTCTCACCTAATTAAACACAACGAAGAACACATCTTTCATAATGCACCACTGCCTTGTTTTAAAGACAGGTTCCCCTGTGTGCCTTAGACAGGTTGTTTGAGGTCATAATGAATTGTGCCTGCTACTTCTTTACTTATTCCAATCAACTTCCCATTGGTAGTCAATTTATGATAAGGAATGTGTCCACAGGAACTCATCCGGGCATTCCAGCTGCCAGATCATAGACTTGTGAGGTTGGTCTAGCAGAGGCTTTCCACACAGGGAGTTGTTAACAGTCCTATGGGAATGGATTAAGAGGGAGGAGGATATAGACTACAGGTCACAGGAAGGAGAAGAGGGTCATGTGATAAAGGGAGTTATTAGAATGCATGATAACCATCTACATGTGACCTTCCAACCTGGGTGAATGTTCTAAGAGGTTATTATTCCACAAAGTCAGTAAAATGTCATGACAGGGACAAAGAAAGCAGGAGCATTCAAGACAAGAAGCACGGCACTAACCAAATATGAATTCTCCTCTTCCTGATTCAGGGTAGCAACACTGAGTTTATTTAGCACCCATGAAGGAAGAGTGCACATGTATTTGGAATAAAACTGAGTTGTCCAGAGCTAGGTGACTTAGTTCTATGCATTATAAAACTTGTTTTATTTTTAATTATGGGGTAAGTGCACATGTGCAGGTGCCCATAGAGTCCAGAAGAGGGTTTTGACACCCTGAAGCTGGAGTTACAGGTATTGTGTGTTGCCCACCTAAACACTGGAAATCGAACTCTGATTCACCAAGAACACTAGGAACACTTAAGCACTGAGCCATAGCTTCAGCCCCTAGTTCTATACTTTAAAGATACTTTATATCTCCTGATTATGGAGAAACAGGTTAACCTTGGATCACTACTAAATGGTGTCTCTTGATGGCAGTCAAGATGTAATATCCAAGCCAGCCACAGACAGTTTGGCTCACGACAACCCCCTAGCTGCATCCAAGGTGCCTGATCAGTGTTTTCTGAACTCAGGTATCACTCATGATTTGAAGGATGAAGCCCGGCTCCTGCTATGAAGTCCACCCCTTGCTATTCTAAACTTTCCAGGATTGGTCCAAGAAAAGAAGCATTCTACCTCTATTCCAGGTTTCAAGTTCAAGGTTTTCAATGTTGCATGTGTCCTCTCAATAGCTGTCATCTACCTTTTTATTCTAGAAAGTGGGCATCTTATTATCATTTCCTCTTCTGAAACTGTCCTAAGATCATTCTTATTTCTAGTACCAAAGTACAACTTTATCTGTCTATTGATCAACCCTCTACTATTTATCTGTCTGTCTGTCTATCTCTCTCTCTCTCTCTACTTCTCTATCATCTCTCTCTCTCTCTTTCTTTCTTTCTTTCTTTCTTTCTTTCTTTCTTTCTTTCTTTCTTTCTTTCTTTCTTTCTTCTTTCTTTCTTCCCAGGTATCATCTATCTGTCTGTTTAAACAGGCTCTCACTCTGTAGCCCATGCTATCTTCAAATTCACTATGTATTCTGAGCTGCTGCCTCTGGTTTCTGAGGGCTGGTATAGACATACATCATCAATCCCAGCATGCATTGCCACTCTAAGATTTGTCAGTATCTTATATCATTTTGGTTAGCTGTCTTACATACCTTGGTGTAATACACGATTCAGTGAATAAAGCTTGACATCCTTTAAAAATTTCTAAGACAAAGATAACATGGAAGCTAACATACGACATTAAGGAAAACAGAAATGCAGAAGGAACATTGTTAGTACCTATAACCTATGAAGTGTGAAACTACTTTCCTGGTGAAGCCTCTTGGGAGCTACAGAACACGTCTCTTAAGAGGGGTCAGTGTCGGGCAGCCACCAGTATCACACAGTCAAGACAGACCCCCTGGGGTCTGGTAAGATGTTAGTCACATTTGTCAGAAGACATTGCGGAAGCGAGGGGTGCTAAGTACAAGCCATCCTGAGAAGAGTGCACAAGCCTCAGTTACTGCTCTTAGATGGGGGTTATCTTGAAACCTTTACTTCAGAAAGCCACATCTACTTGAATGCATTGTTGAAGATCCATAAAACTTATGAAAAGTGGGAATTATAGGTGTTAGCTATACTTAGTTCCCAATTTTACAGACCCTGCTGTGTTCTGCAAAGTGTTTGAAACTCTTTCATTATTAAAGCCTTTTCATCTCACCTCCCACATCTCACCTACAGGACTCTTCCCGACACCAGCGTGGAAGCAGTTCTATTCTCCTGAAAACACTTTTGCATTCCTGGGCCGAACTTTATCTCACCTTAGCCCTCCTGCTGACTTCCTCCTTGATCTGTTCTCCAATAGAGCATCCCTGTCTAAAACCGTTCCTGCTCACGGTGCTTCTTCAGAGCTGTCTGAATGGCTGTATCCTCTCCCATCCTGGGATAGGATGGGGGTACGTGTGACTTTGAGACTCTGAAGAATCTATTTGAAACAACACAGAGACTAGAAAATTGGCTCATTGGTTAAGGGCACTTGCTGCTTTTACAGAGGATCCAGATTTGAGTCCCACATGCACAGGAGGTTCACAGGTGTCTGTAACTCCAATTCCAAGGGATCTGTTGCCCTTTTTTAGGTACTTCACACACATGGTGTAAATACGTACATGCAGACAAAACTCCTACACACATAAAATTAAAACTAAAGATAAATTTAAACAACATACCTATATTTGTCATTGTGGAGGAGATGGAAATTGTTTTTATTTACTCACTTAAGCTGAAGAGCTGTCAACATTTAAACCTTTCATCTTTGCGCATTCGGTCACACTCCTCAGACAAAATTCTGGAGTTCTGGAAACTATCTCCAGGTGTACACACATGTGAGTGTCTTATCACAGATCTGAGCTGTTCTCTCGTGGTGTTTGCTTATCTGTCATCTGGGGTAAAAAAAATTCCCATTCCAATGTTATATCAACATTGAATATTATCATCATTCTGAGTTCTTGCCAATATTATAAAGATAAGTTTAAAAATGATTCTTATGATCATAAAGTAATTCTGTTATTAATCTTAAATATTTTATGTGTATTCTGCCCAGTGAGTGTTTATAATACTTCTGCTTTTTACCTGATAACTTTTACTGAAATTCGTACCTTTAAAACTTCTCCAATATCATTAGAATTCACTTATAATTATTATTGTATATGCTATATAATTTCGACCAAAAGACAAGTACAGATTAAGCAACACCTATACACATATGCATATGTATATATAATATTGTTGTATATATGTATCATTTGAAAACCTCATTGAGGTATAATTGAACAAAAATTGAAAAAAATTGAAAAAAATTTCAAGGCACAGTTTGACAAAGTTTCATGTTGACATGTCACCACAATCAGGATGATAGACATGCACATAAGGCCTTGTTTCCTCATTATCTAGTCACATATCTGAGAGAACCTATGTGAAGGAGACACCTCATGGGATCAGAAACCTCAGTCCATGATCATTTGACCCCATGTCTTTTGCCTTCTGGTAGGGCAGAGCATGGTACAAGAGACGGAAGGAAAAGACTTGGGAAGCAGCTGGGGACAAGCAGAGCTAAGGACATTCCATATCTTCTTAGGGCTTGGCTATTGTGGCCTGCTTCCTCAAACCAGCTCCCAGCTCCTTGTTTTCTAGTATTTCCCAATAATTCCACTGTATCATGAATGTACCCCTGGTTTAATCCACCGAGGAGGTCACAGCTCTCAGGATCCAGTCACGTCCCCAGTTAGTGGGCAAACACATTTTCTTAGAAAGCTATAATCAGTGCCCATGCTTGACCTTTACTGGCCTCTCTTCTCCATTTTCCCTGTAGCCAGAAATCATCGACACACTTGACACGCTCTCTCACTACATGTCAGATTGCTTTACATTTCCGTAGTAGTTAACAATGATATAATCCAACATTTGCTTCTAATTTAGCATTTATCCCCCCCAACAATTGGGATTATAGATATTGTTTATGTCAATAGTGCATTTGAAATTTTATTGTAAAATATTACTTATTATGGGCTATGCCATATATTCACTTCTGATAGGCATCCAGGTTTGACTGCTGCTAATAAAGCTGTGATGACCATTAATGAATGCATGTTTGTATGGCACATACAGTTTATCCCCCTCTTTTGGGCAAATACTTAGTTATGGGAAAGCTGGACCACAATAGGTGAATATTTAACTTTTAAAGAACTACCCTATTGTCCTAAGTTCTATCATTTCACAGTGCCAGCCAGAGCTTGGGGATTCATCTTCCTCCCAGCTGGGCTAGCCTGGCTCATAGTTTTTTCTCTGTAGTTTCAGCCATTCTAATCAATATCTGGGATGCCTTTTTGGTAAATTAAAAGTTGTAGACTGCATTTGTCTTATGAGTAATTATGTCTGACTTCATGCCATGGCCATTGTGACATCATACATCTCCTGTTGTAAAATTTTATCCTAATTTTACACATTTTGTTAAACACAATTGACTTTTTACTGAGTTTTGCAAAATCCCAATTATTTGTTTACATTTGCTTTATGTTTTTTATTATTAAGAAATTTTCTATTCATTTTACATACAAACCACAGACTCTCCTCCTCTTCCTCCCCCCCTGCAATCTACCCCCCATTCCCACCTCCTCTAAGGCAAGGTCTCCCATAGGGACTCAGCAGAGCCTGATACATTCAGTTGAGGCAGGACCAAGCCCCTCCTCCTGCACCAAGGCTGTGTAAGGTCTCCCACTATAGGTAATGGGCTCCAGAAAGCCTGCTCATGCACCAGGGATGGATCCTGATCCTACTGTCAGGGGGACCCTTAAGCAGATCAAACTACACAATTGTCTTGCCTGTTAGCAAGGGGCATCAAGATCATGATGGGGAAACGTACAGAGACAACCAAACCAAACTAGTGGGCACTCATGAACATTAGACCAACAGCTGTGGAACCTCCATGGACCTTGATTAGGCCCTCTGCATAGCTAAGACATTTGTTTTCTGTTATATGTACTTCTCAGGTATGTTCTCTCAGCCTGTGGCTTGTTTTTCATTCACCTTTTAGTTTTATTTGTTCTCTTAAGGACTGTATTCTGGGTGGTGCTCCATCTCAGCACTGTTTGGTGAACCTGTAGTCACAAGGTTTTCTCCAAAGCATTCCCTAGAAAAATGTGTAGTTTGGGGTTGGATATTTAAGTGTATGGTATGTTTTGAGCTAACTTTATAAGGGGTAAAGAGAATTGATCAAACTTATCCATTTTGTTTTGCATATGGATAGTCATGGTTCCACAAACATCTGTTGGGATGACTCCATGTTATTGACAGAGTTGAGTTTGTGTCCTAGTCAGTCACTGTTCTTACAGAAGTCAGTCTTGTGAACTACTTTTGCCTGCCAGTCTACTTGCTTATTGTAAAACCAGAGCTATGTGAGTTTATCACTGCAGCTTGACAAGACAGCTTGGGCTAGGATGAAATTCATCCTCCTCCTCCTCGTTTCCCTTTCAAAATTTCTTAAACTTTCCAATAGATGCCAAACAGAGTTTCAATTTGCTTTGTTGGCAACCAGCAAACACTAATGAAAGTGGCCATTATGTAGTTCAGCATATTGTTGAAAAGTCCAAAGAAACAGAAATTAATTTTGCCATTGTTATTGCTCATTTAATTATTACAAAATAAAATATTCATTTCAAAACTGAGGAATCTTTTTAGTGTAAGAGCACAACTCTAAAGGAGCTGCACCATCTGGGCCCTTCCCTTCCTCATTATAGTTTCATTGTTCTCACTCTGGGGATGTATCTGGGGGATTTCCAGGGAACTTACTACAAAGCCATAAAGAGAAGAAAAACAGAATAAAATAGATTGTTAACTCATGAAGAATTGGCAACTGGGATCCAGAGCTCTTACGTGTTCTGTAGACACATACGTATTTCTCTGACATTGATACTTATGCTGTAGATAGAATGTAATTTATGCCATCGAGGTAGAACTTCTCATAACCAACATGTCCCATGAGAATATTAATTATAATCTGCTGTAGATATCACTCTATATAAATAAAACACTGATGGCCAGTGACCAGGCAGGAAGTATAGGCGGGACAAGGAGAGAGGAGAATTGGGGAAACAGGAAGAAGGAGAAGAGACACTGCAGCCACCGCCAGGACAAGCAACATGTAAAGACGCCGGTAAGCCACCAGCCACGTGGCAAGGTATAGATTTATAAAAATGGGTTAATTTAAGATATAAGAACAGTTAGCAAGAAGCCTGCCACGGCCATACAGTTTGTATGCAATATAAGTCTCTGTGTTTACTTGGTTGGGTCTGAGCGGCTGTGGGACTGGCGGGTGACAGAGATTTGTCCTGACTGTGGGCAAGGCAGCAAAACTCTAGCTACAAATGGCGCCCAGTGGCTCAAGTTTCCACCTTAAACCTGAGAATATTTAATAACCAATTCTAAACAGAGCCAAAACCAGGTTCCTGCTTCATGTCTCATAAGGGCAGTTAGATACCACAAAACACAGGTTTGAACACTGGCAGGTTCCTGGCGTTTGCGTTTGATCAGCAGTATGGTGGTAATGAGGTGTCTGCCAGTGCCACATTATACTGTATGGTAGATTTAGTCTTTACTAGTATTAAAAAAAAAAAAAAAAAAAAAAAAGGTTTCTGGGCTACACACTGCTTTGATAAAAGCTTAGACCCACTATTTCTGAAACTTGATGACTCACAGAACTGGCGTAAAATGCCATGTTGGGAAGCTGAAATGGGCGGAACCAGTAGCCACAAAGCTGTTTCAGTCTTAAAATGGTGCAGTTTAAAGCAATAGGCTCAAGGTAATATAAAAAATAAGCCACGTAAAGATGGCTACCACACAGAGAATCTGGATTATGTTCTCTTTGATACTCATAACTGAAAATAAACATTTGATTTCAAAAGCTGTTCAGTTATGCCAAAATGTATATTTTAAAGGTACCTTAACTTCAAAATTTGGATTTAAGGATATGTTGCTTTGGAAAAGAGGTTCTGCTTTTGTTTCCACAGAAAGCCAGAGGCTGTGGATTTGTTCCAGATTAAGATACATCAGGTTTCACCAGCCAAGACCACCTGAAAAGTCTCCGATGACACCATGGCCCAGATGATCCAACATCCAGAGTGGTTTCAAGGCAACTGGTTCAAACAATACAGCCTCACGGACTACCCCATAGGCCTAAAATTTTCTTTGTGTCCCCATAAGATACAGCGTCCCCCTCCAGCAGGAAGTAGTAAGAGATGCTACGCCCAAATTCCCAAATATACCAAGCTGGCTTTAGAGGTGGAATTGGCTCACTTCCCCTCTAAACCCAGACATATTGCTTAAAAAAAAAAAAAGTGGTTAAGAGATTCTTGTGTCCCAAATCAAAAGAGCCCTCTGGTGTGGGACAGAAAAAAACAATATTTTTATTTAAAACAGGTTGATTATAAATGTGATCTTTTTCTAAAAAAGAAAAGGGGATATGATATAGATATATAGGAGGATATAGAGATGATAAGATAAAAGGGTAGATTAATGAACCTACTTTTAAAGAACAACTTGTTTAAAATGTTTTACATTGGTATAAATTTTAGTTTATTGATACAAACTTGAAGTTAATTTTGTTATACTGTATATATATATATATATATATATATATTTCTATTCTTATTTGAGGTATTATGTTTAACTCATTTAAAATTGTAATGGATAATTAAAAATAGATTAATAATTAGTCATCTATGATAATCATATTTGTAGCCATGTTAGTTAAGTCTTCTAGGTATACATAGATATATTTCAGATAGATAGGTAATCTTCAAACACTTCATAGACCTAGAGAATATGGCATTTAAATAACTTAGAATTCTGTTGACGTGACACACAATTGCTCCTGGATGCACCAATTGATCCTGAGAGAATGTTGGGCTTCTAAGACATTTCCATTTGGAAGTTTGTCTTCTTGGCACAAAATGGCCTACTGGGCAAAGAACTGCCCTTGCCTTGACGGCTGACAGTACAAATGCAATGCTGTCCTTTCTGGACAAGCGGGACACAAGGAAAGCGACCACTGTACTCTGCCAAGACAGGGTAAGATGGTCTCTCAGAATTCCTGCTTCTGAAAATGATCTGTCAGATACTCTAGGCCTGTAGCCAATTTGAATGCGCCAATAATGCTCAGAAACATTAGGTGACTGTCCAGGCTGCCAGCTGTCTTGGTCTACTCTTGCAAGATGCCCGAAATTTGCTTGCATCCATCTACCATTTCTCAGGTACCATTATGTTCCTTCTCAGGTCTTTGATGTGGTTGAAAACTAGATAGTTGTAATTTCCTCAGTTATGATAAAAGATAAGTTAGATATAAAACCTTAAACTCACAAATATAAGATAGATAGGACATCTTCTTTAATATTGTAACTGTAATTCTTGCTCGATAATTGTTTTGTTATATGTAATTTTACTATGTTACAATTAAAACCTTCCTTTTTAAAAAAAGAAGAAAAGGGGAAGTGCTGTAGATATCACTCTATATAGATAAAACACTGATGGCCAGTGACCAGGCAGGAAGTATAGGCGGGACAAGGAGAGAGGAGAATTGGGGAAACAGGAAGAAGGAGGAGAGACACTGCAGCCACCGCCAGGACAAGCAACATGTAAAGACGCTGGTAAGCCACCAGCCACATGGCAAGATATAGATTTATAAAAATGGGTTACTTTAAGATATAAGAACATTTAGCAAGAAGCCTGCCATGGCCATACAGTTTGTATGCAATATAAGTCTCTGTGTTTACTTGGTTGGGTCTGAGTGGCTGTGGGACTGGCGGGTGACAAAGATTTGTCCTGACTGTGGGCAAGGCAGCAAAACTCTAGCTACAATAATCTAGATAATAATTATAAATGATGGGTCTTAGAAGCTTCAGACTTTGCAACAACTTTGAACTTGCAGTTAAAAATTAGCAAGCTGTACAAGGACACTGGAGGCATAGATTTCCCAAAATGCATTTCTCTGCATTTAAAGTCTGAATGGTGAGTTTGGACCAAAGACTCTCTGGGAAGTAAGCAACCCCACACATGCACACACACATGCCAAGGTGTCACATCTGTTGCGCCAGTGCAGAGGTATCTGATGCCGGTCAGTACTCAATCTACTGTTGGTAAAATCTTTTGAAGTTTTTCTCTTGGCATTCATATTAGAATGATGTTCCCTGAATTTTAATAGAATTGCTCACTGAAATGCATTCAATGACTGTATCCCTGTCTAGGGAAAATGATGAGACAGAGAGAGAAGAGTCTGTGCCAGGTGCCACGCTGAGCATTTCATTTGAATCTTCTGATTTAATCCCTGTTTCACATAGTGAAGCTGATCCGTTGCTTACAGACCCTGGAAATGAGAGAGGTTATTTCAACAAGTCAGAAAACTGTTGAATTTTAGAATTATTCAGAAATGTGTGATTCTAAAGCCTACCACTTTGGTAAAGATAATTATCCAGTGTATCCAGGATAATTATTAGTATAAAATAACTGAACCACAATGTAAAGTGGCTTTCCTTTAGAGGCTACATCAGGTGGCTAGAGAGGTAGCTCAGTGGTTAAGAGCACTGGATGCTCTTCCAGAAACCAAAGGTTAAACTCCCAGAATCCATATAACTGCTCAAAACCATCTGTAATTCCTGTTCCATTGGATCTGACACCCCCTCTGGCCTTATGGGCAACAGGCATACATGATGCACACAGACAGGCACACAGGCAAAAAAGTAGTAGTCACACAAAAATATAAAAAAAAAATTATAAGCTACATTGGCCAGTCAACATGGTAATTTTACTCACATTTGGTCCCCAAAAAGAAATAAGAAATCTTTGTATGACACAAGATGGGAAATTTACATTTAATGATATTTTCTTGGCTGAAAGAGAATGGCGTGTATTTTAATTCATCTTGGCAGGTGTTTGGAACCATAGAAGTTTTGGGGACAAAGACTTGTATTTCAGTGAAGCCAAGTTCCTTCGAGGATTTTTTTTTCATTAACCAATCTTGACTTTTTGTATTGAAACATTACCAGAAGATCTTTGACCTCATGATCTTAAACAGAACTGAAGGAGAAAAATGAAGAGAGAGAGACATGGGGAAAGAGAAGGAAAGGGAGATGGGAGGGGTGGGGGGTGGATATCAGGAAGTGATCTCATTGACTACTGTCTAAACCTTCCCTGACTCATGTTCTGAAGCCAGCTTTGTCTAGCATTACATAGTTAACTCTACGTTTCCTTCACTTACTACAAACAGTGAATGCCTTCCATGTCTGTGTTTTTATGTCTGGCTTTGATGGCACTGTGCCTACTATTCATATCCAATGTCACTGTTTCTGCCTTTTAGTTGGGATGCTTGGATGATTTGCATTTAGCAGCATAAGTTACATGACTGGATTGAAAGCTACCATGTTGCTCTTTTTATTTCATTTATGTTAACTGCTTTTTTTTTTTTTTTTTTTTTTGGTTTTTCGAGACAAGGTTTCTCTGCGTAGCTTTGCGCCTTTCCTGGAGCTCACTTGGTAGCCCAGGCTGGCCTCGAACTCACAGAGATCCGCCTGGCTCTGCCTCCCGAGTGCTGGGATTAAAGGCGTGCGCCACCACCGCCCGGCTATGTTAACTGCTCTTACCTTTTCGTTATTTTTGCATCTTCCTTGATTCCATTTCATTTCAATTACTACCTTCTTGGACCTGACTTTATTGCTATTTAGATGTTGTTCTGGGGTTTGCTGTGCCTTGCTTTAACTTATACAGTCTCCTTCAGGTAACATTAAGCTGCTTCAGATACAATTTAAATACTTTATTATAAGTTTGCTCTTCACATATCTATAAGAGTTCTTTCCCATTTTCCTTTCTCTCTCTTAGTTTTAGACATATATTTTATTTCTGGATATGTTATCAACTAAAATGTGTTGTTCATTTTTAAATGCAAAAATTTCCATTAAAATTAAAAATAAAATAGCACATTTGTCTCGCTTAGGACTGCTATAAAAAAAGTTTGTTGATTAATTTTCTGGGACTTTGTTTGCCTAAAAATGACTGTATTCAAACTTCATTTTGGGAAAGTATTTCATCTGGGAACAGAAATGTATATTAGCAACATCTCCTTTATAGATTAGAATGCAATTTTTATTTATTTATTTTAATTTTTTCTATCTATCTATCCTTCTATCTATCTATCTATCTATCTATCTATCTATCTATCATCTATCTATCTATTCATTTTGTTTGTTTGCTTGTTTTTCAAGACAGGGTTTCTCTGTGTAGCCCACACTGTCCTGGAACTAGCTCTATAGGCCAAGTTAGCCTCAGACTCAGAGATCCACATGTCTCTGTCTCCTGAGTGCTGTGACTAAAGGGGGTGCACCGCCATACCCAACCAAGAAAGCACTTTCTTACCTTTCTGGTTTGGTAAGTTTTGAAGAGAAATCTGAGGATTTTCTCAGTATGTTTAACATGGTGTGTGATTTTGACTGGGTTCCCTTTTGAGGTCCCATAGCTGCTCTTCACCTGTTTGGGTGAGCAGTGCCTGAACAGTTTTCTCCATGGTGTTTCGTCTGGAGTCTGTAAAGTTCTTCAGGGGTGTCACATGACAGTTTCCTCAGCTTTAGAAGGTTTACATCATCACTAGATATTATTTTTCCTTTGAATATGTTGTTTACAGTTATATCTTTTCACACCTTTTGCCCCCAGGACTTAAATCCTCTGTATGCAATATTGGGATATTTTTATATAAGCCTCTATATGCAATACTGGGATATTGTCATATGCACTGTTAAGCCTCTAGCTATTATTACTCTCATTGCTGTACTATATAATAAACTCCTTTTGTGTCTTCATTTTTATTAATTAAACATCTGAAAAGTCTAATCTGCTACTGTGTGTCATGGCATTGTGGCTGTGATATCAAAGAACGCTGTGAGAAGTAACATGACTGACTCCCCTTACTTGGAAGAATTTCTATCTTACGTTATCTATTGTTTAGAGCCTGAAATACTTACTTGGCAAATTTATTGTGTAAATAAATGTGTTTTAAATTCCTCATTATACTGTTTAAAATGGGGCAGGATTATTCTTTTGGTTGGGGTGAAAACATTCTCTTGGTAGACTCTGTTGGCAGTTTCTTCACACTGATCTTGTGTAGTGATTTCTAATTAATGCTCACATTTATCAACAAATACGATTGTGAAATTAAAAATCTGAAACTTGTCCTCATGGCTTAGAGAGTCATGCCAATCAAGACTTGTATGAAATAAGTGGGTTTTGTGACACAGATAATTAAAGGCTGTAGTCAAGATGCAAAAGAAACTTGTTAGTTACAGAAAAATATACATGATATAAAGGAAGATGTGCATTAGTATATGATGAGAGCACACCAAAATGTGTTTCTCAAAGGTGATATTTTTATTTTTCAAAGACAATGTTTAAACCCAATGTAGTGATTTCAGAAGGCCAGTTAAATTTCTTTTCTTTCTTTTTTTTTTTTTTTTTTTTGGTTTTTCGAGACAGGGTTTCTCTGTGTAGCTTTGCGCCTTTCCTGGAGCTCACTTGGTAGCCCAGGCTGGCCTCGAACTCACAGAGATCCGCCTGGCTCTGCCTCCCGAGTGCTGGGATTAAAGGCGTGCGCCACCAACGCCCGGCTGGCCAGTTAAATTTCATAACTCTTTTTAAAAAATATTTATTTACTTATTTATTTATTTATTTATTTATTTATTTATTTATTTATTATGTATACAGTATTGTGTCTGCATGTGTCCCTGCAGGCCAGAAGAGGGCATCAGATCTCATTAGAGGTGATTGTGAGCCACCATGTGGTTGCTGGGAATTGAACTCAGGACCTCCAGAAGAGCAGTCAGTGCTCTTAACCCCTGAGCCATCTCTACAGCCCAAATTTCATAACTCTTGAGAAATCATATGCCATGAGGTGGTGGCACATGCCTTTTAATCCCAGCACCAGAGAGGCAGAAGCAGGCAGATCTCTGAGTTTGAGGTCAGACTGGTCTACAGAGTGAGTTCCAGGACAGGCGCCAAAGCAACACAGAGAAACCCTGTCTCAAAGAGAAAGAAAAAATCCTCTAAACTGAATGCCCTGGGAGATGAAGTAGAGTGCTGTGAGATGCTGTCTTCTGGCATGCCATGGCTGATGTACACATGGGATGACCACAGATCTGGCCACCTGCATACCCTGTACAAAATCAAGCCAACAAGATCAGTTCATATTCCAACAGATAGCTCTAACTGGACTCACTGGGTTATAACATGAATTTGGGAGGGTAGTATGTTGGGTAGTACCTGGGCAATTGGGAAAAAGTGAAATAAGGCTGCATATTATCCTGATACATAGTTTACACATGTGAAATTGAGATCTATATGTGGGACACATTCTAAAAATTTAAGAGTTAATGGCTAGGGTTGGGGTTGGTATACATGTGAGGTGTGAGTGTCCAATTTACAAAAAACAAACTGTGGAATCCTTTGGGCATGAATTGGATTGCTGCTCTTTATAAACTTGAAGTAATTTGAACTGTAAGGGACTCAGAGTATTATAGACAGAGTGGCAAGCAGGAAAAAGACTGAAAGCCATCTAGAGTCAGTTGTTTATGACTGAGCATTACTTGATTTGGATTTATTCACTATTGGCTAAGATCAGTGAAGTAGATTCTCTGTTTCCAGACTTTTATTATTTTTTTTTTATTATTAAACAAGGTCACGGAGAGCAATGTGGTAACAAGAAAAGTCAGCTTTGCATTAAGTAGCTTTGCAAAGAGGATGATTTCAATGGCAGATTTCTTAGGCATTAAATTCATAAGAATATCCCCTTGGAGAATCCCTCTGGAAGGTTGAACAGAATGTTTTTGCTATAGTCTGAAGGACTGTTAGACTAAAGGTAAAATTTTCCATTTGCTCAGATTAAATAATCCAGGGAAAAGAACAATAAGAAAGTGGCACACAAGAAATAATGACTAGGGGGAAATGTGAAGAGAAGAAAATTATGTCCTAGAAGCTGTGGTGGTTAATTTTAATTGTCAACTTGACACAACTTAGAATCAGTTGGAAAGAGGATCTCAATGAAGGATTGTCTAGATCAGGTTGAGCTGTGGGTATGTTGGTAAGGTATATATCTTGATTACCTTAATTGAAGTAGGAAGATCCCAGCCCACTGTGAATGGTTCTGTTCCCCAGGCAGAGGGTACTGGACTGTGAAACAGTGGAAAAAGCAATCTAAGCAGTAGATATCTCTCTGCTCTTGATTATCATTGGCACCAGTTGGCTCAAATTTCTACCTTGACTTCTCCCCAGAAATGGGCTATATTCTGGAAGTATGAGATAAAATAAACTTTTTCCCCTAGGTTGCTTTTGTCAGGGCATTTTATCACAACAAAAAGAAATACCAAGACAGAAGCCTCCAAAAAGTAGAAATTTCTAGAAAATCATCACAATGATACATGCTCTAAAGAATGCACAAAGATAAGAAGAACCTGCTTGACTGGGTCCTTAGAAGGTTCTGGTAACTTCACAAAGTAAAGATGTCAAAGTTCAATTAAGATAACAGTAAGAAGTTTAAATGAGAGATACCAAGACTAAGGACCAAATTCCCCCCATAGGAAATTTGAGTGTGAAAGAAGACTAAGGTGTATACAAAGTGAAGTACTGGGTAAAAATATTATTATTTTTAGGAAGTAAAAGTACACACACGCACACACACACACACACACAGCCTCTATTTTAAGAGCCAAGAGGGAGAGAGAGAGCTTGAAAATTTAGCAGAAAATATTCTTAATGGCAGTGGGGATATGTTGTGACCATTTCTTTCACACACAGCTTGTAGGTGTATAAATTGGTATAATCTTTCTGAGAAGCAATTTGATAATGTATGTGAAGAGCCTAAAAAATACAGTATTTGACTCTGTGTGTCTTCTTATAGACCTCTACCTTGTGAATAGAGCTAGAGATGTAGATAAAGACTTATGTAATGGGTAATAATCACAGCACCATTTATAGTAATGAAAATTGAAACAATCTTTATCTCTGAAGGAAGTCATACTTATATAAATTACAGTGTATTCACAGAATCTTACATAACTATTCAAATCTTATTTTCAAAGACTTTCAAATTATTGAGGGGAATGTTCTTGCAACATATTATTGAGTGAAAATGAAAACTAAAACCACTGAATATAAATTAATACAAAGGTTATAAATAAAAAATATTAAACTTAAAATAAAAACAAAACTATAACACTTGATGGTGAAAAGTAAACATTGAACAAAATGTCTGAACATATAGTTAAGGAGACTGGATTGTACAGAGATGTGTTTTAGGTAGAGGACAAAGACAGGAGACAGAGAAGGTATTTGTAGATATGGGGAAGGAAATCAAGAGAGTTCCTAAAAGAGAAGAAAGCCTACTTCATCTTCCTACTTCTTTTTCTTCCTCTCTCTCATCTCCTCTTCCTCCTCTGTTACATCCACACTATATCAGCAATATGTATTTAGAAATAAATCAAAGTCTGAGGTTTTCTTATGGTGTGTGTGTGTGTGTGTGTGTGTGTGTGTGTGTGTGTGTGTGTGTGTGTGCGCGCGCACATATGCATGTCTTTGCAGGTTTGCCTGCTCGCATGGGTACATGAACAGGCTAGTGGTGGACATTGGCTGTCTTCCTTTGTCAGTTGCCTCATTATTTTTGATAGTGTCTTTCCCCACTGATGCTGGATTAATCAATTTGTTTGCCTTCCAGTAAGCCCTATGGACCTTCATGTCTTCATCACTGGGTTGAGAAGCATGCTGCTGTACCTGTCTTTTTTATGCAGTTGCTGTGCATCTGAAGTCATGTCCTCCTGTTTGTTCAGCAAGCACTTTACCAATGACCCCTTTTCTGGGGTCTCTCAGTATATATTTTGAATAGTTTCAGTACCAAGGATAAACAAATTAAGGTTCAGCAAGGAAGAGATCTGCTGGAAGTTCCATGCTAGGACATTGTACATCTAATACTTGGTTCACAGTCTACAGCCTGTGCCTTCTGTGATAGAAGGAAATGTGGGAGATGAGGAACAATTGTGGGGATGTCAGAGAGAAGGAAACAACCTTCCTTGTGCCCAGGGTCTCCTTAAGATCACTCATTACAGGGTCTGCAGTTCACATAAAAATGAGTAACCTGTCTTGGTGTTGGAGAACAGAAGAGATGGGTTATAAACATCAGAAACTGGGGAAATTGTGGCAGAGTTTAAATGCTTTGACAGCTTTGGCTGTAAGTAAAGCTGAATGGGACACAAGCTTGATGTTGAAAATCTGGCTTTTCAGGAGGTGGTGAAGTAAAAGAATGAAGCAGAAGTATGTGCAGGGAGACTACAGAACCCAAAGAGCCAAGGGTAGAGTGGGGAGAACTGAGATGGGATGCGAGCCAGCACCTGCCATCTGTGGAACCAGAGACAGCCTGTTGACATGGAGAGTTAAACTGTCTACGACTCTAGAGAACAATGCGCGATGCCATTCTTCCTGTGATGAAAGAGTCGAGAGCTGCTAGGAAGACAGCGCCATCTCAACATGCTGACTAGATAAAAGCAGGCATCAGAAGGCTGCTAGAAGATAAAAGGTGATGGAGAGTAGATGTTGTAAAGTGGAGCGACGTGAGCCTCAAAAAACCAAAGGGCTTCCTGTGAGGACTGATGAGCCAGTGGTCTAGAGGCAGGGAAGGGCAATAGGAGGAGCGGCCTTTCACTTTGTGCACAGGGGTAAAGATAAAAAGCCTGCTCTTTCTCAGAGCCCCCTCCCTCCTGACCAGACTCACCACTCATTTTTTCCAAGTGTGAATGAGTTGGTTTTGTACGTTATTTCTGCTTCATGTAATATTCTATCAAATCTGCTTCTTCTGAGAAGACCCCTCTCCCTTTACCCCTGTGCACAAAGTGAAAGGCCGCTCCTCCTATTGCCCTTCCCTGCCTCTAGACCACTGGCTCATCAGTCCTCACAGGAAGCACAGGTAGAAAAAATGTATTTAAAAATATGGAGATGAACAAGCGCACATGGTAGAACAGAGTCACAGAGACACTGTGAATTTAAAGGACTAGCGTTCTAGTTCATGGCTGAGAATGGCCTCAGAGGGGCATGTGGCCCAGAATGGTTATTGTGAGGTCCTTGATATGAACCAACTGAGGCCTATGTAGTTTGAGAATTCTAGCCATGTCAGAAGCCTCTCTGACGACACTTTGTAAAGCTAATTCTGCCCTGGTGGTTAGAGACAGCTGCCCACTTGAAGTAGAATCAATGGTGTGAGGTAGCTAGGAAACAGACTTTTTCCCTTGACATGAATTACACAGAATAGAGCACTGTGGGGCCAAACTGCCCATGAGAAGATTCCTTTTATGAGACTGCGGATGAATTATCTATTTTCTCTAATTTGGAGCTCTCAGTGGTATGGGGAGAGAGTTCTGGTCATGAGTAGATTGAAGCCTCCAGCCGTTATATAATCAGTTTCATTCTCTGCTGTTTGTAGAAATTCTCCAAGGCCGGATGACTTCTTTTCCATCCTTTGTTTAACAGTAAGATGTGTAGAAATACCTGGTCATCTACAGCAGTTCTGAGACAAAGAGTTGGACCTGATGAATTACTGGAGGGAACACACCTACCTTTCCCTTACATTGTCATAGAGGGAAAATATTCTACTCCAAGGAAAGAATTACTGACACATAGTGAGATGAAAAATCGTTGCATGATTTGTCACATTGTGGACATTTTGCCTAGAATCATTGATAAACATCTTTAGTAATAAATTTCCCAAATTCTTGAATGGGTATGTGCTTTAATTAACACACTTAGCTATAATCTAGAAGCAGATGGGAAGCATTGTTAATAATGCCATAATTGAAAACAATCAGTTTTGGATGCAGGATATGGATTCATAACTCACTAATGACCTCAGAGGATAAAATGCCCCTAATTGATAGGAGACACACTCAGTGGCATGGAAGCTAGGCTGTCTATTGATGAAAACTGGATCAGAACAGAGATGCCCCTGGACTTGAATCTGGACCCACCGTGTGCTGGCAGTTTATACTGCAAGGAGCTGGAGTTTGTCATCAAGATCATTGTTAGTTCTGAATTAAGGCAATCTGTTTGGCTTGTTCAAACCTCAATTTTTCTGTGTGGGTCATACCCCACCTCTCCTCCTCATAAAAGCTACCATTATCTTAAGGAGCTAGACTGATGTGGGGTGTTTTGATTTGAATATATACTGTAACCCACAGGCTTGTGTGCTGAAGGCCTGGGTCCCAGCTGTAGGTGACACTCTGGGAAATGGTGGGCATTTTAGGGGATGGGGCCTAGATGGCAGAAGCAGGCCTTTTGGGGCATATATTCTGGGGCTGCATCTTGCTCCTGGCTCCTCCTCCTCCTCCTCCTCCTCCTCCTCCTCCTCCTCCTCCTCGCTCTCTCTTCATCTCTCTGCTGCCTGACCTCTTTGAAGTGAGCATCTGTGCTTGGCTATATCATCTTGCATCTATGTTTTTCAACACCTCAGGCCCAAATCACACATCCACCACAGACTTTAACCTTAAGCTAAAATAAACATTCTTCCTCTTTAGTTGATATTGCCAGTGTGTCCCAGTATCTAAGTCTGATGAACACAAAATTTCTGAATCTCCCTCTCACTGTCAGTGGACAAGTGTGTCTTCGGCATCCGCTGAACTTCTATTACATGCTTACTGTAATGTAAGTATTTTCCCTGCTGGAGGTCAGCATTATCATCTGATCACAGAAAACACATGTTCTTACTTCTACACATGCTCAAAAGACTGAAGCAGCCACAGCCCATTCGTGCTCAAGAGTAGATAAACACATCCCCACATCCTTCTGGAAAATGTCAAAGAAACAGTAAGTATATTTAAAAACCACCATTTTGGGAAACTGGCATCACAAAGTAATGAGACTGCCTTTACAACATATCTCAGGCTATCTTTAGATAGTGCATCTACTTTTAATCTAGATACAGACTCTGGGAACATTTCTGTAGACTGAAAAGCTCTCAGAAATAGCACCAAGGCAGCAAGCAGACTCAGGAGAACATGAGTCTATTAGTCTTTCTTCTTTCTGGGCATAAAATGGTATTTTCAAAGTTTGTCCTTTATTCTGAAATGTCTGGGGTATGTTTTAGCCATTTTTGAATGAGTCAGGGGCATTTCTGCCTCTGGATGTTTACCTCAAAATGTGGGGTGCCAGAAGGTAATGTTATGAAAGAGAGTTTTGAATAGAAGTTTTGAGGATGGCTGCAGTGGGATCTTGGAAATGGATTCACTACATTCTGAGATATATCTTCATAGACTTCTAAATTTAATGTTTGGAATTAGCCATTATACTTCTTTAATGGTGGGTCATTTAAACTAGTCCCAAGGATTAATGCATAATCCAGGTTCATCAGTCCGTAGTTATTATAGATTATAGCCTGGGACCTTGTGTACTCTGGGGAATCACTATATCACAAATTTTATCAGAAGCCTTTGCAGGTTTTGAAATGAGGTTGTACGTATGTCTAAGGCTAGTTTTGAACTCACTGTGTATCCCAGGTTGACAGCATTCCTGTACCACCACACCCAGTTCAGTTTATAATTTCTGTGGAGTACTGTGACTAATCTTACTCAGGTGCACTGCCCTTCACAGTTCCTTTTTAAAGAGTGTGAAAATGAAATGCCTAGTGGGATATCTAAGATACAAGAGGCTCTCAGGAAATGTTTGTGGAGTGTGTAAGAGTAAATAGGACAGTGGAAGAGACTGCACGGAATATGATCTTGTGGGTTTCAGATATCCCCAGGTGCATTGCAGACATCTGTGTGTCTGTGGCTAAAATACCCAAGGGAACATCGGAAAGGATGGAAAATTTGTTTTGGCTCACTACAGTAGACAATTTCTAAACAGTCTTATTAAATAAGAAACACAGAGCCAAATACAGAGTTAAAGCCAAAGAGATCAGAGCAAGAGCCGCCTAGCTTTAGCTTACCACCAGCAGTAGCTTTCCCCGCGAGGGAGACCTTCTAATGTCTGACTTGTAGTTTTATTGCTTTCCTGTTCTGCTTTCTCATTGGCTCTAAGCCCAGCCACATCACTTCCTCGTCACTGCCTGTCTATACAAACCTCCAAGTCTCTATGGTTGGTCATGGGATTAAAGGCTTGTCTCACCATGCTTGGCTATGTCCTGGACCACACAGAGACTCTGCCTGCCATGTGATTGGATTAAGGGTGCGGGCTACCACCGCCTGACTTCTGTTCCTGGCTCACTATGACCTCTGATCTCCAGGCAAACTTTATTAACACAAAAATAAAATTACATTTCAGCACAATTAAAATATCACCACACACTACTTCCATCATGGCAGACAGGAAGCTGAGAGGAAGAGGGCAGGACAGGCATAAACTCAAAAGTGCACACCCTTTCCTATCCTTCATTCTTCCTCCACTGAGGCCTTAAAGGTTCCTCATCCTCTCAAAATAGTGTTACTCTGGACTGGCAAGATTGCTCAGTGGGTAAGGAGCTTGCCATTATGACTAGTGATTGGAATTCAATGCCCAGAACCTACAGGATGGAAGAAGAGACCCACTCCCTGTGTGTTGTTCTCTGACCTCTATGTGTGGATGGTGGCACATGTCCACAAATACACACACACACACACACACACACACACACACACACACACACACCACTGAGGCTGAATAAATGTACTAAAAATATTAAATAGTATTGCCAGCTGAGGACCAAGCATTCAACACCATAGCCTGTGGGAACATTTCACCTTCAAAGTATTTCACGGGGAGTTGAGGAGTTGAGGGGCTACCATGTAGAGCTGTAGACAGAAGGTTCAGGAGCCCTAGCACCATTATACTTTTTTTAAAATATTAGTTACTAGAGATTTATGGATGCTTAAGTTTGGAAAGGAGTTCTGTAGATTTGAAGTATCAGCAGGTAATACTATTACAACAACAATAACAACTAATAATAATAGTAATAATAAATGATGATGGTGGTGAAAGTAATGCCAGCCATATTTGTCCAGAAGAAATTGACATCTAAATCAATTACATGATTTGACCAAAGTTACCCAATTAGTATAAGACTAATCTAGAACTCAACATGGAAGCTACTCCCTCAGCTCTGAGCTGTTCCTTCATGCAACAGGCTTCAATGGCGCTCAGCTTCTAGTTTGCTGGAATGTTCTCCTGTGCACATCTGAATGAGTATTTGGCAACTTTCCAGAGTTTGTTATGGCATTTGCATTGTGCTTCTGAGACGAAACCCTTGAACCAGGTGTCAATCATTACCTTATTCAACTCTCACTCTGGGGTTGGGTGGGGTCAGGGGATTGGGGTGGATCTGTCAGGAGCTAAAGGGAGGAAGAGTTGGGAGGTGAATATGATCAAATTACATTGTAAGACATTCTCAAAGAATTAATAAAAATAGTTATTAAAATCTTCATGTTTTCTTCCTCTGAGTCCTATCTATTCCTTTATTATTTTTTTTCCTTTGAGCAGCCTCACAGACAGGTTGTTTTTCTGAAGAGGAAAGGAGAAAGAAGAATGCACAGTGGATAGGTAGACACTAAAATCCAGGCCAAGGCTCCTTCTAAAATGCTCTTTCCTTGGAGCGGTATCGTCATTTCTGTTGTTCATGCCATCCTGGTCCTTCCCATGGGCAGCAGTCTCTGCCTATACTTGAAGCAGGTCAGAATAACCCTGCTAGCTTTCTTGTACACAGAAAAAAAATAACTATATAGAAGGCACAGCCCCAGACAGCATTGCTTGCTAATGCCCAGCCGACTGCACAGCTGCTCTTCCCTTGAAGCTGTACAGCTGCCTTCTTACTACTGGGATCAGAGAGAGAAGGGTGTGATGGGAAGGCCTCCAGGAATCTTGAGACTCTGCTCTCTCACTTTACACAAGAAGAGACAGAAACCTAGAGAAGGGCCAGTCAGTTGCTCAACGCCACAGAGCTAATTAGTGGCACAGAACAGTCTCCTGACTCCTAGCCCCTAGTCTGTTAGCACGGCTGAGTTTACAGCTTGTGCAATGCTTTGCACTCCAGCTAGAGCCTTGGTGGTGGAGCTTGCTCGCGGCATCTCAGAGGGCCAGTGAGATTCAGTGGACCAGACATGACACCCAGCTAGCAGATTTCATCGGGGACAGATTCGGGCACATAGGCCCAGTGGGCCTCATTCTGAGGGAGAAAGGGCTAGCAGCAGAGGCTCCTAGCTCTCTGGCTGAACCAGCCAGCAATCTGTCACTCCAGCCCTTTGCTGTGACATCAGACTGGGACATTAGCCATGTGCTCACCCAGAGAGAAGGAAGGTGAAAGCAGAAGGCAGGGACTGCAGACAGGTGTATGCCCAGTGAAGAGAGAATGAAGGATGGATCCTAATCTGGAGAAATACCTTTAAAACTGACTTCCTTAAGTACAAGAAAGCCTTTTTTTGAGGGGGGGGGCAGATTTTGCTCAGAACTCCCGTAATGGCTAAAGGCAGCACTGTTCTCTGTGAACTTGAACATGAAATAAAATGGCCCATGCAGCTCCAAGAAGAGAGTTTGGGTGCTGATGGTTGCGGGAGGGCCTGTCACTAGGACGGATGTTGGAAACCTGTGGTGGGACTTAGGATACCTGGTTATGAGAAGGGATAGTGCTGCTGCCATTCAGTGGACAGGAGCCAAGGATGCTGACTGCCCTGGGATGTCACATAACGTTCCAGGTGTGAAACTTGTGTCATGTCCAACAGATAAAGATGTCTCCCCCAAATTGTGTATGTGTGTGTGTGTGTGTGTGTGTGCAAATGTACATGTGTGGGTACCCCTGTGCATATGTGCAAATAAAGGCCACAGGTCAACCTTCCTTGTTGCTCCCCAGGCACCACCCCTTATTTACTAATTTATTTATTTACTTATTTATTTGAGACAGTGTCTCTTCCTGGCCTGGAACTCATTGAGCAGCCTTACTGGGCAGCAAGCCCAGGGATCTGACTGTCTCCATTTCCCCAGCCCTGAGGTACATGCTGGTGCATGCTGCCACATCTGGGTTTGACATGGATTCTGGGGATCACACTCAGGTCTCTGTGCTTGCTAGGCAAATGTTCTCCTCTGCACTGTGCCCTGAGCCTCTCCTCTAGACATTCATTTAGAAGAAAATGCATTTTCAAGGAACTTTGTATTGTCAAACCAAACTTTTATTTTCACTTATCTTAGAGTATTTATTACACAATTTTCTATAAATTCAGCAACAGAATGATTAGAGGACTAGCAGGCTTGTCTTGTTTTCTTGAAAACAAGGATAGAATAATAGGGTTTAAAGTTAATCCTCCCTTTTGTTGTATTATGTGTTGCCCATATACTCATTGGAGCATGATCAAACTCCCACCAGTGGCCTTCCTCACCCTCCCTCCAGAAGTTCAGCATCTTTATCACAGTTTTTAAGGACCCTCTTCAATAGCTTCCTGTCTGGACCGTTTCTTACATTTGAGGGGTGGTTGTCCCAGAAGCCTTCAATGTCTCTCAGGTTTTGATTCTCAGATCTGTTTTTGTAGCTGTGGGTGACTTTGGCTCCTTCACCACTTACTTTCCTGGGACTGATGAGATGACTGTCTCTGGAATGTCATGTGCTCAGAGTGGTGTCTCATACACAGGAAGGGTTCTGATGTGGGAGATGATCCATTGACAATGATGCTCTCTGTCATGTGCTCAGAGTGGTGCCTGGTACACAGGAGGGGGTCTGACTTGGGAGATGACTCATTGTTGATGACACATCCTGTCTTATCTGTGCATTGATTTGATTTCACTTACATGCCTGTAGTTCCACTTTCTCACATTCCTGGAGATTATGATGTGTTCAGTATGCCTATTTATGCCTTCAAAATCAATTATAAGAAACACGCTGAAAACACTAGGTTAATCATGTTAACATTTGAGTTGAACCTTACCCTCATCTAACAGCTCTCGGATTCTTAGAACAGCTCTGCCCACCCTGTTACACACTGCATGCATATTATCTTATAAATTTCATTTGCTATCTTAAATTTAGGTTTTGTGCTAAAATTTCGAGGTTAAATGTATAGGAAGTTTATCTTATGGTAAAAATTAATTTCAGGCAAATGAAGACACCATTTATAATGTGCTTGCTAGTTAGCAGGAATGTTGGATGTGATTAGTTAGGAACCATGGCAGCAGGTGATGAGAACCTTTTGGAATTCCTGAATTTACAGGTCATAAAAGATCTTTTGTGGGCTGGAGAGATGGCTCAGAGGTTAAGAGCACTGACTGCTCTTCCAGAGGTCCTGAGTTCAATTCCCAGCAACCACATGGTGGCTCACAACCATCTATAATGAGATCTGGTGCCCTCTTCTGGCCTGCAGTCATACATGCTGTATACATAAATAAATAATTTTTTTTTCCAAAAAAAAAAGCTCTTTTGCACTGGGTAAAGTTGAGAAGAAGGAAAGGGTTTCTATAGATCCCCCTTTTATTTATTTATTTATTTATTTATTTATTTATTTATTTATTCATTCATTCATTCATTCATTCATTCATTTTGCTCCTTTGAAAAAAACACTAAGGCTCCAATCTGACAGAAAGGCTGAGAGTGGATCAGAAGTAAAGAGACCAACAGTAGACATGTCCTCAACTGCAAAGATCAGGCTATAGCAGTGAGCAGTGAGAGACTTGCCAAGGGTTTCAAATACCTGGCACCTGACTGAGAAATTAGGTATTCTCACTGCCTAATAGAGACTCAAGTCATTCTTTCACTAAGGTATTTAGCCATCTACAGAGCCTATCCATGACAACCCACTCAATGGGCATAAGTGGCTGCGTATTACTTTCTTAGTTATTCTTGAACCAGTTTCCTTCCTTGTGACGTTCCTGTGGCTGCTTGTTTTCAGAGCTGGTTTCTCTATGTAACTCTGACTGGCTTTAAACTCTTCATCTTCCTGTCCCCCACCCCTCAAGATTATGGATATGTGCCACTACCATCCCAGAAATGCTCACTTGTCAGTAACAAGACTAAGATAATTTCGTCCTGACTGACCTGCAAATCTGTGAGTCATCTATGCACATAAGGCATGGACCTTTCTCTGCCCCTGTCTCCAATTTGCTTCTCTGGAGGCACATTTCTCTTGTCAACCCAGCAGTAATTTTCAATATGACTGGAAAATGAAAAAAGTTAAAGAATTCTGGGCAAGATTTATAGGTGTAGCTAAAAGTTTTAACACTGGTCATGACTAAGAATTGTCTCTAACCCAGGAAAGTGTGGCTAAGATACAAGAGAGTCAGGGGCCTTCTGAACTAGGGCAAGATAGAGAGGATGTATGTCCTGATACACTCTGTTGATAGAAGTGAGTTCTTTGCTTGTGTATTTTAATCTGGAAGCATCAAATACATCAAGCAATGAGGGTTACACACGAGTCAAAGTTCTACAGCACTACAAGAGCATGAAGAATAAGTTGGATCTGGAGTAGTGCCCCATCTAGATATTTCACATAGCTTCCTGCTGGAAAATTCTGGGCTTGCTTCATTCCATTCATCCATAAGCAAGAAGAATAGACATTTCCAGGACACAGCAAGAATGTCAGGGAATCTGTCCTACTAGAGATGCACAGATCAGTGAAATTATTGATAAAGCTGTCTGTATAATGTTCATGGGCTTGACTACTTTCCACTAAAAATGTGAGAATTTTAGGATTAGCATGATGTATCAGCAGGGTGACTAGAGGAGCAAATGGTATGTAATACAGGGACTTTCTTAAAGTAGAACTGAAAGGTGAAAATGAGTGGGTTGCCATTCTATGGGAGGGTGTTCCACAAATACCCAACCAATGCTTAGCTTCCACCCACAAAGTTCTGTGTTCTCAGTGGAAAGTGTCTTTCTGGTATTCTTTTAACTCCAGAATTCTATAACTGTGGGAGAAGTCAATAGTCTACTACAAAAATGTTTTGGTTTTATTTTTTGTGTATGTATGTTTTGTCTGCATGCATGCCTGATGTTTGAAACATCTAGAAGGGGCATTAGGTCTCCTGGAACTGGAGTTAAGACAATTCTGAGCCACTGTGTAGGTCCTGGGAGCTGAACCAGGTCCTTTGCAAGAGCAAGACATTCTCTTAAGCCATCTCTTCAGACCCCTCAATATTATTTATATTTATGCTGTTCTGATCCCTGCAGTCTTCTTTGTTCCATATTTCTTTTGAGTTCAGAACATAACCTAGCCAAGTGGGCTTCTTTCCACTTCTACTTTCCCTTCAATGAATGAAGTACATTCAATTAACTGGAATCAAATACTGTCTGTGTGCTACATATTTAGCAAGGCATAGAGAGAGACAAAGATAAGCAGTCTGGTAAGGATTTGCTCAAGGTCCAAGGAGATGTGTGGACAGATGAAGCAAGAATGACAAAGCAATAAACACTATTATTTCAGAGTTCTGTAAGTGTGAGGGCATTGGCTGCAGGGTCTTGAATCGCCAGAAGCTGCATTACATGTTTAGAAAGAGATTATGCTTATCCTTGTGCTTTCCCTATTTCTAGATCCTTTCCCATATTTGATTGGGGTGTGCTGAACACATATGTTACCACCGAAGTATTCCTATTTGAGATTCTTGTCTGAAGTGTTTCATGAAGATCCAAACTTAATCAGTTTCCCACCTTCACTAACATAAAAGAACTGATATCTCACAGACATTAAGGGATCACTCCATGAAGTATTTGTTTGTGTATTTTTCTATATGAATTTGTTTAATTCACACCACTTTTTCATGAGGTAGATGCTCTATTTCCTCTTAGCACCTGTGGATACAGATACATGGAACAACATGAGCAAGGTCATCACATTTGTGCATAGTGATCCTCTTAAGGACCCTCCCTGTTTCTTAGCAACACATCTTACATTCAGATATAATTGCCCCACTTTTCTCCCACTTTCACTTAAGGAAACTGAGTCTAACACCCTTACCACGGTACCCGGCTCTGCCTTTCTCCAGTTTCATCTCTTGTCCACTCATCTTAGAAGTTATATTCCACCTCACACACTTATCTTCCCATTTATTCCTTTTCAGGCTTTTGTCCTATTTATTTATTTTTCCTGTTTCATCCTTGTCTTTCTTCTGCCCTTTTCTCTATGTCATCCATTCTGGGCCATTTTCTCAAGGCTTTAGACCAGTAGAAATGCTCCTTCTAAATTTTCACTTGGTATTCGATGTTGTCAAGAAAAGAGATTACCATACTGCTTGATATACGCCCTCTTCCACAGCAAGTCATGAACTCCATAAGGACTGAAGTCATGCCTCAACACATTCTTCACCAGCCTCTGGCCCGCCGCAGATCCCAGGCATCTCTGGAACACACTGAAGGGAAGGCTTTGCTTCTCAGGTTGCAGGATAGAACACCTGGGAACTCTGACTCTGTAGCTCAGTTCTGCACATTTTGATTCAACTCTCTCATTTATATAATCTTAAAAACTGTAACACTTTTACCATGCTTGAGCAGCATGGTAAATATGAAATGTGAGGCATGGTCTTCTATATTTGTTTATAGTCACTTACAAATATTAATTTCCATTCAGTTTTCACCATTATATTTGACAGGGATTGTGCCTAAGCCATCTAAAGCCAGAACATGTCTAGTTAAGACTACAAAACCTTCAGAGAAATTTTTCTTATGTTTCCTGATTTGCCATTTACAAAGGTGTGTTAATCCTTTTGGTCAAAAACTGAGCAGAAAAAAAGGCCTCCTACATGGCTCACATGTTTTATTCATTTTTATGCCCTCTTTTGAATGATTGCTTTCTTTGTGTTTGAGGAAAGACTCTAGGCTTGGGAGTGAACGCAGCAAGTTTAAGGAAAGCAGGCTGGATGACAGGGATAAAACTGAGCTGAGACAAAGTGACCAGGTTGGCCACGTTTGCACTAGAACACCCTTTGATAAAACTCAGCTCATGTTCTTTCCTGATCCATTCTCGCTCCCAGCTACAGAGCTGGAGATGTTCACTAAATGCCAGCACCATGCTATTTCCCTTCCATGTGGGGAAAAAAACCCAACGAACTGGTGTGCTAATTTAAATGTCATTGCCCCCCATTAAGCTCACAGGTAGTGGCACTACTAGAAGGCGTGGCTTTGTTGGAGTGGGTGTGGTCTTGTTAGAAGAAGTGTGTCACTGTGGGGGTGGGCTTTTTGGTCTCCTTTGATTAGGTAGGCCCACTGTGACACTCAGTTCATTTCCTGTTGCCTGCGGATCAAGATGTAGGACTCTCAGCTCTAGCACCATGTCTGCCTACAGACTACCATGTCCCACTATGATGATAAGGGACTAAACCTCTGAAACTGTAGGCCAGCCCAGTTAAATGTTTTCCTTTATAAGAGTTGCCTTGGCCTGCTCATGCACCAGGGATGGTTCTGATCCTACCGCCAGGGGGTCCCCCAAGCAGACCTTAGAGTAGAATTTGGAGCCCAAAGAGCAAAACAGCAGAGGAGGGAGCATGCCTCCCAGTCTTTCAACACTGCTCAGGGGGTTCCAGGCTGCCAATCACCAACCTTGTGAGAGATATTAGACAGAAACCCCCAGCTTCCCTTTTCCCTACCTAAAAAGATGTTTCAGAAGTGAAAAGTGATTTAGGTATGATCAATCACATTAATTGAAATCAGAAGTAAACATATACAAGTCACCTACAAATGTACACATGGTAATTACACATTTTGTTCTCAGATATGTTATTCCTTTCCTGCCTTCTAATATCTATCCACTAAGACAATGCCCTCCTGAAAATCAAGGGTCAGACAATTTATGGAACATTTAATTTTGTAATGTAATTTGTCCTTTTTAAAAATAAACACAAATAAAATATGAAAAAAAAGAGTTGCCTTGGTCATGGTGTCAGATCATAGCAATAGAAATCCTAACTAAGACAACTGGGAATAGTAATTATGTGATTTAGCAGCATAATTGTAACAGCTAATTTTTTTCTTGCTATGACAAGTACTTCATATTTCTTACATATTCACTAGTGACAGCCTTTCCACAAAGAAGAGTCCTTCTCTTCTCTTTATATAAATAAAGAGATTGAGGTCTGAGAACTTAAGATTTGTCCATGGTCAACAACAATAAAGAGGCAAACTTAAACTCCCTATGATGGGGTACAGCATTTGGGAAACTGAGGCAGGAAGATTTCAAGAAGTGGGCTGCACAATGAGTTCTTGACTAACAGAGCTAGGTAGTGAAGTCCTTTCTCATGCTAAATAGTATGTGTAACAGCTGTGTGACAGAGTCCTCTTCTCAAATTCTCCAAGCAAACACGTGTACAGGTGAAGCACGCTGGCATGTACCGTGGCACCCCGGTAGATGTAGACTTGAAATGGTTACACAAAGCCTTAGGTGGAGCCTGAACATAAAGGTTTTCCTTTATAACGTGTTGACTCTGGACAGTAAATAGAAATGAAACTGGCTTGAGGACATTTATTTTTGCCTGTTCAAGAAGACAGCAGAGTTCACCTGAGTTCATTTCCAGGAGTGACTTTAGCATTCGTGTTAAAGACAACTGACGTCCTTTTTTCCTGATGGCCTTTGAGCTGTCTAAGCTCTCAGAAGCAACGTGTAAGGTGTACTGCCCGGTCTTTTCCCTTTCAAACTCATCTCCCAGCTGTGATTCACGACTCAGAGAATGTTTCCAATCTCCAGAAAAGTTCAGCTCACTGCTCTCTGCTGATGAGCCAGCTTCCTGGCCAGAGCTCAGCTCTTCATTAGTTTGATTTTGCTTCCAGACACCTGAGAGGCAGACTGCTTATCAAGTATAGCTCACACTCCCTTAACCTAAGTTGTTGAACTTTAAAGATTTCGAGCATTACAACATTATTTTAACTCATGCCACTAAGCACATTACTCTTTCGATTGTTATTGGGTCATAAATCACTCCCTGGCCTTTATCCACTGTCGGGTTTGCAGTTAACTATTGAGAGCATGTCCTCTTAGGAAGCCAAACCTTGCTGGACTTGATACACATCTTGTTATCTAATTATCTTGAGAGCAGGAGAAGGATCGGTGTGGTATTTCAGATCAGGTGGGTTGATGTAAAAAATAAGGGAGCTGTAACAAAGAAAGAAATGAAGAAAGGGAGGAAGAAAGGAAGCAAGCCAGGTAAAACTCTTTTTCCTGAGACCAAGTGGGAAACTGTTGTGTGTATCTGCTGAGATGATAAATATTATTATCTTGGGAAGAAAAACACCAAATGTGAGATGTCCTCAACACCAGTACTCTTCCGTATATCCGCCCTCCCTTCTTCCTCTCTCCCATTTGCTCTTTCTTCTTCCCTCCTCCCTCTGTTCTCACTTCTCTCTCATCCTCCCTTTCCCCCTCCCCCTACTCACCCTCCCTTCCTTTATCCTCTCTTCCCTCTTTGCCCTCCTCCACTTTTTCCCTCATTTCTTCTCTTTTTGCTTTGTTCCCTTTCTCCCTTCCATTTGAATCATCCATGTGGCTGCCGGGTATTGGGTACTGTCTACATGTGTTATGTAAAACTCACATTGGAAGGAGATGACCTAGAGATGAATCAGACTCAGTCTCAGCCTCAAGCCATTTCTATAACAGGAGGAGACAAATGCAGGGGGAAGGTAACTGAAACCTGAAGAAAGAAACTCCAGTCATTTGAGAAAGGAACACACACAGGCCTAGAGAAGATTCCCCTTTCTGGAAGACCATGAGCAACTTGACTGGCAACCTTTGAGCTGGATTCTTGGTCATGATAGTCTCTTGGAAGGCGGGGAACAGCATTCTAGGCAGAAGACCACAGAAGCTCCTGAAGAAATATTGTGTTTTCATTAGTTCAGTCATACTCTCAGAAAGCCTCTGAACCTCCATGCTGATAACTTGTGTGTCCTCACACCCCCGAGCTCCAGATCCCTTTCACAACTTTCCTATACAGAAAACTACTTTCTGATCTGTGCGCATCTCCAGGGCCTTCAAGGTGACCAACTGGATAAGACAAGGATCTGTCCTCATCATTGTTACATAACTGATACCTGTTGCATCCTTCATGGAGGTTACTTGTTGATACTTTAACAAGAAATGTTGGAGATGTGACCCTAACCCCACATGTGAAGAGTTAGATTTCCACAGCACTGCTTTCCATTTTAGGGAAGAAAGGATGCACGTCAGTGTTTCCCCAGATTAGAGTGGTAACTGACATCTTAGCCAGCTTAACATTTTTTCTGGCAGATGTTATTGACAGTCTGTCAATCTGTCACATTTGAGCATGAGCTGGATATTGTGAGCAAGATAATTTGCATGCAACCCATCAGGTGTTTGACAGACAGATGCTTTAGGAGGTCACAGTGGGGTTCATGTTGGGACACAGTTCACTGCATTGCAGTCAAAGCAGGTCCTGGTTGTCTGTGCTCCCAAGACCTTATGCTTCATTTACTCTAATCTTTAAATTACAAGAATTTATTTATTTTTTAATTGTGTGTATATGTAGGTATATGAATGGAAGTACCTGCAGAGATGAAAGAATACCCTGAAGAGAGAGTTTAGGTGGTTGTGAGCTGTCTGATATGAGTGCTGGGACGCAAATTCAGCTTCTCTTCAAGAGCACAATGTGCCCTGAATGGCTGATATTTCTCTCCAACATTCATTCATTCATTCATTCATTTATTTATTTGCTTACCTATTTACTTACTGTGTGTGTGTACACATGTGTGCACATGTGTATCATGATGTACATACATGGTGGGAGTCTGAGAACAACTTGTGGGAGTCAGTTTCTCCTTCCACTGTGTAGATCCACGTATAGAGCTTAGGTCATCAGGTTTGGCAGCCTGTCACTTTGCTGACCTTTGATGATATATTCTGAATGGATGCTCTCCTTTAAGATGAGTAGAATCCTGGAAGGATTATTGTAGTATTAACGTAATATTGTCTTCATAATGATATTTTTTTTCTGTGTGCTATTTCTAAGATATTTCTCCTCCACCATAGTGTCTCATATCACAAACTAAAAGACACTATTGATATGAGCCAATGAAACTCAGTGGTCTATCTTCTACCTGCTTGTTCCTTGTTTTTCATCTATCTGTTCCTTAAATTGTTTTACTCCTGTTAACTCTATTCATAGAGTCCATCTGGGAAGCTTTTTCACTTCTTTTACCTTCTGCCTAAAGTTAGTATCTCCCTGGCCCCTCATCTGCTCTCGATGCAGACAGGTCACCTTTATCCATTGTCTAGTAGACTTCCTCCCATTGGTCTTGGTTGTTCTGTATCTAATTACCTTCGTCTTCACTCAATACTGGTTGATATTATGCTTTCTATGATCTCTTCTGGAAAATAAATAGCAAGAGAATGGAATTTTTCATCTTTCTTGCTGAATTCCTAAGGCTGAGAGGCCTGTCCAGTATACAGCAGGCACTGGTTGGTGTTTATTAAAGAAGAATGGTCCTACAGTAGCATCTTTGTCCTAGTGCAGAGGAGTACATTGTATGTTCTCTGGTTTGCATGTCTCTTCACAATCCATGATTTCAAAGCTATTTTTTTTTTTGTGATAGAGTTTCATTATGTATCCCAGGCTGCTCCCAAACTCTGGTTCCTCCTGCCTCAGCCTCCCTCATATTGGGACCATAGACAGTACCACCACGTTCAGATTTGTGTTAGAAACTTAATTCTTAATGCAGCCGGTTTGGAAGGTGCAGCCTAACAAAGTGATAATGGTGCAAGGGAATCTGTGGTCATCATGGGAATAGATTAGTTTGACTCTGCCTCCCACTGTTAGGTGAGATGATGCAGCCAGAAGACCTTCATTTGATGCAGACTCTTGGCCCTTTTCTTCATAGTTTCCATAGTTATGAGAAACAAATATCCTTTTATAAATCACAAGTAGTGAGACAATACAACCTGATACAAAGTAGACTAACAAGGTGCACAAAAGAACTTTAAAATGGATGCAGGGTCACCTGCAAAGGCTGGGGATTGAGTACCTTGAAAGTCCCTGTACCTTAGTCAAAACCACCTTCAAGAACATACTACTTTAAACGCGTCCATGGTGTACTGGAGGCTTTAAGATGAGCAATATCTTTCTTGTACAAACCCCCTGTCTTAATTAGATATTTGTTTTTCTAATTCCTTATTTAAATAAAGCGTCACCTGGATTGTCATCTTCAGCAGAGTAATTGCAGTCTACTTCACAGTAATCATTAATTAACACACAGACTTCATTAACTTCAGCTAGCACAGGGAGCATGAGTCTTGAGTCCCCCTGTCTTCCTTTTCTCTTGATTCCTGTAGTTATTTGACAAAGCTGTGGCTGCACCTCTTATCTCAAGCTCATTGCATCTCAAGCTGGAGGGTATCCCTGAGACTCAGTTGAAGGGGACTCTTTGAATGGTACATTTATCTTTGGAGTGGATCTCCATGATCTTTTTATTTTTGTTTCTTTTTAATTTTTTTTATATTTCCAGTAGCTTACATCCCACATATGATAAAAACAAAAAAGCAAAAATCTATTCTAATGCCCTAATTTTTTCCTTTGTATCATGTTAACATTTGTCATAACATAACTTCACTGAAAATGCTTTCATTTATTTTATCTATTTCTTTAATTATGTGGAGACATGACAGAGCCATATCTCAATGTCATTTTAATTGGAAGTTTTGATGTCTGAGATTGCATCCTGCTGGGAAAATTTTAATTACGTTCCACATGTCTCCAGCCTGAATTTTTCAGTAGTAATGTGTAGTACTGTCCCTTATTTTCTGCTTCCTTCTCACTGTTATTAGATTTTTTCATGTATATGTTCAGTCATGTGACTCACAATGTCCACATGGATGCCATTGGCAAGACTGGTCACATGACTTGTACTTAACAGCCTGTGAATGAACAGGATGTTGGGTACATATGCTGAAGAAGCATGTCCTCTGTGGGGCTGTTCTCTCACTGTGAGGTTGAAAGTAGAAAGCTGTGTCAAGCCCAGTCATAGTGACCCTCAGTAGGAATTGACTCAACTTGCAAGAAACAAGTACCCCTTACTGTTATATCACTGGAAATGCTGGATTGTTTGTTAGATAGAGTAGTGCCTCATTTAAGAAGGGAATGTGCTTGGAGAAATGTTTTGCTAGATGGTCTTCCCATCATAGTGACGTCATAGAATGTGTTCACAGAAACTGAGATGGTGAAGATCAATTTTTCCATGTGATGCAATGGAAGGTGCATGAGGCTGCTGCCGGCGTATCTCACCCTAATGTTGGTAGTGAACTTGCTTTTCTTACAAATATACATGCATTCTACCATAATTACCTTAACACTATAGTTTAGTAAAGTCATAAGCCACTGATATATCTGTTTACTGGTAGGTGTTACACTCTGCACATAATTGTATGTGATATGCTTTTGTATGTGTGTGTGTGTAGGTGCACAGGTATGTTCTGGTGTATGTACATGTACAGCTATCAGTCTTGCCTTGACTCCTTCACTGAGAGTTCACCACATAGGCTAGGCTTGCTAAGGATCCACTTCTCTCCACCTTCCCAGCACTGGGTTGTGAAAGTGCCTCTCCACTCCCTGCACTGTATTTTTAGTGTGGGTTTGGGGGATTGAACTCAGTTCTTCATGCCAAGCCCCTGTGCTGTTTCCTTGTACACACTGGCCATTCTGTAGGTATGATTGCATCAGAAACACCCAATGGGTGAGTAATGTGCTGTGCTGTGACACAGTGTTGGCACTGATGTAATTAGGTGAGATGGCATGTTTAGTCCCACTGCTATCATACCAAGCCACCATGAAATGGGCAGACCTGTCACTGACTAAAAAATTGTTGTGTAACATGTGATTATACCGAGTCCAACAAGAAATCCCAAAGTTGACAAGACTTAAGACATCAAGCCGTAACTTCTATGTAGTATAGAAGCTACTGCATGGCATCACACTCAATATCTTCTAATCCACAGAAGGAGACTCTCCACTCTCTAGAAGATGTCTCATCAACTAGAACTTTGAAATGATTTAAAGATACTGCCCAATGTGCCTGAGTTAGTGACAGTGTGTGCCTACTTGATGAGAGAGTTATAATTCCTTTTCAGTTAAACACCTTTCACATAAATACAGTCATATCAGCAGGAGGTTTCTTATCCCAGACATATAAAACCATTGTCACTTGCCTTAAACAAGAAGAAATGCATGTTTGCAGAAACCAAATGATAACACTGCTTCTAGGTGAGTGATCTCAAGACTACTAATGTAGGTTTTCTTATTATCCATTATTAATAAGAAATATTAATTTGTAGAGAGCTGAGACAATCTCTTTATTATGGGAAAGATGAAAAGAGACCTTAGAGAAAGGTGAGTCAGTCACTGGGATTCAGGGATATCCAATTTCTGTCTGTTATTTTTATGAACCACATAGAAGATGCACCCTCTAAGCAGACTAGGTGTTGCACAAGGAAGATCATTTATGCCAATAAGTTACCAAAAACTTAGATTAGTATAGTGAATTTGGAAATGTTGACCTTGATGTGCAAGTGGTGACATTTCAGTTCAAACTTTTATACCAGTCTACATGGTCACATCTTTTTTTGCAGTAAAAATCCCAAGGCATTCAACCTATCCTTGTATGCCAGGATTTCCATGGCCCTCTCTTGACCCCAATTCCCTGCTATGGTAGTTTGAATGAAAATGGCCCTCGTAGGCTCATATATTTGATGAACTATTTGAAAAGGATTAGGAGGTGTGTCCTTGTTAGAGGTGCATAGCCTTGTTGGAGAAAGCATGGCATTGTTGGAGGAGATATGTCCTTGGGTGTGAGCTTTGAGGTTTCAAAAGCCCACTCCAGACCCAATGTCTCTCTCTGCATGCTGCCTGTGGATCAGAATATGGCTCTCAGCTACTTCTTCAGCACCATGCCTGCTTACCTACCACCGTCTTCCCCACCATGATTATGATGGACTAGCTCTCTGAAGCTGTAAGTAAGCCTCCAATTAAATGCTTCCTTTTAGAAAACTTGCCTTGGTCATGATGCCTCTTCTCAGCAATGGAACAACAACTAAGATACCTACCATGCTCATTCTCGTCCTTCCCAGGCTTCTTCAAATTAGAACTAATATTTGAACAATATAATTGATCAGAAAACTTACTTAAAGTCCCTCTTTTTTGAAGATTTCTCAAGTTGAGTTAGGTGATTACAGGAATATTTGGAATGGAGCATATGTCTACCAGCTGACCCTCAGTATAACTGCTGGAATCCTCTTCCTGAAGGAAAGTGAGTGAATTGCTGGTGCTCTTGTTTCTGCCTTGGAAACCAGCAAAGCTTAAGCTGTGGTGACCCCAGGGTCTGATTTTACTGCCCCACCAGGAAGGAGGTCTGCATTGGTCTTCCCACCTACATCCTCCCTGATTCCATGCAGATAAAAATGCAAATCATTGGGTTCAAAATTGTTGGCAGCAGGATCTGCCAGTGTAAGGGAGGGAGAAAGGACAATTACCCTGCCTGGGTGAAATCAGACTGACTGTCACTCAGACAGATAGATCCATTTGTAAGTGGAGCTATTAGGCTGTCCATTTTTCTTGATGATACTGGCCATGGTGTGCTAAAATGTCACACTTTTCTGATAAAAACTCCTGAGCAGAATTTCCTTCTTTGACCTAAAACAGCTTTCCACTTCACTTGGCTCCTGGAGCCTAACTGGGTTTTACAATGCATTCAGTCTTGGCTCCTGCTTTGGGTCCTGGGAAGGAAGCTGATGTGCCCCACCAGAGCATCAGCCATATGGGAATGAAGCTAGCTGTACATCATCCCAGGGAATGGAAGAAACTATGTCATTGTTACATCCTGATGTTCACTCCCCTCACATGCATCCTAGTCTGTAATTGGTGTTTTTATCCATAAAGCAAGTAGGCAGACCTGAATGTTTGGGGGAATGTCCCTTGAACTAATTTTTTCTATTTTGCCTTTAACTTCTTAATCTCAGAATTATCTCCATCTCCAGACTGTATTTATATGGTTTTAGCCAAATCAACTGTCAGAATCAGTTTATTCCTCAATGAAATAGGAATTTACAGTGTGTTCCTCCAAAGTCCATTGCAAATATATGCGAAGTGGCACAAGGGACTCCTGTAGCTTGCTTAGCACATAGTAAGTGGTCAATAAGTGATATGTTTAGTAGCATCATATAGTAGGGAATACTGTATCAGAGACCCCATAGTCAATGTCTCCCCAATGAAACCTGTCTTCCAAAGAACCAGTTCATAAAGGAAGCCTCATGAAGGTACTGGCCACATGATTTATTGTCTCGCATCAAATATGACTTAATGAACACTGAAGTGAGCCCAGGGACAAATAGTGAGCACGATAAAGTATTTATGACGTCAGTCCTCTGATGAGAAGGTTAGAACAAACAGGATCTTTAATCTAGGCGGGTAAAGATTGTTATCTGACTTAATGATCATCAAGCGTGATTGATATTTAAAACTGAAGGAGTAATGAAAGGGTTGCATTGAAGTAAAAATGTACTGTAGTCTTCTTCAGAGACCTGCTAGATACTCCCAAAGTGCACAGGAGAAGACGCAGATTCCCAGAGCCAACAACAGACACTGACATGGGAGCCAAGGAGAAAACTTGCATCTGCCTGTGTGTGTGTGTGTGTGTGTGTGTGTGTGTGTGTGTGTGACCTTGTCAGAGGCAAGGTCTAGATGGTAGGTATCTGGGTAGCTTTGGGATTCCTCTTCCTGGTGGACATAAACAGTTTCACATCTGCTACAGACTGCAGGGACATTGCCTTTTAACCCAGAACATACTTCTAATACCCCAAACAGTATCTGACTTTCTCTAAATTACAAATATATTGGTGTACATATAATCAGTATATGTATATATATATGTATATATGTATATTGTGAGAAAGAGAGTATGTGTACCTAGTTAACTTCTCTGGAGCCAAGATTGCTCCTGTCCACAGATCCTCAGGGGAACAAGGCAGAGATGACTTGAATCTGACCTCTACCATTTCCAACATGAGTGAACCTAAAGAAGCGAGCCTCTCTGTGCTACTTTGTTAACTAGTCTGCATTCATTTTGAAGAATAATAGAAATTCATTTCATTAAATTAAACAATACAGGGAATTGTCAAGTATGAACTAAGTAGTTTATAGAATTAAAAGAACTTTCTTTTTTTTAAATCAGAGTAGCCAATGTCAAGGAATGGCATTTTTGGTGAGAAACTACTCCAGTTCTACTATTGTTAAACATTTGCTGCCCCAATGGGCAATGGGACCAACAGTCATGAATGACCTCTTATAAGCTCCATGATTTTAGAGCATTATGAGAGCATGTTTTAAACCTTCTTAATACCTCTTTTAGTCTGAATGTTCCTATATGGGTGCAGTAACACCCGTATTATGACATCCTCCGTGATAGGGGAAGACATTGGGTATCCATCAGCTGGAGGGCCACATGTCCCCTGTAGTATTTTACCCTTTTGCAGAGGCTTCCATGCTGGGCATCCAAAACAACTAGCAGACTGCCTAAAGAAGAAAAGAAGCCTGCACCAAATCATCCTATCTGAAAGTAGCTGTCAGAATCCTGCAGTGAACAGGACATGAAAAGGCCATTTTCCTTAGACTCTGTCCAAGTTGCCCTCAAGGGTCTGGAGCTACCAGCTTGAGGAACGGTTCTTAAGAATTTAATATTACTTCTGTGATAGATATTGCTTGGAAATAGTTTATTGCTGCAGGATAGTGCAATGTGTCTTTATCCAAGGAACCTGGTTTTCTTAAAGGCTTATAACTGTAATGAAAATAAAACAAAACTGTCACATAACCTTTAAAGAACCAAAAATTCATCTCATGGATATATGGAATATGCTTGCTAAACAGTGGGTGCCTCTACTATCATTAGAACTTGGCCTCCATATTCCTAGTAGGTAGCATAAGAGTTGTGCCTCCCACTGATGACATGGGGAGATTGTAACAGGCACCAAATCATGGCTGTTCTGTGTTCACAGTCCAGGCAGCAACCAGCTTCTTCCATTCTTGGTACTAACTTCTTTCTTAATCATTTTTCTATTGCTGTGAGAAAACACCATGATCAAGGCAAGGCACCTTTTAGAATGAAGAATTTAATTGGAATTGTGGTCCATGATGGGGGTAGGGGGGTAAGAAGCAAAAGCATGGCAACAGGAATGGCTGAGAGCTCACGTGTTGATCTGAAAGAAGATAACAGAGAGACAGAGACAGACAGAGACAAAGAGAGACAGAAAGAGAGAGAGAGAGACTGGGAATTGTGCACCAGACTTTTGGAAACTCAATTCCTTGCTCTCCCATAACACCTATTCCAACAAGAACACACACTTCCTAATCCTTTCCAGTTACACCAACTAAAGACCAAGTTAGTTAAATATAAGCCTTTGGGGGGCTTTCTCTTTAAACCACCTCAGCAATAAAATCACTTTTGTTAATATTTAAGAACTTCACATTTTAATTGAGAGCAAATTACCAGGAGACCAAATAAATTACTGCAGAATGTGTAGAGTTAAAAAGGTGAGCCCAGTGTGTTCTGGTCACATTCCTTTATGCATCACCCCACCAAAAAGATACAGAATGTTGTTGTTTGAAGCACTTATCAACAGATACTGCCTGTAAAGTACAGGTTTAACAGGCTATTTGAATGAGCTGTCAGGGCTACTCATGATTACCTGCTGTGTCTGGGTCTCCCAAGCACAATGACCTTAATATCCTAGCTGAGACAGAGATGTTGTGTTTACTTCTGCATTGCTTAGCTTGCAAGTATATGTGAAATTGTTAATAGTCAGGCATGGTGGTTCAGGCCAGCAAACCTACCTAGCACTTGGGAGGCTGAGATGGGAGGATCACCAGGATTCTGATTCCAGCTTGGGTTACATAGTAAGTTCCAGGCCAGCTAGGACAGCTTAATAAGACCCTATCTCAAACAAAAACCTCAATAATGATATTATAAACATTCGGTTATTGCACCAAGATTTTTTTTAAAAAATTTTTGTATCTTTGGGATCAGTCAAAAGTAAATATAATTTCTGAAGAAAGATTTTAAATAATAATCAGGTATTTTTTTTCAATCAGGTTTTTTTCTGTGTAACAGTTCTGGTTGTCCTGGAACTCCCTTTGTAGACCAGGCTAGCCTCAAACTCACAGAGATTCACCTACCTCTGCCTCCCAAGTGCTGAGATTAAAGGCATGCACCACTATCACCAGGCATAATCAGGTATTTTTATATAAAATATACATTGAACTGTTTAATTGTTTAAGTAGCCAGGTATTTAGCACATACAAGTAAAATAAGGCAAACAGAAAGTGGAATATTGTGTAGTTATAATTTTTTGTTACAATGTAAGGTAACAGGAAAAATAAAATTAGTGTTTATGCACACAAACATATTAACACACATTCATATACATGATCTATATAATATATACAGGATAAGCTGGAGGTGGGCTTTGAGATTTCAATAAAATCACAAGGCAAGCCCAGATTTCTTTCTTGGCTGATTTGATCTTGCTTGGGCCTTGTGAACACAGTCTTACCCACTGAACTCATGGGTGCAGTAGCTCTATCATGCCTTCTTGTGCAAGTTTTCACTACCTCTGGCTCTTACAGTCTTTCTGTACCATCTTCTGATACCTGAGCCTTTTGTGGAGGGAGTATGATATAGATTTTCTACTCAGAACTGAACATCCGGCTAAATAATGGTAGCGATGGTGTCCCTGTTTCTTCCTGCTGCTATGATAAAATATCCGGAGAAAAGCATTGCAAGAGAGGAAACATTCATTCGGCTCACAATTCCAGGTTACAGCCCACTGCTAGAGGCCAGTGAAGGCAGCAGAAGTTTGAAATAGCCAGTCATGTTATATCCACAATCGAAGCAGAGAACAGTGAGTCAATGCATGCATGCAAGTCCTCAGTTCACAATTCCTTCTCATCCAGTCCAGGGCCCAACCCCTGGCATGATGTTCCCACCTTCAGGGTGAATCTTCCCACCTCACTTAACCCAAGAAATCCCTCACAGACATGTCTAGAGGCCATCCTAATCTAGACAACAACCCACTGAGTCTCCCTTCTAGGAATCTATATCGTGTCAATTCAGCGATCAAAACTAACCATCACAGGGGACAATTGTCTTTTTTGCCCCTGCTTTTTCAACAAATAACTTCTTTTTTTTTTTTTAACCATTAGTGCTTCTGTTGCTAATATTTTAATACATATACTTACTATCACAAAGTAGTCATTTAATGGTTACATTTTGTGCAGTTTTACTTGTTGGGTCTTAGTTAGGGTTTCTATTGCTGAGATGAAAAACCATGAACAAAGCAATTTGGAGAGGAAAGGATTTCTTTGACTGACACTTCCACAGCACTGCTCATCTTCAAAGGAGGTTGTGACAGGAACTTAAGCAGGGCAGGAACCTGGAGTCAAGAGTTGATGCAGAGTCCATGGAGGAGTGCTACTTACTGTTTTTCTTCTCATGGCTTGCTCAAACCACTTTTTTATAGAGCTCAAGACCACCAGACCTCCCCCATCAATCACTAATTAAAAAATGCCTTTTATAGGCTTGCCTACAGTCCAGTCTTAGAGGGGTATTTTCTTAATTCAGTTTCCCTCCTCTCAGATGACTTCAACCTGTGTCAAGTTGACATAAAACTAGCCAACACAACTTGGAATCACTATTAAATTTCATAAAATAACTTTTAAGACCCTGCTGTTTTAAAAACTATAATATATTATCCATATACATGAGCATTGAAATGAATAGATATATTTTGAGGAATATGGAATGAACGTTAATATATATTAATGTTTATTTATTTAATTTAACAAATGGTAGGACATATTTTTCATCATTTAGAATTTCATAATCAGCTCCCTGATTCTATATTCCTATTTGGGTCTACCTTTGTACATAAATCTTTATAGTTTTTTAAAATTATTTTCTTCAAATACACACACACACACCACACATACACAAGCACACACACACACACACACACACACACACACACACACATATACTGCAAAGATGTACACACTACAAAAATAAGGTATAATATTCAAATATGTGAGTAGTTTCAACATGCTCATATATTTCCTTAAATAAATACCTCATAGCTTTCCTGATTTTTGAGCCTCATGAAAGTAATATAACATACTTTGAAAATTGATCGTGTTCATATCCTGTCATCTAGTCATCATACTATACATCAAGATACATCCATGTATAGATGTAGCCCCATCATTTATATATATATACATATATATATGACAAGCATGGTTTTGTTTCCAATTTTCTGCCAATCAACATATAGGTTATTTCTATTTTTAATTTGTAGAAAATTCTACAACTAATTTCCTTGTAGGAGTCTCCATGTACAGTTTTTATAGGAGTTTCTTCAGAGTAGATGCCAAGGGGGTCATTATTGCATCACAGGAAATAGCTATATCCATCTTTTTAGATATTGGCAAATTAGTGTCCAAGGAATTTTTCACATCCGCAGAATGGTTTGAGAGGCACTTACTTTTCCATAGTTCTTGCTGTACTTGGTGTTGGCTGTTCTGTCCCTGTCAGTCTGATATATGTGCACCTTACCTTTGTTTGAATGACTCTGAGGCTTGGGGAGTGTGAACATTTTATTCTATTTACTCTTCTTCTCTGTACTTCTCTTTCCTATTTCCTGCTAACATTTACATAATTCCATTGACATTTTTCATTGTTGGATAGAACTTTTAGTTGCATACTGAGTACCAATCCCTTGTCCCATATTTCCTTCTAAGTCTGTTTTAGGTTTTGGAATGTTGCTAATACATATTTCTTTTCTTTTGCCTAAGTTTTGTTTCTGCATACTATTTCAAATTTATCTCTTATATGGCATCCTAAACTTAAGATGTCACTTTTTCTGAATTTCACACTAGTTTGTATTTTTTTGAGGTGTCTAATGAATGCATAGCTTGTTTTTACAGATACTGTGAGGTAAGAATCTACATTTTGTTTTTCCCTAAGGATAATCAGTGGCCCAGTCTCTTTGACTGACCCTTTCAATCCCACTGCTCACACCTCTATTGATGTAACTTTTAAATAAATGGCTCAACCTAATCATGTATGCCCCTTCTGTATTCTTCAGCCTCCCTGCCATCTACATACAATAACATGCATTGTTGATTTCTATGTTTTTGAAAAACTTTACATCCTTTCTGGACAAACTCCTTCTCCTCTTCCAAGGTTTCTTCTTGGCTTTTCCAGAAAAGCAAGCCCAGTTATTGTGATGTCCAGCTACCCTACCTCAGTGTTCAGAGTCATCACTGAAACGTGTTAAAACATCAGGGGAAGCCTATGCATTGATCATAAAAGTGAGAAACATTCCAATTATGGAGTGATGGCAGACTACCCGTTTGGGCTCTCTTGTGTCTTGAAGGACATTTTCTGGATTGAATGACATTCTTGCTGTGGTATCAAGGGTCCTTGAGTGCCAGTTTTCCCTGGAAAGACTGTATTGGTATCCTTATTCCAGCAATAACCAACACTAAGAGTGTTTCAGAATCAAAATATGAGGCTTCTTATTTAATTTAAAAGATGGGTCTTGGCCTGGCTTATTGACATGTTCTAGAATTTACCTGATTGTCATACTCAGGGCTGTATTCTTCAGAAGAAGATATAGGCGTTAAACTAGAGCTGAAAGAAGAGGGTGAATCTTACATGTTCGTAATCTACTATTTCAGATTTGATGTGATGAAAGTTTATTGCTTCCATCATCTGAAAGGCAAGAAACTTAAGTAGCATGTGCTATACATTCATGATGACAGATGATGTAAAAAAATCTTTTCCTTTTCATTGTATCTGGATTATCTACAGCAACTTGGGAAGATCATGGCACCTTCTACACTGTATAAAACCTGAGATCTCATCTGCCTTGATTATTGTTGATTATACCCTGGTGGCAGATTTCACTATAATGATGACTTTAATAATAACCTTGTGTTATTTCCCAGCTCTCTGTTGGTGCTGGATCCACTGAGTCTCTTCACTATGCCCCTCCCATCCCATACCTTGCATTTGGGAGCATGATTTGTGAATCCATTTTGTAAACTTTGTAATCTTCATAACTGTGGGCAGTTCTTGCTCACTTCTTTTTATTCTTGTTTACTGAATCCCTGCCCTGTGTTGTACATATGGCTTTGTCATGCTTATCTCTACTCACAGTTTATTCTTGTAAACAGTCATACAGGACTGTGCTGCTACTAGAATTATTGGAAGATTTAGTTAAGCTATTATGTTTGCAAATTCTGTATACACTCTGTCCACAATGAATTTTCAGGTAAGTTTCCCCTTTCTCTCTGTACTACACACTGAGTTTCCTCCACTGTTAGAGGACAGAAACTGAGTGCTTCCCTCAGTTTTCATTTCTTAAATAAAAGGAAGAATTCAAACTCCTGTTTTCTGGCCTATATATAAGCATCTTCCCTTCCACAGTGTGTTCCAGTGTCTACAAATTTAAGCACTCTGTTTCATGGGACAGCTATTGATTGTAACTGATCTGATAACTGTTTATTATTTTTGACAACTTATTGTCTATAAGCATTTTTGTGTAGTGATGACCTAACATTGATATTCTTTAAATACGACTGGTGATGTCCATGATCTGAGTGTGTACATAGATGTGCACGTGTTAGTGGCCTTTCTTACTGATAAAGATATGGAAAGCACCTTACTTTGGGATGGTAATTTTTGTTTTTGGTTTATTTAAGTTTGAAATTTAATGGGTATTTTTCTATTATCTTGTTCTTATTCAAAGTATCTGGAGACCTGTGGGCTCACACAGCAAATTACTGTGCAGGTGTTTCCCCTGTGACTTTATACTTGTTATTTGAAGCCTAAGTCACAAAATTTATAAGCTATATTTTTGTTTTTGTTTTGCTATGGTTTAGGGTTTGTTTTTGTTTTGTTTTTTTTTTTTTTTTTTTTTTTTGAGACAGGATTTCATGTAGCTCAAGCTAACCTTGAACTCACTATGTAACCGAGGCTGGCCTTGAATCCTGGTCCTTCTCCTTCCCCTCAAGTGCTAACATTATAGGTATATGCCATGACACCAGGTTCCTTACAAACTGTTTATGTTAATCTGCTTGTTATATCCCAGAACTTGCCTCTCCTCATCACAGAGAACACTGCAGCAACCTTTATTTCATATCACCTGCACATTTCATCTACTTATGATGAGTGGAAAAAATATTCCTCCAGTGACAGACAAACAATGAGCTGTTGTGCTCAAATGTTCCCATGCTGCACATGTTATGAGGATTTGAACATGTTTATCTTACCTGCCTTAACTACTGCAGATCTGTCATGGATGACATTGTGTTGTAGACTAGCTTGGAACTTTGTTGTGTGTCCTTAGCTCATCATCCATAGTAATGAAGGTGTGCTTGTGGTGGATTAAATGGAACAATTTAGCAACTTGTTAATAGAGACCCAGTGAGTTTATACAGTTCCCTCACTGCATGTTTCCATTGCCAAGTGTTTGTGCTTTCCTCTGAAGTCTCCAAACACATTCTCTCTTCCACCAATAGCACCAGACCAAACTAACCAGGACTCCCAGTTCTTATCTTTGGTAAAAGTTACCCCACTTTGAAAGTCTCTGTCATTATGTATATGCTGATAGTTCTTTATCAGCACCAAATTCGCAAAGTACTTGTAAGACAAATGCTTATGAGTGTTGTGTGGATATGCATAGATGTGTACCCATCTATGTATTATGTGAGTATGCATGCATTGTGTGAATCTATGCATTACGTGGGTGTGCATGCATGTGTACACATACATGTATTGTGTGGGTGTACACACTTGTATGCACATCTGTGTATTGTGCATATGTACAGGCAGGTGGAATTCTGAGATCCAAAGCCTCCCAGCCTTAACCTTCTGCTTCACTGTCTGATGAACATGGGAGATTTGACACCTCTGTCATGTTAATTCATATTGAGCATGAATGCTATAGATAGTGTGGGTGGATCCATTGATACCACCATTAATATGCACAGCCCAGAGGAGAGCTCTACCTATGTCTGAGGTTACAGGAGTGGTGAGGATACGCAGACCTTGGCATGTTTCTGACAGGCTTTACTCTCCCTTCCCCCTCCCTCTTTCCCTTCTTGGAGAGCTCTCAGGCTCCAGGAAACATTCACATTACTTTTCAGTTTGAGTAACTGTATATATATCCAATCATTTGAAAGGTCTTCTCAACCAACTAGCCCTATAAATAATGTCAAACCGGACCACCCACCAATTTTTCTGAGTCTCCATACACTTGCCTCATCTAGCTCTTAACTTTAGATTTTATGTCTAGTCAGTGATGCTTGGTTCTACTGTATTTTTTTTCTTTCTTTCTTTTTTTTTTTCAACATCACAGATTCTCCTTAATTCAACCTTGATGCATTGATGACTAGAATGTCACTGGGGTATACTTCTGGCATCCCTCTCTATTTCTGGCACCTGGAACTACTGAGCTGAATTCTCAGCAGCATGTATGTTTTTATTCTTGCCAAAGCTGCATTGAATTTCTGAATAACTCATGACTTCTTTCAGTTGGGAGAATGCTGGATCACTAAGAGTGTTCATTATGAAGGCAGGGATCTCATTTGCCCTTCAGAACAGTCTCACAGGTGCCCAACAAATATTTTGACAGGATTAATTGGCAGCTAGGTGGTTTTCCTGGAATGTTTCATACTTGTATTGTGATGACCATCACCATAATACCTCATATTTGTCAAAGGCTTTGAGGTCACAAGTGAATTCCTATCACCTGCTGTAAACCTTGTGATATCACCAAGCAAGCATTATTATCTTGTATTTTGGGGAGGAGGTGACCAGTCAAGTGTGGGTTGGAACTTAGTGTCTTTGATCACAAGTTTGTTTACTTCCTCCACTTATATAGTCTGTCCTGCCATCTGATTGTAGTTTTTGTACACAATTAAATAAGCAACGGGGGTGCCATTGTAATCCTTTTCCCCCCATTTTTCTTTATTATGAAATTCTCTACTCACTCCACATGCTATCCACAGACCCCCCTCCTCCCTCCTCCCACCCCTGAGCTCTCTTTCCCAAGCCACCCCGCATCCCCACATCCCCCAAATTGAGGTCTCCCATGGGGAGTCAGCAAAGCCCAGCACAGTGAGCCCAAGCAGGTCCAAACCCCTCCTCACTGCACCAAGGCTGTGCAAGGTGTCACACCACAGGCACTGGATTCCAAAAGCCTACCCATAGACCAGGGACAGATCCTGATCACCCTGCCTGGGTGCCCCCCAAACAGTTTGAACCAAACAACCATCTTCCATATCCAGAGGGCCTAGTGCAGTCCCATGGGGGCTCCACAGCCACCAGTCCACAGTTCATGGGCTTCCACTAGTGTGGTCTGTCATCTCTGCATGTCCTCCCATTATGATCTTGATGTCCCTGGTCTGCAGTATCTCTCTTCTCTCTCATCAATTGAATTCCTGGAGCTCAGCCTGGTGCCTGGCTGTGGATCTCTGTATCTGCCTCCATCTGTCACTGGACGAGGGACACATGGATGATCCTGTGAAGAAGTGGATGAGATCTACATGATTGGACTTGGGGGGGGGAGTGATGGCAGAGGGCAAGGAGTGGGGGATGAGAACATAGAGAAATGGGAGGGTCAAGCTGGAACAGGGACAGAGTGGGAGGGCAGGGAGGAAGTAATCATGATAGATGAGGACATCATGGGAATAGGAACAGGCAAGGTGCTGGGGAGGCTCTCAGGAATCCACAAGGTTGACCCCACCTTGGTCTGCTGGCAGTGGTCCAGAGGATGACTGGACTAGTCTACTCTGGTGACCAGCCTAGCAAATAACCTAACTGTTGCCATTGTAATCTTAATCAACCTGATGCCTACCATGATGTATCTATAATGAGATTTGGGAAGCTCTATTCAAGTTGCTGACACTCTCTTCCTATATTTCTTCTGATCATATGGACTTGGTCACTTTTTTGCTTTTCCTTTGACCCTTCAGAAGCATGTGTCTATTCTAACTTTATTTTCAATGAGCTTTTATTTGTATTAAATTCATCCATTCTCTAGCTCGAAGTAGAGACTGTAGAGCCCCGCAGCTGCCTCTCAAGCCTGCTTTGGTCTGGCTCCCTTTCCCTGCTTTCCTGTGCCCTTTCGCTGTCACTCACTGCCACTGGCTTCTGAGTTCAGGCTATTCTAGAGAGAGGTTGTACAAAAAGCCTGTGGCCACACATCTTAGGCAATAAATACTCGAGTCAGCTTTTTCCCTCTCTTCCTTTACACAGAATTTTAATGAGGATAAATGCTGGCTTTAGCTGACCACCTAGAAAGGTTAGGTTTGTTTCTTTTCTACCTAGAATATTTTTGTGAGATCAGCATGGTGTACACCCTGATGCTGTCACGGCCAACCATCAATCCACATTCACATTCCTTCTCAGTCACTTCCTGTTAAGACCCCAGAAGGTTCCTAGAATAGTTCCCTAGAAGGCGTCATTCAGCCTGGGATAATTCTTTCCTACAAGATGTGATATAGTCATCATCAAGGAACTAATCTATGGAGTTATCAAATATGCAAGCAATAGTGACCTCATGTACCTGTTACCAGAGAAATAGTTTAGAAGACACACCTGTCAAAACCTTTTGTGATTTCTCCCTATTCACATCATGGTGTGCAAACACAAGTGAATGTAAGCTGGTTTATAAAATGGTCCCACTGTATCTATATTCTCATCCCTACCTCATCCTACTTCCATAAGCCATGCACTACACCTATACAAAGTTTCTCAGTGTTTCTTGGCCATGCTATATTTTATCACACCTAATCGTTTTAACATACAGTATTTCTATTTTCTCTGACAAAAATCATAGCCTCCTTTTAGGACTCACCTGTGGACTTTGCTTAAACAACTACTGTAATTTCATGTTCTCCACTTTAATATTTGTGTTATTATAATTATTTGTCTATTTTCTTTCTGTCAGCCCATGGAATCTCAGCCATGGAGAACAATTCTTTCCCATGAATCTTTTCTTCTGATTCCTGGCCCAAAGTAGCCTCTCAGCGAATGATTGATGGATGGATGGGCATTAGCATTCCAAGATTTTCCCCTGATGCACAACCAAAGTCCCACAAACATCTGCTCAGTAGAGTATGCCAGTATCTCATAATATGAGCATCCTGATGTGAGGAGACAGGCTGAACACTAATGAAAAAGTCATGTTGTTAGTTTGTTAAAGATGCATTTTCATAAGTTATGTGTGCCTTATAAAATAATGATGTTTAATGAAGGCCAGCACCCAAAAGTGGGTTGGATTATTATCTTTTAAAGAATTTGCAATTTGAACACATTTTGCTGAATCTATGAGTTTATTCTGCCATTCTCAAAACACTTAGAAAACCTGACAACAGTGATGAAGAGCTTCAGAGCCACCTGTGAGCTGATGCCCATCAAACATCACTCCAGAGATGCCCAGCACTCCCTTAGCATACCATCCATCAAGTCCATGGCACTTAGCCCTGACCACTGTGATGTGCTCATACTTTCTGTCTCCAAAACACTTAGAAACAATGCTGTAAAGTGCACATGTAAGGACCACCACTCTTACAAGGTAGGAGTTGCTTTGTAAGATTATCAGAAAAAAATCTGGAGTAAATGCCTTTAATTAGCTTTGATGTGATGCTTCTCTGAGAATGGGACTTACACTTCCTTATCTATAAAATGGGAAGAATCATGTTATATAGTTGACGAAAGACTGTAAAGCCTATGAAATCATAGTTATTACCTCAAAATATCTACCAATTTTCAATTCTTCAAGTCCCAAAGCCTCAGAGGTAGATGTCGGATCCACTCTCATGTGTCATAGGCAGTGATATGTACTTCCTTGCCCTGAGGAGATGGCATGCTCAATATATACTTGCTGAATAAATACCATGGCTTAGTGCCACAGTCAGAGATCGTCTTTTCCTTACATCCTAGAAGGCCCTAGCAGTACTTATGCTGTGCGTCTGTCATTCTCTCTTGCTAAAAAAGAGACAATATGCAAATGACAGACACAGCTCGTCATTACTGAACACACATTATTTCTAGGCTCTCTTTTGGGTCTCTCTATATTTTTAGCTTTCAACCTACCCATGTAACCTTTTATTAAAATTCTATAAATAAAAGTTAAATCTCACACTATAATGGGAATCACAAGATACTTAAGACCACATTTGAAGAGAAGCAGAGTCAGTATTCAAACTCAACACTGTAAACTCAGTCCATGAAATTGAAATGTGTGGACAAACTTTAACAAAACATGGTTTTAGCTAAAAAAATTTTCTAGTATTGGAAACACATGGTTGTGCAGGAGGCTCATAATATCCCCAATTAATCATGGCCAGAAGAGTTTCACCTGGCATATTATAAACAAACTGTCAAATATGCAAACAGAGAAAAAATTCTTAAAGTTGCAGAAGTGCCAAGTCACAATAATAATACATCCAGTTGATTGGCAGCAGATTTCTCAGCATGAACATTACAGGCCAGGAGGAAATAAAATGGCATATTCCAAAATCAAAGAATATTATACCCAATAAAGCTGTCCTTCGGGGATGAAGGAAAAATACTTTACAAGATATATAAAATCTAAGAGAACTCATTATGACCAGAACAACTTTACAGAAGATTCTTAAGACAATCTAGCATTCAGAATGGAATAAATGCAACTATGATTATTAAAACATAATAAACTATAAATATTACTAGTAAAAGATACATTAGAGATAAACAGAAAAGAATTAAGCCTGACCCATACAGTAAGCCAAGAGCCACAAAGATGAACAATAAGACATGGAGACTAAAACAAGATATATTCAAAATAAACAAAGAATTTAACAGAATGACAAGAATCACTCATTACATATCTCTCATAATTTTAAATATTAATGGACCAAATATCCCAAATAAAAAGATATAGACTGTTTTACTGTGTTAGTTACTTTTCTCATTTATATGAGCAAATAACTTGACAAGAAGCAGCATGAGGGAGGAATGGAAGGAGGGAAAGGGGACTTATCTTGGCACATAGTTTAAGGGCATGTAGTCCACTGTGGTGGAGAAGGCCTGACAGTGAGCGTTTCTTGTGGTGATGGGTCCATGAGATGACTTGTTTACATATCAGAAGATCAGGAGGCAGACAGCTGTGGCCAGAATTAGGCTAGACTATAACCATATTGGCATACTCCTAAAGCCATATATCTGTCTTCTAGTCACAGTCTAAGGGTTTTACAACCTCCCAAATAGTACCAGCAAGCTGGGGACCAACTTCTCAAATACAGGAGCCTGTGGAGGACATTGCACATGCAAGTCACAATGCAGAAAGAATGGCTATAAAAGCAAAATATCATGATACGATGTCTATAAGAAATTTACTTCTAAAGTAAACACATGAATATATGAAGTGAAAGGATGAAAAAGTACACGCCTTACCAAGCAAGACAGGAAGCTAGTAAATCAGACAAAGCAGAATTAAAGACAAGATCAATAAAAATAGAGTATATTCCTCTTATTCCTACCTATGCTTCTTTACAATTTTTCCTTCTTTAAAAAATTAATTTTCGCCGGGCAGTGGTAGCGCACGCCTTTAATCCCAGCACTCGGGAGGCAGAGGCAGGCGAATCTTTGTGAGTTCGAGGCCAGCCTGGGCTACCAAGTGAGCTCCAGGAAAGGCGCAAAGCTACGCAGAGAAACCCTGTCTCGAAAAAAAACAAATTAATTTTCAAATAGTGTTTGTATTTATACTGTATTGTGCTCTAGATCATGTTAATCTAAAAATCCAAGATGATAATAAGGTTTTATCCCATGCACATGCATACTCAAGACTCAAAATTCATAAATACAAGGAAGGATAGTTTGAATACCTTATAAAAATAAAATGCTGATCTTTATAAAATATTCTTAGAAATAGATGAATTACTCCTTGGTTTCACTTAACTTCATTTATGAAAAGTGTTGTAAAAAGTTTAATATCGGTTACATGTAAATATGCATTGAATGAATGTTGATAACATTTCTGAAAAGCATTATTTAAAAGATTTATTTTTGTTTTATGTGTATGTGCATTGCTTGCATGTGTACCTGTGCACCATATGTGTGCATCATGCCCAAGGAGTCTCGAAGAGGGTGTTGGATCCTCTAGAACTGGTGTTGCAGACAGTTGTGAAGTTACATGTGAACACTGAGAACCAATCCTGGGTACTCTGCAAGATCAGCAAGTGCTTTCAATCACTCCAACCCTTCAAAACTGTTTCTGGAAAAAAAAAAAAAAACGGACATGTTACTTTTAAACCAGAAATTAAAGAGGAATAACTGAATAGGAGGTGATGTGCCTGTGCAGTTCTTTAATGACCATCCAAAGTCATCTCAAATGGAAAATGCTTAGAAAACAAATTAATTTATTGTCGTAGAAAAACAAATCTTAGCAACTGAGCGAGAAGTCCACTGTCAAAAGCCTGTAGCTATTATCACATTGATTAGTGAAATCATGAGTTCTTTAGAAAACTAATACAACATAGGAAAATATTGAGAATTATTCCACATTAGCACAAATTACCAAGGCTCATTAATGAAACTCACTGTCCAACATCACTCAAAAGTAAACACACATGCACTACTCAAAAATATATAAAATATATACATAACTTAAAAAATTCCCAATGGCTAAAATATTGAAAGTCTATAGAAAAAGAGAACAAAATAAACCAAAATGTTAACATAGTTTACAGAAACTAGAAAAATGAGTATGCTAATGGAATGATGGTATAATGGTGCCTCACTGGCAATTAGGGAAGTTATTTGATTGTTTTTATTTGTGTGTATGTAAGTGTGTCTCTGTGAATGCCAGTGTGCTTGTGGAGGCCAAAGAGGATACCAGGTCTCCTGGAACTGTAGTTATAGAAGCTTATAGGCCACACAACTGGGTGCTGAGAATTTAACTCCAGTCCCTTGAAAGAGCATCAAGTTCTCTTGACCACAGAGCTATCTCTTCAGCCCCCATAGGAACTTTCAGTAAATATGACATGGGGTTTCTTTTTCACATGCAGTGTGGTGACAAAACTTAGAATTTTTGAAAATAAGAAATGTTAACAAGTTATAGAGTAACTGAAATTAAAACCTGTAAGGTTTCAACTGCTGGTTAATTCAGATGCATTTTAGGGGGTATTTCCTGGTTGATTCTAGGCCCCTCCTCACATATTCTTGAACTAAACTCTTCTACTGTAGTAAGACCCTTGAGAAACTCAATGCGTATACAAAGAACATGTGACAGCCTTAGTCACAGCTTTTGATTAATATTGTAACATCTGATACCTGAATTTCCATGAAAGAGGAGATAAAAGCAGTAAATAACACTGTAAATGCACAAGTTAGGCTTATCCATTTTAAGGTGGGTAAATGTCAAAACAACACTGAGTGAAAGAGTGGGTTATAAAATTATGTGGGCAACATGACCCCAGGGTGCCATTTTAGAGATGCAAAGCAAATGGGAGCAGGGAGATGGGGGTGGGGTGGGCAGCCTAAACTGACTCCTTATGAAAATGCCCCAACCTGCTGTAAACTGACTAAAAGGAAAAATCATAAAATGTAGATCCACTTTTGAAGGGATGTCAAGTAAAGAGTAGGTGAGAATGCAGACTAGAGGTAGAGATGGTTAGGCTGTGCTTAAGTGTCTTGTTATTTCTACTTTGCACTGGAATCAGTGGTTGTTTTTTTGTGATAGCAAATGACCAGTCAGGTCTAAACATGGGCACAGGCCCAGACAAAACATGTTGCTCTGTCTCAAGAGACATTTGGGAACAATATAAGTGGGGTTTTGTGTGTGTGTGTGTGTGTGTGTGTGTGTGTGTGTGTGTGTGTGTGTATGTGTGTGTGTGTGTGTGTGTGTGTGTGCATTCACCATCATAAACACAATTTTGCATCATGGCTTTTCACTAAGCATCAACACCTCCTATTACAATGAATTAATCCTCAAAATATCTAATTAAACAAATAGTACAGACCTTCCCAGATATAAATCATAGTTTGTTTAACTGAAGTTATCTTGCTAGTAGATCATAATATACATGGGACTATAGAACAGGTTAATTCTAGAAAGATGTAATTGGGTAGGTTTATACTAAGGTCTTCAGCCGTATTGATAGTGATTAATCTATGTAACTAGCTAATGTCTAGTTTTGTTGTTATTTTATATTTTATGTTGTTGATTATTTAACATCTCATTAAAAAGTACAGACTATGTAAATATGAACAAGAAAGAATTGCTAATTTTTTAATTGCTCTTGTGTTTATTAAAATTAACCCCCAAACTCCTGAGTATTCCCAAATGACTGATGAATATATTGTTAAACTTTGTCTTTGATGTATAAGGAGAGGCAGCAAGTGCATGTAGCCAGCAATCAGTGTGAACTGACATTCTCCCTGAAAAGCCTGGGGACCAGGGGCTAATTAATGTGTTGGTACTTTTGTTGAATGACAAACTCTATTGGCCCTCCAGGTGTGATCCAGGAGGACCCTAGGTAATTGTGTAGTGTTGGTAAATGCACGACTAGTTATGTCTTGTTTGCAATTATAGATCATAAGCCATAATGGATGCCTTTTAGAAACTGTATTCATAAATGTGCAGAGAACAGTGGCTATATTCAGTAAACACCATAAATAATCATGCTGCGGTGGAGTGCAGAATCCAAATGCAATTTAGATGTGCTCTGTGGAATTGGGAAAGTGTTTTCTTAACACAGAACAGGGCAAATTTCCACTTCTCTTCTTTAGTGGAATTGTGTGGAAAGATGAAGGAAAACTCTGTTGAGTCCCTTTTCCTGTTCTCGATCTTTCCCTATGAACACATTCTCTGACGGTGTTAAAAAAAAAATAAGCATTTCATGTGGGCTATGTCTGAGCACAATTTGAAGGGACACATTGCAAACTGTTTGCTTGTGCCCAGATCTCCCCATGTCGTGATCTAATGTGTCAGAACGTACGTCATTTGTGTTATGAATTTTTGGAGAATGAGAAAGTATACCTGCAGTTGTGGGCCACCCCTACCCCATTCTTCCCTACATTGAGCTCTTAAGCCCCCTCAGGAATTTCTTATTCTTTCCCTACCCACCCTCTCTATTAACTGTGCTTTGACCACCTTGCCCTATGCTTCCCCTTTATTATGTGACCTGCCATCTTCAAAACCACTTGTTTGTGCCTGATCTCTGAGCTGATCCCACGAGACTATTTTTCTCTTGGTTTTAAGGATAGATTTGATGTGTCTTTGTTATTTCCATGATTAGACTTGTAATAGTCTTAGAGATTGGAAGCATATCAGCATGTCATATCCTTCCAGCTGTAGTCATTGGTGCTTCTAGCTCTTCATCTGTAGGTATTTAAAATTAATAATAACAATAATGATATTTATAGGATCGGGTCATTGAGAAAATGAAGTATGCTAACTTTTGGCATACTTAAAAGTGAGCTTGGCAGACTGAGTATAGAAATATTCTCACTGTTAATATCAAGAGGATATAACAGACACAGCATCCACCATAACAATCTCTTCCTTTTGCTAACCATTCAGTCTCGCTTCCTACAACTTTCTTACCTGTCATTCTGTTCTACAGTGAGATACGACTTAGCTTAATTCATCTCCTCGAGGTTAGACAAAGCCTTTCTCTGGGAGCCATAGTGATAAAGATAGATACAGTCCCAGCCCTAACAGGACCTCCATTCCAATGAGAAAGACACAACAGACAGTGGGGATTGTATTGCATACTGGTGGATGTTATGAAGAAAACAAAGCAGGGCAGAGCAAAGGTGAAGCTACCTAAGACTGATTGCTCATGAAAGTCTTTCAGATCATGACGTTTGAGTTGAGGGCTCTATAGTGAAGGGTTATGGTTGTGTCTATTAAGGACATGTTATGGAAAGTGAACAGTTAGTACAAGGGCTGAAAGAATCATGATGGATCTAAGCAAGTCTGATGGTGGATCTGACTAGTGTGTCTACACCAGCATGAATTGTACATCATAGAGACATTGAAGTTCAACTCAAAGCTACTATTAAAGCCCAGATGAGAAGGGACTTCTGTATTGGAAAATGGAAGTTTAAAATACCATATTGTATGAAATACAAAGCTGTATTATAATGAGGTAAAAAAAAATTAGAAGGAGCCTGTCCGGTGAGCTGGCACTGGAACCTGAATCCATCTGTACTTTGTGGCCTGTTTGGTGTTACCTTGTGGCCATTGCCCTCAAACCCCAAAAGCATGCTGTGGAGTCTTCTATCCTCGTGGGCTGATGGCTGCTTGTACGAAACAGTACCAGAACTTGAGCTAAAAAGCGTGTGGGTCACACACACCATTGGCGTTCTTAAGAGCAGCCTGTCTCCTGGTTAATGCAAACCTTGCCTTCTTTTTCTCTCTACCACTTCAAATGCATGCAAGCACTATTTGAGAATAAGAGAGAGCCATAGAATGAGAGGCAGCAATTTCTCAGAAGCCACTGTACTGTACCCATGCCTCCAGGAACTTGTCACACCAGATTCTCCTGCATGCTTCATTATTAAAGAGGGTAACATTGCAGCTTTAGTTTTATATTCAATGAATTTGGTGGATAATGATATTATAAACCTGTCTGACATTTTAATTTTCTGTATGTCTATTCTCCTCATGAAAATAGCTTCTACCTTCAAAGAGGTAAAAAGCTATCTTATTCAGCCTTATCTCCCTAAAATCTCAGGAAGAAAAGAAAATTTGTATCAGTCTATTACACATTACCAGTGTGTGTTTCACTTAATAGTCACAGGTATTTATAGATCAAGGCTTATTATCTTTTAATTGCTTATTATTTACTTATGTAGTTCTATGTGAATGTATGCCAATGCATGAGCATGCATGTGTGAATGTGGGTGCACATGTATGTGCCTGTATGTGGAGGCATGGATCAACCTCAGGTATTCTTCCTCAGTATTCTGCCTTGTATTTTTGAGATGATCTCTCACTGGCCTGGAACTCACTGATTCATGTAGGCTTGATAGCCAGAGAGTTCCAGGAATCTGCCTATGTCTCTTAATTCTGGGATTACAAGCACATGAAACATGTCCAGTTTGTGTATGAGATATCAGGGTTGAATTCAAGTCTTCATGCTTGCAAGCCAAGCAGTTTATCAATTAACTGTCTTCCCGACCCACAGTTTGTTATCTTTAGGTTGAAGTTGAGAAGACCAGAATCAAAAATGCAAAGGCAGTAAAGGACAGCTCTGTGAATGTATCCCCCAAACTTTCTGAAAATAAAACCTGTATTACTAGAAAAAGTAATTGGAATGGATAGAAGGCAGCAAAGTCCATTCACATGATGTCACCTGACCAGCCCTGCCTTAAATCCTCAAGCATTGCCTACTGTGGAGCTACTGCTTCAAGGCTTGGTTGATGGGTCATATATAACAAGTAGTTCTGGGTCATTTTAGAATCAGAAACTTAATTTAATGGCACTGGTTTGTCTAATCAAAAGAAGTATTCAAGCTGACTGAACACTAATTTATCCTCAAGCAGTCATACCACCATTAGTTAAAGTCTGGGACCCCAGGCCGCCCGACTGAAGCTTTGCAGGGGAGGTGTTTGCCGATGACAATCAGCCTATCCCTGCTGTTCAATTAGGTTTTGATTTGTAATTCCCAACCCTCTAGCACAATTTTACTCAGTGAATTGTAGTCAACACCATAGGAAAGATTAATGCCTGTGAAATAATATTTGAGTAATCAGAATGGAAGTTACATACAAACTGTTCCCTCTAGTAAGGGTATTCGATTTTATCCAGCAGTAATATGGAGCTGAGCCCTTGCAAAGAAATCTTTGCTATGGGTATGTCTAGGTTTGTACACATGTGAACATGCACTATTCATGACTTTTTACACTTTTAGTGTGTGTGAATACCACATATAAGTAGTACCTTGGTGCTCAGAATAGGGCATCAGATGTCCAGTAGCTGGAGTTGTAAGCTGTTGTGAGGTGCCATGTGGGTGTTCGGAACTAAACTCACTTCCTTTGGAAGAGTGCCAAGTGCTCTTAACTGCTGAAAATTATCTCCGGCCTCAGTCACCATTGGTGACTGACAAGCAAAGCTTATGTGCCCTTCCCTGATCACCACAACCCTATTTTTTCTAGTTTTACTACTCTACTTAAAGACATGGATCTTTTCCAACTTTACGAAATGTGGGTTGTAAAGACTGAGAAGGAATACCTGTAAGGGGAGGGGACACTGTCCTAAACATGGGCCGTGTTCCAATCAGGTAGGTGCTGTTACATGATTAAGTTAAAATGGGAAGTGCTTAGTTTTGTGATAAGAGGACTGCTCAGTATGGCCTCTGAACACAGATCAATAATCAATTGCAGAACATGTATATATGGTGATAAAGTAATCATTCTGTCTTTCTTTCTAATGAAGAGATCAAGATAATATCTGGTTCTATAGCTAGTAAAAGGTTGGACAAAAGTTCAGACTTGGTTGGGGTTGTGTCTAGAACACATCTTAAGCCTGATACTCTTTCAGTGAGTATACAAGAGTGATGAAGGGATATCATGTACTGGTGGATGCAGAAAACCCAGGACTGGACACAATGATCTTGGATTGAAAGGGTACAATTTCTTATTTTATTCATCTTCTGAAAAATAAGGACATAAGTCTTTACTAAAATATTAATTTTAATGATATACCATTTATAAATGGTCTTTAATTGTAAATGATTGTTCTGACAATGACAATTAGTTAGCATAGAAAAATAATACATGATTAAAAGTGGGACGTTCTGAATCAATTAATTAGGTTCCATCATTTTGTAAATTTTAAAAGTAATATATTTGAGATATCAGTTTTATTAGTCTAAAAGATAAAATGTAATTAGCATTATTAAATTAAATTGTTAATTAAATTATTTGGCATGATTTTTTACTTAAACTTTTATGTTCATTTATTATATAAAACTACTCACAATGAAGCTGCAATCTACAAATTGCTATCACAAAAGAGGGATAGACCCAGAATGTTTAGGAGTTTACTTTCCGTGTTGATGTCAGGGCAAATATTATAACCTTAGATATTTAAACTTGCCAAACATGAGTGAAATGTGCCAGTACAGGCGGCACTACAGTGGAGGTCCAGGCACCATTTAAATGTGGCATATGTTTCTCCTCACCCACTGTTGTTATGTTACAGTCAAGGTGTGGGTTGCCAGATCTTCTTTGTCTCCCTTCTCTGTGTCTCTGCCTGTCTTCCTCCATCCCTCCCCGCCTCTTCCCCCCATGTGTATGTGCACATACGTCTATCTTTTTATCGCTTTCCTGTTCTGGATCTTGCTTTCTTGTAGGAGTACTGAGTTTCTGTACAATATCTTCAGGTTCTTTATATTTCTAAAGATTGAAGATGATATTAGATTGAGGATCTAGCAACGAAATGAAATCTTTGTAAATGATTCCTCCACAATCCATGTTAGCACAAACCATTCAGTGTTTTCTCCCTACAGTTTGCTTTAATAATGCTTTAGATATTTGCAGCATTTTTACACAGTGACCATCATGGAGACCACAGTGATCTTCCTGTGTCTCTAGATCATGATCTGTGTCTCTAGTCCATTCTGAAAGTCTGTCTGTGGTACAAGCAGGGAGAAGCATGGACAGCAATAGTGTAGAATGCTGCTGAGACAGAAAGGGGAGAGCACAGTTGAAATATAGCAGCTGCCATATAAAGCATTACCTCACTGTAGGTTCCCATTTCCTGTCTTCTTTGCTTTATGTCTCCAAATTCCTGAAAAAGTGACAGTTTAGGACACAGCAAAATCCCAGAGATTGGAAGGAGGCTTGTGCTCTAAGAACTCACCTGTGGTCCCATAGTTTTATCTCTGGGACTTAGTCACATTAAATATTTAAAAATTATTTATTTCTGAGAGTATAATATGATCACATCATTCTCACCTTCCATTTTCCTCCCACCAAAGCATCTTTTTTTTTTTTTTTTTTTTTTTTTTTTTTTTTTTTTTTTTTTTTTTTTTTTTTTTTTTTTTTTTTTTTTTTTTGGTTTTCGAGACAGGGTTTCTCTGTGTAGCTTTGCGCCTTTCCTGGAACTCACTTGGTCAGCCCAGGCTGGCCTCGAACTCACAAAGATCCACCTGCCTCTGCCTCCCGAGTGCTGGGATTAAAGGCGTGCGCCACCACCGCCCGGCCATCACCAAAGCATCTTTACACACATTCTTACTCTCTTTCAAACTGTTGACCTAAATATTTGCAAATACATAAATACAACCTGCTCAGTCTGTATAATGTTACTTGTATGCATGTTTCCAGGGCTGACCATCTGGAATTGGATAACCAATTTTCCTTCCTTGGGGAAGACTGTTTCTCCTGCTCTCAGAATTCCTCAATTGCCCTAGTTCTTTATGTAGGGCCAAGTTTTGAGCCCCTGCCCCTTATCCAAGTTAACAAGTCTATTGGTGTTATCCTTGACATTTACATTGGAAGCGAGTATTTGAGCTCAGGAGTGCTTGATTCTCTTGGGGATTAGCTCCACATAGACTGGATCAGGCAGTACACAGGCTGAAGGTTCAAACAGTGTTAGCCAAGATGGATCTGACTGCCTGGCCTCCTTTCATGACAGGTCTCATCTAAAATACTCCTTCAGTGACCCTGTTGTCTGACTTTGATTTCAAAGGTATAACCTTACCTGGAGACTGTGAGCAGAAAATTGGCACCTGCAGCTCGTTTCACTATAGTTTGGAGAGGGAAGCAATTGAAGTTCCACTGAGCTGGACGAGCAGCTAGCTTCCCGTAGAGCCAGCTCTGGAAGGCTTCTTAGCCATCTTGTACTTTCTTCAGGGTTGTTGGCCTGATGTTTCCCCCAGAGAGGAATATGTAACCACGTGTGCCTCCCTTCAGACTCCGTGAGGTCCTCAAGTGTAAAGGCCAGCCAGAGGCTTAGTCATTTCTGACTTCACAGGGGAAAAGTTGGGGGACAAATGAAGCAACATTGCACAGTAAAGGAACAGAGTATATGACATTGGACCCAATACTTTTTTATAGAATAATACTCAAGTTTTCTGACCTACAGAACAGAGACGTGAACAGCACTCCTCAGTTTTGTCATAGGGACTAAAACTTCATCCTGGAGTATTTTACAGGCCTTGAAGACATGTTCTTTCTTTTCTTTATTTGTATTTTCAGTATCTAGGCAAGTCCCTTGGAATACATTAGGGGATAAATGGCTGTGTGTGCAGAAGTGACAAAGAATCTCTCCATCTACATTTTAATGTGTCTATCTGTTTTCCTTCACTACTCTTTAAATTGCTGTTGAACTAATTGGAGTATGCAGTATTATGTACTTGTCCATCCATCCACCTAATCTTGGGCTAATTACTTTTCTTTTGGGTCCTCAGTTTTCCTCCATGTGAATCGGTTAGTGGGTTCAGTTTTCAAAGAAGAGTTTGTGTTAGACAGAAATATATTTCATGCATCCTTCACCATGTGGTCTTGGTGCTATTTTTGAAACAATGGGTACAAACAACATTCTAAAAGCAACATTGAACAAGGGAACCTTCAGCTGCTATGGGAGTGATCTTCATTAGGGACTCAGCATGACATTGCCTGGAGGTGTATCCTTCATGCTCCATTTATTACAGTGTCTAGGTCATACACTTGAAAGGAGCTGTTGGTTCTACAGAGGTACAGCCCAAAGTAGTGACTCATCTCTACAGGATCCCACTTCCTGTAGCCCAGTTTCTCAGGATGCTGTCCCCTCTAGATGCCTACGTTGGTCCTCATGGTATGTGGTTAAACTGATCTAAGAAGTGACACACTGCCTTGGAGTACACTTGTAGTTACTCGGCCCTAGTCCAGCCTTGCTGAGTCTCCAATGCTGACTCGTGGCCAGCCTTGGTTCTAGATCCTTCTGAGCTGTGTCACTCCTGCAAAGACATTTTAAGCAGGGGCACCAGAGATTCTGTGTAGCTGTGCCCGGTACAGCCACAGGAGAGCCCTTTGGACTCTTTCAAGAGTGAATTCAGATTTCCAAATTTCTTTTCCAACTCACCTAAGAGAAAAAGACACTTTTATTTCATCCTTTCTAAGTCACAAATTACAAAACTTTTTGATTTTGACAAATAGAGGCTTTTACTTTTTCCCCCTCAAAATAACTTTTTCATTATGATGGCGACTTGTCTGGCACTGTACAACATAAAAGGATTTTTCTCTGGGCGTAATCTACTGGTGACAGATATATGGCGGCGCTTTCTAAACTCCTGACTCAAATTCTTCATTTTTCAGGGGGGCTGAAGTCTCTCTGTTTTGTTTGGAGGTAAATTATCTTATTTATCATGTCTGCATAAATACCACCAAGATGAATAATGCAAGCTATTGGAATAATCAGAGTAAAAAATGTGGACTTGTCTTTAAAGGGACAGGTTTAACATCTTGCCTGAATAAATTAAAAGAGGGGTTGAGTAAGAAAATAAAGTATCTCCCAGGACAGTTTCACTAGCATCTCACCCAAGAATTCTCAAGTCCATAAAGACACTCAGACAGACTTTTATCACTTCTGTGACAAAATTCTTCACATCAGCAACTTAGGGAGGGAAAGTTTGTTTTGTTCACAGTTTAAGGGGACAGTCCATCGTGGTGGGGATGGCATGGGGGCAGGAGTGTACGGCAGCTGCTCACAGGGTATCACCCACAGTCCGGAAGCAGAGAGAGAAAGGAAGGTTGCTCCTCCACTGGCTTTCTCTTTTCATTCAATCCAGCACAAGCCATGGGATGGTGCTGGCAACATCTAGGGTGCTTCTTCCTGCCTCAATTAACCCCATCTAGCAATTCCTTCACAGGCATGTGCAGACATTTGTCTCCAAGCTGATCCTAGATCCTGACAAGCTGATGAGGAATATTAGTCATTACATTATTAGTCATTCTATGAAGAATGTAATGACATGGAGGAAAGCACAACATAGCCATGTACCACGTTTCTGATCTACAGTTTGATGCAGGGGCAGCATGAAGTATAAAGGCAGACAGTGGCTTATGACATTTGGGGATCAGAAAAATATGGTAGCAGATAGATTCACAGGATCAACTCTCTGATCTATTTCTGGCTCGTTTTCCTAGCCTATGAAATGGAAATAAGAAGAAATTGTGAGACGTTATAGTCTTTAATTGGCCCTGAAGATGACATGAGATTTTACAATATGTAGCTCAAGGTTTGAGTCTACAGCTCATTGATGTCGAGGGATAATTTTGTGTGTCTGCTTTTACTGGACTCTATCCCACAGTTCTGAGATGGTTGTACCTCTAGGCACCATTGTCTTCTTTGAGCTGGTGAAAAAGAGCAAGCATGACAGAATTCTGTCATTACTTCATGAAAGTCAACCCTGCTTCCAACACCATACCCAGCCAACTTTCTTCTGTCTCTCATTAGCTAGAACTTGGTCACATGTCCCTAACTAGACAAATCACTAGGAAAAGGAGAGGTATCTTTATCTCAAAGTATGATCCCCAAGATAATCCTGATAAGCTTAATAAAATGTCTGTAAGTGCCCTTAACCCAGGAATCTCTGCTTTTGTAGTTGTGACTAGGTTGTATTCATTTATAATATGTTCATTGCTAGTACTATTTTTACTAGAACTTAACAAATTCAGAAAAGTTAGGCTGAAATCCTAGATTTGTTTCAATATGTTGTTAAGAATTAGTGTTAGTCTAGAAGTTACTTGATGAAGAGTTTCTGTCTTGTAGCCATGCTAATGTGGTGATGAACTTAGTTAAGATATGGAACAATAATTTTTTATTAATTTAAAATTATTAGCCAGGCGGTGGTGGTGTACGCCTTTAATCTGAGCACTTGGGAGGCAGAGGCAGGCGGAGTTTAAGGCCATCTGTGAGTTTAAGGCCATCCTGGTCTACAGAGCGAGTTCCAGGAAAGGCGCAAAACTACAGAGAGAAACCCTGTCTCGAAAAACCCAAAATAAATAAATAAATAAATTAATTAATGAAAGAAAGAAGATATGGAACAAGCCTAAATTCTGGAAATAATAGCTGATAGTGTTGATCCCACAAGATCCAATGCCCCTATGCCCTTCCATTTTTGTGAGGTTATTTTTCTTCTTAGAGAAAATGAGCTAAGCACGTTGAAGTTATCACTTGCAACTGGAAAACAAGGATAAGAAACCATGTGAGCACTTAACATTCAAATAATCAAAGTGACTATTCTCCACTTTTGAAGCAAGATATTTTGTTGTACATTATCCAGTATTACTCATCCAAGTGTGAGATTTTCCTAGTCTAACTTGTGGAAGCATGAATGATTTTTTATTTTTGTCCAACAGCAAACACTATCGCCTCCAATCTAGAGATCTTCCCTCAGTTTGGAGTATTTCCTCAAGTTCCCTTATTAACATTCTACTGAATATCTGAGTTGTGTTATCCATGTAAGGACTTAAGAATTATATTTTTGTCCACTTGTCTGCGCAGCAAGCTCTAGTTGCCATGTCTTCCTAAGCTCTCTACCTGACATTCTTAGATCCAGGTTCATCTCCTTGCCCTCTTGATGTGAGCACTGTGCCAACTGCCCATCCTATTCAGTGTTTCAGCACTCATGCTTGAAAACACTTCTTATATACAATACTTTGATTTGCTCTTTCCTGCAGTTGAGATGGTATGTATACTCCTGGTTACTCTACCTTGGTTGATATAATTTCATTATTCATCGGAGTATTGTTTTTTTCTTTAAGTTCTTAAAATGTTTTCCTTAAAGTTCTGTCTGATTGAATGTGACTTCTAAGTAGGTGTGTATTTGGTTTCTCTTAACCATTCCTCTTATATAATCGTATCTTCCCCTATCTTCATCTCTTTAGTAATTTATTATGTATTGAAATTGTGTTGCTTATTTATAGAAGTAACAATTTTGTGTGAATTTCCTTACATCAAGCAGTTAATTTCCCTGAATGAGAGAGCTAGGGAGGCCCACGGAGATCCACAAAGATACCCCCACAAAAGACTGCTGGCAACGGTCGAGAGACAGCAGGAACTGACCTACTCTGGTGATGGGATGACCAGACACCCTGATAGTTGTGCCATAAACCCCATCCAAGGACTGAGGAATCTGGATGCAGACATCCATGGCTGGGCCCCTGGTGGAGCACTGGGAGTCTAATTAGTGAGAAAGAAGAGGGTTTATATGAGCGAGAATTGTTGAAGCCAAGGTTGGATAAAGCACAGGGACAAACAACCAAATGAATGGAAGCACAGGATCTATGAACCAAAGGCTGAGGGGCCCCCAACTGGATCAGGCCCCCTGAATGGGTGAGACAGTCATTTGGCTTGATCTGTTTGGGAGGCAGCTGTGCGTTGGTGCCAGGTCCTGGGCTCGATGCATGAGTTGGCTGTTTGAATCCTGGGACTTATGCAGGGACGCTTGGCTCGGTCTGGGAGGGGGGGACTGGACCTGCCTGGACTGAGTCTACCAGGTCGACCCTGGTCCTCGGGGGAGACCTTGATCTGGAGGAGGTGGGAATGGGGGGTGGGCTGGGGGGAGGGGGAGGGGGGAGAGAGGGGGGAAACAGGGGAATCTGTGGCTATTATGTTGAACTGAATGGTGTTGTAAAATAAATTAAAAAAAGAATAAATAAATAAAGCTGGGGAAAAAAAAAAGAAAACTCTAAATTCTGCTCTCTCTTTCAACTCTTTTACCTGGAAACGTGCTAACAGTGAGTTGACTCACCTTTAGGTTAGCAATGTACCTTAACATTGGGAGGTGATGAGATGAAATGTGCTGGAAACTGTATGGGATATGGTTATTAGTGTGACCTGGGGAGTAAACAGACATTGTTTGGGTCCACATTATAGTACTATCCAGATATTTTGCCACTGCAATATTATTACACATTTAAGGGTACAATTTCAAATTATCCATTAAGTATTCTGTAGATCAAATAAAGCAGTAAATATATAACACTTGTCAGAAAACCTGAAACATATTAAATTATTAATAAGCTCAGACTTTCTTCTCTTTGACAAAAAATCCCAAGAAATAGAATATATCATAAAACATAATTGAATTTAGAGCTAAATAGAGTGATAGAGCTGTTAAACATTACAAGATTTGAAGATAAGAAAGGATTCCTCAAATTAAAGCCAGTGTTTGGTTTTTAAGTTAGGAACAATTATTTGCATGAAATGAAATTGGGTATGAAATGTACCTGCTTAAATCAACATTTCAGTGTAGTTTTATAGTAAAAGCCTTTGATCAACACAGACAAATGGTAGTGAAATTTGGGTCACTTCTTTATACTTTGAACAGGTAAATTTATAAAAGGTAGATCATTTGTCATAGAACACTGTGATATGAAAAGAAACACAAGCTACAGGATTTTCAGTTTCTAAGACCTCTAGTGTCCATGGTGGTAGCACTCCTAGGTCTAAATAGCAAGAATGAACAGCTGTTCGTGTCACCTTAGTTCATCAATGGCTTGTCACCTGGTCTGACTGGAAGAATCTGCATGGACACCTGGTGTTCAGTAGAGTAATGGATGAAAATGTTGGTTGAATTAAGTATTTGATTTTTATACAAATGAAAGAATTAATGTATTAACTTGGAAAATAACTTAGCCAAGCTGACTCAATGATCTCATGCCTGATCAGCTGCTATTTGTTAGTTAAACCTCTCTGGGGTATGGGTTTTAGATTAGTGTGCTGTTGCTGTGGATTAGAGAAGGCAATCACTGAAAGGTCATCCTGTGACTATGACTGCACTCATCCAGGTCTGAGAGAACAAGGCCCCCAGGTGGAATGTTGGCAGCAGACCTGGAGAAAAATGAGTCAATACAAGGCAACTTCTGAAGCCACCCCAGAAATGAATTTCCTGTGGCATTCCTCCCCTCTTCTTTTTCACTTCTTTCCTTCCATCAGCAAATGTCCATTACTGCCCATTAAGTTCTAGGTTCCACTCTGCCTTCATGTTACATTAAGGGGTAGTGCTAGTGAGAAAACAAAGAAAGAGAAATAATAACACATATATCATATAAAGTCTGCTAGATAACCATAGGCAAAAATGGAGATAAACATGCATGCAAGAAGGGAACATGGATGTGCCTGGTTAGGGGGAGCTGAAATTTTGTATATGGTGGCAACAGAAAGTCACACTGAAATGATGCTTATTTGAGTTAAGGACCAAGATAGCTGAAAGCCTCTTGCTGGTCTTTATTTCATTGATGACCATAAGAGATAAGAGATAAGAAAAGGTTCTCACAAAGAAAATGCATTTACTCGAAGCATGTGTGCTTGTGTATGATTATTCCCCAGCAAGACTGATATTGGTACATGGTTTCCAGTATTTCAGGGCCTTTAGAAGTATTATGTCAGGAAGTTCTGCTGTTATGAAAGGTTAATGTAGATCCTGAGAGAATGGCTAAGTATTATGAGAGTTCATTGCAAAACAAACCTGGCACTTTCATCTGGACTCCCTTGAGTTATTTGTCATTTACACAGGTCTACTAATGTACTCTTCTGTTGAGTGTGGATCAGCTCATAGCCCTGACCAAAGCAAAGCCCTGCTATCACTGTGATCTTAGACAGGTAGAACTGCAAATAAAATAAATATCAATCTTCAAAAATGGCTCAATGTCAAATATGTTAATGGCAGCAGAAAATGGACTAAGTCACATGAATGTTAAATCTTTGAACAAATGATTTTGAAATAAAGATGCCTCAGAGGTTAGCTAATCTGTAGAAGTTGTAAGCATATGTTAGAATTTGTGTTAGTTCTATCTATCTAGCTATCCATCTGTCCATCCATCCCATTAACTCCATCTCCCTCCCTCCATCCATCCTGCCATCCATCCATCCACTGCAAAGGTTCTCCAGACTAAATGAGAAAATTATGGAAAACTGGTATGTCTGTTTAAAGAACAAACAGACCAAGAGAAGGCCTCAGGGATAATGTTGGAAGGGCCAAGTCAGAGAGATTGACTCCCTGGCATACAATCAGTTAGGAAAGAGATTGACAAACAGCAGAAAGCCATACATTCATGAGCACTATTTCTCATCTCAGATTTTAGTTTAATGAATTAAATGATGATGTTACTTAGGACTAACAAAAAAATGAACATTTTGAAACATTTCTGAGCCCGCTCACCCCTTATTCTGGTTTTGTATGAGAGTCAAACACAATCCTATATAATAAAAGAACTTCTGGAGATATCACCTTCCCTGATTTCAAGCTGTACTACAGAGCTGTGGTAGTAGAAATTGCATGGTGTTAGCATAAAAACAGACACGTTGATCAATGGAATTGAATCTAAAATCCAGATGAAAATCCACATACCTACTAACACCTGATTTTTCATTAAAAAAAAAAAACAGGAACAAATAGTGGAAAAAAAGAAAGCAACAAATGGTGCTGCTCTAACTGGATGTCTCATGTAGAAGAATGCAAATAGATCCATATCTATCGCCCTGCACAAAACTCAAGTCCAAGTGGATCTAAGACCTCAACATAAAACCAGATACACTGAAACTGATAGAAAAGAAAGTGGGGAATAGCCTTGAACACATTGGAGCAGGAGACAACTTCCTAAACAGTACACCAATAGTGTAGACACAAAGATAACATTTAATGAACGGGACCTCATGAAACTGAAAAGCTTCTGTAAGGCAAAGGACACTATCAACAGGACAAAAAGGCAGCCTACAGGGTTGGAAAACATTTTCACCAACTCTACATCTGACAGAGAGCTAATATCAATATATATATATATATATATATATATATATATATATATATCCAAAAAACTATGTATCAACAAGCTAATCCAATTTTTAAAATGAGGTATAAATCTAAACAGAGAATCCTCAACATAGGAAACCAAAATGGATGAGAAACAGTTAAAGAAATGTTCAACATCCTTATCCATCATGGGAATTCAAATGAAAATGACTTTGGGATTCCATATTATACCTGTTAAAATGGCTAACATCAAAAACACAAGCGACAGCTCATGATGGAGAGGAGGTGGAGCAAGGAGAACACTCCTCCACTGTTGGTGGGAGTGCAAACTTGTACAGCCACTTTGGAAATCAATATTACAGTTTCTCAGAAAATTAGGAATGATCTACCCCAAGACCCAGCTATACCACTCCTAGGCATATACCCAAAGTATGTTCCATCCTATCACCAGGACACTTGCTCAACTATGTTCATTTCAGCTTTACTCATAATATCCAAAAAGTGGAAACAACCTAGATGTTCCTCAACCAAAGAATGGATAAATAAAATGTACACTTGCATAAATGGAATATTACTCAGCTGTTAAAAACAGTGACATCATGAAATATGCAGCAAATGGATGGAATTTCCTAAAGATGCCATCACCCCCAGAAATCAGAAAGTAAATTAAAGAACACAACACCCACATTCCCAAGAAGTGGGATGGGTGGTTTTTGGTCTTTCAAGGGGTTATGGATATTTATCATTGTTTAGAGTGCTTAGTTACTAGTTGTTATTGGTAATGATCAGGAAAAAGTTGAACAAAGGAGATTAGATTCACGGTTCTTGTTTTGAAAAAAAAAAAGAAAAAGGGGGATATAGAAATAGGATGTAAAGGTAGATTATTGAATCTACTTTTCAACCCAAAAAGCAACTAATAATTTTAAATATTTTATATTGATATGGATCTTTGTATACTGATACAAAGTTGAGATTATTTTTATTAGAACATACTGTGCATACATTTCTAATCTTATGCAAGGTATTGTACCTATACACCTCATTTAATGCAATGTAATGCAAATTGCTAGTCCTTGAAAGTTATTTTTATAAACTATTTAGGATAATAAGGAAATGCAGGTTAGTAGTTAGTCACCTACTACAATCGAACTTGTAGTCATACTAAGTATGTTTTCAAGGTCAAACACAGATATATTTTAGGGAGACAGGTAGTCATCAAACACTTCAGAGATCCACAGAAAATGGAATTTAAGATGTTTTAATAACATAGGTTCTCTTTTTCTTTTTATGACAATGAGACATGTCTGCTCCTGGCAGCACCAATCTACTTCAGAGAAAATGATGGGCATTGAAGGAACTCCATATGGAGTTTACTTTCTTTGTAGCAAAAGTTACCCCCAGCCAAGAAAGTGCTCTTGCCTTGACTGCTGATAGTATGCTGTCCAAACTGGACAAGCAGGGCACAAAAGAAAGGATTGGCAGTCTTTGCTAAGACAAAAAGGACAGCCCTTAAAAAAATCCTGCTTCACAGATAATTCTGTCAGATACACTAGGTCTGTAGGCCAAAGATGGATGCCCCAATGTTGCAAAGGAATCTTGGGTGACTGTCCATGTAGCCAGATGTTTCTGTCATTTCTCACATGTTTTGGAAGTTGCTTGCTTCCACTTCCTGCTTAATTAGATAATATTATTTCCCCTTGGGTCTCTGATAGATATGAAGAATTTATAGTTGCAGTTACAGTTTTCTTTGTTAACAGATTCAGAAAAGAAATTCACTAGAGAGGTATAATGTGTATAAAATTGAGAGACATTAAAAGAAAGTTTTGGTAATGAAGTTAGAATAGAAAGTGAATTAGGTACAACCTTTTGGATTCACCAAGATAGTATTTTCTCTGAATTTGTCAGTTGTTAAAGGACTAGATATTGTTGATGTAGTTATTTCCTGTATATATTATATATAGTTATTGTACTTATTGTATATAGTTTTTCTTATATTAATTATAATGTTCTTTTTTATTTTAGACAAAAAGGAGGAAATGTGGTGATATCTTGTTTGTGCTCTAACAAATAAGTTTGCCTGGAGATCAGAGTGCTGAGCTAGCCACTCGAGGCCAGGCAGTGGTGGCACTCACCTTTAATCCCAGCACTTGGGATCTCATGCCTTTGATCCCAGTACTTGGGAGGCACACACCTTTAATCCTAGCATGTGGGTGAAGGGAACAAGAAGTGATACAGCTGGGTGGAGAGAAGAAGTGATAAGGTGGGGTGAGACAGGAGCTTGGACCCTTTCAGTCTGAGAATTCCTAAAGATAAGAAGTCTTTCTAGTGGCTGGTTGCTCTGCTTCCCTGATCTTTCAACTTTTACCCTGATATCTGACAACAGGTTTTTATTATTGAGACCAATTACAATTCATGCTACACTGAACTTTCAATGGTCATTCAGGTGGTGAATCAGATATGATAGCATTGGTGCAGAATGCAGATTATCCACCTTATCAGAAATTAAGGTTCCAAAGAGGCCTTAAGTGTAATATAACATAACACTTCCATTTTCCACAAATAATTGAGACCTATAAACTGGACATTCTTGGTATGGACAGTCGTTTCTATGGAGCTATGTGGGGGTTTGCATTAGAGAACAATGATTATTGCCCTCTCAATGAGTGCCTGCTTAGCTTTGTGAAGTATAGCCAAGGAAATGGAAGCTTAGGACAAGATAAATGTCTTGTTCAGAGTTATACAGCCAGAAAGTAACTGGACCAGGCCTCAAACTCAGGTGTATCTGACCACACAGCTTTTCTGGTTTGCCCTTTATTACCAATCATCTACTCCTGGAGCTGCCTGCATAATATGTGCTGAGAGCTTTTCTTGCTTTCCTTTGGAGAGTGAGTCTACATGAGTTCTAATATAAAATGTTTTTCATTTAATATAGCAAAGACTGTTTTAAAACAGTTGGGAAAGGTTGGGTGTAACAGGGGTACAGTCCCACCCTGTGTAATGGATCAATATCACGAAACAATGTTTTATTTACTTTGTTTTTTTTTTTTTTTTTTTTTTTTTTTTTTTTTTTTTTTAGAGACAGGATCTTTCTAAATAGTCCAGAATGTCCTGGAAATCGCTATATAGACCAGGCTGGCATTAAATTCAGAGATCTGCCTGCCTCTGTCTCTTAAGCTGGGATTAAAGGTGAGAACCACTTCACCAGGCTTCCTAATCTTTTAAATAGCATATCACAATTTCAAGTTGGTAGAAATAATCTGTTCCATGTAGCAATGTTGGAAGCTAGAGAAAAAAGGTTCTGCCATCGTCAACATGTGACTCCTAAGGTTTCTCCCTCCAATGAGCAGGTGAACACAACATTAAGGATCCCATGAGGCATATTTATGGGATGTATGGGAGTAATATTCCTTATATCAGTCACATAGATATAAGTAAGATTCACCTACTTGCAAGTGAAGTTTTCAAAGCAAACCATTATGTACCAGAAAGTAGCTGGGCATCTTGTTTCTACTGAGGTGTCTCGGTGGCACTCTGTGTTCAGTGCAATACCAGCATCTAGGAAACATTAGATAAGGTTTTAGGTTGTCATGCTTGCAGCCGACATTGCAGAATTGATTTTCTTAAATTTATACAATATTAATGAGAAGACTCAAGTTTTAGGGTCTATTGAGTATGGATTCAATATTTTATAATTTTATTATCTCAAGATAAAAACAAATATCTTTAAGATCCAGAAAATACCTCTTATTCCCAAATAGTTTCCTGATTCCAGGTTGATACTTTTATACCTTTTTAAAATGTTTATAATATAATTATCATTCTCTCCTTCTATTTCTTTTCTCCAACACCCCTCCCTTGCTGTCTCTCAGATTCATGGTCTTCTTCTCTTTGTTGTTATGTATATGTATATTGATAAATATATAAATAGAACCTACTAAGTCTGTAAAGTGTTGCTTGACTGTATATGTTTTCAGGGCTGAACACTTGGTATTGGATGATTGGCGTGCTCTTCCCTGGGGAAGAGTCTTCCTCCTGCTCTCAATATGCCTTTGTTGCCTGGAGTTCTTGGTCTAGGGTTGTTTCTTTTAATTTGGAGAACCCATTTATTCTGTCTTCTACATTTTGACAGTGATATTGTCCAATCATTTTAATGATAATATTGAGTAGAAACACATATTTTGAGTTTTGTGTTCAGCATTATGAAGTTTCACTTTATTATTTTTAACCTACAAATCAGAAAACGAGGTCTTAGATATTCTAAGTAATACATTCATATGTTGGTACACAAGAATTGTAAGTCATGTGTCTCTAAAGCCTTCAGTCTTACCCAGAGCTGTGTTTTTAATATTGTAGTTTTCCCTACCAGGTTTTATCTGTACAAGCCAGAAACTCTATCTTCTCAAGAAGAAATAGAATTATGCTTAGACATCCCATAACCTTAGTTGAATGAAAAATAGCAAGCTTTTCAATGACTCATTCTCATGCTGTACACTTTTAAGAGAAGTTGTGATGCACAGTGTTTCTAAGGCTATGATCCTTTAACACAGTTCCTCATGTTGTGACCCCCAACCTATAAATTACCTCAGTAATATTTCACAACTAATTCTAGTACTGTTATTAATCACAATGTAAATATCGGATATGCAAGATATCAGATATTTGACCCCCAAAGGAGTTGCCGCCCACAGGTTGAAAAAGGCTGATTAGCAAATTGAGCCACAGCTGTACTATGATCCTCAAACAATTAGTATAAAATACAAACTTATTTTTTGAGAAAGGATATTAAGGACCAAAGATATATTCAATGGTAGAGTGCTTGCGCAGTGTGCACAAGGCCCTGGGTTCAATCTTCAGAAGAAGGAGGAAGAGGGTGAGAAAGAGGAAAAGCAAAGAAAAGCTCTAAGAAAATATTATTGACTACATAAATTTTCACCCAAGAATTCCGATAGAGAGACCTTAAGGAAGAGGACAGCCAAGTCAAGAGAATGAGACTTCACAAGAACCCAGTATTTGCAGAGGGCTTTTAATAGAAAATGTACCCTATCATACATTCTGAGCAATATCTAATATATCACTTTGGACATTTGAAAATCCTTGTATAATCAATCATCTGCTTCTCATTGTCAATAAAAGCCTTAATACAGAAGGAATGTTCACCGAGGGTGAACATTTAGAGATCCTTTTGTTTTCTGTTTTGTCCCCCATTAAATCTCTAAAAATTAGAAATGGAAACAAAGTATTAAATGGAAACTACATGGTATCTATCAGATTTAAATAATACATAAGCATTAAAATAACCCATTACATTTAGTTTCATGAATTGGCTTCCTGTCTAGTAATTCACAAACAGCAGCAATCATGTAATATTCCCAGTCTGTATTGTGACACCTGTTGATTGTTCTTTTCAATCATGGTACTAATTTATGTTTCATCCATTCATTCCTACATACTTTCATTAAGTACTTTCCCATGACTTATCATTCACTTGCTAAGAATGAATATAAGCCTAAATGAGTCTACCCCGCCCCCATCATTTTTTGGGAAACTGGTATTTGAATGACAGATGCAAAGGGAAATGCACGTGAGAGCAGGATGTAGTAAAATGTATATGTGCAGAGACCTTGAGCCACTGGGGGAGGGAGGAGCTGGAGAAGGAGATACCAGCTGAGGGTTGAAGAACACTTGGACATAGCCTTCTCTTCCTTGATTGTCCACTTCCAGATTTTAGCCATCAGGCTGAATTCAACTGTGTATTCACCACAATACTAAAATCACTGTTACAGATTTTACCTCTGAGAACTGAATAAAATGCATTGTCTTTGAGTCAACCATCCTTTCTGGGCTCATTCATAAGATGATGATATTGTGACTGATGCTGACTCAGACATAACTAGATTTTTCATTATGGTTCAGCAAAGCACTGTGGATGTAATATTAGTTGTGTAACTTACATGGGTATAAATACTATAAATTCCAGCCTCAAATATTCCCCAGCATCTGTTTTTTTTTTAAACCCTTTTCTTACCTTTTCAGATCTATGCTAGATTAAACTAAGATTTAGGAAAAAATCTGGATCTTGCTAGTGGAAAGAAAAGCATTTTTTGTTTGTTTGTTTGTTTCCTCTAGAATGACTGACATGCTGACAGAGGCATGCTCATTGTGATTCATCAGAATTCCTCCAGCTAGAAAGTTGGATTCCACAGTAAACTCATGGGGACCCCATTCCCACAGCATCTGTCTTGTTTGTTTGCCAGCGGCAAGAGCTGACTGTGAAAAACAAGTCTCCACAGACAGAGGCAGTCCTGGCTCAGCTTGAGGGGAACTGTCCTGTATAATTTGTAAAGACCTGGAGTGGCTGAAAACCGTCTGTGTGTTTTCTATATTTGGACCTGTGGTGGCGGCATTGAACACTGTTGTGACTGCACAGAAGGGATAACCAGTGTTCTGAGCATGGTACACATGTGTGCTCCCCACACGCAGCAAGGGTCTAAATAGAATGGATTTCTAGCTTTAATTCATCTTTCACCAAAACCATAAATATGCAGCATTATTACCTGGTGCCCGTGCATGATCTGTGGTTATTCTTTGCAGACTCCCAGAATCTGCTGTGAGGAGTGACCTCCTGGGAAAGAGAGTTTTCATTGTTTTTCCCATTTCCAGAGGAAGCTGGAGGTTCTCCAGGGTCCCTGGGGAAGTCTCAGACTTTTAGCTTAGCATCCTCACTGGCTGTGAGAGTGTATACTTGTCCTGGTTTACATTCTGGTGCTGTGATAAAAATGCTCTAACCAAAAGCAGCTCGGAGAGGAGCAGGGTTTATGTTGCTTACACTTCCAGGTTATGGTCTAACACTGAGGAAAGTCAGGCAGGAATTTGAAGCAAAAACTGTAAAAGAAAGCTACTGTTGGCACACTCATAGACTCACTATCAGGCTCTTGCTTAGCTAGCTTTCTTACACAGCCCAGGACTACCTGCCTAGATATGGTACTGCCTACAGTAGGTTATACCTTCCTATATTAATTAATAATCAACACAGTCCCCTACTGACATACCTGCAGGCCAATATGATCTAGGCAAGCTCTGAATTGAGACCCCTTCCTCAGGTGACTGACTCTAGACTGTATCAATGCCTACTAGGTTACTTGTGTCCACAGATTATTTGACTCCTCTACTGCCTTAAAAACCTTAGTAGTTTCATCATTTTATTTTAGAAATCAGCAAAATGTTTACACATCATTTATTCTGCCCCTTGAAATTTCTAATTTCAATTCTAAATTGAATTTAGAGTGGAAGTGATATCCTCCTCATCATCATCATCATCATCAGTCATCAAAACAGGGTCTTACTGTGTGGCCTTGCTGGCCCAAAACTCACAATTGAGACAGACTGGCCTCAAACACACAGAGATTTGCCTGATTTGTCTCCTAAGTACTAGAATGAAAGGCCTGTGTTACCAGACCTGGCTTAGAGGGATTGTTTTTAAGGTCAGATTATTCGCCTTCTAAACTTGAATGTGAAACGGAAGGACATTTAAACAGGGTTTTCATGGGCATGGCAAGATACATGATTGTTTTGCTCTATAAAACACCTTAGCTTTCCATCTCCTTTTCCCCTAAACCCTAGTTGCTAGCTGCCTAAATGTGATGGTGTATAGAGATCATGGCCACTTTTCTGAGAGATTTGTAAATGTCAAAGGTAGAATTTCTTGCTACTCCCATGTAAAGACTTGTCTTTCAGCCAAACTCAAGGAAGTCATTTCTGAAAAAATCAGTCTTCTGGTTACACTTTACGTTTCCCACTGCCTCATATTCAGAGAGCACTGAGCTGACTGGGAAATCTGTGGTGAGCCTTTTCCCTGTGTACTGAGACCTTACCCCATCTCACTTTGTACTTTTGAGAATTTTAGTCTATCTCACAGCTTCCACCTATAAAATTTGGGAAGTGACAATTAGCATTAAATGTTGAGAGCTCATTTCAGGGGATTTATATAAATGCACACACACTCTAATTGCAGTGTCTGAAGATGCCAGAGAAATATTGGGTCCTGGCATGCAGATACCATAAAAGGAATGCATGCTGGGAAAATGAATAATAGGGCAGAGCTGGTTCTGTACAGTCTAAGGAGCTTTCTCTCTTTACTTAACGGAGTTGTCATGAGGTGACACTGTCATATTTCAGACTAAATCCAGAGCTCAGTGCACTACTCTGGCTTCAAAGAGGTAATTGCAGACTGACCCTGAGCTGATACCTTCAACAGGCCTTGTAGAAGGAAATCCCAAAGTGCATTCATTCATTATGTTTTATATTCCAGTGTTAATTAAATTCGTGTTCATATATGCCATTATTCAGATATTTCCAGGAGAACAAAGAGAAGGTTTTTAGCCAACAGGGGCTACATTCCAAAAAATAATTACGTGGAGGAATTCTGTAAGAAGGATCCATCCCTAGCATGATAATCAGCAACCAAAGCCTGCCTAGTTTAGCTCAGGGGCAAGTCTTTGGGCTTAAAATTCTGTACATGATTCAGGTATTTGCTGATTGTGAAGAATCAGATCACAGAGAAAATAAGCAAAGCTCTAGAGACTTCTCTTTGTCAAGAATATGTGAAGAATGGGGATTTTTAAATTAACTATACTAGTAAATTAGCATGTTATCATTCCTAGATTATTTTCCCCAGAGCAACAAATCCATGAGATGTTGAACATTTCCCAAGAGAAAGCATTCAGCAGTAAAATGAATTTGAAAAATGGTGTGCAAGGTTTGGATGGTGTGTCTGTCTGTCTGTCTGTCCTTTCTTTCTCAAGGGAGTAAACACATTCTTGGTAATATGCCATCTATCCTTTTGGACTATGCAGGAGCAGCACCCTGCTTTGATACCCTGTTCAACTCTCAGTATTTAAAGATACCCATTTGTGGTTAAATTAACTCATTTTCAGGTTTTCTTATCTACAGTTCATGTGTATGTGCAAAACTATACATGTACACATGCACACACACATATATACATATACATACATACATACATACATATATGGGAATGTTAAAAGATCAATTAGACTTTTTTGTTTGTTTGTTTGTTTTGGTTTTCCAAGACAGGGTTTCTTTGTGTTGCCCTGGCTGTCCTAGAATTAGCTCTGTAGACCAGGTTGGCCTCAAACTCACAGAGATCCACTTGCCTCTGCCTCCCAAGTGCTGGATTAAAGGCATGTGCTACCACTGCCCAGCCAGTTAGACTGTACTTAATCTGGGACTTCCTGAACTCCCCTCTCCTTAGATCTTTGAAGAACACACAACAATATCTAGAATTACTCATTTAGGAACACTGACGGTGAGTGTCATTAGTTTAGATTTGGGTTATTTAGATGCTGACCTAGAATGTGCAACTATAAATGACTCAGAGACCACCAGTTTCATTCATGCTGCTCTTTTATGTCAGAAGGTACCGGGGCATGAAGGTTTCAACACTTTTGCATTCTGGGGGAAAAGTTGCATTTTGATCTTCCTGTAACTTTTATTTTAGATGATATGTCAGCTCTAATCTGTTGACATGAGCATATTTGAGGTATTTACTGTAAGGTTAGTGTAAAAAGACACTAATGTCCTGGCGGGCTTGTGTTTTTCTCTGAGGCAGATATTGATGAGTGTGCAGAGGGATTCGTTGAGTGCCACAACCACTCCCGCTGCGTTAACCTGCCAGGGTGGTACCACTGTGAGTGCAGAAGCGGTTTCCATGACGATGGGACCTACTCACTCTCCGGGGAGTCCTGCATTGGTAAGCAGCTCTCAGCAACACCCTGCACCTGGATCTTTGCAAGGGGGTGACTTCTTTGCAACCCGATGCAATGCGATCACTCACTGGTTAAATTCATCTCTTCTCAAATTCTCTTCCCCTACAATTTAGAGATTAGGCCAAGGATTATACAGAGTAGGGTTTGGGGAATTTTATACCAAAGTAAAGCAGTCAGAGGGAAAAAAAATCTGGCTCTTTGTGCTGAGGGTGTTTAGTTCTTTCTCTGTAAAACCATGGTGATAAGCTGAAGTTTTTGACAGCCTGAGGAGCCTCTGGCAGGTGGAAATAGTGCTAGATTTAGAATTAGAAAGTGGACCTTCACTTCAGACTCTTAAAAGTCTCTCTGCTCTCTGATCCTTGTCTGGGGATGTGTAAAAGGAGTAATTATAATACATGTGTCTTTTGGGGATGAGATGGAATGTCTGTCTAAAATTGCAAGCTTTGAACTGATGCCTGCGTACGATGTATCTTGAGTTAACCCTAGGGTTGTTGCTGTTGCCACGGTCACCATTTCCCGCAGTGTCACCTGTAATCATCATCCTGCCTGTGCTTCTGCTCGTGTTCGATGTGGGAAGTCAGCAGAGTTCTTAAGCTTAGGACTCTAAAGCTTTGAAGGAACCCAGCTTTGGATTTAACTCTTTCCTTGAGATCCATAGCCAATCCCGTTCATTCAGGTCCTGTGTATTCTGCTGAATTAGTGAAGTTTCTCCTGTGGTTTACTCAGCGTTTTCTTAACTTTTCCACCAGTGTCAATGACAAGTAAAGATCAACTAAGCCACCATGGGACATAGCACTAGCTTTCAATCATCCTCTTGCTTTTGGGATGAATGGGGGATGATGGTAGTTACAAGCATAGACCCTTGGGGTAGACTCCTGGACACAATCCCAGCTCTTCCACTTCTGGATATGTTAATTTAAGCAAACACTTTCTAGTCTGTGCCTCGACTACCAACATCTATAAAATGGAGATAATAGTTGTTTCTAATTGTTATGAACATTGTAATAGCTAAGTTGATTAGCATCTATTAAATATTCAAAATGTATTAGTGTTTATCTTAAATGTCAGTACATTTCAGCATTATGTTAATATTCATCTGCATTTCTACTATTGTTGAAGTAATGGTTTATAACTTTATGGAGAGCTTTTTCTTTAAGTTTTCATATACTTCCTTTACATATTATTGATATATCTGTATATGTATAGCTCATGACATAGAGTTTATGTGAATAGTAGACCAAATGGCTATGCCTAAGGACTGGAGACAGGTACAATACTAACATATAGGATAATAACTTTGAGGGCTGAAATAAAAGTTGAATTCTCAGTGATTATATGTAATGTCATTAATGAAGGAGATGCCTGCATTTTAGTTATAAAGAGCTTTAGAAACAACCTGGTTAAAACAGCATCATAAATGACTGAGCCTGCCATGGGGCTACACACCTTTGCATGTGGTGTGCCTCAACTGTGGATGGGAAGCCAGGTGACAGCCAGCTCATGTGTATCTGTTTTCCTCTTTGATGTGTTCATAGGAATTATTGATCCTCTAGTCTGCTGATTTCATATCCTTTACCCAGGAAAGTTTCAGTACTGAATTCCAGTTTCAAAACATGCTTTATTCTGCTACCTTTCCAGTGAGAACTATTGTAGTCAGTGTACAATAAATTAGGAAATGCAGTCAGATTATGTGACTACCAAAGAAACTCTGACACGGAGAGGGGTAGTTGCTTGCTCCCAACACAAGCTTTATTTGATACTAGAGAGAGCTGAACCTAAGTCAAGGGAGCCAACCTCATGGATGCCAAGGATAGTTGCTGTGTGCACATGTTCTGGTATAATTGTCACAGTAGATTGACATTTTATAGTTCCAGTGTTGGTCTCTGTCTGCCAGGCTGAGCGGCATGCATGCACATGCATAGGGATGTATGTAAGAGTGCTTGTATGTACACACGTGTGTGTATGAGCTCATTTCATCCAGGGACTGGCTCCTTTTCTGCACAGGAACCTTCCTGATTGAAGTGGACTTTTTGACAATAATATGGTGATTTTCATTCACATCTCTTGGAACTTTAACTGTTAATCTAAGTTATATTTTTTTTTCTCACTTTTCTAAAAAACATGAGAACATAATTCTGGCCATCATTCAATGTTTCTTTGGTAACTGACAGCAATTTTTTTTTGTCCAGAATTTTTTTTTTCTGAACAAACAAATGTGTAAATTGTGGTATGCTGTCTTCTTATACAAACTTACTTTGAATACCACCTTCTCTATGAGCAACTTTCTTTCTTCTTACGGCTGTCAGGCTTTTAGGTGGCATTGTCCCTGCCTACCTCCTGGGTTCGTCTCCTCAGTGTGTTAGCCTGATTGCTCTTTCCAGGCCTGCAAACATGGCAGTGAGTGCCCCCTAGGTCCTGGCTTGTCCATCCTGTGCTCTCTGACCCTGGCATTGCTGCCCTATCTATTAGGTCCCATAGCAAATGTTCTTCTTTAGGCAGAGCCAGTGTGAAGATTATTCGAGTTTCTGTGTCCTATCTTCCCCAAGCGTTTTGTTATGTTATGTATTTATGTCTTAAATAGCCTTTAGCACATGCACAAACGTAATGCTGATAGCCTCTTGTTTCAAATACACATGTTCTTGGGAGGCAGAGACCTTGTCTATCTTTTGATACTATACCCTGTGGCCTCTAAAAAAAATCAAGTATTTAATACAGCTGTGTCACATGGGCAAAAGAACAGACATTCAAAATATATGAGGTCAGCCATATTTTCTATTTGGCTTGACATAGCTAGGTCTATAGATTGTTCTGCAGGGCAAACAGTGTTAGCTTCTCTAACACCTCTCGAGATATTTGAGAAAAGACATTCACTAAGAGCCCCCATTGCACCCACCCTGCATCCCACCTTCTGGGGATTTAACTGTGAGCAAGTGGAGATGTCTATTCTTGAGGGATTTATGAACTACAAACTCAGAATCATAATAATAGAGCTTAGTGGCAGTGAAAATGATCACACCCGAATAAGCCCTAAGTAGCACACACCACTAATGCCTACATTTAAAAAGTAGGCAGTTCCTAAAACAACCTTTAAAATAAAAAGATGGTTTCACAAAATGGACTCAGCTATGCTTCCCCTCTCAGACAATGGTAGAATCACAAGCATTAGGATCTGAAAATGCAGCTATTTAGGCTTTTAGAAGAATAGTCTCATCATTCTATTCTGTTTTTTTTTTCAGATGGCAATAATAACACCTGCTATATTCACTCCACCAGAAACTCTGCAATGTTGACACAATAAAGAATAGCATTCAGACAAGATTTATTTTTATGTATAAAAATATTCATCTTTTTCCCAAAGTAGATCATGTGACCCAACAATTGAGTGGTACCAGGCATTATAGAGAGACAGAGCCATCATGCACAAGAGACTCTTTGGAAGCAATTGTTCTCTGTTTTGTTCTTCATTTGTACGATGTCAGGAGACAAGGACACACAGATACCTGTGTTTAGTATTATCAGAAGGTGCCAGTGGCCTGCTATGACACTATGTTTTGATCAAGTAGTAGGAGACTATGATTCTCAATGCTATTGTGGAAGTTGTAAGCAGCTCTGTGTGTGTGTGTGTGTGTGTGTGTGTGTGTGTGTGTGTGTGTGTATGTGTGTGTGAAATCATGTTGGGAATGCCTTATAGTGATTAATAAGTAAAATCCATTTTTGTTGAGGTAAACTTACTATTTCCCTGAAAGTCCAGCCACATGTGTGTAATCCTGGTCCTGTGAAGCATGATGAGTAGACAGAATGTGCTGTTGAGACTTCCCTGGAAAGACAAATGTTCTTCCTTATTTAATTGATAAACACTTTACACATGATATTGGAACAGAATCTATCATACCCAAGACTCAGCAGTCACCTAGACAAACAATCTAACAGTGCAAGTCTGTATGTTTTTGAACATTGGAACTAAGACCAGGTATCTGGTAGAATTCTAATAGGATCTCAAATTTACTATAAGGTCTATCCTGTCAAATACCCTATGGTATTCAGCTTTGTGTTGCTGAGACAAGATATCTGAGGCAGATAATACAAAAGGAGGTAGGTTTTAGAGGCTTTGGTCCATTGTTTGTCAATTCCATTGCCTTTAAGGTCATAGCAAGGCAGAATATCATGGAGGAGATCATGTGATTGACAAAACTGCCCACTTCATTATGGCCAGGGAGCAAATAAAAAGAGAAGGGTAAGAAATGGCCAGGGCAACTTATATCCTTCAAGGTCAGAGCCTCAATGGTCTAATTCCTTCAACCAGGTCTCTTGTACCTCCCAAATGACCCAATAGGGTCAGTCAGAATCCAGAAATGGATTGATGTACTGATTCAGTCAGAACTCTGATGATCCAGTCACCTCTTAAAGGCCACATTCCTAAACACTGTTGCATTGTGGTTAAAGACTTTTTAGCACATGGGCTTTTGGGGGTCATTTAAGACTCAAACCATGCCACCATCTCTGACCCTGTTTAGTATAAATTTGGACTCAATTTCTATGTTGTTCAAACATCTTCCTAATGGTTGTAGTAATTAGCAATGGTCAGGAAGCAGTGCAGAGGATGTGGGGAGCCTGGGGCTCAGTTCTTAGCAGATGGCAACCATATGAATAAAAATAGAGGGGATAATTAGGAGGTTGGTGTGTGCACATGAGCACATGTATGAGTGCACACACACAAGTGCATGCATCTGCATATGTGCATACATGCACCCATACATACACACATACACACATGCATACATAATATCCATAAAACAGTATTAAGGTAGTGCGATGTAGGGTGCAGAGGATTCCTTAGGAATACTAAAACATGGAAGTTGAAAAAATTACCCATGAAGCAAACGATAGCATTCTTATACAAACTACAGTTTGCTGTAACATGATGTGGTTGGCATTATAAAATATGGAAGCAGAAAAGATCTTCACCAACCCCACATCTGACAGAGGGCTGATCTCCAAAATATATAAAGACTCAAAAAGCTAAACATCAAAATACTGAACAATACAATTAAAAAATGGGCTACAGAGTTGAACAGAGAATTCTCAGCAGAAGAATCTCAAATGGCTGAAAGGTATTTAAGGAATTGCTCAGCGCCCTTAGTCATCAGGGAAATGCAAATCAAAACAACTCTGAGATACCATCTTACACCTGTCAGAATGGCTAAGATCAAAAACACTGAAGACAGCTTATGTTGGAGAGGATGTGGAGCAAGGGGAACACTCCTCCACTGTTGGTGGGAATGCAAACCTGTACAACCACTCTGGAAATCAGTATGGTAGTTTCTCAGAAAATTGGGGATAAGTCTTCCTCGAGACCCAGTTATACCCCTCTTGGGCATATACCCAAAGAATACTCAATCTTACCACAAGGACACATGCTCAACTATGTTTATATCAGCATGATTCATAAAAGCAAGAACCTGGAAACAACCTAGATACCCCTCAACTAAAGAATGGATAAAGAAAATATAGCAAATATACACAATGGAGTACTACTCAGCAGTAAAAAACAATGATAACATGAAATTTGCAGGCAAATGGATGGGACTAACTAGAAAATATCATCTTGAATGAGGTAACGCAGACTCAGAAGGACAAACATAGTATGTACTCACTCATAAGTGGATAATAAATGAGGAGGAATGGCCAGACTGCAACCCACAACTCCAGAGAGGCTAGCTAACAGGGAAAGACCCTAGGAGGGACACATGGATGACCCTGTGAAGGAGAAGTGGATGAGATCCACATGAGTGGACTGGGTGTGGAGGTCTGGCAGAGGGTAAGGAGTGGGGGAGGAGAACATAGGGAAATGGGAGGTCAAGCTGGAACAGGGACAGACTGGAAGGGCAGGGAGGAAGATACCATGATAGATGAAGACATCATGGGAATAGGAAGAGGCAGGGTGCTGGGGAGGCTCTCAGGAATCCACAAGGATGACCCCATCTTGGTCTGCTGGCAGTGGTCCAGAGGGTGCCTGGACCAGTCTACTCTGGTAGCCAGCCTAGCAAATAACCTAGCTGTCATCATAGAGCCTTTGTCCAGTGACTGATGGAGGCAGATACACAGATGAGAGAGAGGAGAAATACTGCAGGTGAGGGGCATTGAGGACATGATGGGAGGACATGCAGAGATGACCGGCCACACTAGTGGAAACCCATGAACTGTGGACTGGTGGCTGTGGAGCCCTCATGGGACTGAACTAGGCCCTCTGGATAGAAAAGATGGTTGTTTGGCTCAAACTGTTTGGGGGGCACCCAGGGAGGGAGATCAGGATCTGTCCCTAATCTATGGGGAGGCTTCTGGAATCTGGTGCCTGTGGTGTGACACCTTGCACAGCCTTGGTGCAGTGGGAAGGGGCTTGGACCTGCCTAGGCTCAGTGTGCTGGGCTCTGCTGACTCCCCTTGGGAGACCTCGTCTTGGGGGATATGGGCATGCAGGGTGGCTTGGGAAAGAGGATGGGGGGTGGGAAGAGGGAGAAGGGGGGATCTGTGGATATAGTATGTGCAGTGAGTAGAAAATTTCTTAATAAAGAAAAATGAGGAAAAATAATAAAAAAATAAATAAAATATGGAAGCAATTAGGGGAGAAAGGAGTCAGCCCAGACCAGAAAACTGTCATAACAGATGGCATGTGAACAATTGGGCTCACAGGTAAAAGTATAAAAATCTACTAATAATATCTAAAACCCATACACTATTAATGTTGTAAGAGCTTTCCATTTCCTGACTCATTTATGCTCAGAATAATTCTGTTAGAAAGAGATTTGCATAATGACCATTTAATGAACAAATAAGCTGAGTCTTCCCTATGTATTATGAATGTCCCAAATTAATTTGGTCTAAAATCTCTTTTATTTCCAAGGCATTTTTTTGAATTTTTTTTGAGAATTTCATATGTGAGTACTGTCTTTACATCATATCTACTCTTTTTTCTGCCCTCTCCAACTTCTCTTGTCTCCATCTACTATTTCTTAAATTCATGGCCTCCTCTTCTTTTGTTATTCTTTTTTTTCCTTTTATTTTATTTTACAATATCATTCAGTTCTACATATCAGCCACGGATTCCCTTGTTCTCCCCCTCCTGTCCCCCTCCCCTTCCCCCCAGCCCACCTTCCATTCCCACTTCCTCCAGGGCAAAGCCTCCCCCCCCCCCAGGACTGAGATCAACCTGGTAGACTCAGTCCAGGCAGGTCCAGTCCCCTCCTCCCAGACTGAGCCAAGCGTCCCTGCATAAGCCCCAGGTTTCAAACAGCCAACTCATGCAATGAGCACAGGACCTGGTACCACTGCCTAGATGCCTCCCAAACAGATCAAGCCAATCAACTGTCTCACCTATTCATAGGTCCTAATCCAGTTGGGGACCCCTCAGCCTTTGGTTCATAGTTCGTGTGCTTCCATTCATTTGGCTATTTGTCCCTGTGCTTTATCCAATCTTGGTTTCAACAATTCTTGCTCATATAAACCCTCCTCTTGCTCGCTGTTATTCTTTTTTTTTTTTTTGTTTTTTTTTTTTTTGTTTTTCGAGACAGGGTTTCTCTGTGTAGCTTTGCGCCTTTCCTGGAACTCACTTGGTAGCCCAGGCTGGCCTCGAACTCACAGAGATCCGCCTGCCTCTGCCTCCGGAGTGCTGGGATTAAAGGCGTGCGCCACCACCGCCCAGCTTCTCGCTGTTATTCTTATACAGACAGATAGACAGACAGACAGACAAAATCTACAGAGTTCATTGCATGTTGCTCATATGCACATTTGTTTAGAGTTAACCACTTGGGATTGTATAAACTACTGGGAGCCCATCTCCATGGGAGAGTGATTCCCAGTGCAGAACGTACTTGTTGAAATCTCGTGACTTAGTGCTAATTGCTGGAACTTTCTAGAAAGCCTTATTCAGGCATTGCCATTGAAAAATGAGCAGCTTCTGAAGAGATTTCGTATCTAAGTCCTCAGCAAAGATCTGTTGAGTACACAAGCTGCTATGTAAATCGCAGATTATTTTTAATGAGTTGAACTTTCTTAGAAGGAAGTCATGTCAATCTATGCCTGTGTGTCTATTAATTTCTTTGTTGATGTGGTCATTTAATATGAGTCATTCAGTTCTGTTGTTCTGTGTTGAGCTCTGGCTTCCTGACATGTAGCTGGCTTTTCCATGAGATAAATGGTGCTTCGGACGGTTGTGATTCTGTTTGCATAGAATGTACATTTTGTCTCTTATGGAGTTGGAATAAAATGGCCCCCATAGGCCCATAGGGAGTGTCACTATTAGGAGGCGTGTGTGGCCTTGTTGAAGTCGGTGTGACTTTGTTGGAGGAAATGCATCACCAGGGAGCTTGTTTTCAGACCTCAAATGCTCAAACCAGGTCTAGTGGCTCTCAGTTCACTTCCGGCTACCTGCAGATTGTGATGTAGAACTCTCAACCCCTTCTCCAGCACCATGTCTGCATGCATGCCGCCATGCTTTCCACTATGTTGATAATAGACTAAACCTCTGAACTGTAATTAAATGTTTTCCTTTATAAAGTTGCCATAGTCATGATGTCTCTTCACAGCAATAGAAAACCTGAGATACCTCCTTTCTATGTAATTAGATTCATCTGTTTTACAAATAACATTCAGAGAGCTGCTCTCTTATTTATGTTGGTTGCCTAAGACTTGAAAATAGGGCTTCATAGATCAGACCATAGCATCTCAATGGTGTCTCTAGCAGGAACATGCTGGATATAGGGAAGGGCATGTGTGGTACAGAGAGAGCTTCTGAGGCTAGAGATGACCCTTTTGTGAAGTAATGACCCACCCAGTGACAGGTCAGAGGAAGGGAAAGCTCTGAGGAAGGCTTTATGGAGCTTGGCTGGGGTGTGCAGACAAATTGTTGTTGGGTATTACCTAAGGAAAAACACAGACCAATAAAGTATTTTCCAGTGCGGTTAGGGTTTTCTTCAGCGCTTTCTTCTCATATGAATGTAGCATCTCTAAAAATCAACCATCAGGAGCTATTATTTTGATTTTTGTTATTATAGGATCGTAAAGGTTGTTCCTAGCAAGTTTTCTTTATAAATTTTTAGGTTTTTGTTTCTGGTTGTTTTTTGTTGTTGTTGTTGTTTGTTTGACACAGACTCTCATCATGTAGTCCCAGCTGTCCTGGAGCTACACATATCACAGCCTGAATTTCTCAATCTTCTTGCGTCTTCCTCTCTTGTAATGGGATTACCAGAGTGTGCCTCTTTAAAAGTATTAAGAGAAGCTTTTGCTTTCTTTCTGAGTAGTCAGACAGTTTTACTAGTGAGAAAAGAGGAAGTGGGGCACACTGAAGACTTAATTCCTACATACCAAATGTCCTGTATAGATTAGGGCTGTGATTCCAGAAATGTGACCATCTAGGCAGCACTATCCACTTTCACTTGAGGTTCTTAGAAATGCAAATTTCACCCACTCCAGACAAAAAACTCTGTGAGTGGGGTCTTGATGAGTCCCTGTTGGCTAATGCTGATGCCCACTCATGTCTGCAAACCACTGCTATGGATTTTCACTGAAACCCTCCAGAGGAGCCAGGAACATTAAGTAGCTGTGCATGTACATCTGGGGTTACAACTCACAGAGGACATGAGCTGGTATTTCCCTGGGATCTCAGAAGAATGCTGACCCTCTACAAAGTAACAACCACTGTGAACATGACAGGTCCAGGAGTCAGCATTTCCAGCTGCAATTCTGATTCACCTCCTTGGTATTTTCTGCCTGGAGATCTGTAACCTTTCTCCAGGGAGATTCATCTGCCTTCTTTTCTCAGTTCCTGAATAATCCTTGGTGTTGCCTCCTATGTAGTTGTCAGATCCTTGCCTCTTGAGGCTCAGTATAAACAATTGTTTCATTACAGAAACTTCTGGCTTTAAATGCTTTAGAGGCAAAGATCATGTCTAAGCAGCAGTTCAGACATCAGCATCTACGGCTTCTTTGCGCGGGATATTGAATTGTTTGCTTTAGTTTGAGGTCACTATGGCTGCTGTGAAATGTTTACCTCTGGCTTTATGAGTGTAGAATCTTAAACTGCGTTACTCAGATTTACATGGTTCAAAAATCACTCCACAAAAGACCACCACTCACATCTACAAAAGCAAGAGGGTTTATTTTTCAAGAACAAACTCTAGCATACTACTAGGGTCAGTCACACAACAAAATGGCAGTGACCTCAGAGAAGCTCTCAGGCTCCTTTTATACACAGCTAGGGGAATTTCAGGGACAGTTAGGTCATCTCCAACAAATGTGATTGGCTAAGCAAGTAACAGATAAATTTCATTAGTTGTGGCATCTTTGGACATGTCAGGGCAAGTCCAGACAAGCACTGGCATGTCTTAAGGGAGGTGGGGTTACAGGATCTAGCCCTTTTTGATTGGCTGGGGCCAGCCAATCAAAAAGGTGCCCTTCAAGCAGTGCATGGGACATCCCCCACCCCACCGCACCCAACCCCCAGCCATCTAAGAGCCAGGATTGGGCAGGCTGCCAGGCTCAGGAGAGGGCCCAGGAGCAACCAGGGAGAAGGCTGCAGTCCTCGCCCTACTGGAGAACCACAGAACAAGGTAACCCAGAAGCAGGCCATGCATGACCTAGGCAAAGCCATGCATAACCTAGGCAAGCTGGAACTGCTGGCCAGGGTCAGGCCACCAGGCATCATATCCCTGCATTTCTAGCCGGCCCAGGCTGTGCCCCATGCTCTGAGGCTCTGGCCCTGCCCCTCCTCCACAGCTGGCTGTGTGCTGCAGCCACACCCAGACAGCAGGTGAAAAGGAGCTGACCCAGACAGCAGCAGCTGCAGAGCCAAAGTGGAGCAAGGGGCTGTTTCAAGATCAAATAGAGCACTGTTGGGAAAAAAAAAAAAAAAAAAAAAAAATCACCATTCACTTTTGAATCCTTCTTGAAGTCTGAGTGGCCGGGAAAGGAAGCAGGAAGAGAATGGTAGAGATTATAGTGTGGGCCAGCCAGCATGATGTTTCCCTTAAAGAGTGAGAAAGGGCAACGATGTTTCCAGGCAAAGCGCATGTGGAGATAAATGCTCAGAGAGCAACAGCAGTCTGAATGGAGATACTCATAAAGGGAGGTAGTTGTATGTGTGTGGGTGAGGCGGGTGGTAACACTATAAACCCAATCAAGCACCTGATATATGGGTGTGAGGGTGGGAAGTGAGGAGAAAGGAGACTGCAAGGCAGCAGACCATCTTGTGCTGGAGGAGTTGAGAGTATTGAAACCTCCCATGTTTCTCCCAGTGTTGAAATTTTGTGATGTGTGAAATCAGATGATGTCTTTTGTAGAAGTAACCATTTTTAATGTATCATGTAGCTCCACAAACCCAGGTGCACTTCACATGAGATTGTATCCCTTTAGGATAGTTAATTTTGATTGGTAGTTGACTGGGTTGAAAAATTCCCTAGGGAATCAGTGAGATATATCTTCCTGTGTATCTGTCAGAGAGTGCATTTCCAGAGAGAATTAACTGAGAGGTAGGGTATTCTGTGGATATGGGAGGACCATCCTGTGAACTGGGGTCCCAGCTTGAATAATGACGAATAGTAATAATTATTGGAGAAATTATTTTGGCCACTCCATGTAGTTAAAAGGATATTTATTTAATGGCATAACTCACAAAATAAGTAATGGGTAGGTCGCAGGGTCTGGGGAAGGTGTAACGCAGTCCAGCGGTGTTCTCCGGAGCTCTGCACAGTCAATCTCCACCGGTCAGCGTCCCGGCACCGAGAGAGCGCCCAGAGAGAGCGCTGGCCCATCCAGCTCTCCGGGTCCCCAGGCGCCTCCCCTCACCCCGCCTCATAGGCGTGACAGTTGCCAGAGTCTCAATGGGGGTTGGAACTTCCAGAACCAAGCTGGAATGGCTACCCACTACAAATAATAGGGTTACCACTAGCAGTCATTATCTACTTCAACCTCATGTGCAGTGTGGCCAGTCACCACCGTGCCTGTGCCTCCGTCCTCCATGCCACGATATGTACCTTCAACTGTGAGCTAAGATAAAGCAATTCTCCTTAATTTGCTTTGTCAGACATTTTCTCACAACAATGAGAAGAGTCACTAATATGCTTAGCAGAATAAATGTGCTCAGTATATATCTGTATACTGTAAATGAATTGATAAAGAGACCTCCAGAATGATTGTTTTTACAACTAATGAAGACATTGACTTATATCCAAGTTATCCTGGTGCACATAGCTGGACCTTGTGTGAATGACAAAAATTTCTTTTGTTTCAACTCTAGCAGCCTTAAAGATAAACAAAGGAGTGTTAAAGATGAACTCAGTAAGAGAGTAATTTAAAATGATAAGGAAAATTTTAATTAGTAATAAAATTGCAATATGGAGGATGATTCCAGTTAAGTAGAATAAAAGTCTAACTTGATAGAAGGGACTGGGTGGTTTTCTGTTGTTGTTGTTTTGTTGTGTTTATTTTTAAGACTTGTTTTATTCCTTTAAATTGTGTATAGGTGTGTGTAGGAGTGTGTGTGTGTGTGTGTGTGTGTGTGTGTGTGTGTGTGTGTCTGCATGTCAGTATGTGCACATGATTGCCCTTGGAAGTTAGAGATATGGGATCCTTTTGAGCTATATGTTAGATGAAGTTATATAGTTAGATGAAGATGGAGCCACTTAACACGGGTGCTGGGAACTGAACTTGGGTCCCCTAGATGAGCAGTAAGTTCTCTTAACCACTAATCCATCTCTCCATCTCCATGACTGGGTGTTTTTAAGAGATAAGAAATTAGGAAGGAGGGATAACAGGGGATTTAACAGCCAGGACAGTAAAACTTTTTTCTTAAAGTCTAGAAAATGATGACGTTGATCCATAAGAGCTCCTCTGGATTTGTTAATTGGTACTGTGTGAGTAAGATGTTCCACACCCTCCCAGAGACTGGAAAACAGGCCTCTGACCTTAGGTGCTGGCTGAAAGTAATAGTAATTGTATGGGGGTTAGAGTTGTCATCCCAGGGATATCCCTTGAGCTCTTAGGAAACCAGGCTAGTATCTGTTCAAGTTTTCTAAATGGGCTGATTGGATGGGTTGGGTTAGACGGTCTTAGTTACTCAGGTGGGACTAACTATGTCTGCTCAAGGATGGAATCTTTGGTTTCCTTTGCTTTCCTTGGAAACAAACTTAGTTTGTGCCAAAGGTTTTGAATTCTTTAGAGTAACAGATACAAAAATAAACCAGAAATTAAAGATACCCAAAATGTCTCCAAAGTGGGATCAAATTTCCACCTTTGTGTTTTAATTTCCCCTTTCCCTACGAAAGCCTTCTAGATCTTTCCATACAATATCCTTTTCAATATCAAAGGCACCCCAGGAGCTGTTTTATCAAATCAGATGATGATTAGAGCTCTTCTACAAGACAAGAAAGGCAAACAGAGAAAAAAATTATCTAAAGAGATGAAATCCTTCAAGCAAAACCACCAGAAGCTCTTTGAGATTTTATTTACGTCTTTGCTAGACTTTCACCAGTAGCATTCCAAATTCATATTTTGATCAATGTCCTAAATGTTGCATTAGGAAGGACATTTTAGAAGAACCTTGACTGCCCATCCGAAATTGAAGACCACAGTGAACAGACCGTTGGAGGGAATGAAGCAGTCTTTGAATGCCTGGCAGCTATAATACAGTTCTGATGTTAGACTGAGACCAGTCTTTGGAAAGCTACCACTAGTAATGCTTTTATGTCCTTTTCCTTCTATATAAATTACAGGGCAATTCTTGTAAATGACTTGGTAATATTTCTGTGTCTAAGACTTTTCATTGATGTAGGAAAGAAAAGAAATAATCCCTCACCTGACAGCATGCTTCAGAGAATGATCCATCAGATCAGGGATTAGTTTGGGTTCACCCTGGCTGGTTCCCTGCATGTATTTCTCATTAAAGATTACTTTGCTGCAGACATAATGTAGATGAGAAAAGCATGCCTCCTCTCTCTGGCACTTGCTTACAGATACCCAGTAGAGGAGACTAGAATTGTTTTGCTAAATGCTAAAGGCTCAAAGGAAACTGCTGAATTCTCTGTTTTTGTTGTTACTGTTTTTCATTTAAGAAGCAGTCTTTCTATGCATCCTAGGCTGTCATAAAACTAATAATAGTCCCCCTGCCTCAGTTTCCCAAGTGCTACTACCATACACGTGAGCCACTATATCCAGGTAAACTAAAATCTGGGGAATTCATTTATTGTCCCAAGGGTGGGTTCTTTCCTCTATTTACATTTGATTTTTATATGTTATTACAAGTCCTTTAAGGCTTGACTTTCAAGCTCAGTTCCACAGAGCTGAAAGTAATCATATAAACTTGGAAATGGACAAGATCTTCAAAAGTATTATGTGTATCTAACTCCATTATTTTGCCAGAAAGAAAGCAGGTCACCAAAGGTTTCTTCAATACTTGACCTCAGCCAAGAAGCTTAGAAACTATTGCAAGGATTACTTTCCATGCAGCTTAGCCGTATTCAAGTGTAACAATTGTTCATGCATTTCTTAGTAGGCAAAAGACTCTCAAGAATATACTATGCCTGACACATAGACAAGAGACAGCTGGGTCCTACCAATCTGAGTAGGTATGGAGGATAGAAAGAATATCCAGAGCTAAACAAACATGGAAGTATAAAGTAGATGGAAGGAATGTAAAACTGGAGATCAGGAAAGAAGAAAGTCCTTTCCTCAAAGAGTGAAAATTTTGGTAAAGATTCTAGATAATACTATGACTGTCATGATGAACTTTATGTGGCTGTGTATTTGGTGTGTGTTAGGCTGTCTTTATAACAGAAAACAACCTACCTCCCATGCATGAGCAGATATATGAAAACACATAAATCTTATAACCCTTTTGGCATCGACACTGTAACTTCTGTAGGTGTAAAATTCTCTTCAGATAGTGAGTAGTTCAATTTTAATAGATCTTCTATTCATCCTATTCACTGGTCAGAATTATATTGATTTTAGGTCGATTTAATGTAGATACAGAGGTAGGTCTGGTTCACAGCAGACAGTAGGGGAATGGGTAACTCAGAATGCTGCTCTGCCCTCATCAACTCTTGTTTTTCTACCTGGAAGAGCTCTCTTCTCCATCTGCAACAAAATACCTAAATCTGCATATTCTGTAAATAAATGTAGCCAACGACCATGGCTCATTCATGGAGCCTTAGAAATTGTGTCCAGTACTTAACCTTAGTGTATAATTTGTAGATAAAGTTCACAGAGGTCTTGGGGTGGTGACATTCCTGGATCTTGCTGGCTACAAGATTAACCAAAACTCAAGAATTTGTGTGAGACCACAGACAAAGAGAGGAAAGAGTATGCTGGCTGCATAGTAAGAGGTCTGGGATGAAGACTGAATATAGCCTTGAGAGGTGAGAGAGGGGGATTCGTGGGAAGAAATGAACTCTAAGTGACAGGTGGAAGAGTGGAACTCATAAGAGGAGGTGAACTCTAAGTAACAATGCATGTAGCAGGAAAAGGGCCAGGAACATTAGTGGAGCTCATTCTCTTTAGGTGGTTGTAGGATGGCACTTTATTCCATTTAACCAAATTACCAAATTATCCTGGCAGACATTTGTATCAGTGTTTTGCAAAGTATTACTGAACCTCAGAGGCATGCATTTTCCAGAGTCGTACAACAAATACATTTCAGAGGTGGGACTGGGGCAGGTGACTCACTTGTCTCAAATTGCCTGGAACTTTCTCAAATTTAGCTTTTTCTGAGTGGGCCATCTTCCCTCAATGGGGAGGAAGAAGAAGATAGACAAGAGTTGGTACTTTAGGAAACATTAAGTTTTGAAAATAGGAGACATTAACATCTTTATCTATGAGGCTATACGTCTCTCCCTTTCCTATTATGTCTCTTTCCCTAAGCAGTGCCTTGACACAGTAATCAATAAACATGGTGAATTGAATAATTAGCTTGTTAATTTTTAACAACTGAATGAATGGTTAGGTGGAAGATGATTAAGGGAATACTAAAACCTCAAGAGTCTTATGAAAGCTCTCTGATCAAAATTTTCATAACAGTGTTTCAGTATTTGCTAAGTCTAGGGGATGGTTTTAAAAGAAGTTGTCTCGAGGAGCCTCAGAACCTGGGCTGGGAAGACAAGTCCCCTGGAAGCTTTCACACATGCAGGTGACAACAATGATGAATAGTTAGAGGCAGCTGCTAGTTGTTGACATCAAGACTTAAGATCAGGGTCAAGGGATCACATGCAGGAATAGCTAGTGTAGATCATGTTTCCTTTATTTAAAGAGTCTTCTCGCCGGGCGTGGTGGCGCATGCCTTTAATCCCAGCACTTGGGAGGCAGAGCCAGGTGGATCTCTGTGAGTTCGAGGCCAGCCTGGTCTCCAAAGCGAGTTCCAGGAAAGGCGCAAAGCTACACAGAGAAACCCTGTCTGGAAAAAACCAAAAAAAAAAAAAAAAGAGTCTTCTCAAGAGGGCTACGGTAGAGAGTGAAAACGTGACACTGGATGATCACTGAAAACTTCCAGTTACATGCAAAATAGCACATAGTGAAGGCATGCCCCGTTTCTCTCTTCCAGCTACATGTCTTGTGCTCTGTGACAGTGAGGTAATCTGGGTCCCCTCAATGTGTTTGTTGATAATTTCCATTGTGTTATATGTATCAGTTTCATGTCTTAGTAGTCTGTGCTCTAAAGCAGACCACCTAGCTAAATGTGCAAAGACTGAATACAAGGTCACATAGCTATGAAGCTTTATTCTGATCCTGGAGCTAACTATGCAGTTTGGTAGTCTGTAAGCCCTTTGCTTTGTAAGTTGCAGGAGACCTTGTCTTTCTCTGCATTTTATCACAATTATTCTGCTGATTTGCAGTATATACACCTTTTCTCATAATCTTTCTGCCACCATAAAAGAAGTAATACTGCCGTAGCTATGGGGAAGGCACCTGTGCTCTATCTTGTCTATCACTAATAAACCCCCTAGCTCTGTTCTCATTTCTGAGACAGTAATGTCAGGTAATGGTTTCCAAGTCAGAATTCACACAGCTGGGTGTTCAAACTCCTGGTTACATTTCCTTTTCTGGCACATCATCTGTTTTGAGTCTGATATGCTACAAAAGTTATTCAAGAAAGAGAAATATGGGGTAATGAAACAGTTCATTTTCTTGACCTAACTGCTACTCACCCTTGGGAAAGGTATTTATGTTGAGTCCTGATATCGACCTGTAGCAGCTCCAGTTCCTAAGGCAAGCAATGTTACAGTTTTTATGGCATTAAGACTCTTGAAGAGCCATTTTGTCTCCTTAAGGAGTAGGAAAATTGTTTGGGGCTAAGTTGAGAATAGTTTGATTGCCTCTGATATAAACATCTCTGAAGTATATTTTCTTCCATGCACAAGTAACCCCACAACCTCAACTCAAAGAAGAAATCAGGCAGACTATATACAACTAGACGTCTCTTAAAGCAAAATGGAGTATGGTAATCACAGCTTTCAGAATTTGTGAAAATATCAATGTAAGAAAATTAGTTCTAATGCAAGTTTAGCCATGGAATCTTATTGAGAAAAGTCTCATTCAAGTGTGGAGCATTTAAATAATAAATCTATAAAAGGGAAACACAAGGAAATCACAGAAAATCAGTATTTATAATAAGAAAAACAAGGCTGCTGTAATGACTGTGGATTTGAGTATGAAATGCTTTGGTTGATTTTTGCTACATTGTCCCTTGTCAGACTATGGGCCTGTCTGATGATTTGGAGAAGTCTCCTGGGAGAGTATCTTTGCATTTGCTCAGCAGAGAACAACAATTGCAATATGTAAATAGGGTGCCTCTTCCTTTTGGATGCCTTGGGATATGTGTAATAGATTAAGTTGGCTTTGTGCAGAGCAAACAGGTCTGTGTTACCAAGAATATGAATAATGTCGGTTTCCATAATTGCTAACATCTGGCTTTCCATAAATCTGTTAAATTGTGTGGAAGCAGAATTAGGTTTCTGTGTTATAAGTAAAGCAATTACATGGAACTCTGTAGGCAATACAATCCTGTATTGACTTTGAAATCCTTCCATTCTGCAGAAAAAATTTGGGTTTTATATTTTGTTTTTATTATAGATAGTAGGCATGCTCACTTTTTCGTGGAAGGAAAAAACTGCTAATGTGTTTATAATTTTGTAAATTTGAAATAGCTGAATACTAAAGTGTCATTTAAAGAATGGGAATTAAGATTTTTAGGGGTGATAATTAACTGCCAATTTTGAGATTAGTTTAGAGAGAGCAGAAATTGGTGATGGGTTGGTTGAAATTATACTTCTAGACAGATTCTGGAGAGATTTACTAAGTGGTCACCTTTGCCCTTTTTCTAAAAATATTAGTATAGAAATGAAATTCTTTTGATGGTGGATTTGGCTTTCCTATTTTATTATGATTACTCATTTCATATGCTTATTCTACTTTAAATTAGAATCAAGAATTTCTCAGATTATAACTCAGTAAGAACATGTTTTCCTTGGAGGACAAAGTATTGGCGCTATTCTTTATGCTTACTGAACACTCCAAAACCAAAATTTTGTCAGTATCATCTGTATCTGTACATTTCATGAATTCATATATTATATAAAGTTATGTAAATATATTGTCTACAATGTTTCCTGTCATTTGGGGCACTGGGAAAAGTGACCTGTAGAATACAAACTCTGTCCTCAGTGAATTGTCTGTTTGTGGTGATGTGCACATCAGTTGATGGCTGCTGGGGGAGAAAGAGCCAATTTGTTTCTTTGGATGTGGCTCCTGGTTATACCCATAGTCCTATAGATTGTCCTCCATCCACCCACAGACTAACAGCATTGAGTGGACTCAATAGGTTTAAAATAGAGTACATGAAGTTGGAAGGAATAGAGTGTGAGGGAAATGGGAGGAACTGGTAAGAAGGAGAGACTGGCTTTGATGAAAACACATTATATTTATATATGAAATGAAACAATAAATTAAAAAGTAATGTAAATTCAGAATAGGTTATAAGGACAGAGTTCCATTGTTTCTCTTTACAAAGAGGAACAAAGAACACTAAAGGCATAAGAGATACATGGAAAGCATACTGCTGTATAAGTTTTCTAAAATATTTACAGCACACATATAAAAAGTTAAAATGGAATCACTCTATAATGGGGCAACAAATGTCTCTAAGAGATATCATAGGATAACAAATAAAAAAGTCTAGGGCCAAGAATGGCTTACCTCTTTTGGAGTTGTTGGCAAGTGAGGTCATATGCCATGGATAGTAATTACCACCCCTATTGCTAAAGATAGCATATATTTGGATCATAGAACACAGAAAAATCAAGCTGGTACTCACCTCAAGTCCTCATCTCTGCTGACTAGCTTTCATAATGGTGGAAAGCACTATGCATTTTACTGAAGGAGAAGTGTCATTAACCTTACCCAGTTGTTAATGTGAACCCTGGGATCTGCAACCATGACCTGCATGACAAACATGCCCACTGATGCAATAAGGGCATGAATATTATGGGAAGAACCAACTACTTTCTGATTGGATTTAAAGATTGCTCCACAAAAGTAAAACTCATATCCTGTACTGATATTGGGGCCAAGAACCTTTGTAGACAAGTCAGAGGCCCCTGGGGGGAGCTGCAATCATTACTCTGTGAGTAAGACATAATATTAAACCAACTCCTAACAACTTACTGCTGGAGTGGTTGATTAGTGCATTTGTCAACCCTCATCAGAAAAACCTTCTTTTTGTGTACATGGTAATTAACATAGAGACCCCAAATGGGTAAAATGCAGAGAATTACAGACTGAAGAATGCTTATCCCTAAATGGGGCATATGTACCACACCTCCTGCTCTAAAGACTCCAGGATCATTTCAGGATAAGGAGTAGAAAGTGTATAAGAGCTGTAGATAATAGACAACTAAAGAGAACAGTATTTTCTGGACACAGTAGGGCAGGTACACTATGAACTCACAGTGCTTACAGCAGCATGCACAAAGCATGTGCAAGCTCAAGTTGGACAAATTCTCAGCATGCAGAGGGGAAATGAACATGAAGCCCCACTCCTAGGTAAGGAGCTAGAAAGAGCACACAAAGTGGGTGGGTAGGGGAGGAGAATGGATCTGGAAGGAGAGGGAGGAGGGGCAAGTATAATTAAAAGACATTGTACAAAATTCCCAAATAGCTAATACAAATTAGAAAAAGCAAAGCATAGAGTTATATACAAAGTAGAAGAAGTGAAGTTAGCAGTTACTGTCTGGCATCAGAGGGAGGATGGTGGCTCATCTGGTTCTTACAGGATACAGAGGAATGAAGAGACTTAAGGAAGAATTCATGTATTATTAATTGATTAGTATATCACACTTCCCTGTTTAAAGAACAATTAAGTGATTAAACAGAGCTAGTTAGTCCACATGGGTATTGTCTCACACACTATTTGGGGGGGGGGGGCAGTGAGACCAAAAAATATACACAACAATTTTTCAGATACATTGTTGTCTACAGTCATCTGGTTGTCCAACAGATCTTTTAACTTATACTTTATATTCATAACTTTTAAATGAAAAATAGGAAGGACAGAAGATAATATTTGAAGGTGTAGACTGGTAAGATGATGTATAACACGTTGGACCTTTAATAAACACCAGAGAGATACTGAGAGACCCCCAAAAGAATGATAAGGTAGATGTGCTTGCTTTCTAAACACTGCTGAGTAGTTCTATGTTTAGAAAGCCCAGACGTCTGCTAATTACTTTACATCAGTTAAATCCATCTCCATCCCTAGTATGGTAAGCTCAATTCCTGGACTTACAGGACTCCCTAAGTATTTCCATTGGGTCCATAGTTCCACATTAGTATACTAGAGTGAGAAGGTGACAGAGGAGAGAAAAATAGATAGGCAGTCAAAGCAAAGATACCTGAGGGATCAGCATGTAGAACTGAACTAATAAAAAACAAAACCTGAATTTTATTATTTGGTTTTATAGGTAAAATCTACCTAACTACTATCTATCTACCTATCTCAGTATCTATTGTCTGTAATTTTTCATCTATATAACTATTAGGTCTCATCTATCTACTTATTATCTATCTACCTATCTTTCATCTACCTACTTGACATCTACCTCTTATTATCTATTCATCATCTATTAATCTATACATCTGTATGTGTATCTATGCTTGAATGTCTGTATGCATGCATGTCTGTCTATCTGTATGTATCAATCTATCTATCATTTAAATATATATCTCTGTATATAACTATCTGTCTCCTAGGTTAGAGTTGTTATGAGATAATTATAAAATAATACTTATAGTTGTTATTTTCAGAATCACTAAAGTATAATGCAAGTTTTTCCCCTTTTTGTTGTTCCAGATCAGGGCACACCCCAACACTAAACTATATTCTGCTATTATCACAATGATGATTCAGAAGAAAACATTACTCAAATTAGTATCATACTGGGAGATAATCAATTGGAAATGTAGGGATACACATTCATTATATAATGAAATAAACATTGAGTCTTCATTATATTATCTATAATTTGGCTTTCATATGAGTGAAGATTGAGTAAGAATGTTTGTATGAATGGTAAAGGAGCACCAGAGTAGATAATATGTCCATGGGCATGTGTTCTTACATATGAAGTGACTGGTTCGTTATAAGCACTGAATTAAGAGGAAAACTAGGATTCCAAATTGTATCTACTAACTTCTTCACTCAGTCCTGATTTCAGTTTGGAATATTTAGAGGAAGAATGAGAAGATAAAGAGCTTCTAGGAAGGATCTCCACACTACATAATGTGCTGAGAATGGTCTGGCCAAAGAATATCCTGAAACATGCTTCTGAGATGAATGAGGCTTTACTGTGCTGAGTTAGAATCCAGGCATTGAATTTTGCCATCCTTTCCATGGCTTTTGATCATTGTTTATTAACTAAATGACTTCCCTGAGACTTTAGTTGGTAGGATGAAAAGAGAAAGTATATCTTAGAAGGAAATAGGTTCTAGAAATAATCATTATGTGTGCCTAGAGATACAGACCTACAATCTCAGGTACTCTGGAGGGCTATATAAGAGGATTGCACATTCAAGGTTAGCCTGGGCTCCTGAATGAGTTCAAGGCCAGCATAGGCAATGTCAGGAGACACTTTCTCAAAATAAAAAGTAAAAAGAGGTCTGGGGATGGAGCTCATTCAGAAGGCACCTGTGTGGCATGCACAAGACTGCAGGTTCAACCCACCAGTGTCACAAAAAATATAGCACTGAAACTACTTAATGTCTTCTTGTATTGTTGCCATGAATCTGTTTTATAGCAATATGGTCCCTGCAGTCAGAAAGAGAACATAGGTCATAGATTTCCCATTATTTTCAAGTCATAATTGCTTCAAAACTCTAACACACTTGGGATAATTGCATCATTTTACACTCAAAATGTCAACTAAAAGTACTCAAGGGATCTATGCAAGATACAATGTTTGAAAATTAATCTTAGAGTCTAGATGTAAGTTTTTGAAAGTAAATAGAAACCACAGAATACCACAGTACACTTTAGCCATTGAATTTTCATCATATAACAGAATCCTCAGAAAGCAGCCCCAGCTGTAGCATATGCGAGTTAGCCTACCTGTACCCCAGTTTCCCCTCTTTAAAAACCGTAGCTAACATTCTGTCTTGTGATCAATATAGCATAACACACTCAAATAGCTTTGAAACACAGGAGCTGTCAGTATAGCTTCATAGTCAATGTTCGTATACAAACACACACAAGAGCACACACATATGGATATATGTATCAGTAAAAGTTGCTGTTATGGATTTAAAAATGTAATGTAAGATTTCCAAAATTTGATTCTTTTTATCATATATATCTAATTTATGTATATATATTAAAAAATTTGACCATGCTTTTCCCATCCTCCAACTCCTCCTAGATCTTCCTGTCTCCCTACCCACCCAATGTAGCTAGAGTTTTCCTGCCTGGCCCACAGTCAGGACAAATCTTTGTCACCCGCCAGCCCCACAGCCGCTCAGACCCAATCAAGTAAACACAGAGACTTATATTGCTTACAAACTGTATGGCCGTGCCAGGCTTCTTGCTAACTGTTCTTAAATTAATCCATTTCCATAAATCTATACCTTGCCACGTGGCTGGTGGCTTACCAGTGTCTTCACATGCTTTTTGTCATGGCGGCAGCTGGCAGTGTCTCTCTGCCTCAGCCTTCCGCTTCCCAGAATTCTCCTCTCTCCTTGTACCACCTACTTCCTGCCTGGCCGCTGGCCAATCAGTGTTTTCTTTATTGACCAATCAGAGCAATTTGACATACAGACCATCCCACAGCAACCCAACTTTATTTTTTTCTCTCTCTCTTTCAAAAAAACCCCACAAAACAAGCAAAAGACTAATATGAAAGATGCCAAACAAAATGAAAGAAAAATCCACAAAAATGTCATAGAGTCTGTTTTGTGTTGGCCAACTCCTCCTGAGCATGGGGCCTGCTCCAGAGTGCAGTTGATACACACAGTAACATTCTATTGAGAACGCTGATTTTCTCTTTCCCAGCAAGCATCAATTACACATGGCTTCTTGGTTAGGGGTAGGACTCTGTCCATTCCCGTTTACAATGCTGCCACAGTCTCTGTGAGTTTACATGTCCATCTGTCATGTTGTGTCTAGAAGACACTTTTCTGGGAGTCATCCCTTCAGACTCTTATGATCTTTCTGACTCCTCTTCCCCATAGCTCTATGATCCCTGAGAGGAAGAGTATGATGAAGACACCCCATTAAGGGCTGAGTATTCCAAAGTCTCTCACTCTCTGCACATTGTCCAGTTGTGGTCCTCTGGATTAACTCTCATCTTTTTCCAATAAGAAACTTCTCTGAGGAGGATTGATTTTTTTATCCTAATGAATTACTTAAAACGTCACACAGATTTTTAACATGGGATTCACATCAGATGACATTATTCTAACATTTTTCCCTCATACAGGAGCCCGGCCTAATGATCTGTAGCTTGCACCATGGATGTCCAAGCCATGTATGTGTTCTGTCTCATCAGCTTCACAACAGCAGTATCTTGCATGTTCTGTGTTATTTTTAATGTCGGTCTCATCTGTTGTGCAAATAACCTTGTACATAGTAGATTTTCATCATCTGAAGGGTATTTGTAGACATAGCTGTAGATTAACCAAGGGAGTAGAAGATTCCAATGGACAAAAGACAAGTGCCTTTCAATAAAGCCTTAAAATGCCTATAGAAAGAAAGGTCAAGTACAATTTTCTTTATATGACACCAGTACCAATGAGCAGAAGTTGCTGGATAAGGTATTTCATCTAAATTTAATGAATACATTTCTTTAAAAATAGCCATTTGTAGGCAAAACTGGTTGCCTTTCAAGTTTGGCTGTCAGGAAAGAGCTCAGGTGGGACCAGACCGGAGTATGGTTGACACATCAGGGTGACTCAAGTTTGAACTGTCAAGTAGAGTGATTCAATTTTTCTTCTTTCCTATTATGTTGTCAGTGAACACAACATTCAATATGCTTGTCTTCATCCATGTTCATGTCATACCTCCCGAAGCCCTGACTTCTTCCATGAGGCCCAATATTCTCTTGACCAATAGTGATAACTATTTTAATATTAAGTAGGGCACCTACCAAGAACAGTACACCCACTTCTTTCAAAGCTCAGCATCTTGTTAAGGCTGACTGAATCAATGTTGCCCTTATTACCCAGTTGTTTATGCTCAGTGGCTTATCCATGTGCACATTGTTTTTTTCTAGAAGAGCTAGGCTTCAAAGGCTATATTCCATAGTTGACGAATTAATAAAATTCATGGCCACTATATGAGACTAGAGCTGCAAGTAGATATTTTAACTAGCCAGATAGCTATAAATTTGATCTCACAGCAGCACTGGCTAGCTGGCAATGGGCATGCTCCTTAACTCTGAGTCTTAGCACTGTGATTCTCCCACACAGAGCATTGTGATTCTCCCACACAGAGCATTTGACTTGCAGAGGCAATGACCTAATGCTTGTGAAAGCTTGGCAAAGTGCCTGACATGAGATAAACCCACTGTAATGCTGCTTAATGTCACTGTGTATTATTGCTCTTTCCTGGGTTCTCTTGGCTGGATTTTGAAGTTCTGTGATTTATTTATTGCAGACATTGATGAATGTGCCTTAAGAACTCACACCTGTTGGAATGACTCTGCCTGCATCAACCTAGCGGGAGGCTTTGATTGCCTGTGTCCCTCTGGACCCTCTTGCTCCGGTGACTGTCCCCACGAAGGAGGACTGAAGCACAATGGACAGGTGTGGATCCTGAGAGAAGACAGGTGTTCAGTCTGTTCCTGCAAGGTAAGGGTGACAGCATGCAGTGAAAGGAGTGACTGTTCCTTGCCCTCCTTTTCCTCTCCCTGCACCACAGGTTTCTTTCTGACTTTGTACACAGGAGCCCCTTACTTTTCAAAAGGGCCCCTCTGTTCTAATCTGTAATACAGCCAACTGATGATGGGTCAATAGAAAATTGACTTTGAATTTACTCTATTTTTTGTGATAAGTGGGTTACAACATTGAGAAGAAACTGCATTTCAGGAGAAACTGGGAAGAGAGGTCAAGGGTAGTTCTTGCACTGAGAGCCACAGTGCCTTCATTGTCAGTCAGGTGAGAGTTTGCCTACACCTGCATTCTACACATACACAAGCTTACTGATTCAGAAATCTCCACCTGAGATGGTCACTTGCAAGAACTCTCACCCACTGGCTCACTGTTTGTGGGAATGTCATCCAGAAAAGCCAGGCTTACAGGCCCTTCCTATAGTGTGGTCAGACATGAACAGGTCGACCTCCTTATGGACAAATGGACAAGGTAGCATTGTGGCTTCCCTGTAATGGGTGTCCTTGTTTTTCTCATGGCTAGAGTATCTCTTAGATTAAGGCACAGGAAAGCAAATGGAATGCTCATGGGAAGACACTTCTGCAACACTGTGATTTTACTTATTACTTTACAAAGTGGGCCTATTAAAGTGTTTGATTTCCTCGTGATTTCTTTCTTCTTTTGTTTATTTTGCCAATTTATTTTCATTTTTCCTTACTTTACTGTAGCTTTGGGCTTAAATATTGGGGTAAAATTATTTGATCATGGGCTTTATAGGAATAGAAAACAAGAAACATTGCTTGCTTAGTAGCCTCTTAGGAAGCCAGGTCTCCTGATAAACTCTGTGTTCCCTGGAAACAGAGCAGGAATGAGCCTGAAGAACCCATGCGATTCATCTTCTGCATCGATCTCTGGCCCCGCTGCATCAGGGGACCACTGGGGAGAGATACATCACCACATTCTTAACCCTTGGAACCTGTTTTCCCTCTTTCCACTTAAACCTAGTTCTGTAACCTAAATTTAGATTCATTTTTCTCATTTATTGAGCACCCTGTCATGGGCTATGTTCCAAACAGCCTGTAATTAGAAACCAGCACCATATTTCATGTGAGCACAGCTTTAAACAATGAAGAAAATATCTCTAATGAATCAAGTAACTCATCATCTTTCTTAAGATCCCAAAATCTCATCTTGTGCTTAACACATTTATGCATTTTCCAGGGCCTACTGCCCCCATTGTCACAAAGTGCACTCTTTCCCCTCAGAGGATGCAGACTGAAGTGTTAGAACCCAGTGAGATATGATGTCATTCTAAGCCGGGCGGTGGTGGCTTAGAAAAAAAAAATACAAAGCAAAACAACAATAACAAAAAGATGTCATTGCAGATTCAGGGAGCTCAAACACTCAGGTCAGGAGTATAGTATATGGAAAGGACAAGTTATCAGCAGTCAAATAAATGTTACTAGGTGTAGTATTTAGCCAGGTGGGGCTGACACAAAGAACAGAAGTTTCGAGGGAAAGACATGATCATTATGGGTTAGAGTAGTGAGTATAGTGTATGAAAGAAGTTGGCAGCTAGGTTCCCTGTTCTGGCAGCCACGTGGGCAAGTTCTTCACTTCTGTCCAATTTTCTGAGGATGATTGCAATCTTCCTAAACCCAAGATGTTTTCAGGCTTTCTAGGCTACCAGAGTATTAAGTACTGTGAAACCAAACACTTTTAACTATATTTTGCTACGTTTAGTCAATGATAAAGCCAGGGACCCAGCAAGCATGAATGTCCTCCCAGACTTTATTTACTATCCTAACAATCCCAGCAGCCTGCTTCTATTCTTCTCCATTGTTTCCTAAAGCATCTCAAACGTGTTCTGAGGAGCTGGGCTGAGCGTGAAACCCTGGGTGAACAAATTTTATAGTCCTGTTAATAAACTTTATTCATAATTATTCCCATGCCACCGTCACTTCCACATTTTTGAAGAAAGCATAAGGTCGATTTTTTAAAGAATTTACTTAAAATAAACAATATAATAATACTGTATGCATTACTCTATGACTTTAAAAATATTTATTTTTTAAAATAATATTTAATTGTTTGAGATTATGATATAATTACATTATACCTCTTTCGTTCCTTTCCTTCATACCCACTGCCCCCATGTAGCCCTTGCTTGCTTTCAAATTCTTGGGCTTTTTTTTCTGAATTAGTTTTGTGTGTGTGTGTGTGTGTGTGTGTGTGTGTGCTTCTAAATATACACATACAACCTGCTCAATCCATACAATGTCATCTGTAGGTACATACTTTTATATTTTCAGGGCTGACCACTTGGCATTGGACAACGCATTGGTACCTCTTCTCCAGGATCTCAGCATTTTTAGTTGCCTATTGTTCTTTTCCTAAGCTTGATGTCTCACGACCTTTTCCCTGTCAAGGTTAGCCTGTGTGTTGGTATCATCCTTGTTCAGGTCATGTTTAAACAGCTATGCTGATGAGAATTCATGAGTATGACTTCTAGGAGACGCAATCTCACAGCAAACTCCCAGTTTCTTCAGCTCTCACAGTCTCCCTACCCCCTTTTTGAAATGACCCCTGAGCCCTATGCACCAGAGTTGTGTTGCAGATATATCAGTTAGAATTGAGCCAGAGAACTCTGCATATTGATTTGTTGTGGTTCTCTGTGATGCTTTCTGTCTACTGCAAAAAGAAGACTCCTTGATGAGGAATGAGAACTACACTTATCTATAGATTAAAGGACAAATATTTAGAAAGTAGTTTTGGATTATTTGGGGGTTGTGGGTTCTCCTCCAAGATTCATGACTCTACCAACTCTGGGTGGCTGGGTAAGTTCCCAATATTAGTCATAATCTCCCTCCTGCTGAGCAGGCTCTGGACCAAGTAGAAAGCTGTTGGTCACTGCCAAAGTATATGTGCCACTTACTGCAAAGCCCAGGGTCATTGTGTCATGCTGGTGATTGTTGTAGTTCATATGTCATAGCTGGGTAGGACTATTGGTTGCTTCCCTCCTTTAGAAGCTTGCATGGTACCTTCTGGTTTATGGAGGAAGCTTTCAGGTCAAATCCAGCTTAGGGGCCTCTGGACCCTGTGTCCAAAGTGCATGGTGTGCTCAGCACTAGAGACTTACCTTCCACACTTAGGAGGCCACCAAGGGCAATGGCAATAGTCTATAATGTTTTGGGAGTCTCTTGGACAATGCTAACCAACAACTCCAAAGGGGGCTGCTGTGACTGGTGTTGGGTTTGAATTTTTTTCTTTCAAATTTTGAGTTTCATCATTAAGTAATTTGTGCTCTTTCTGATTTTTAATGTAGGCACTTAGAAGAGCTATTCATTTCCATTGAAGGACTATTTTCAGTGTGTTCCAGAAGTTTTGTTGTATTGCGTTTTCATTTTCATTTAGTTCCAGGAATTTCTTTTTTTATTTCTTCTTTGATAAAACATTCATCGTTCAATAATGAGATGTTTAATTTCCACAAGTTTGTGTGCTTACTAGGACTTTTTTGTGTCAATTTTAAGTTTATTGCATTGTGGTCATATATAATACATGGGATTATGTCAATATTTTCATATTCATAAAGATTTGTTTTGAGTTTCAGGATGTGATATATTTTAGAGAAGTTTCTATGTTCTGCTGAATAGAATGAATATCCTTTGGTATTTTGGTGGAATATTCTGTACATATCTGTTAAGCCCACTCAATACAAGATATTAATTAATTCTGATATTCAAATGACTGGTCTATTGAAGAAAGCAGGGTATTAAAATCACCAGATATTATGTTACATTATGATAAGTTTTTCCTTTATACATGACTTACTTTTTCCCCCTTACAGCTTTCAATATTCTTTGTTCTGTATACTCAAGTGTTTAACTATGATATGCTGTGGTATATTCTTTTCTGGTCTTGTGTATTTGACACTCTGTGTGCTTCTTGTACATGTTTGGGTGTATCTTTCCATAGTTTGTATAAATTTTCTTTTATGATGTCATTGGAGACCTGGTCTATGCCATTGATTTAGAATACTTCTCCATTATCTATTTCTATTATTTGAAATCTGGGTCTTCGCATGGTGTCCTACATTTCTTATATGTCCTTTTCCTGTGTTAATTTTTTATAGTCTTTGCTTATTTCATCTAGATCTTGTACCCTGTCTTTGAGTCCTGATATTGTATCCTTGGCATGACTCATGCTACTTATAAGGCTTCCTTTTGAGTTTTCTAGTTGGGTTACTGGCTTTTCAATTCCATCTTCATTTCAGCTTGAGTTCCCTTCAATATTTCTACCTCTTTTTTTAAAAAATTCCATTTGTCTGTGTCATTTCCATCCAACTTATATGTTTATTCTCCTTAGGTTCATTGAAGTATTTATTTGTATCTCTTTAAACTCCTTGGATTCTTAGATGAAGTTTTTATTGCTTTCTAAATTCTATGATCTCTAAATAATTCGTATTGGCAAACAGTTTTACAGGACTTGTAGGAAGACAAAAAGCCTTGATCTTTCATTTTGTTTGTATTTTTGAATGTGAACTACTTTTATTAGTTCTGTGTCTGCTATGGACAGATCAGGTTGGGGCAGAAGAGAGGTGTATGGGTCAGGTTGGGCCTAGAAGCTGGATATGGTTTAGGTGGAATGAAGTCAAGTGGACACAGGGGATTGGGCTGGTATTCAGGTTGTGCACCTTGGTCCAAGCCTAGAGTGCAGGGGTGGATCCAGGATTGGGCAAGTTGCATGGAGGGGAAAATCAGGTTAACTCATCAGGCTAGACCCTAGATAAGGAGGTGCAAGATGTGACTGGATGGAGAGGTTGGATGTGGCATGGGTAAGGCTTGTAGTTTTTGGGCAGGCAAAGTGGTTCCTACTTTAAGCCTAGGGGTTGGCTGCAGCTCAAGCTGGGTAGGCGGACTAGGTGGGAACATGGTATGGGGCACTTGAGTTAGATCTGGAGGGTTGACGATGGTGAGTATCTTCCTCGGGAAACTTATATCATGATTCCCATCACTTTCACTAAAATAATATGTCACAACAAATTTTGTACAACCATATCATCTTTCTTATTTCAGTGCTGGGAATTGAACCTAGGGACACACACATCCCAGGCAAGTACTTTCCTGTCCAGCTGTATCACTCAGCCCCATCAACTTAGTTTCTGTAGCAAAACATTTCATTTCCTAGGCATTGAAGTTCTAAGCCTCAGAAACCACATGGCCAAGCCGTGTGGTTTTGACCAGCACCAATCAAAACTATAAATTATTTTCACAGATTACTATATGTCTTTCCATGAGGTCCAATCCCACCTACTAGTTAGCAGAATGAATAGGAATAAATGGATTGCCTTTAGGGTTATTGCAGAATAAAGCAATTTCACATCTCATCAATTATGTGAAAATGCCAATGAGTCCCCTTTTAGCTTCCATTAGGTTTCAGAACAATGACAATGTTCCTGATGGCTTTCAATTACAGAGCAACTGTCAAGAAAAATCTTTTGTTATAATGGAAATGCCAAAGGTGGCTTCATTAATTCAACTAGAATGTAATTATAAAGGCATACTCATGGAGTGCAATCACACTGGACTGGTGAGAACAGGGACCACTTTCGCCAAGCTATCCTCCTTGTTTGAGTCTGTGGGCTGTTCCCAGAGCCTGGCCTCTGTCCAGCTAAGATGGCAACCCCAGTTCCACTGAGATATCAAAGCTGAATTCCTACCCTCCTACTCAGAACGTCAGTGTTTCCAAGCAATTTCATAATGGAAGTTCAACCATGCACAATTAATAAGAATTATAATATTTAAATTAATTCTAGATTTTTTTAAAACAGGGAAATTCACACTGATAGAAAACGTTTTGAATGTGTATATATACACTGCGGTAAAATTCTAGGTCTTAAATTTTAAATGACACAATTTATTCTTGAATCACTGCAACAACAATCCACTGACCACAGACTACACAATCCATATTGATGTCATTGTCTGAAACTTTTCAATTGAGTAATTGGATTTATGTGAAATTCTTATGTATTTATTGAACAAAAACATAAACTAGCAGTTAGCAAGCTGATGGGCAGGTTCACATTCGACAGCTCTGCCTGATAAAGTCTCATGGAACACAAGCATCTGATCCACTTACAAGGAACCTGCTGATTTTATGCCACAGTGGTGAGATTATTTGTGACACAGTACTCATAGTTTACAAATTTTAAAATATTTGTTAACTAGTGCTTAATGAAAGTGTCTGCTGATTCCTGACTTAAACCATAAAATTAGGAATATTACTCTAACCCATCAATTGTACTTTCTCACAAACTGAACAGACTGTGATATCCAATATTTTTCCAATTCCAGCTTCATCCTCTTTAAGCGTGAGGGACACAAGTACCTTCAGTGTCACATTTACATAAATTATAGAAGAAATCAATGGAAGGGAAATGACATTCCAATGTGGAAAATTAATAGTAGAACAGACACTAGACTTCAAAACAGACTCTTATGAAATGAGCCAATAAGCTGAGGACTTAATGTTGGAAGATTTCTATGATCTGGACCCATCAATGCTAGGTTATATAAACTATTTGGTTGAATTCACCTAAACCTCTAGATTAATATTCTCTCTCTCTCTCTCTCTCTCTCTCTCTCTCTCTCTCTCTCTCTCTCTCTCTCTCTCCCCCGTGTGTGTATCTCAGTCTCTCTCTATACACACATATGTACATACTTAAAGAAGGCCTGTGTTTTTGTAATATATATATAAATTAACATATATATAAATTAATATATATATATGCACACGCAAGTATCTGTGTGTATTCCATCTCTTGACATTTTAGAACAGTGCTCCCTTACCATTTTTATAACAGAGACAATACATACAGTTTGAGTGCAGGCCCCTTCCACCCTCTTCAGTCATCAAAGGTAGCCAGCATTTCCTTTCTACTCTCTGTAAGGAATGTGGTGCTTGTAAGGATCTTCACTTTAGCTTCCACAGAACTTACCACATCATCCATTTTCATGGATGAAATGGACTAAGACCTCAGGGGCAGGTCCATTTTTTTTTGAAGATGTCAATAACTGTGAAGCTGCAAGACCCATGGAAGATAATAGATGCAGTATCTGGTAAAAGCTGTGACTGACAGGAGAGGTGAGGTGGATGTAACAGGATGAAATGCAGCATGCATCAGAAAACACATGTCTACCCAATCAACCAGCCACAGACAATGCAGCAGGGTCTAATGGATTTTGGTCTCCATTAAGCTCAATATCAGTCAACACTGTGACATAATCAAAACAAGAAAGCAAAGTAGGCTACATTAGAGAAAGCATCGTAAAAGCTAAACCATAGTGACAGGAACCTAGTCCACTCCTTGTTTCTGAAGACTATACTTAGTTATCTGACTTGAGAAATAAAGGCATGAATCTCCATGGGTCATCAGTATTAAATATAATATAGGAAATACTTCACATGATTGGGGCAGAAGATAAGTGTTCAGTTTTTGACTAATAAGGATGGTGACGATCATGCCCAGTAATCAAAGCCTGAAGGAGGGAGCCACCAAAGCTGCTATGTAGTGAAAAGATACAAACAATGGGAACAGGTAGAGGAAGCAGAGATATTTTTTCCAGAAGGAATAACTCAGCAAAGACATACAAACTAGATTCTAAGAGCCAGAGATTGAAGTGTTATTAAAGAATACAGGAGCTGTGGTTTCAAGGAACAGTAACCGAGGCCAGCAGAGAGATAACAAGACTAAGACACACAGGCATGTACCTGAACACCTTCCTTAGTGGGTGTTCCCAAGGATGGATGACCTCAAGCATAGCCTTTGTAACTTTTAGATGTGGCTGTTAGAGTGAAGGTGGACTTTGTGTCCTTTTAAGACCTTCTAGCCCTAAGATTCAGTTTCAGAAATGCTCAAAAAAGTAACCATAGGTAGATGAAGAAAGATGGCTCAGTTGTTCTTCCAGAGGACCCAATCTCAGTCACCAGCACCCATGTCGGGTATTTCACACCCACCTGTAGCTTCAGCTCCAAGAGGTCCAGTGATCATTTCTGGTCTCTATAGGGACACACACACATCATTATTTTTTAATAAAAGTGAAACCTTAACAAAAATAATTGTAACCACAAATGGTAGCCACAAGTCTCGCACTTTAGCTTCTCCATTAATGGAGATATAGCACTACTTCGACCCACAGACAGCAGACCTGCTGCAAGCACTCTGTCTTAATGCTCATCTGCTCTTGACCTTTAGTGCTTTATAACTGGGGGTGCCCAGGACTAGTCCTCCTGAAGCTGTATTGTGTCTGTAATTTGGTGAACCACTCCATGGAGGAAGGTGACAACCTATCATAAGCTCTCCAAATAAGCAACCTAAAGTGTTCCTTGCAGAAGAAAATTCTTTTGAAACTCCAGAACTCAGTTGTAGGCTTGGAGATTCTGCTGTACTGTATGACCTGTATAAGGTACTTGTCTCCGGACCTCCGCTAATTCTTTCCACATCCCTTAAGTATTGAGGAAGGTATAAAATTAGGCAAGTACATTTAAACATGTTTGCTGGTGTTCTTATACATTAGGACAGTGTAGTCCCCTGATTTTCCACTGAAATGAGTAACTTTTCTTATTGTCTTGGCACACAATATCACGCTTTCATTCCATTTCCATACACATGGACCGTGCAGTTTCTTCTACTTCCCCCTCCTGCTTGTTCCCAGACACGACCTCCATGTAGTTCTCCTTCCAACTGAGATTATTTCTTGATCACATCTTCAGTTCAGCTGCTTAGTCTAGCTCTAATTCTTATCTAGAAACATAATTTTTACAATTATTTTTTTTAAATTCAAAGAACATATTGATTTTTTTTTCCTTCGATGAACTTAGTGATGTCTCTGTTTTGACTTGGTTGACTCTGCAGGCAAGCTCTGGGAAAGAAAGTCTGTGCCTGCTTTGAACAAGATGGGAGGCAGCTAAGACAGATGCAGCATCTAGGAAGCTTTTTTTGTTTCTGTTTTTGTTTTCTGGCTATTCTCTACGAAGCATTCGCAAGGCTTGATTTTCATAGTGCATCTGTGTGTGCATTTTCCTAATCACAAAACCTCTTTGACCTAACTTCGCAACAGGATGGGAAGATATTCTGCCGGCGGACAGCTTGTGATTGCCAGAATCCAAATGTTGACCTTTTCTGCTGCCCAGAGTGTGACACCAGGGTCACGAGTCAATGTTTAGATCAAAGCGGACAGAAGCTGTATCGAAGCGGAGACAACTGGACCCACAGCTGCCAGCAATGCCGGTGTCTGGTATGTCAGTTTCCTGGGGATCCTGGTGCCATTGCTCTAGAAAAAGGGTTATAAATGCGTGTGCTTTGGGGCTGGAGTTCCAAGATGTTTCCAGTATTATGCAGAATATTGTGCGGCTGTGCTTAACCAGGGGGCCATGTACTCTGCCTGGGCATATTTGCATTGCATTAAAATACTGCAAAAATTTATGAAACAGATTTAACTTGAGCACAGTTTTTACATACCCATATATCTTAGAATGTCCAAAGCAGGGAAAATCCTCATTAAGTAGCCTTCAGTGGCTTGATAAGCAATGGTTGTCCAGACAGAACCAAGCCTATTATTGCTTTTGACATAACCTTTAAGGTTGTCAATAGAAGAAGCATAATAGAAGCAATGGAGTTTGGGTGAGCAAGGCTGAGAATCCAATTCTATAATTGTCTCAAGGGCTAGCTTGGTATGGACACTTTGGACATGTCATAACCTTTCAGTTACTATTCTTTTCCTGAAGTGTCCACAGGTTTATGAGTCTCAATTTCAAAAATTACTAGGGAGATGAGCGAATGTATGTGAAAGGTGAATACCATACTCAACACATGGTAGGTACTTGTCTTAGTGCCACAGAAGACTCTTAACATGGTGACTACTGTTGTTACTGTTTTATTCCTTGGAAAATCTATTCAAAAAGGAAAAAAGAACATTATTTTAAATATTAATATAAGGATACTAATAATATGCCTGGATTTGGGAAAGTTCAAAGAAAATACTTAATTTCCAGAACCGGTTCAGTGTGTTTCAAGTCACAGCACAAACAATGATTTCTGAGGATGGAAGACTTAAGAGCGTGGCATGTTGGAGACCGTGGGACTGTGGTGCTCCATCTCTGAGCATTCTACCTGAGTCAGCTTGTAAAGGAAACTCTTAGCTTGGTGCTTAATGTTTATTGAAATTAGGTTTGCTCTTTCTGGATATAATATGAAAACTAGCATCCAGAGAAATTGTTCTCTAAGTTCCTATAAATCCCCAGGTTAATGTGCAAGCAGTTGTAAATGTATCCTTTCCAACCCATCTTAATACTAAGACTGCAACTTAGATTAATTCAGTTCATGGCCAATTTTACAAATTCCCATCCAAGGACAAACACATCCAATACAACAACAGATTCGTTTCCAGTATCGGTCTGGAAAACCACATTTCTTTTTTGAGAAGTTAGTCATCGAATCACTGGAAATACTGGCATTCATTTTGCACATGAAGTTTCCATTCAAAGAGTTTCAAAAGCACATCTTGAATGTCCAGTCCTTGGAATATACAGTTTTTGAATTGCAGAAACTCCTGGGCATTAACATAAAATTACTTTAGAATAATAGTGGTCACATTTAATAAATATTTTATCAAGACTTTACCCATGCCAGACTCTGAGTGATGTCATGTTTTCAAGGAAGACATAGTTGAAAACCTGCACAAGTCCAGAGTCTGTAGACATTTACTAAATAATTAAACAAGAATTTCCACAGGTGGGTTGGTTTCTCCTGAGAACACCCAACCTCAATTCTGAACTTGACACAAACTTCTCAGTTGATGCAGCTGTTGAAATATTTGACTTCAGGTCTCACTTTTGACATTAAAAGAAGTGGACATCTCTATACATTAGCCACACCTTACCATCCCTTTGCTTGTTTGTTTTATTAGTTGGACAAAACTCTAATTATCAGCAGTGAGAGAAAACAACCAATTGAAGCCCGAAAAGCTCAAATTAATGTTGAGTTATACCAACTATACAGTGCAACCTGATTTTAAAAAAAAATAAAATATGATAAATAACTGTAGGCTGTGCTTGGAACACAAGCTGATTTAATACTTTCTGTGAACTCTGGATTAGGTGGTCAGCAAAACTATCCTGAGGAAGGTGATAACTTCATAGAAATTATGTGTTTAAGTGTATCTTCATAGAGGAGGACCGATCATACATATCATGGTACAGGCTAGAAGCATTCAGCAAGGAGAATAATGAGAATTCTAGTGCTTTTCTCCCCCAAGAGATACCGGGAATATAACACTGCATAAGAATGAGGGAGACTCATTTCATCTTTCTCTCCACAGGAAGGAGAGGCAGACTGTTGGCCCCTAGCTTGCCCTAGTCTGAGCTGTGAATACACAGCCATCTTTGAAGGGGAATGTTGTCCCCGCTGTGTCAGTGACCCCTGCCTGGCGGATAATATTGCTTATGACATCAGAAAAACTTGCCTGGACAGCTCTGGTGTTTCGAGGCTGAGTGGTGCAGTGTGGACAATGGCTGGATCTCCTTGTACAACCTGCAAATGCAAGGTAACCAGCTGCCCTGGGGTGTATGAGCTACGGACAGTTTCCTTCTGAAATCTCTGAACTCAGATGCCATGGGGTGCATGTTCTCTAGGCAGTCCTTGTATAAAGGAAGATTCCAAATGGACACAGAAAAATACAAATTTGCCTTAAAAACTACTGAATTTTAACAACTGTCTGTAAGCTCAGTTATAGATAATTCAAGTTATTTTGACCTTCAGTATATAAACCAGACTCAGAAAGACAAACATGGTATGTTTTACATCTAGTATCCACTCATAGGTGGATACTAGATGTAAAACAAAGGATGACTAGACTGCTACTCACAACTCCAGGGAGGATACCTAGTAAAGAGGACCCTAAGAAAGACACAGGGATCACCCAATGACAGATAAATGGATGAAATCTACATGAGCAAACTGAACGTGAAGGGTGGGGTAATGAAGGGCAAGGGTCAGGGGAAAGAGAGCTTAGGGGAGCGGGAGATCCCAGCTGGATCAAGAACAGAGAGGGAGAACAAGGAAAGAGAGACCATAATAAATGAAGACCACATGGTAAGAGGAAGAAGCAAAGTGCTAGAGAGGACCCCAGAAATCCACAAAGATATCTCCACAATAAACTACTGGCAATGGTCGAGAGAAAGCTCGAACTGACCTACTCTGGTGATCGGATGGCCAAACACCCTAATTGTCATGGTAGAACTCTCATCCAGTGAATGATGGAAGCAGATGCAGAGATCCACGGCCAGGTCCCAGGTGAAGCTCCGGGAGTCCAATCAGAGAGAAAGAGGAGGGATTGTATGAGCAGAGATGTTGAGACCATGATTGGAAAAAGCACAGGGACAAATAGACAAACTAGTGGAAACACATGAACTATGAACCAATAGCTGAGGAGCCCCCAACTGGATCAGGCCCTCTGGATAAGTGAGACAGTTGATTAGCTTGAACTATTTAGGAGGCCCCCAGGGAGTGGGACCAGGACCTGTCCTTAGTGCATGAGCTGGCTTTTGGGGGCCTGGGGCCTATGCTGGGACACTTTGCTCAGCGGGTGAAGGGAGGAGGGGACTGGACCTGCCTGGACTGAATCTACCAGGCTTAGCTGACTCCCCAGGGGAGTGCTTGCTCTGGAGGAGATGGGAATGGGAGGGGAATTGGGGGGAGGGTTGGGAGGAGGGAGGACAGGATATCTGTGGCTGATATGTAAAGTTAAATTAAATTATAAAATTAAAAAAATAATAATAATAAAAAAGAAAAAGAAAATTCAGCGGAAACAAAATAAGGGAAGACAAGAGCTGGATGGGGAGACAGAAAGAGAAGGAAAAGGGAGGGAAGGGGAGTGAAGAAAGTGAGCACACAACTTCTTATCTTCATCCTGGAAAATTACAGAAACTATCAATGGCATGGCAAGGAGAGAGATCTATGTAGCTGTTTCCTCTGTCTTATTTTACATTGCCAAACATATTCCTAGGTCTCTTGCTGTGGTGTTTGAATGCGATTATTTCTCTGTCTTTTTGGAGTATTCCCCATGAAATATCCTCATGTGTCTTTATGACTTTAAAGGTGGCTCTTCCTCCCTTCAGTGTTCATAGAACCGTGACCAAAGGCAGCTTCAAGTGATGCTAGATTAACCAGTCAAAATCTCAGTCAAAACATCACTTTCAGATTCCTATGATTAAGCATGATAGTGAACTCGATCCTATCAAAGTCTGCCTCTTTACCTCAGCTATCAGTGGAAGCTTTCCAGCTTGTCTTTTAATTGATTTATTAGTGTTGACATTTTTCTGTTTTTTGGAATATGCCATCTTTTTTTTTTTTTTTTTTTTTTGGTATTTCAAGACAAGGTTTCTCCATGTAGTTTTGGTGCCTGTCCTGTATACTCTGTATACCAGGCTGGCCTCGAACTCACAGAGATCTGCCTGCTCTGCCTCCTGAGTGCTGGGATTAAAGGTATGTGCCATCACCACCCAGCTAGAATGTACTATCTTAAGATGAAGCTCCAGTAGAAAAAAAAATGTCAAGCATCCTATATCAAAAGACCCATGATCACATCTGGACTTTTGCCCACCACAAACAAGATTTTATTCCTCCTTTTATTTTATTGAAAATAGAGGGGTTTTTTTTTAAACACTATATCCTGATTATAGTTTCCCCTCCCTCTACTTCTCCCAGATCATTCCCACCTCCTCTTCCATCTAGATACACACCCTTCCTGTCTCTCCTTAGAAAACAAACAGGAATCTAAGGGATAGTAATAAACAAAAACAGAATAGGATAAGATAAAATGAACATGTTGGAATAAGATGAAATAAACAGAAGGAAAAGAGTCCCAGAAAAGGCACAAGAAACTTCCATAAATGTAAAGGCCTATTCATTTATACAAAGGAATCCTGTAAAATCATAAAACTGAAAGCTACAATATGTATATAAAATATGTGTAGAGTGTAGTAGGAAGATTTCTCTGGTTCCGCCAGACTCCCTATAGTCCCACAGCCTGCTTATAAAATAATCACTCAGAAGTTTATATTAATTATAACTGCTCAGCCATTAGCTCAGGCTCATTATTGACTAGCTCTTACACTTAAATTAACCCATATTTCTTATCTATGTTTAGCCATGTGGCTTCATACCTTTTCTCAGTTCTGCTTTGTCATCTTGCTTCCTCTATGTCTGGCTGGTGACTCCTAACTCAGCCTTCCTCTTCCCAGAATTCTCCTCATCTCTTTGCCCCACCAATACTTCCTGGCTACTGGCCAATCAGGGCTTTATTTATCAACCAATCAGAGCAACACATATTCACAGCGTATAGAACAGCATCCTACAGCTTTTCTCCTTTTCTGTCTAATCAAAAATGAAGGTTTTAACTTTAACATAGTAAAATTACTTATAACAAAACAGCTATCAAGCAATAATTATAGTTATAATATCTAGTCTATTTGTATTTGGCAAAATTAAGGAAAATATTTTATCTATCCTATACTTGTGAGTCTAAAGTTTTATATCTAATTTATCTTTTATCATAACCAAGCAAAATTATAACTATCTAGTCTTCAACTACATCAAAGACTCCAGAAGAATATAATATTACTTAAGTAAACAGGAAATGCATTATACGCAGCTTCCAAAATTCTGGAAATGACAGAGACAGCTGGCTGCCTAGACAGTTACCCAAAGCTCCTCTGCAATGTTGGGGCATCCTTCTTTAGCCAATAGGCCTAGAGTCTCTCAGTCACTTCTCCCTGTGTCCTATAGAATGTCTAACATTTTTTTCTGTGAAGCAGGAACGTGAAGGATCATCTCATCTTGCAAAGTTCAGTGGTCAACTTTCTATGTGTCCTGCATGTCCAGTTTATACAACATTTTGTTAAGCAGTCTAAGCAAGAACAGTTTCTTATCCAAATGACTATTTTTGCCAAGAAGAAGAGAAACTCCATATGGAGTGTCTTCGATGTCCATCCTCCTCTTTGAAGTAAATCAGTGCTGCCGGGAGCAGACCTGTCTCATTGTCTAGGAAAGTCTAAGTTTTTAAAACATTTTAAATGCCATATTCTGTAGGTCTTTGAAGTGTTTGAAGATTACTTACTTAGTTGAAATATGTCTAGAAAACTTAACTAACATGACTTTAAGTTTGATTATCATAGATGACTAATTATTAATCTATATTTCTCAACTATACACTACAATTTCAAATGAGCTGCATAAACAAAATACTTTAAACAAGAGTAGAAATACACATACAGTATAACAAAATTAATTTTAAATTTGTATCAATAAACTAAAATCCATAACGATGTAAAACATTTTTAAACAAGTTGCCGCTCTTTAAATGTAAGTTCAATAATCTACCCTTTCATCCTATCATATCTGTATCCTATCCCTTTTTTTTTCTTCTAGAAAGATATGACCAATAACAATTTGTAACTAATCTCTAACAAAGACAAATATCCATAATCCATTTTGGGAATGTGGGTATAGTGTTCTAGACTGCTTTCTAGTAGGGGGTGCTGGTAGTCTTATGAGGATCCTGAGAAAATTTGAGATAATGGTCAAGTCCTGGGAAGATTGGCTATAACCTTTGTTGATAGGTACCATTTGTTAAGGTTCAGGAGGTGTGGCTTGATCAAATCTGATCCATCTTAACTTGGAACAAATCCATAGCCTCTTGCTTCCTATAGAAACAAAAGCAGAGCCTCCTTTCCAAAACAACATATCCTTAGACATAAATATGAAGTCAAGATACTATTAAAATATACATATTGGTTTAACTGAGTAGCCTTTATAATCAAATGTTTCTCTGCAGTTAAAAATCCCAAAGACAATATAATCCAGACTCTCTGTGTGATTTCCATCTTTACATAGCTTATTTTTTACATTACTTTTACTTTCTCTTTAAATATTTTATTTTTTAAAACTTTCTATTTCTTTATATAACTGTCTATGTTCTTTTTCCTCTCTCATTCAAGCCTATATACATTTTTACACACATTGTAAACTGTTTAGGGTTTATTCCATCTCAATCTGTCTTATTGTGAATCTATTGCTTTAAACTGCAGCATGACTAGGACTGAAATGGCAGCTTTGGCTGCTGCCTCTGCCCACCTCAGCTTTCCAACATGGCGGAACTACATTTACCACCACCTCTGGGGGAACCATGCTCATCACTGATTCTGTGAAGCAGTAGATCTATGCTCTCATCCAGTAGTGTGTAGCCCAAAAAACTTTTCTTAATTCCTTTTCTTTTTTGTCTGTACTAGCAAAAGCTATATCCACCATGCACCATTCCATGTGGCTTGCAGACGCCATTGTGTACAGTGGCAGAAATCCACCATGCTGCACTCAAGCCCATATGCCATGACCCTGCCATACTGTAGCTTGCCATAGCATCTCTGTACCTTGATGTTTCTATATCTCAACCTGCATGAGTCATTTAGTAGAAAGCTGGTTTCCGATCCATTATTTTGTGTTTATAAGCCCTTTTTTAATTCTTTTAGGCTTTATGGAAATTTGAGAGCCCCACTATTGGTATGCTAAATGTAGTTGGAAGATTTCTCCAGTTCTGCCAGGCCTCCCATAGTCCCACAGCCTGCTTATAAAATAATTACTCAGAAGCTTATATTAATTATAACTGCTTGGCCATTAGCTCAGGCTTATTACTGACTAGCTCTTACACTTAAATTAACCCATAATTCTTATCTATGTTTAGCCATGTGGCTTGGTACCTTTTCTCAGTTCTGCCTTGTCATCTTGATTCCTCTGTGTCTGGCTGGTGTGTCCTGACTCAGCCTGTCTCTTCCCAGAATTCTCCTCGTCTCTTTGCCCTGCCTATACTTCCTGCTTGGCTACTGGCCAATCAGCATTTTGTTTATCAACCAATCAGTGCAACATGTATTCATAGCATACAGAATGACATCCCACAGAAGTAGAGTAAAAAATTAAAATAAAATAAAAACTAAAATTAAAAAAGACAAAAAGCTCTGACATGACATTATGAGACAAGGAACCTGCAGAGATGCCATTGAGTTCATTTTCTGCTGGCCATGGGGCATACCCTTAAGAATATTTGTTTCTTAGGTGACACTCCCTTGGAGAAAACTAAATTTGCATTTGTGAGTGTTATCAGTTGGAGATAGCTTCTGAGTTAGGGGTGGGCACATGTGTACACTTCTCCTTTCAGTTCTGTGCAGTCCCTATGCCTGCTACCTCCGTCTCAGTGAGTTTGTGTGTGTCAATCCTGTTGTATTTTGAAGTCCTTGTTTGTTTGGTGTCCTCTATCTCCTCTGGCCCTTACACTCTTTCTGTCTCATCTTCTGGAAGGCTCTCTGAACCTGAGGGGAAGGAATTTGATAGAGATATCCTATTTAAGGTTGAGTGTTCTGAGGTCTCTCACCTCTGCATAGTGTCTCACTATGGGTCTCATTTTCCCCCCATATGCTGTAGGAGGAAGCTTCTCTGATGATTGCTAAAAAAATGCACAGAATGTCATTAGTAGTCATTTTATTGTTACATTATTTTTCTCTAGAACAGTAGTATTTGGTTCTGCCCTAGGTTCCTGGGCTATCTAGTCTCAGGCTTTTGGTCACTCAAACAGTGTCTGGTATGGAATGTATCTTACAGAGTGGGTCTTAAGTCAAATTTGATACTGGTTGGTCACTCCCACGGCTTCGCACCGGCATTGCCCTAGCATGTTTTGTGGGCAGGACATCATTGTAGATAGAAGGGTTTATAGCTGGGTCAGTGTCCACATTTATCCTTTGGTAGCTCATAGAGTACCTTCCTGTACCAAAGCCAGTAGCACATAGGATATATGGTCTATGTAGGTACCAGCTCAACTTCTCCATGTTCAATAAGATGTGTATGTGTTGTCTCAGCAATGGGGTTTGCCATCAGTTTGTGGAGAGAAAACTATAGCCTTAGCAATACCCTACATTGTTTGGGGATTCCCATGGAACCCCTTTGACAAACAACTCAATTAGATGTAACCTAATTCCAGTACTGGAAGTTTCATTTGGTGACAGATGTCCCGGTAGAACTCTGTCTTCTCCAGTACATCATTTAGATCTCATATGTATATATTTTAGGGAACTTCTACTATATTAGGTTACAACATGACCCATGAAATGGCCCTGCATTTTAGCTGTCCCCTCACCTACTCCTTCCCTACCTATTCCATCCTTCTGTTCTAGTCTCCCACCTCCTCCTTCCACAACTATATATTTTATTTCCCCTTCCCAAGGAGATCTATTCCTCCCACCTAGTCTCTTGCTCTATACTTAACCTCTATGGATAATAGATTGGTTCCCATTGATTTAACACCTAATATCTACTATAAGGAAATACATGCCATATTTGTCCTTCTGGGTCTGGGATACCTCACTCAGAATGATTGTTTTCTAGGTCCATGCATTTGTTTGAAAATTTCATGCTATTTTTTTAATGACTACACAGTACTCCATTGTGTAAATGTTCCACATTTTCTTTATTTATTCTTCTGTTAAGGGACATCTAGGTTGGTTCAAATTTGTGAATATTTATAAAGAGAGCAGCAACAAACATGGTTGAGCAATTGCTTCTGTGGTAGGTTGAAGTGTCCTTTGAGTATATGCTTGAGAATTAGGTATAGCTGGATCTTGAGGTAGATAGATTCATATCTTTCTGAGGAACTGCCATATTGATTTTCATAGTTGCTATACAGTTTGTACAGTCAGCAATGGATGAGTGTTCCCCTTACTTCACATCTGTGCTAGCATGTGCTAACACTTGCATAATGATCTGACATGCATAATATGGAATCTCAAAGTAGTTTTGATTTGCATCTCCCTGATGACTAAGGATTTTGAACATTTATTTGTATTTCTCAATCATTTCAATTTCCTCTATTGAGAATTATTTGTTTAGATCTGTGCCCCATTTTATTGGATTATTTGGGGTTTATTTTTTATATCCAGTTTTTGGGGTTCTTTATGTATTTGGATATTAGTCTTCTATCAGATGTGGAGTTGGTAAGATCTTTTCCCATTCTGTAGGCAGCTGCTTTGTCTGAATAACAGTGTCTTTTGCCTTACAAAAATTTTTCAGTCTTGTAAGGTCCCATTTATTAATTGGTGATCTTAGTGTTGTGCTAATGGGGTTCCATTCAGAAAGTCTTCTTCTGGACTAATGATTTCAAGATCATTTCCCAAGTCCCCTTCTTTCAGGTTCAGTGTATCTGGTTTTACATTGAGGTTTTTGATCCATTTGGCACTGAGTTTTGTGCAGGGTAATACATTAGGATCTCTTTGTATTCTTCTACATGCTGCCAATCAGTTTGACAAGTACCATTTGTTGAAGATGCTGTCTTTTTTCCAGTGTGTATTTTCTGGCCCCTTTTTTTTTCTTTTAAAATGAAAATCAATTGTTCATAGGTGTGTGAATTTATATCTGGGTCTTCAATTCCATTGAATATTGTGTCTATTTTTTGTGCCAATGCCATGCAGTTTTAATTGTTATAGCTTTGTAGTACAACTTGAAATTGGGGACAGTGATACCCCCACAGCTCTTTTATTAATTGTTTCAGCTATCCTGGCTTCTTTTCTTTTTGTATTTACATATGAAGCTGAAAATTGTCTGTTCAAGATCTGAGAAGAATTGGGCTGGAATTTTGATGGGGATTGCACTGAATTTGTAGATTGCTTTTGGTAGAATGGCCATTTTTGCTATATTAATCCCACTGATTCATGAGTTTTGCAGATCTCTCCATCTTCTTATATCTTCAATTTCTTTCTTCAATGTCTTGAAGATTGTATCACACAAGTCTTTCACTTGCTTGGTTAAGAGTTACCACAAGGTATTGTATATTATGAAACTATTCGACAGGTTTTGTGTCCCAGATTTCTTTCTCATTTGTCATTTGTATATAGAAAGGCTATTGATTTTTCATGAGTTAATTTTTTTTTTTTTTTTTTTTTTTTTTTTTTTGGTTTTTCGAGACAGGGTTTCTCTGTGTAGCTTTGCGCCTTTCCTGGAACTCACTTGGTAGCCCAGACTGGCCTCGAACTCACAGAGATCCGCCTGGCTCTGCCTCCCGAGTGCTGGGATTAAAGGCGTGCGCCACCACCGCCCGGCTCATGAGTTAATTTTTATATCCAGATATTTTGCTGAAAGTGCTAAGAGTTCCCTGGTAGAATTTTTTAGGGTCACTTAAATATAATATCACATCATTAGCAAATCAAAGTCCTTTGACTTCTTCCTTTCCAATTTGTATCCCTTTGATCTTCAGTTGTCTCATTGCTCTATCTAAGCCTTCAAGTACTATATTGAATTGGTATAGAGAGAGTGGACAGCCTTGTCTTGTTACTAATTCGTGGAATTGTTTTGAGTTTCTCTCCATTTAAGCTTCTGTTGGCTGTAGACTTGCTGTAAATTGCCTTTATCATGTTGACCTATGTTCCTTGTATCTCTAATCTTTCTCCTTTATTTTTATCGTAAAGGGATATTTTATTTTTGTAAAAGTCCTCTTCTGCATCTATTGAGATGATCATGCCCCTTTTTTCAGTTTATTTATGGGGTGGATTACATTTATTGATTTTTATGTTGATCCATCCCTGTATCTCTGGAATGAAGATCATGGTGGATGATCTTTTTGATGTGTCGTTGATTTGGTTTGCAAGTGTTTTATTGAGTATTTTTGCATCTATGTTCATAAGGGAGAGTGTAAGGGTGACTATGGCCTCATTAAATCAGTTGGGCAGTGTTCCTTCTGTTTTTATTTTGTGGATTAATTTGAAGAGTGCTGCTGTTAACTCTTCTTTGAAAGTCTGATAGATTTCTGGGCTAAAACCATCTGGCCTTGGGCTTTTTTTTTCTGGTTGAGAGACTTAATTACTGTTTCTATTTTACTAGGGGTTATATATCTGTTTAAATTGCTTATCTGATCTTGATTTAGCTTTGGTAGGTGGTATATATTGAGAAATGTATCCATTTCTTTTAGATTTTTCCAATTTGGTGGGGTATAGGTTATTAAAGTATGTCCTGTGATTCTCTGGATTTCTTTGGTGTCTGTTGTTATGACCCAATTTGCATTTCAGATTTTATTAATCTGAATCTTCTCTGTCTTTTAAATAATTTGGCTAAAGGCTCATCAATCTTATTGATTTTCTCTGAGAACCAACTTTTTGTTTCATTGATTCTTTGTGTTGTTTTGTTGTTGTTTCTATTTTATTGATTACAGCCCTGAGTTTGATTATTTTCTGCTATCTATTCCTTTTGGTTGTGATTTCTTCTTTTTACTCTAGAACTTTCAGGTGTGCTGTTAAGTTACTAGTATGAAATCTTTCCTTTCTTTTTTTGTAGACACTTAATGCTATGAAATTGCCTTTTAGAACCACCTTTATATGTCCCATAATTTTGGGTATATTGTTTTTTCTTTATCATTCAATTCTAAAAAGTTTTAAATTTCTTTCTTAATTTCTGTCCTGATCCATTTTTTTTTTTCATTCAGTAATGAGTTGTTCAGTTTCTATCAGTTTGTAAGCTTTGTGTTGTTCATATTCCCCTTTGAACTATGGTTGTCAGATAGGATGCAGGGTGTTATTTTAACTTTCTCTTATCTGTTGAGACATGCTTTTTGTCCAAGTGTGTGGTCAGTTTTGGAGAAAGTTCCCTGAGCTGCTGAGAAGAGGTATTTTTGTGAGTACTTGGATGAAACATTCTGAAAATATCTGTTAGGTCCATTTTGTTTATAATATCAGTTAGCTCCATCATTTCTCTGTCTAGTTTTTATGTGGATGACCTGTTTATTGGCAAGAGTGGTATATTTAAGTCTCTGATTATCAGTGTGTGAGGGTTAATATGTGATTTAAGCTATAGTAGTGTTTCTTTTACAAACTTGAGTATCCTTGTGTTTGGTCCATAGACATTAAGAATCTCAGTGTCCTCTTGGTGAATTTTTCCTTTGATGAGTATATAGTGTTCTTCTTCATCTCTTCTGACTAGTTTTGGTTTAAAGTCTATTTTGTTAAATATTAATCTGGTTATAATCTTCTTAAGTCCACTTGCTTGGAATATCTTTTTCCATCCTTTTACCCTGAGGTGATGTCTATCCTTCATGTTAAGGTGTTTATTGGATATAGCAGAAGGGTGAATCCTGTTTTCACATCCATTTTCTTAGTCTGTGTCTTTTTATTAGAGACCATTGATGTTGAGAGTTATCAACAAGCAATGTTTGCGGATTCCTGTTATTTTGTTGTTGTGGTTGTTGTTGGTGGTGGTGTGTGTGTGTGGTGGTGGTGGTTTTCTTCTCTTCTGATTTTCTGTTTTCCTGGGTGTGGTTATCCTCTTCAGGTTGAAATTTTCCCTTCAGTGTCTTCTGTAGGGCTGGACTTGTAGATGGATACTGCTTAAGTTTGGCTTTATCTTGGAATGTCTTTTTCCTTATCTTATGATTCAAAGTTTTAGTGGGTATAGTAGTCTGGTCTGGTGTCTGTGTCTCTTAAAGTCTGAAGAAGGTCCTTGTGGCTCTTAGAGTCTCCATTGAGAAGTCAGGTGTTATTCTAATAGGCCTGGCTTTAATGTCTTTTTCTCATGCAGCTTTTAATATTCTTTCTTTGTTCTATACCTTCAGAGCTTTGATTATTATGTGCCAAGGAAACTTTCTTTTCTGATCAAATATATTTGGTGTTCCCTGTGCTTCTTGTACCTTGATTGGCACCTCATTCTTTAGGCTAGGGAAATTTTCTTCAATGATTTTGTTGAAAATATTTTCTATGCCTTTGACCCCGGTTTTTTTCCTTCCTGTATTCTTATTATTCTTAGATTTGGTCTTTTCATACTGTCACAAATGTCTTAGATGTTTTCTGTCTGGAGTTTTTTAGATTTAACATCTTCCTTTATTGAAAACCCTTCAGGGACCTGCCCCAAGGGGTTTTCTCCCAGAGTCAGGGGAAGGTGCTTACAAGCAGAGGGTATCTAGTCTTAAGGATATCAAAAGAATCAGCGCACATCGTGCTCTCTCAGTTATTCACTTTATTGTTCTAAATAAGTTCATTCTCTGATCTCTCTGTTGTTCTCTCTTTGTTCTAATTTAGTTCTATCCTGAGTCTCTGAGGTTTCCAGTTTTTATATACATATAATCAGCAATTCTCTGGCCAAAGCAAGGTCACAAGGCTTGAATTCTTTCAGGGTCATAAAACAGACAAGGGTTTACATCAGGCAATGACTCTCAGGCTTTCTTTATAATTCAAGGAGGGGGTGACTTGTAAAACCCTCAATGAACTTAAAGGGAAAGGGTCTAAAGAGAGAGAGAGAGACCTTGAATCAGTTAGGGAAATCTAAAAGGGGAAAGGGGGGAATCCATGTGTAATATTGCATTCCTAAGTGTGGTTAGATAATAAGCTGATTAACAAACCAAGGTGACAATAAAAGGAGTTGAAAATTTGTCAATTCCAGGTTAGCTTGGGGCAGCACTTTCCTATCTGGTGGTGGGGTGAGCCCAGGGCACACTTGTTCCCTATCTATCTAAAGACTGTGAATCAACAATTTCAGACATGTTGTAATTCTATGTCCTTGGGTGTCTGAGAATGTCTCAAATGAGATTATTTTGCCTGAACACTAAACACCGACCAAATACCTGCCAATGAAGATAATTGCAAGGAAGCAGACCTGTACATTTAACTTGGAAAAAGGAACAAAAATCTGGTTGTGAGAAACAGGTTTTGACTGTGTGACTATTTTTTACACATAGCTGGGGGATCCAGTTATCCAATGTTTTATCCAATAAGTGATCAAGTACACTGTTAAAAGTTCTTGGAAAAAAGAATCAAACGGGAAAGATACAACAGCACATAAGGAATTCACTGCAGGAAACAGCTAATACATTCAAAAGGCAATAATTCCAAAACACCTTACATGATGGTTTCCACCACCAACTCTTGGTTCTGAGAGGTTGACCTTTTGAACACTGGTTGTCACCTGCTGTATACTCAAATGACCTTTTGCTCCAAGCAACTCTTTGACCTCGGTGTCCATTTCTTCTGTCTTGTCTTCAGTGCCTGAGAGTCCTCATCCATCTCTTGTATTCTGTTGATGAGGCTTGCCTCCGAGGTCCTTGATCAAGTTCCTAAAGTTTGTATTTTCATGTTTCCCTCAGATAGGTTTTCTTATTGATTCTGTTTTCACATTCAGGTCTGGAACTGTTATACTCACTTCCTTTCATGGTTTGCTTGTATTTTCATAGATTTCCTTAATAGATATATTCATTTCCTACTTAAAGAAATTCATATTCATAAATTCTATTTTAAGCCCCTTTTTTTCATTTCTTAGGGCATACTGTAGTAGGATTACTGTGCTCTAGTGGTGACACATTGTCCTTGATGTTGTGGATTTTGTTACTATGCTGGACATCTAGGCATCTGGGTTTGAGATGACAGTAAATCTAGGTGCTGGTATCTGGTCTTGTCTTTGTTCGGTGTGTGTTTGTTCCTTGATTTATGTTGTCCTCTCTGGTTCCTAGGTGGGTGTAGTGGCTGTGTGTGAGCTGGTAGGGAATGCTATTAGAATACTGCCAAGTGTGTCCCCTGGGGTTTGGGTACACTGTATCCCTAGTTATTGGGTGCTGACACTTGGGAATAGAGATGATCCACAGAGGGGATCCACAGGAGAGAAGAAAGCAGGCTCTTCCACCAGGATCTGCCTAGTCTCTGGGAATGGAGACAGAGAGTAAGAAAAGGCCACATCAGATGCTCTGCTACATATATGGGGATGAGACTGGGGGATTTGATTTGGAGGAAAGGAGAATGAAGATCTGAATATCACTACCTACTCTGCTGACCTACTTGATTCTCTGGAAGGCTTGGCAAGAGGGCTCCAAGGGAATGTCTTCTAGAGCTGGGTACTGAGACAGAGGGATGATTGGAGAGGAAAGTCAGAGGAGAAGATCTGAGTGATCTGCTGGAGATGGGAGCAGAGAGGAGGGGGCACCACAGCAGGTGGTCAGAGAGGAGGTGATCACAGCAGGTGGTCAGAGAGGAGGTGATCACAGCAGGTGGTCAGAGAGGAGGTGATCACAGCAGGTGGTCAGAGAGGAGGGGATCACAGCAGGTGGTCAGAGAGGATCACAGCAGGTGGTCAGAGAGGAGAGGATCACAGCAGGTGGTGGAGAGGTGGGGGATCACAGCAGGTGGTCAGAGAGGATCACAGCAGGTGGTCAGAGAGGAGGTGATCACAGCAGGTGGTCAGAGAGGAGCAGGGATCACAGCAGGTGGTCAGAGAGGAGCAGGGATCACAGCAGGTGGTCAGAGAGGAGGTGATCACAGCAGGTGGTCAGAGAGGAGCAGGGATCACAGCAGGTGGTCAGAGAGGAGGTGATCACAGCAGGTGGTCAGAGAGGAGGTGATCACAGCAGGTGGTGGAGAGGAGGTGATCACAGCAGGTGGTCAGAGAGGAGGTGATCAAAGCAGGTGGTCAGAGAGGAGCAGGGATCACAGCAGGTGGTCAGAGAGCAGGGTGATCACAGCAGGTGGTCAGAGAGGAGGTGATCACAGCAGGTGGTCAGAGAGGATCACAGCAGGTGGTCAGAGAGGAGAGGATCACAGCAGGGGGTGGAGAGGTGGGGGATCACAGCAGGTGGTCAGAGAGGATCACAGCAGGTGGTCAGAGAGGAGGGGATCACAGCAGGTGGTCAGAGAGGAGGTGATCACAGCAGGTGGTCAGAGAGGAGGTGATCACAGCAGGTGGTCAGAGAGGAGGTGATCACAGCAGGTGGTCAGAGAGGAGGGGATCACAGCAGGTGGTGGAGAGGAGGTGATCACAGCAGGTGGTCAGAGAGGAGCAGGGATCACAGCAGGTGGTGGAGAGGAGGTGATCACAGCAGGTGGTCAGAGAGGAGGGGATCACAGCAGGTGGTCAGAGAGGAGCAGGGATCACAGCAGGTGGTGGAGAGGAGGTGATCACAGCAGGTGGTCAGAGAGGAGGTGATCACAGCAGGTGGTGGAGAGGAGGTGATCACAGCAGGTGGTCAGAGAGCAGGGTGATCACAGCAGGTGGTCAGAGAGGAGGTGATCACAGCAGGTGGTCAGAGAGGAGCAGGGATCACAGCAGGTGGTCAGAGAGGAGGTGATCACAGCAGGTGGTCAGAGAGGAGGTGATCACAGCAGGTGGTGGAGAGGAGGTGATCACAGCAGGTGGTCAGAGAGGAGGTGATCACAGCAGGTGGTCAGAGAGGAGCAGGGATCACAGCAGGTGGTCAGAGAGGAGCAGGGATCACAGCAGGTGGTCAGAGAGGAGGTGATCACAGCAGGTGGTCAGAGAGGAGCAGGGATCACAGCAGGTGGTCAGAGAGGAGGTGATCACAGCAGGTGGTGGAGAGGAGGTGATCACAGCAGGTGGTCAGAGAGGAGGTGATCACAGCAGGTGGTCAGAGAGGAGCAGGGATCACAGCAGGTGGTCAGAGAGCAGGGTGATCACAGCAGGTGGTCAGAGAGGAGGTGATCACAGCAGGTGGTCAGAGAGGATCACAGCAGGTGGTCAGAGAGGAGAGGATCACAGCAGGTGGTGGAGAGGTGGGGGATCACAGCAGGTGGTCAGAGAGGATCACAGCAGGTGGTCAGAGAGGAGGGGATCACAGCAGGTGGTCAGAGAGGAGGTGATCACAGCAGGTGGTCAGAGAGGAGGTGATCACAGCAGGTGGTCAGAGAGGAGCAGGGATCACAGCAGGTGGTCAGAGAGCAGGGTGATCACAGCAGGTGGTCAGAGAGGAGGTGATCACAGCAGGTGGTCAGAGAGGAGCAGGGATCACAGCAGGTGGTCAGAGAGGAGGTGATCACAGCAGGTGGTCAGAGAGGAGGTGATCACAGCAGGTGGTGGAGAGGAGGTGATCACAGCAGGTGGTCAGAGAGGAGGTGATCACAGCAGGTGGTCAGAGAGGAGCAGGGATCACAGCAGGTGGTCAGAGAGGAGCAGGGATCACAGCAGGTGGTCAGAGAGGAGGTGATCACAGCAGGTGGTCAGAGAGGAGGTGATCACAGCAGGTGGTCAGAGAGGAGGTGATCACAGCAGGTGGTCAGAGAGGAGGTGATCACAGCAGGTGGTCAGAGAGGAGGTGATCACAGCAGGTGGTCAGAGAGGAGGGGATCACAGCAGGTGGTGGAGAGGAGGTGATCACAGCAGGTGGTCAGAGAGGAGCAGGGATCACAGCAGGTGGTGGAGAGGAGGTGATCACAGCAGGTGGTCAGAGAGGAGGGGATCACAGCAGGTGGTCAGAGAGGAGCAGGGATCACAGCAGGTGGTGGAGAGGAGGTGATCACAGCAGGTGGTCAGAGAGGAGGTGATCACAGCAGGTGGTCAGAGAGGAGCAGGGATCACAGCAGGTGGTCAGAGAGGAGCAGGGATCACAGCAGGTGGTGGAGAGGAGGTGATCACAGCAGGTGGTGGAGAGGAGGTGATCACAGCAGGTGGTCAGAGAGGAGGTGATCACAGCAGGTGGTCAGAGAGGAGGGGATCACAGCAGGTGGTCAGAGAGGAGGTGATCACAGCAGGTGGTCAGAGAGGATCACAGCAGGTGGTCAGAGAGGAGAGGATCACAGCAGGTTGTGGAGAGGTGGGGGATCACAGCAGGTGGTCAGAGAGGATCACAGCAGGTGGTCAGAGAGGAGGTGATCACAGCAGGTGGTCAGAGAGGAGCAGGGATCACAGCAGGTGGTCAGAGAGCAGGGTGATCACAGCAGGTGGTCAGAGAGGAGGTGATCACAGCAGGTGGTCAGAGAGGAGCAGGGATCACAGCAGGTGGTCAGAGAGGAGGTGATCACAGCAGGTGGTCAGAGAGGAGGTGATCACAGCAGGTGGTGGAGAGGAGGTGATCACAGCAGGTGGTCAGAGAGGAGGTGATCACAGCAGGTGGTCAGAGAGGAGCAGGGATCACAGCAGGTGGTCAGAGAGGAGCAGGGATCACAGCAGGTGGTCAGAGAGGAGGTGATCACAGCAGGTGGTCAGAGAGGAGGTGATCACAGCAGGTGGTCAGAGAGGAGCAGGGATCACAGCAGGTGGTCAGAGAGGAGGTGATCACAGCAGGTGGTCAGAGAGGAGGTGATCACAGCAGGTGGTCAGAGAGGAGGTGATCACAGCAGGTGGTCAGAGAGGAGGGGATCACAGCAGGTGGTGGAGAGGAGGTGATCACAGCAGGTGGTCAGAGAGGAGCAGGGATCACAGCAGGTGGTGGAGAGGAGGTGATCACAGCAGGTGGTCAGAGAGGAGGGGATCACAGCAGGTGGTCAGAGAGGAGCAGGGATCACAGCAGGTGGTGGAGAGGAGGTGATCACAGCAGGTGGTCAGAGAGGAGGTGATCACAGCAGGTGGTCAGAGAGGAGGTGATCACAGCAGGTGGTCAGAGAGGAGCAGGGATCACAGCAGGTGGTCAGAGAGGAGCAGGGATCACAGCAGGTGGTCAGAGAGGAGGTGATCACAGCAGGTGGTCAGAGAGGAGGTGATCACAGCAGGTGGTCAGAGAGGAGGTGATCACAGCAGGTGGTCAGAGAGGAGGGGATCACAGCAGGTGGTCAGAGAGGAGGTGATCACAGCAGGTGGTCAGAGAGGAGCAGGGATCACAACAGGTGGTCAGAGAGGAGGGGAATCATGGCAGGTGGTCAGAGAGGAGGTGATCACAGCAGGTGGTCAGAGAGGTGGGGGAATCATGGCAGGTGTTCTCCTACAGAGTTGGAGATGAGATTGGGTGACTTAATTTGGAAAAGAGAAGGGAGAGTGAAAATCTGTAGTTGACCTATGGGCTCTTGGGGACTGCCTTCTAGAGTTGGGGGCTGGGACTAAAGAATGAATGGGAAGGAAGGCTGGGGGAGAAGTTCTGCATGATCTGTTGTTGGGGGCAGAGAGGATGGGGAGGCTGCAGCAGGTGACCTGCCACAGAGCTGGGAATGGGACTGGGGGATTGGATTTGCAAGAGATGAAGGGGAAGTGGAGCTCTTCAGTGAGCCCCAGTGGAGCTAGGCAGTTACCTCACTGGATTGCCTGGCTGCCTGCTGGAGTGGGGTGGGGGCTTGGAGAAGGGGATGACTGGAGGGAGGCTGGAGAAGAACTGTGTGATCCATTGCAGATGGGGGCAGAGAGCATCCAATCCCTTTTTAATGTCAGGATTGAGATTCATTAAAGGGAATTACAAAGGCATATTTATATTAATTTATGGAATTGAATTTTAATAAACTTCCCTGAATTTATTCACCTAAACTCCCCCTCCTCCTCCCTAATCTTAATGAGGTGAGCAGTCGTGTTTACCCTGGATGTGGGCACATTCGCGGAATCTATTTTGGATTTGCCTTTAATCTTACTGATATTTTCCATTAGTTTCTGAAATGGCTAATTGTTTCCTTTGAGATATTTATATTTGTAAAATATGTTTGGGGAATAAGTTTAGCAAATAAATTGTGAAAATCTGGGTTGTCGGAGCGTACCTAGAGCATAGATTGAGTGCTGGCGGGACAGGAAATGGGTCTGGTAGCAAAGCCTCAGCCAAGAGTCACCAGGAAGATCGTGCCTGCCATGCCTGCTTCCTTTCCAAGCTGGATACGCTCTTTCCATTCTTGAAGCGTAGCCTCTGTTCAGCTGTTGTGAACATAGACGGCACACTGCTCATCACTGTGTGTTCTGTTTCAGTGGCTGACACTTGTCTTCTCTTTGCACAGAATGGGAGAGTCTGCTGCTCTGTGGATCTGGAGTGTCTTGAAAATAACTGAAGTATTTTAAATGGACTCATCACAGGATAAAAATGGACAAAACGACCATCCAACCTGAGGAGGAAGAGGAGCTTATTTTTTTTTTTTTAACCACAGTCAATTACCAAAGTCTCCATCCGAGGACGGTGTTTGGGTGACCTCTGCCACTTTGCTCATCCTTGCTGATCTAGTCTAGATGCCTGCCGTGCCGTGCATTTCAGTCAATGGTTGTTGAGTCTCCGTGTTGTAAATCACCTTCCCCTCGTCAGATCATTTGCGGATACATTTAACGGATCCCATGATAAATGTTAATGTACTTTTTGTTTATTTTGTGTACTAACATAATAGAGACTTGGCACCGTTTATTTATTTTTCTTGATTTTTGATTCAAATTCTAAAAATAAAGTTGCCTGTTGTGACTTTTGTCTCATTGAGTGTGCACAGTATGGAGGCTCCTGTGGGACATGTTGATGAAGATGTGTAGCATCTGTCCACGGCATCCTTCCGTTTCAAACTGTTGAACACAGATGCCCACTCACTCAGCTGAAAACTGTTCAGGGCAATTATGTTACACTGAAGGGGGAAGGATGCCAGACATCATTAAACATCATTTCAAAAAGTACTATCTCCTCCCTGTTGCAAAAATAAATGAAGTGACACATTTACTCACAATTTCTAAGCGGTGATCTTAAAAGTCCTTCTTGGCATTGGAAGTCAAATCTTGTTTATATCGGTTTTATAAGTACTTATATCCAGCAACACACTTTAATCGTTATTAATAAAGTTAATGGCATAATACAAGTCTCCACCACATTACACAAACACAGATTAAAGAATCTGCTTGGCCATTGACAGAGGTGTTTGGTCTGCACCCTCTGTGGCAGGCTGCAAGGTGTCGGATTACTGCCCAGTGTCCCACCAATCACACTGCATCTTCCAGGGGTGAAGAGGACATGAGCCTTTAAGAAAATCTGTTTGCCGTGGGTTTGCGACTGTTTTCATTTCAGCCAATGCTTGCGCATTTATTTATTCACTCATTTTATTTAATGTAAATGAGTGTTTTGCCTGCATGAGTGTTTGTGCACAACGTGTGTGCCTGGTGCCTGTGGAGGTCAGAAGTTTACCTAGAAGGAGAGTTACAGATGGTGGTGAACTGCCACATGGATGCCTAGAATGGGGAACAGGTCTCTCTGCAAGAGCTGCCAGTGTTCTTAACTACTGAGCCAGCTCTCCAGCCCACAACCAATGCCATTATTTTTAAGAATTGCCAGTTATTCAGTTGTACAAAATTATTACATTTCATCGGGTTTGTCAGGGCTGAGCATCCAACCTTAGGTGCTACTTTGGGGACTATCATGCATTGTGCTGAATTAAATTAGTCCCTGGACAGCTGCTCATGCCTAAAAGTTACATCAATGATAATATAAGTAATGTTTAAATCCTAAATACTAACATTATTAATTTAAAATTATTATCTCCGCATACTATTATTCACTAGTATTTTTCCAACAGAGATAATAACCAATATTTTGTGTGAAAATGGAGTACTCTACATGAAATCAACTTTATGTGATGAATCACAATGACAACAAATTGAATATTACACTTGGTAAAGACTGATACAATGCGATAAATTATGAAACATCATATTTTATCTCAGTTCCTTACATGGAACCCTGGAGTAAAGAGTTGAAAATTACCCTTATGACAACTCAACTAAAAAGAAGCCTTCCCAATGTTATGAGAAAGAAAACGTTACAGGACTTGGGACTGTATCTACAGATCTCTGTGTGACTCAGAGTCCTCCTGTTTGTTGGATCAGCCACTTCGCTTACATGTCCTAAGGGGGAGTCTGGTACTTTCCACAAAGGCCAGGCGACTCACGAAGTTAACACTGTTCCTAGCCCCCTGTGGGAAGTCTGCTGACTTCTGCTCTAGAAAATCTCTGAGTACAGATACATGCCTTAGAGTCATCTGCACTTTTCTTTTCCTCCAAGATGTTATCGAAAAGCCACAGTTTTATTTGAATTCCAATGCGTTGATACTTTCCTGAAGTGCAATTAACATCAACAGCCCAAAATATTTTTACAAATACTATTCTCAGACCCAATATTTTCTTTTCTTATGAAACTTAATGGAGTGAATTTAATCTAGGCTAATTTCAAACCACCATAGTCTCTATCTATATGGAATATGCTTCCTATAATATACTAGATGACATTTAATTGTTAAAGACACGTTGATCCAGATAGTGACACATGCCTGCAGTTCCAGCCACTGGTGGCAGAGGGTGGAGGCTAAAGCAGAGCAGAGAATCTCTTGACTTCATCAGTTTAAGACTATCCTATAAGAATATAAAACATTTCATTTTCATGTATATGATGCTTTCTATGCTCTACTGGGGAAACTAAAATACAGCTTTAGATGTAACCAACTAGATAAGTGATCTGAATGGGCATTATGTAAGCCCAGATGATCAGAAGGGATCCTATTCAAATACACTTGACATAGAAAGGAACTACCTTCTTGACTTCGAATTTTTTTTAAACCCCAAGTTGGATAGGAAGGGGAGGGAAGGTGGATCTAGGAAGAGTTGGAGGAGGAAGAATAAACATGATGAAAATGCATTCATCTGGAAGCTGGGCATGTGGCTCACTGGTATAGCACTTGATAGTATGCATATGACCCTTGGTTCCATACACTACATCATAAAAACAAGCAGATATAAACAAAAACCCCAAATCCAGTAAATCTGGCATTTAGCTGCCATGCTGAAGTTTTCAGGTGAAAAATGGATGATTACCTTATGACAGAGTACTATTTGATGATTCTGTCTCCTTGAGAGATAGACATGAACATTAACAAGAAATTTAAAAAATAAAAGTCCTGAGATTATGCTCTCCCCTTCCACTGTTGCTGGCACTACAGCATTGTCATGGAGAGTAGAGTGTGAGGATAGGCAACAGTTCTGGGTATTAACTGAATATGCATCAATTAAAAGCTAACTTTGCCTTATTTTTCCTTATAAGCTATATATGACTATATATATATATATATATATGCATATATTATGTATTTGTTTTATATTAGTTGCATATAACATGGGATTCCTGTGTAACCTACAATACATGTCTATAGAACTATAAAAATGGTTATTCTATGTTCATATACAACATGCATATGCATATACATTATACACATGCACATATATTCTTAGAATGTTCCTTCCTCTGAAATTCTCAGACCTGTGCTTACTTCACTTTTATAGATTTTAACATCTATCTTCCTTGTATTATATTTGCAATAGGCTGTGCATTAGACTATATCCTAACTGTGTGCAGTTGACATCTTCTGGCATCCAGCATAGTAGTTTGGATATAATGGGTTTTCAGTTAAGTCAATATTGAATTGATTTTTTTTTTTTTGTAACCTAAAATAGTCACAAGGTATTGGAGAAAAAAATACTCTCTTGTGGTTTTGAAAGTTCTCTAGTAATAAGACCTGTCTAAAAAGCAAAATCTATCCAGTGTTCCCATACAAAAAGTGGGTAAAAAGCAGGGGTTTTCTGGTTGGAATAGGGCAGGACACTCCGAGGACACACACCTTCCCAACAGAGCTAAAGGAAGCAGAGCTTAGAGGCCAGTGTCCCAAACCTTTTCTTCAACAGACAAAGGAACCCAAGCTCTGAGTGATTATGTGTCTTGCCCAGAGTTCACAACTGATTGATTGTAGACCTAGAACTGGTTCTTCTCTAGCCTGTCCTCCCCTGGGTTCTAAACGAACCTCAACATCTAAGCTTTTCCTTCTCCTTCCAGAAGGATGGCTGTAAAGGACAACTTGACTGTGTGGGAGCTGCACAGGCTGCTGTTCTCACATCTCTCCTGACTGTGCTGTGGCTTTATGAAAATTCCGATCCTGCTTCCATGAGACATTCAGATTATGACTAGATCATAATCAAACCCCATAAGAAAAATGAGGCCTTTGCACAATCACTGTATCTCAGGGTTTATAGGAAAATGGGAGAGGGAAGATAAAGCAATGTATAAAAGCAGCAACTCGAAAAAGATTAAAACCCAGGAGTATATACAGGCACACACACACACACACACACACACACACACACACACACACACACACACACCAAATACACTCAGATAACAGCGGCCCTGGCACTGAGAGACAATCCCGCAGACAACCTGTGTGCTGAGTTTGTTATCATTCTTCATTACTTCAGCGGCAGTGTGACAGACTCTCCAGGTACAGAAAGAAATGAAACAGAATTGGTCTCTATGCTCAATGCATTAGTAGCTGCATATATAAAAAACAGAAAGGAGAAAACAGAGACCCATGCAGCAAAGCGATAGCCTGTGCCAGTCTGAGGAAGGAAAGGACACAGCTGTGAACTGGAGGGAACTGGGAGCCCACCTGATCCTGGGGACCCTTGGAATGAGGAGGAGTCTGTGTTCACAGAGGTGCAGGAATCTTTCCAGGAAATATACAAATGCACAGAATTGCAAAGTAGAAGCAGGCTTGCTTTGCTGGGGGATTACTAAATAGAGCCAATGGCCAATAAAGAAAGGAAAATGGTGTAGTGTAAAGAAACAGAGGAGCTGAGAGGAGGAGAGGGGTCCAAGGGAAGGGAGGAAAAGGGAGGAGAGGGAAGAGAAGGGTAGTAAAGGAGGGGATGAGGGGAGAGTAGGAAAAGGGAAGGGAGAAGAGAAGACATGGAGAGAAGGGGAAGGCGGCAGGGGAGGAAAGGAGAGAGAGAGTTCCTGGAGCCAGAAGTTACAGACTACACTAATGTGATGGGAATAGACAGGTTCCATTCTGGGGTCAGTGGAAGATATTAAATGACTAAACATCCTTTACTCAAGTTTTCATCTGCTTGTGCATTTATGCATTTCTTTGCTTTTCGTTAACGTGAGTCTCATCACTGCTCCATAATCATGCAACATTCCCAAGTACCCAATGAAGATATTTTCCTCAGAACTTGGACTTCTGCACAGGACTTCAAATGGACACACACCAGCCTGTCCTAAATAGTTCAAGGAAAACATTTCAACTTGGGTCTTTAAAGCTGTATTTTGTCTGTCTAATACTTCCCATTAACTTCTTGGGTCTTTCCATTGGCTTCATAAAGTGTTGTGTATTATATGGCAGTTACAGTGTCTACCAGCTTTGGTCATGAATGAAAGGACACAGAGGACACAAGAATTGTTTTAGTTACCCGGGGCAGTGTTATGGATATCACCCTTCCACAGTGTCAGGATTTAGGCGTCAACCCTCCAAGTTAGTGTCCAACACACAGTGCAACATGTTTGCATGGAAATTATATTATCAGAAAAGATGTTTACCTGATTTGCAGAAACTTTTCAAGATGTCAATCTGCTATTTTTCTAAATGAAAGAAATTTATTATTGAGGAGTCAAAACACTATATTAACAAGAAAGAAGCCACATTGCATGAATATTTAAATACAGAAAATGCAAATTTAAATGAAGAAACCAGCGAGTGACATGTTTAAAAATGTTGAACTTTGAGGGGACATTTATACAATTTTTGGAATGTTTTAAGAAAGCAAAGAACCAAATGAAGAAGTGGGAGCTAGGAATGCTGCTCTTCATTACAAAATTTAAATGTGGTAATCTTACAAAAAATATCAAACACTGACTTTAGCACCTTAGAAATCTAGGAGAATCTGTGAAGAAAACACCTTCTAAAGCTGAACTGGAATTCAGCACACTTGATGCTTGCCAAAAACAGTTAACACAGTGATCAGGGATTGGGGGCGGTGTCTGTGTGGATGAGGCACTCACAGGAGAATGTTCTTAGCTAATGTCATGTGTGATATTGAAAATGACATTGAACACAAGGATCAGTAAACTAGAAAATCATAGTTACAACTGGGCTAAAGAGTTTAAAATAGTAAATGTTAGAACAACCTTGTGAATGAATGGAGCTCTGGCAGAAGGAAGGAGATCCACCATGGCAGAATCCACCATGGTAGAATCCATACTTTGTAGGTCTCTGCCAACTGCTTGCAGCTTACTATCAGTTGAGAATGTAGGACCAAATTTTAAATACGCCTATTTCTCTATAGAAGCCATGCATATTTTTTTAACATGTGATGTTATGAATTTTAAAATCTTCATGCAGGTTTAAAGAACACTCCAGGGAGCTGGAGAGATGGCTCAGCAGTTAAGAAACTTCTTGCTCTCCTGAGGAGTCAAGTTCAGTTCCAGGACTCACATGGAAGCTCACAGTCACCTGTAGTGCTAGCTCCAGGGCATCTGACACCTTCTAGACTTGCATATGCACATTGCATACACAAACACACACACACACACACACACACACACACACACACACACGTTTCAACATGATTCAGTCTGACAAGCAAAGAGGGGCCCCCAACTCAGGGAAGCTGGGAGCACAGAGCCCAGCACCTGCTGCAGCTGTGGGAATGTCACCAACAGAGAAGAAGGGAGGCCCAGTCTCTTCTCATCCCTGTTAGCAGAGCTGCCAGCCACTTGGAAAATTACTGCTAATGAGAAGAAGATAGGAACAAATACTATGAATAAACTTAGCTAAATCAAATGACAAAATATAATTGAAGAGTGTGAATAGGTATTGGTGCTGGAGAGGGTGTCTGGAGTAAAACCTGCCTTGGGAATTTGTTTTCTGTGTGACTTCAGTAGCAAGACGCCACACATCTTGTGTGTGTGTGTGTGTGTGTGTGTGTGTGTGTGTGTGTGTGTGTGTGTGATGCACATAGAACCCACGTTTTAGAACCTAAGGGAAAGGACAGTTGGGAAACTGGGGACTGGTGTGATGCTGTCTGACTAAAATGTCTTCCAACAGAAGGGAGTTCCTCATAGCTCTGGCATTGCTTTTTCGCTGTCTCTCATTGGTTGGTAGCTCACTTAGTAGGCTAGACTAGCCAGCTTTCAATGCCAGACATCATCCTGTGTCCACCTCTCCCCATTACTTGATGACAAGCACACACCATTGTTCTTGAGTTGAATGGGATCTGGGGATCATGCTTCCTACTTGCATGGTAAGTATTTTAGCTCCCCAGCTCTGGAATGTAGAAGCATGGAATCAAGATGTCAGCAAGGTGTTGATCTCTCCAAAGGTTCCTCCTCTGAGTCTTCATGCTTTAAATAGCTCTTGGTCGTCCTTGTCTTTTAGCTCTGCAACTCCAATCTCTGACACTAAAATCACATCAACTTTTCTATCTTTACCTGTGTTCCTCCTTCATGGATATTTGGCATTGGATTTAGGGCTCATTCAAGAATTCAGAATTACCTGTTCATCTTAACATCTTTAACTTATTTATATCTGCAAATATTTTTAAAATTCCAAATAAAGTAACATTCACAATTCTGGATATTCCTATGTGGACAAAACAGGTGTGGGGCACACATTCTGCAAACTGTTACCTTGATTGATCACTTAAGATACTTTAGTCAGTAGCAATGGTACCCATTCAATGTGTACCAGTGATGGAGTAGAAAAATATCAGTAGAAATTTGAGCTAAATGCTTCTTTCCACCTTTTTTATTTTCTTTAAAAATTTCTGAGCATGTAGCAGACATATAATCAATCAGATATTTATCTGGAATGTTAATCAGTCTCACAAAGCTGAAGAATTCATCTCTAAGGCAAATTCAGGTTTTCTCAAGCTTGACAGAATTCCAAATAAATCTTCAATACTATGGTGTTGTTTTGTTTTGTTTTGTTTTTTCTTGATCTGTGGCTATTTCTTGTCAGCAGCTCCTTCACCCACCAAAATTAGAACAAATTTCCCAAGAATAGCTAATATGATATACCAATTTCCATGTCTTGAATGTGCAATTAACTTCATTAACCTAATTAATCTGCCTGGATTATTGTTCTATATAAAACCTCAGGACCTACAGCAGCTTAAAGAAAGGATTTAGCTTATGGTTCTAGAGGGATAAAGTCTGTCATGGTGGCAATGGCACACCATGGCTTCAGAAGCCAGAAGCTGACTGGTCACATCTTTTCATGCACACAGTAGAAGTAGAGAGGAGGGGTGGTGAAGCTATGAACCCCCAGACCCCAATCCCAGGGGTGACCTCATCCAATGATGCTGCACCTCCTAAAGGCTCCATAAACTCCCCCAAAGCTCTGCTGACTGGGAACTAAGTGTTCAAATGTATGAGCCCACAGGAGGCATTTCAATCCATCACACAACCTAGCACCTAAATTGTGTAAATTTAACAATTTTCCTTTCCCCTTCATAAAAAGGTAGTTTCTAAGAATTCATTTTGAAGAAACGAGGCCATATTTGTACCCAACCACTAGACTACAGCCTGATGACCCCACTTCCATAACCTCTGTGCTCTAGGATTTTATGGAGAAAGATGAAGAACCAGGGCCTAATTGGTGCCTGGAAGACATGGTAGTAAGCATCAGGCAAGTGTCTGGTTTTATACTTGCTGCACTCCTAAATGTCAGAGGCAGCAAGCTACACCTTTCACTTATGAGGAAAGGGGGACACGAGCTTCTCCTTCTCTGTGAACAGAGATCTTACAGTGCCAAAGCTAAAGCTGAATAGAACAGTCAGGAAGGGTTGAGAAAGGAAGACAAAGTTTCTCATTACCAACAAACCTTTTTCCCGGAACTGTACAAGAGGAATGGAAGAAACTGTCAAGAGAATAGAATAGGCACTAAAAGAAGGGGAGCAGGAGTGGAGATGAGAGCATGTCCTTCCCATCAGGCTGTGTGTGTTGGACTGGGCTACAGGAGATCTCAGAGTCATCCTGTTTCATGTAGGATGGCCATGGTGACTGGACTTCTCAGCAGGACTAGGCTGTGTTGTTGTCTTCGTTGAAATAAGTGTGTACCCAGGCTGTGTAAAGCTGGAAGGACACCCTCACTGCAGGACTCAGCAGCTGTTAATTTTCACTTTTGAGTTCTGGTTGAGGTGGGTAATTACACCCAGCTGTCTTCTGCTCCCCTGCTGCTGCTTTCTCTCAGGCCTGGGAGTCTTCATTTATTCTCATGAGTTGGGATGTACTGCAAGCTGTGAAATGCATCCACCTGTCTAGTACCTGGCAGAGGCTTGTTCATCACCTGCCTCTTGACTGTGGCTTTAGATGGTTCAAACACACTGCTTTTCAGTGGAGAGATTTATCTTCCTCAGAGCCTTCCATAGCAATCTGAGAAAATATAAAAAGTCACTGGCACTCCACAATGAAAAAAAATGCTAAATGCCTGGAACATGAAAAAAATGATATCTTGTGAAAAAGACAAAGTTTAAGGGTGGATCTCAGGAATTAAGAGCAAAAAAATAAAAATAAAAAACAACAACAACAAAACCCCGGCTGGCTAGCCTTTGTGAATGGCTCAGATGATATTTAATAGGAAAAGTGAGACCAGAAGATAGAAGATCCAAAATTGATGAGACATCAGTGTTTGGCTCAAAAGATGGTGAGATTTGGAGACTTGTCCTGAGAGATCCCCTTTGTAAGTAATTGTTCATGTCTTGTTCAAGGAACTGTTTTCTTTTGGGCTCTCACATTTACTCTTTCAATCTTTATGAATGCATATTTATGCAAGATACCATGTGGTTATTTTACTGTACATCTATTTTGGACATAGTTATTTAAGAACCCAGGAATTTGTAAATGTAGATACATTTTTTATAGACATCCAACAGAAAAAAAAAACAAAAACATCTGTTTGAGATGAAGAGATACATCCCACCACATAGCACCAATGAAGAACATTTGCTGAATAAACAACTCAAAGCTGGACATTCATTTTGTTAGTGCTTAGGACCTAGACACTATCAGTTATTGTAAATGATCCCCAAGAAGGACGGTATAGTCAGTGCTTGAGTGTTCGCTGAGACAACAGGGAGGGCCAGGCTGGTGGAGAACCCTGTAGGTCAGACTTCACAGATGGGAAAGAGCCAGGAGATTGACAGCAGACTGAAAATAGTGACAAGGAAACAAATGGCATCAGTTGAGGTTTAACTGTTTGTTGGTGTTGGATAGGGGGAGAGTTTGGAGCATGGAGATGATTCAAAGAAGACGAGCTTGATCACACCAGGCAACATGTGGATGAGGCCCACTTTTACCACAGAGACCAAGCAGCAAGGCTGGCAAATGGGAAACATAGAACAAAGTCTACCTGGAGGACTCTAGCTGGGAAGAGCACAAGTTGTAGGGACAGACAGACCTGGGTTTGAATCCCATTCCCATCATCTCTGGTGTGAGTTGACTGTGAATAAGTTACTATGTTCTCTCAATGTCATGTATCCTCATTTAAGTAATTATTTTATTAAATTAAAAGAGCAGTGGGGAAGAGAAAGCAGGAGAGGGAGAGGGGAATACATACTTATAATGAACATAAATCTTGTTGATGTTCCTGAGTGACAGTTACTTGAAGAACCACCTTTAAGACATTTTATATAGATCTTCCTACTAATTGCCCAGCTTGTCTTGTTTTCTTAGCCATTTAAGTAGCTGAACAGGGCTTGGCCCAGGCTTTTCTTCAGCATTCAAGGCATTCTAGAAGTACGGATGAGCCATCAAGCAAATATATGTCTTAACCCTTGTTCCCCAACTCCAAGAGACTGAATGCACACTAAATGTGTGAGTTGTTTTCTGTGGAGGGGGTGCTGGAGGGGGAGGAGGCAATTGTAGAAGAATGAAGAGCTGGTTAAATCCTGGACAAGACAGCACTTGAACTTTGTGGTCCGTCTGTGTGGATAAGCGGAACGATGACAAAAAGGGCGTGGTTACCGGTACAGAGTGTGAGTACATAGGCAATGATTAGAAAGGATTACACAGTAGCAGAAGGGCCAGATTATAATGGTATAGACTGGCAGGGTAATTCAGAGTCACTTAGTCTGATAAACAGCAGGATGATGAAGAGGCTGGGTATTGTTTCCATTGGAAGATCTGCAAGGTTAAAACATTTTTACATTGAACATCATATGAGGACTACCCTCTTCCTTTGCAAAATTAAGAAATAGGGGGAATTGGGGCCCTAGACTGAAGAGATGTCTTGGTGGTTAAGAGCACTGGCTGTTCTTGCAGAGGACCCAGGTTTCATTCCTAGCACTTGCATGGATACTCACATCCATCCAGGTCCAGGAGATCTGATGCCCTCTTTCAGACTCTGTGGGCATCAGGCATAATTGTGGTATATAGACATTCATGTAGGCAAGACACCCATATATATAAAAGAAAATAATGCATTTTAGAAAAATGAATAGAGGGAATTTATGAACAAACAATATATTTGATAGTGTTTTTATAATGTTAAGGGGCAAGAAGAAGTTTAAAACCATGAAGATGAGTGGATTGTCTCCGACAATGGCTTCTGCCATGCACTTCCACTCACAAGGTTGTGAATTGGTCTCTGGAAGCTTCCCAACCAGACTTAAACATCTAAGATTTATTGAGTCCCTAACATTCAAATTGTGTTCCATATGGATGGTAAAAATTCAAGCCCAGGTGTTCAGAATGAAGCCTTCATTAAAGTGGTCTTGATGAATGATGGGGGCAGGTGAGACATGAAATACCCCACAGCAATTATAATACCTACTGTCTTAAGGCAACATTCAACACATAATTATTTCTTTCTACTCCAGGGAAGGATGGCATCAAGGATACAATTACACAAACTGTAGATATTATCATATTGCTTTCATAGTATAAACAACTCACATTATATTCAAACAGCAGGCATAAGAATATGCAATTATCTTCTCAAATATAATTATATAATTTAGAATAAAAACAGCTTAAAACAAAACAAAAACATTTTTATGCTATTTAGGAGGAGGAGGAAATGTAGACCAGCTTCATGGCTTTTATATATGTATTTGATATATTTGCAACTTGTCCAGGTTTAAGGCTAAACACACATGATATGTTCCAACTGTGTATCATTCACTCAAGGAGGGAAAATAATGAAACCATGCTGGCCCTTTTCCTTGAGGAACTTAAATTTTTATAAATTGCCATAATATATGGGCTTAAGATGAGAACGAAGAGTTTCCCAAAAGTCACCTTTAGATACTGCAGGGCAAAACAAGAGTACCGAGGACTTCTGGGTAAGATGGCAGACTACAGGCTGTCTCGATCTGAAAAACAAAACAAACCAAACAAAAAAAGCAACAGACTTTATTCCAGAGAGAGAAGGAATATAAAAAATTCACAAACTCAGGAAAAAGTATAGAGAAAATGCTGGTTACCGACACAAAAGAAGCCGGTGACATGACTTCTGGATAGCTGGGAGCCACACGCTATTTGTCAGGCAAGAAATGGAACAGTCCTGCCCTGGGGACAAGCACACAGGCCTCACAGGCCTCACAGGCCTCACTGCCCTCACAGGCCTCACTGCCCTCACAGGCCTCACACCCACTTTCAGGCTCAGTGACACAATCCTTCCTCTCAATATATCCCAGAACTTAGAAAAATTCCCAATAAAATTATTACAAGTCATATTTAAGAACACATAAACATCAGCCATAATGAAAAAAAATTATATTCATCCCAAGGATGCAAGATTGGTTCAGAAAACACAAATCAGTAAATGTAATACAACAGATAAATAGACGCAAAGTCATAAACCACATGACTATCTTGATAGATGAACTAAATGCCTTTGGAAAAGTTTAATATCCCCTTCCTGATTTAAAAAGAGAAAAAATACTTTGTAGAAACTAGGATTATAAGGATCAATAACTCATCATACTAAAGGCTGTGGAGAGCTAAACCTTAGGGGGAGGGAGAGCCCAGGATGAAGGTCTCCACCTAGTCCTTCTCCACAGAGCTTGGGGAACACCACAGAAGAAGGGGGGAAGAACTGTGGGAGCCCGAGGGCTGGAAGACACCAGAGAGCACAGCCTGCGGATTCACCTACTCAGGGCTCATGGGCTCACAGAGCCTGAAGGAGCAGTGGCGGAGCCTGCATCGGTCTGCACTAGGTTCTCTGCATATATGCTATGGTTGTTGGCTTGGTGTTTTGGGGGACTCCTGACAGTGAGTAGGGGTGCCTCTGACTCATCTGTCTGCTCTTGTGACCCTTTTCCTCCTACTGGGTTGCCTTGCACAGCCTTGATATGAGAGTTTGTGCCTAACAAACAAACAAACAAACAAATAGATAGATAGATAGATGAGGCTGTGGACAATTAACCTACAGCCAACATAAACTGGAATAAGAACAGTGTATTCAAAGGAGTTCTGGGAAAACTAGATCCATTTCTCTTATCCTTCACAAAAATCAGTTCAAAGTGGATTAATACTACAAAATGGATGAAAATACAAAGTGGATGAAACTGCTAGAAAAAAATCACAGGTAAAATACTTCAAGATGAATACCCAGGTAAAGGTTTTCAGAGAAAGTCTCAAATAGCACAGAAAGTAATCCCAAGAATAGACCAAAGCAACTCCAAGAAATGGAAAATCTGTGTAGGAAACTCACTTGGGGTGAACGCTCTGCTAAGGGAAGACAGAATAGGCAACCCAGAGCCATACTGATCAAGACATCTGTAACTACAGTCTTCCTTGGCCTGTGTCCCCATGACTTTGCCCTGAGCCTTACAGGCCTGTATAGACTGCTATATCAGTGTCAGTGAGCTTGGAAGTTGTGTCTCTGAATGAAACAAATTTGAAGGAGGCATAAAGCAAACATTTAAACACCCAAAGAAAGCATGAATGGGCTAGATGAAGAGTGAATCAGGGAAGCATTGTCCAAACGCTCATCTTCCGTGGTTAAAAGATGCAGAAGTTCATTCTGCCTTCAACATATCTGCTTTGGATGTTAAGTACTTTCTTTAGTAGTTTATGCATTTTCTATTCTTTCACATGATAATTGCATTACTGATACATCATTGTTTCACTTGTTCGTATAAAAGAAACTTGTATGCCATTTTAGAATTTATTTTATTTAAGGGAGGGATTATATGGTAGTTTTACTTTTAGCTTATTGAGAACCATCCACACTCCTTTCCCTAGTTGCTACTCTAGATTATGCCCCCCCCGCCCAACAGGGAATAATTAAGAGTTCCCTCTTCCCCACAGCCTTGTCAGGATTTGTCATTATTTGTTTTCTCTTTTGAACTTTTTATTTAATTTTTTCATACAATATATTTTGATCATACTCTCCAAACTCTTCCCCATCCTCCTCATCCCACCCACTACTGACCTGACTTCATGCTCTTTCTCTATCTCAAAAAAAGAGAAAACAAGAAAACCTAAAATGAATGAAATCAAATTAGACAAACTAAAAGTAAGAAAATTAATAATGCAAAAAATATTAAAACAAAGCAAAAAGCACACACACACACACACACACACACAGAGAGAGAGAGAGAGAGAGAGAGAGAGAGAGAGAGAGAGAGAGAGAGAGAGAGAGAGAGAAGTCTATTTGTATTGGCTAAGTACTGTTAGGCATAAGGCCTTCTCTGGAGTGTGTCGATATGCCCAGTGGCACTCCAGTAGAAAAAAAATTAATTTTTCACTGCCCTAGCAAGTATCAATTACACATGGTTTCTTTGTTAGCGGTGGGACTTTGTGTCCACTTCCCCTTTTCAGTGCTTGGATTTTTTGTCAGTTTGAACCTGTGCAGGTCTTTTGTATGTCACCATCTCTTTGAGTTCATATGTGTATCAGTCCTGCCGTATGTGAAAGATGTTTCTTTGGAGTCAGTCGCTACCTCTGGCTCTTCTAATCATTTTGCCTCCTCTTTTATGTAGATCCCTGAGCCTTAAGGAAAGGAGTTTGATGAAGACATTCCATTAGCACTGAGTGCTCCAGAGTCTCTCACTCACATTGTCCAGTTGTGGCACTCTTTGTTAATTACTACCTACTGCAAGAAGAAGCTTCTAGAATGAGGGTTGAGTGAGTTTAGCAATATGTGATTTTATTGTTATGCTCCTTTAGTAGAATAATAGCAGTAGGTTTCCCTCTGGGTTCCAAGACCTACCTAGTCTTAGGTTCTTGGCTAATTTGGTACTGAAATACACAGGTTCCATTTCACAGAGTGGGCCTTAAGTCCAAGCAAAAAGTGGGTGGTTACTTTCATACCATTTGTGCCACTATTGTACCAGTATATCTTGTAGGCAAGTTGCTGTTGCAGGTCATAAGGTTTATAGCTGAATGATTTTGATGATGGCTTTTCTTCTCTGATATTATGAGAAATACCTTCCAGCACCATTAATCTTAGTCAGTAGGGGTAAAGCATCTAGTTGGGCACAAGCTTGATCTCCTCCATGTTCAATGATAATGGCATAAGTAAATTAAATCTTTATTAATATGGTCTTACCATCGGGTTATAGAGAAAAACTGTTATTTTTGGCAATATCCTGTGATATTTGGGAGTGGTTTTATGAGACCTCTTTAGTCCACAACTCAAATAAGTTGTAACCCATTCCTGATACTAGAAGTTTTACTTGGGACATTGTCTCCCCATTATATGGTGACTGCATTTAAATTCCTTTCATATATATATGTATTTTAGGAAGCTTCTACAACAGCAGTTTTCTATATGGCTTTTCAAAGAGGCATAGTGTTAGTCATCCTCCACATTTCCCCCTCCACCCCCCATCCCATCCTCATTTAATCCCATTTTATTTTCCCCCTTATCTCTTTATAGTACTGTGTTCTTTCTTCCCTTCTTTGGAAGAGCCCCCTCCTCCCTGTGGTACCTTACTGCCTTCCTAAATCACAGAAATGATATCCATGAACATTTTAAGCCTCACTAAAACATTAAACATGCCAAATGTGTATTTTAACTGGTGGGTTATTAATGACTTGTTGTGAGCTGGGCATTGCTGATAATTTCTTTAATGTTCATAGTAAGTCTTTAACTGTGGTACTATTTATTTTAACATGCTGTCTCTAATGAGAAATCTGAAACAGAGGGGATGAAGTAATTTGTCTGAGTTCCTGAGCCACAGAGCCAGAGGGGCTAAAATGCAGTAACCCATAGTCATGCTATTCCTAATTCATACAGGAAAACTATTTTTGTTTATTTTTATTTTATATGTATGAGCATGTATCTGCATGTATATGTATGTTCATCTTGTGTGTGCAGTGCCCACTGAAGTCAGAAAAGCATGTCAGAACAGCTGTAACTGGAATAGTGGGGGATGTAAGCCACCATGTAGGTGCTTAGAACCAAACCCGGGTCCTCTGTAAAAGCAACAATTGTCCTTAACTGCTGAGAATCTGTCCAGCCCTCTAGCAAGTGATTTTTAAATTGTTTTCTCTGTTTATCTAGCTTATTCTTCCACTAAATTACTCAACATGGCTTCTTGCTTTTACTCTGGTCACCGAATGTTGCAGTCTGAGCCCACTGAGAAAAAAGTAAGAGCTTCTATAGACATTTCACACAGAGGGGATTTAACATGGCAATTAGTTGTATTCAGTGAGAGGGCTCTGAAAATAAATAGGAAGTGGAGCTGGAGATGAGCTGCTGCTGGCAGCCTTGAGAATGATGGCAAGGATGGTGTCTTAGCAAAATGCAGAGAGTTGCATGGCAGCCAGCTAGCCATGATGAAGCAAGGTTGCACACGTCCTGTTCATCTATCCTGGTGAAAAGTTGTCTCCAGGGGAAACAAAGCCACGCTGAGAGCATTGCTCACAGCTGAAGACCAATGTTCCCATCTCCCACCTCCTTCCTTGTGTTCTGCTAGTTCCTCTCTTTTATACCCACCTTGCCCAGAAACCAGATGGGAGCATGGAAAATTCAACCATATAAAGCAGACTGAGAAGGAAATATAATAACAATCCAAAACAACAACAAAAAAAGTATTTACCCCAGCAGCCCATTTGTTTCCCATGATGCATCTGCAATTAAACAACAAACCATAAACACTGAAAACTCAGGCATTTTTCTTCGGAGCTATGGCTGGGATAATCAGAGTGTACTCTATATGTGATACCATTTTAATCTAGAGATAGTGAAGGGAAATGGTACCCACAATGGTCTAAATGTTAGTGTCACCTCAAAATTTATGTGTTAAAATCTTAAACCCAATGTGATGATATTGGAAGTTGGGACATTCAGGAGGTCACTGTATCATGAGAGTGAAGCTTTCATGAATTGGATTAACATTCTCATCAAAGAGTCCCCTTTTATAATTCCCACACACAGTGAGAAGCTTCAGCCCATTAACAAGGAAAGGGTCCTCCCTGGTCCCTGATCCTGCCAGTGTCTTGATCTTGAATCTTGTAAATTTCAGAATTTTGAAAAACAAATTTTGTTTTTGTCAGCCCAAATGAGCTAAGGTGACATCATGGTTGGAAACCAATGTCTAGATATTCCGGTCTCATTTTCTATATCACTCTGTATGCACATATTCTTAATTCATTTCTTCTTCTTTGTTCCCAATAAATTCCAAAATCCATTCCCAGAGGCCAGTATTAGCTTTTTCAGAATTGATTTATAGTTCAACATAATGAGAAGCATTGCAACTCATGGAAGTTTCACATAAGCATGCTCCTTGGTTTAAAAAAAAAAAAAAAAAAGCATAGCACCCATGTAAGAAGTACGAGGGCTCACTTGGGAAGATTGATTGACAACTCGCTGGAATGTCCAGGCATACAGTTTATTGCCTCTTTAATATTTTCCATGTTGTTCTATAATTGCAAGGTTTCCTAAGACTCCATAAAGAGACCTTCCCCATACTCCCTCTCCTCCCCAGAGAGATGCAAGCGCACACACCTTTAACATCTGGCCATTAGTGCATTATTATTAGTAATGGGTGCTGTTGCTGTCACAAGTTTCATACAGAAGATCTACTTAGACACCGGGTTTCCTCTTCACTCCTTGTTATCCTGACCATAGCCTGATGCTGTCCTTTCTCATTTGCTCTTAGGAACGTTCAGTTCTCCTCGTGTTCTTTGCAACTGTACAGAATCCTGTGGGAGTTCACCAAGGTCTTCTCTCCAACTTGTGTGATCAGAAGTTACAAGGAAAGGTGATACTCACTAAGGATAAAAGCTGTTTACAAGGGCAACTCAGAGCACAAATGAGCAGTAATTTGCTCCAGTAAGTCCCTGTCACATCCTTAGGGCAACATCTTTTCTCTTTCAGTCAAATTCATTGAGCAGTGGTTGCATTTCTGCAAATCTGTTGACTGTCTACACAGCTTGAGGACATTTGACATAATTGAGAAACAAAACAAGAAAAAGCCTACATAGTAAATTCTATGCATTTCTGCAACTTGGATCTATTTTTTAAAAGTCTCCTGAGATTTCTTGATCTGAGTTTCTTCTTATGAAAATCCATACTTTTCGTCCTCATGGACATCTTGCTTAAATAGATACTGCCATATCTTAGGACTGACACTGCAGACCAGTGCAACTACATCACAGGCAGTAGCAATAAGTCAACGTACATGGTTTTTGCCTGAGTTTAGAGTAGTGGAAAGATATCAAAGACCTGGAGATTGTTAATGAGCTCAGTTTTGCACAAGAGGCACTTTGGAGGGTATGGGTTGAGTGCACATCACAGAGGACTTAGCAAAGATGGCTCCAGGGTTAATAGATTCATCCAGCTAACACTGAACACATCTCTTTCTACAGATATACAGACTGCTCCTGTGAAGTGGAAGGCATTAAAGAGCAGGGTAGAAGGAGCATTCTCTGAATGGAGACCAACACCAGTGTGCAAGGAGGAGGCAAGAATTGAGCTTTGAACACACTTGGGTCCTTTTCTCATTCGCTAATAATATAAGTAATTTATTTTTTGTGAGATAGTAGCTTGATCTACAGAAATAATCAAAATATCTCCACCCACCCCATATCACAACAGACCAATGGCAAAGAGATGGACCTTCCAATCCTTAGTGCTGAAGGGTTTCATACTGTATAGAATAAACTGTAATTGATCAGCTACTACACACCATAACTAAAACAGAGTCCACTTAGAATAAAACACACATATGAAGATAAATACCTTCAGCAAGCTTATAAAAAGCATTGATTGTAGGAATGAAAGCTAATTCTTTTGGGCATTATATAGTTAAGAATGTTTAACACTGATTTAACACTGTATGCTACACTCTAACGATACAAAAAGGGAAAGGTTTGCAATCTCTTTTCTTCAGCAAAACAGTTGATATTAAAACTTCCTAGGAAATATAATGCACTGAGAAAAAGCAGAAGCAGAAAGAGAGCAACGGGGTGGTATAGAGTGAGTTAAGAAGAATCTGGGACAGAGAAGAGTTGGGGTATCACAGCAGTAGCACTACAGGAAAATAGCAAATAGCAATGAACAGCACGCCTCCTTCAGCAGTCAGCCCTATAGGAGGGCTCATACAGCTCTGCTCAAAAGCTTTCAAACAGGAAATGCATTGCAAGCCCAACAGGACTAGACCATATCACAAAAATGCACCCGTTCATATACAGAGGATTCCACGAATCATCATGTATGAATGGAGGCAGACACACAAAGCATGGCTGATCTTAACATAAGTATGAATAATAAGAAGAAAGGCACAAAATAAAACACACTGCATGATACAGCTGGCATGAACTTCAGAACCGCAAAACCAAAATGACTGAGCATGCATTTGAATAAAATTATCCCAGTCATCAACCAAGACAGTGGGTCTAAAAGCCTGCTGGGGATGTGGTCAGATTGGAGACCAATGTGATGACAGGGTGTCTCATGTGCCTATCACATCCTAGTCTTGGCTTTAGTGGGTAGTGAGTGATATGCAGGTCTATAATCACACAACTATAGCTTTTAAATTATTTTTATGGTTTTATTACTTTCATTCAAAAAAGAAGGATCACAGGCTGGTCCATTGGTGCCTTGGTGCTACATCTCTGAGCTCTGTGCCCAGGCAGACATGGGAGACCACCTGGGGAAGGATACATCCCAAAATAATTCTGTTTGTGTTAGCCCCTTCAGAACATAATACAGAGCTGTGGGCAAAAGGAAGAGCGAAGACTTTTTTTTAATGGAATCTTAGTCAATCTGTTTGAAGTTTCTCTTTGCCATTTTCTACACCCCACACAGTGGAAGCTTGGAGTCAATGGTTCTGCTGTGCAAGTTACATTGTGTAACAGCTCACCCATGAGTCCCATCTCTGTTGTCAGGGTGCTAGACTTGACTTATTTCATTGACTCCTCTGTAAGCAATGTTCTGTGAGCTGGGCTCAAATGTCTGAGGATCCCTAAATGTTTACTTGGGCAATCTGAATTCAGACAATCCTGTGTGAGATAGACTCTAATTTGAAAATTTAGACAAAGCCTGTCTCTTTGTGAACACATTTAACATCATCTTATAATTTTCATTTTCTCCAATTGCAAGGACATTCCTCAGCACTTAACCATTTGAATGTTGGAGAGAGGTGATTAAGGAATGGTTTTCCTGTGTTGATGTCTGTGGCCTTGGCAGTGGAATCAGCTATTCTCCTGGCAAGAAAGCTTTCCTAACTGTGTGTGGCTTATGGTAACAGGAGCAGATATTTACTGAGTTGGGGAATGAGAACTGATTATTGATTTGCTATCCTATAAGGGCATCAGTGGAGAGTGATAATGGACTGTACCACTTGTATCAGAGTAAATAGCCATTTTTATATTACTTGCTTTCTTGCAAATTGGCTACTGGCAGCGAGAGTGAAATACGGGACTGTCTTGCATCTCAAAGCTCTAAACAAATTGCATTAGAGGAGCACAGCGAAGCATGGGAAAGTGTTTGCTGATATTTATAACTTGAGCTCAGGCTGAAAACTCAGTATAAAAACTTCACAGTCCTTCCTGTTTATTTCCCACAGTCATTTGGGTATTGCTTCCTCAATTTTTAGCTACCGCTATTATTTTGGAATAATGTGTAATTGCTTATTCCCTTACAACACTGAAGAAATACTCTGGGGCACTCATCAATTTGTCATTTCCTTGGCAAAATGTAAGCTATTTTTTCTGGGGCTGTATTTCTTCAGAAAGGAAAACAAAAAAAAGCAGTCATGGTACACATTAGAGAAAAGGTATGGGAATCAGGGATGTAACTTTGAAATGACTTTTAGATAAAGGCCTTACAAGATTTGCTGTGTAACTTGGGTTTTCCCTTGTCTTTGTTCTTTAATGATGTTTTTTTCCCTCCCTTCTCATGAGCTAAAATTAGCTTATGGGGGCTGTTATGTGGCTTATCCTAGGGAGATGTCAACAAACATCTACTCTGTCCTAAATAAAGCACCAATGACAGACTAAAGTAACAATTCTATCAAGTCTAGCTTAACGAGCCAGTTAGTTCAATGTGGTTACTTACAGAGCATGGATGACTCAAAAGTCATTGCATCGCTTTAGCACGGGCAACAGTTCACAAAGGTAGCATTCCTGGAGCTCTCTGGGCAGGCTTCTGGGCAGGTTTCAGAGTTTTCTTGCCCCAGCACATGTTACTGCTTCTATAACCTCAAATAGCAGTCTTGTTAATCTTCCTGGGACCTATGAATTGTATTGATATCCTCAGTCTTACGAATCCCCTTCCAGGAGGAAATGCTGCAATTCAGATGAAATGTCTGCAAGTAGATTTGCTCATGAAATAATTCTCTTCCCTCTTCCTGTTGGGTTACCTCATGACGATGATTGTATTTGTAGTCTGGATGATATCCTTTAATGACATTTTTGCCCAGACAAACAGGTTGAAGATTTGGTTCCCAATTGTTAGCACTGTTTGGGGAAGTTTAGGAGGTGTGGCCTTGCTGGAGGAAGTGTGCCTCTAGGGGTGGACTTTGAGGTTTCAAAATCCACATGCCATTTTCAGTTTGCTCTCTCTGCTTCCTGTTTGTTCCAGATGTGAGCTCTCAACCTCTGCTCTAGCCTCTCGCAGTCTCTACTGCAGCATCATAGACAATTTTCCGTCTCTAACTACAACCCAAGTAAATCCTTTCTTCTGCAAGTTACATTGTTCATGCAATAGAAAAATAACTAATTCACAAGTGTTAGCATCCACAACTAAAAGTATGATATAAAATAAAGTAATTAGGGAGATTAATTTTAGATTTGGAAAGTTCTTTAGCCTCAAAGTAGGCAAGTAAATTTCTGTTGAGATTTTATTATTATTATTATTCTGCAATTGTTAAGAACATGGTTCTTCAGTCCAGTCACATCTTTGCAGGTTCATGTTATTTCCCTTCACAGAGAATGTAGCCGCTGGATGTCATTCTGTATGCTGTGAATATGTGTTTCTCTGATTGGTTGATAAATAAAATGTGGATTTTAGTAGCCAGGCAGGAATTATAGGTGGGATAAGCAGACCAGGAAAAATCTGGGAAGAGGAAGGCTGAGTCAGGAGTCACCAGCCAGACACAGAGGAAGCAAGATGACAAAGTAGAACTGAGAAAAGGTACCAAGCCATGTGGCTAAACATAAATAATAATTATGGATTAATTTAAGTGTAAAAGCTAGTCAGTAATAAGCCTGAGCTAATGGCTGATCAGTTATAATTATAAGTCTTTATGTGTTTACTTGGGGGGCATAAGTGGGAGAAATTTGTCCCGACTACTGGCCAGGTAGGACACAGGAAAACTGCTGACTACAAGGGAGACTAATTTTGGATTTGGGAAGTTCTTCACTCTCAAAGTAGGCAAGTAAATTTCTGTTGAGAAATTTGTTTATTCTGCAATTGCTAAGAACATACATCTTTGCAGGTTCACTTTGTTTCCCTTCACAGAGAATGCAGCCACTAGAGAGTGGTGGCGCACACCTTTAATCCCAGCACTCGGAAGGCAGAGCCAGGCAGATCTCTGTGAGTTCGAGGCCAGCCTGGGCTACAGAGTGAGTTCCAGGACAGGCCCCAAAGCTACAAAGAGAAACCCTGTCTCCAAAAACCAAAAAAGAAGAAGAAGAAGAAGAAGAAGAAGAAGAAGAAGAAGAAGAAGAAGAAGAAGAAGAAGAAGAAGAAGAAGAAGAAGAAGAAGAAGAAGAAGAATGCAGCCACTGGAGAGAGTAAACCTAGGCTCTCTGTCCCCTATCCTCATGGGCAATCATAGGAATGGAAGTGGAATTTGAGGGACTCTTAAAGCCATGAGAAGGGATTCAGAAGTGGCAAGTTTTTGTTTTGTTTTGTTTTTGAATATGATCCATTGGCAGCAGTCTTATGATTTCTTCTCTAAGAAAAGACCTTAAGCTCAGCAGGATTCATCTAGCCTCAGCAGGAAAGCATCATCCTATTCAATAATGATGTCTGTTTATTACTCATGGGAAACAGGAGAGTATGCATCACCTGGTTCTCACTCAAGACAAACACAGACAGTACCAGCTATTGGGGGCATCCTCAAGTATGTCTGTCTTGTACGCATCACTGTGAATATAAATCACATGTTTTCCTTTCAAGGGCAGAACCCCACAAAGGTGGCTAAGGATGTATTGCCAAAAGTTATATTGCTTAGTAGTGCAGAGATTATATTTCTTATAACCCAATACATGCTAACACACACACAAATATATATATTATATATATATATATATATATATATATATATATTCCAAGTTTTAAACTTATCATTAATGAAATTTTCAGAAAGGAACAAACCAACCATATTTAGTTTCCAAAGTGTTCTCTGTCTCTCCCCATCTCTGCCTCTCTATCTTTCTTTCTCTCCCTCATTTTTTCATGTAGTGTTGATAGCTATTATTACTCTGAACATTTTTGTTTTGAATTCTAGAGCTTGTTGACATTGAGAAATATTTTATTTCAACTTGTTTATCACTTTTCCTTGTCCACAAATTTATTATTGCTCATGTCTTTAGTCACAATAGACAAGGACCACTTCCCATTCAACTATGCCTCTTGAATAAAACCCACATTTTGTTATAAATGGCTTTATAAAGCATGATTCTTTTGATATTTAAGTGGTTCTCATCCTAAGCAGACTTTGACCTCTACATGTACACTGGGCAATGCTGGAATACACTAGAGGCAGAGGAACTTGATACTGGTATTTAGACAGTGGAAGGCAAGGTTGCTTCTCAGCATAAAGAACAGCAACCTGTAACCAAGTGTTAACTAACATCTCATTTACCTCCTATGTCACAGGTAAATTTTTAATGCTTTTGACTTAATAAAATAATTATAGAATATGATAAAACAATTATGAATCACTATTAAAATCTACCACTGTAAGCTTTAGCTGTCAATAATCTTGGTCATGAATGTTTACCAAAGCAGGCTAAATGCTGTGATAATTGAAAGCTGAAGAGACTTGGAGGATTAAGTGATATAAGATCTCTTGGGTCTCAGTGGGAAATTAGTCTAGAAACCAACAACAGAAAGAGAAAAAAGAAATCCAAAAGTTAAACCTTAAAACAAAAGCACTCTAAAGTTACCAGTGGGTAAAAGAGAAAATGGAAAACTCCTAAATAAAATGTCATACATAGAATCCCAGAATATATATGCATAAATAATAATACATAATAAAGTTATTCTAGGAATACAAGATTGATTCAACACTTGAAAACAGTTTACTATACTAACAAAAGTGTGGAGAAGCTTGTGATCCACTCAGTACACAGGAAGGAAATATTCACCATAAAATCCAATGATAGCTCACTACTAAAACTCAGAAAACTACTAAAACTCAGAAAACTTGAGTGAGATCCGATGGTCTATATTCTGATAATGAATACTCACCTCTTTTTTCCAACATTTCAACAGATAACACCATTCTTGGAAAAAAACATCGAGTACTTTCTTTCTGAGTTTGGGAACATGCCATCTATGGAGGATAATTCCTACAACCACAGCCCCATCAATCCCTTCTGATATCCTGTGGTTCAAAGGCAGCTAAGTTGTTTCCTCAGCTTGGGAATGATACTTTTTTTCTATTTTTAGGATACATTTAAACCCTCTTTCAATATTTCTGACTTCATAGTAGTTGGGCTGTGGGCTCAGAAATAGCACTTCTGTCTGAAGCATACTGCTCTTCTGTGTTTGTGGACATAGCTGAAATCCCACAGAGATGATGGGATTAGAATCATCTATGAAAGTGGATGTTCTGCAGAGGACACTGGAGGGACCTGAACATTGGCCCATCAGGCTCAAGAGGTGAGAGTGTGTCTTGGCCTAGTACAAGCTCACAGACAATACTTTATCTGCAGTGAGTTTATAAATTATAATGCAGCTCAATGGAAGAGGTTTTCATGGTCACAATGAACCAGTGGTCTTAAGCAAAAACTGAGTCAATGATGGAATGCTCCCACTGGGCCATCTGATTCCAACAGACTCAGGCCTAGTCTTGTGGGCACATCACCAGATACCAAGCAGATATGCAGACATTCTTATGGAATCTTATAGAGTGTGTTTATTGACACTATGTAGGCAAAATATAGAGCTCATCATGGCAGACATGCTTTATGGCCACTGTTCTCACTGTCTGCTTCTCAAAGTTCATGGGGATGATGACTCTAAGCTCATTTTGTGGCAGTCTTGGAACTAAAGGGAAATGAAGAAAATGTTTTTATCTGAACAACCCAGAGTTTCTTGGTAAATGTGAAAGATTACTGCTCCTTGCCTGTTATCAAAGTAATGGTAATGGAACCAAAGCTATAGTCAGAAGGGAAAAAAAGGACGCTGACCCTATTACATGACAGAGCAGAGACAAAGTAGATAAACACCCCAGCTGAAGGCCATATGAACTGATGATAATCATAGGTACTATCTACTTGCTGTTACCTTATGATAGGTTTGCTTCTGAAAAATCTTAGTCAATGCTAATGAGATTATAAACACAGAGACAGTTTGATTCAACAAATTTAGACAGGAAACCAACTCATTACAAGTAGTAAGGAACGAAGGCACTGATTATATGGATGAGAAACTACATGAATACGGAAGGAGATGAGGAAGTCAAAGTCTAGAGTGGGGACAGTCTAAAGTGATGGACAAAGGTGGACAAAATCACAGCTTGGTAACAGGTGTGAGCACATCTGGCCACTGACCTTGGGCTCCAAGGGAATCACTGTGTGGGAAATTGTTGCCCGTGTGTCTCTATTGCTTTGGTGAGTTTACAGCCAAGCAGCTGGCTACAGGCTTGGTGCCAGTCTTGTTTATCAGACCAACCACCAGCATAGTGAGGTAGATGTAGAAGAGATGACAGAGGGAAGCAGAAACCTGCTGTGTATTTTCACACTCATCCACCAGTGAGTGTGAAAACAGAGACCTTCGTAGACTAGTGACTTCTGAATTAGTTCCTGTTTGGCCTAGCTCTAATCTGGACAACTGCAGTAAAAAGGCAGCAGAGGGACCACATTTGCCAAGTGTGGAAGTCACATTTAGGTATCAGTGTGACTAAAGGAATACATAGGAACATGGGTGTGCTTATGAGGGAGCTTTCAGAGACCAGTCATGGATCTAAATAGATTAGTTGGAAAAATGCCCCCTTCTCTTGGATAGTACCATTTAATCATATGAGGACCCAAAGGGAAATTTTCATAAAAAGAATTGGCCAGTCCTCTAACATTTGGGCCAGGCTTATTTCTGCTGCCTTGGACATTAGAGCTATAGACTTGCCAGCATTTGGGCTCTAGAATTTATGCCAGCAGCCTTCCTGGATCTTAGGTTTCTGGCCTTGGACTATGCTACATCCATCAACTTTCCTGGCTCTGAAGCAGTAATGGTTGCTGTACTGAGCCAGATATTAGAATCTTGTGACCTCCAGTCTGTGGACCACCTCCTGCTTCATTGTTCTCCTAGCCTTCATAACCACATAGTCATGTTAGTCCCCTAATAAACTTTCTAACATAGACCAACCCCCCATCCTCTACACACTGTTGGTTCTTCTCGTGTGAAAATTTAGATAGCACATCAAGTACACATTAAACAAAGCCACTCAGTCTCTCTGTTTTTAAGATGAGGAAAGCCCAGACTAGCTGCTAATTACACCAGGGTGTTTACACACACGATTGACCCAGGTTTGTCTGATGTCATCACCTCATCACCATTCTATGACAACCATAGGCTTATCTACTTCATAAGGTATCTGGTTCTTCATTTCACATTGATATGAGGTAGTCTCTATCCTGCCCCCCCCCCCCCCCCCCCCGTCTGTCAGTCAACCTTCCTGGAAGAACAAGAAAGATTTATTTTGGATCAACATTTCAGCTCATCATGTCAGAGAAGGCATGGTGGAACAGACCGATGCTCATCATGGTGCCCTGAAAGAAGGCAGGGCAAATGAAAAACTCCCAAAGACATGCTACCCTCCGCCTGCTTCCTCCAGCTAAGACTGACACAGCAGCACAGGAGCCTTACAAGGGACATTTCACATTCAAATCCCACCATGATGTAGGTGGACCATACTCTAATGGAAAGTCACACACCCATGTATGGGCATCATAGGCTGGATTTAATAGTTAAAAGAAGAAGACATTTCACAAAGTTGGGTGATCTGAAAATAGTTGGGTGAGAGGTGAATATGATCAAAATACAATGTAGGAAACTCTCAAAGAACTAATAAAACATGAGGAAAAATACTGACAAAATAAATTGAAGAAGACACAAAACCATAAATAAGTAAATATAATAAACTACACAATGATGCTTAATGAGTTTTCTTGAGAGGTATATACCTTGTGATATCTGACATATACAGATTATGACATGTCTAGTGACTTCCTGCAGAAGATATTCTGTAGTAACATTCTGGTCATGAGCTCCAGCTTTGCTGCATGTCCTGAAGTAATGTTTCTGATGACAAGTGTTTTGTACCCAGGAAACTTAACAGATGGGGAACACATGAGTGGAGGTTCCTGATCTCATACATATCTGAGCATGTCATATTTTTCACTTGTGAATGAGAAAAATACTCTCCTCTGACTGCTTCCCAGTGACTCCATGGCAACCAGGTGTAACTGCCTATCTAAAGATTTTGTGTTTGAAACACTTAAGGTATTCACCAAGCATGATAAGTTACACTTCCTCATCTTGGCCTCAGCTTTCCCAGTTATCCCACATGACCTCTGGCAGCTGTTTGGGCTCTGTGCTACAGTTAAGCTTCTAACTGTACTAATTTCAGTGATCCAGGGAGGATTTGAAGAAGATAGGAGAAAAATGCTCTCAAAATATAACCTTCAAATAGAAAAAGTAGGCTTCACATTTACTGTTTCCAAGGCTCATTTTTAACTGTTCCCTCAGGAAAAGGTGAAGGGATTGCTGGCTGTTACCTGTCCCACTCCATCTACCCCCGCCCCACCCCCATGCCATCCTGAAGAAAGCCTGGAACTGAGCTCCCTCTGTAAATCCTCTGAAAGCATGAGGCTGTGTGGGAGCTCTACCTCAGCCCCAGGGACAGAGGGGGATTTCAGGCTGGTTATCTCTGAGCTTCCCAATCCTTTAAAGAAGCTGTGCTTCTAATCTGTGCCATCAAGACCTTTGCTTACCCTGTTAGATTAAATCACAGCCTCCTTATCAGCACAGAGCTGAGAGGAGGCTTGCAAATTGAATGTACACTGTGCCCGTGAGCAGCATGACAATCAGATGAGCCTGGCGCATCATTTTTGTCAGTCACATTCATGTTGTTCCAGGTGTTGGGCTCACCAGGGTGCCCGTCAACATGCAGAAGGCAATTAGGTTCCTCTAGCCAAGAGTGTAGCAATAGCTTAGTTTAAAAAGAACTCACACAAGAAAGTTATTTACACTGAAATCTTTGTTGTGGTTAAAATATTAATAATAAAAGAGAAGGTTGTGAATGCTTCTTGATCTTGCAGAAGACCAGAGTTTGGTTACCAGCAACTGTGTCAGGTGGGTCACAATGGCCAATAACTCCAGCTCCAGGGGTTGTGATGCCCTCTTCTGGCCTCTGTGGGCACCTGCACATATGTGTAAACACACACACACACACACACACACACACACACACACACACCATGACAACATAAATACATGATGTGGGATGGTCTGTATGTCAAATCTGTTTCTCTGATTGGTCAATAAATAAAACACTGATTGGCCAGTGGCCAGGCAGGAAGTATAGGTGGAACTAACAGAGAGGAGAATTGAGAGAACAGGAAGGTGGGAGGAGTCACTGCCATCCACCGCCATGACAAGCAGCACATGAAGACGCCGGTAAGCCATGAGCCACGTGGCAAGGTATAGATTTATAAAATGGATTAATTTAAGATATAAGAACAGTTAGCAAGAAGCCTGCCATGGCCATACAGTTTGTATGCAATATAAGTCTCTGTGTTTACTTGGTTGGGTCTGAGCAGCTGTGGGACTGGCGGGTGACAAAGATTTGTCCTGACTGTGGGCCAGGCAGGAAAACTCTAGCTACAAATACATATAAAATAAATAATAAATGTCCTTTAAAATGAGAAATAGCTGGGATATGGACTCATTACACAGCTAAGGCCTCTCCAAAGACTCTGATAAGGCCTGAGTCCAAACAGTGCCTCAGAGAAACATCCACACTGTGTGTCCTCACTGGCTTTGCTTCCATCCCCACTACACTTATCAGATAAGAAGTGTCATGCTGCTGAAAGATGTGGGGTCTTTGGTCAGTGAGACTAGAATTCCTGTGACTGTTTTCATTCATGTCTTTTCTGGGTAAACTGGAGGATGACCTGCTTGTTTTATTTTGGAAAGCATTGCCTACCTCGGATTTTTTTTCTAAGACATATATAAAATAGCTACGGTGCATATGCACAGGTACACGTATTTTGAGATGAGCTTTCTATGTAGGCCAGTCTGGTCTCAAATTTGTGATTCTTCTGCCTCAGCTTACCCAGTGCTAATAAATAAAGGGAGGGCACACAAAAATAGCAATAAATCTCTAATCTCTCTGTTCACAAACAGATCAGAATCAGACAGAAATGACGCAGCACTGAGACAGGTCAGAGCAGGCACAGGGCAGATCAGAGCATGCAGAGGCCAAGATGGACAACATCTTTATGTCTCCACTCTGTGTCACTGCTTCTGTGGTGGTTAGGAGGGGAGGGCAGCATATACAGAAGTGAGGGAAGAGGAATACCTCTTTCTCAGCAGCCTTTTCCATCCTGCTCAGTGGTTTCTGCTGTGTTGATGTTCTGGGAAAGGGTCACAAGTTGAGAAGCCCCAGCACCATCAGACAATCCCAACTCATGTGCTCTCTACAGTGACATGTTTATTTATGTGTCAGCATGCCAGACACCTGTTCACATTATGATGAAGAGTAAGGTAAACAGTGTCTGTCTACCTCCTATTCTTTCTGTCCTTCCTCCTTCACAGCTGGGTGCATGGAGAGACCAGGTCTGGGAACCATAACTGGTTTGTGCCTTCTGTCACAGGAACTGCAGAGAAGTTGCTTAAGGACTCTTTTGTACCCAAGTTCCTCAAGCAGAAGTCAGTCTGGGCTTAGAATAGTAACGGCTTCAGTAGCTATAGCCATCCGAGAGGAGATTGAATGTCCACTATAGACAGGACAGGTTGGACTAATCATATTATATGTGCCCATAAACATGCAAATTGGTGTTGGCTAGAACAGAAATTCATAGCAGACCCTAGTCTTCCTGGAAGGACAAGTGGGTTATCAAATCTCCAAAAATAAAGAGGAATCAGATGTTAGGCACCTGAGCTAATTACATAAAAATACCTCCAGAAACTAAATCAGGTGTTTTCATATTAGTAGTCAGGGCAACAGCTCCAACCTGATCAGCTGCTGATCCTGGGAAAGAGAGCTAGTCGGGAGGAGGGAAGACCTTTTGGCCCACAGTCTTCTGTCCAAACCTTTGCTTGAATGACCTAGTTTTCAGAGCACCAGGAGAAAAAAAAAAGCTGCCCAAGCAAGCTGGCACTTGAGAATCACATGAGTTGTATTAGTCAATCCATAATTCTGAAGACTCTGGAGCTGGGTATGGCATAAAGGGACAGTAGTCACATAAGCAGGGTGAAGGGGCAGGGTAGACAATGCATAACTGTCCTGTTTTACCCTCTATGGCAGTCACTGTTTCCCTAAACTGTGACAGTGGGACTTGGACTCTGAAAACTTCTTACATGCATCATGGACAGCAGCGGCTTGAAAAGAACAGACTTGCTAACATCTATTTAATCCCATCACTGCCCCCTTTCAATTCCTAATTCCTATAACCTTCATTCCATTAGTGCCTCTTCACCCTTGCACCTGAATTTCTTTTTTTTTCTTACATCCTGGCCACAGTTTCTCCTTCCTCCTTTCCTCCAGGTTCCTCCTCTTACCCCTCTGTTCCCACCCCAATCTACTTATCCACCATTTCTGTTCGGGAAAGGGCAGGTGTCTGATGGATATCAACAAACAAAACATGGCATATCAAGCAGTAACACTAAGCACCTCCCACTTATTAAAGATGGACAAGACAACCCAGGAATAGGGACCCAAAAGCCAGAAAAAAAGTCAGAGACAGCCCCTACTCCCACTGTTAGAAGTCCCACAAGAAGATCAAGTTAAAAACTGTAATGTACATGCAGAGGGCCTAGGTCAGTCCCATGCAGGCTCCCTGGTTGTTGGTCCAGTCTCTGTGAGCCCCTATGAGCCCAAGTTAATTGATTCTGTGAGTTTTCTTGTGGTGTCCTTGACCTCTTTGGTTTCTACTGTTAGGGTCCACAAGAACTCCCATAAAATACTACCAATCACATATGCAATCTGCAAGAGCATTTAATAAAAATTATCAGCATGTTGAGGTCTAACCATCTGACAAAGCCGCAAATGGTGATCCCGAGAGAAGCTTGCAGGTTCCTTTTAATCGGGGTTAGGGGAATTCCAGGGAGGAGAGATTAGTCTGGGGGCTGATTAGTGGGTTGTGATAGGATTGGTAGTTGGCCCTAATGGTTAGGGACTTTCCAGCAGCAGGATAGGGAAGGATAGGATAGGGAAAGCTATCTTTAGCTAGCAGAAAGCCATGGAGCACCAGCTGAACTACACTGTGGGGTGCCTGCTGATTGGTTGTCCCTGAGTTGTGGTTTTTCTGAGAACTGCTTGCTCAGCTCCAGTCAGTGCTAGTAAACTGAAACTAAGTTCTGGTCTCTGGCAGGGCTACTAGGAGTCTGTCATGACCCTAGTGTGCTCCCTCCTGTCCCCCAGCCATCTTACCTACAATCTTGCCCTTGCCCCCCTACCCCCCACCCCCCACAGGATTCCATGAGCTCCATCTAATGTTTGGCTGTGAGTCAGCATCTGTTCCCATCAGTTGCTGGATGATGCCTCTCCTAGTGCCTATCCAATAGTGGATATTGCCTGTGACCAGGCAAGAATTCAAGTGGGGAAATGGGAAACCAACCCAGCCACATAATCTTCAAACTACAATCTGTGCTGCCTTATGGGATGTGCTGGGGTAAGGGTGGCCTAGAGATTGAGCGAGTGGCCAACTGATGACTGGTCTAGCCTATAACCCATGCCAGGAGAGTAAGCCCACCCCTGACACTGCCTAGGATACCAGGACCCACAAGATAATGACCCAGAGACCTAAGATAGAACTAAATACAACTAGAGGAAAAGATGTCAATGTAATGATGCCTAAAGCCATTCTTCTGTACTCATAGACTAGCGCCTAGCCCAATTGCACCTGCAATTTTTACAGAAGCTGTTGGAATCTCGGCTACCTTTACCAACACGCAGTGAAATAGTCTCAGGAAACCCTCTAAAGGACATGCAGGTTCAGTCTGAGTCTTAGACCCAGTGGTATGAGTTTGTTTCTAGTTAACAGCACCTCCACCAGGAGTAAGCAGGCCTCAGGAGGTAAACACTGTCACACGACAGGAACTCAGGAGATTCATGAGGGCCCCTCCCGAGCAGTACAAAAGGCATAAGCTAGGGCTGGAGACTCTGACCAGTTGAGCTTCAGTGAGAAGAGGTAGTGGACTGCTGAGCTGCCTTCAAGCAGTGTGGAGAGCTCCAGTATTCCCAGCTTTCATGTAAGTCATAGCCAGTGCTGAGGAAGACTTTTGGCAATGTGGCCACTTTGGAGTTATCCCCGCTCCTGATAAGTAACCCTTCACCTAAACTCCTGTTAGTGACTCCTCATCCATGCACCTGTAAGCAACTCCTTGTCCATACTCCTGTTAGTAACCTCAATAAAAATTCACTGGACCACCAAGTTAGACTTTGGTACAATTGTTATTTGGGTCTATCCTGTGCTCCATTTCTCGGGTGAATAGATCTGTGTGCTTCATCTCCCCAGGCAAAGTCTGTCACACAACATACCCTTATAAGCCTGAATCCAGGTCTGTTGAGCTTCTTCTCTTATCTAGAGATACCAGCCTCAGACATGTAGTGGTCCCTGTTTAGAGTCTTGGGCTTTAGCTTTTCCTCCAATCTTTAGTAACTCCACTCCCTTGCCTTTATTTTCCATGCCTAAGATTGGCATGTCTGCTTCCTAATCAGTTATCACCATGAAATGTCCTATTTACCTTTGTAATTACTTAATAAACTTTACTTCGTTAACAGGATTTTATTATACTTTATTTTCATTACAATTGCTAGTTTAATTTTTATATCCCCTCGCAGCTCCTAAATTTGGTGCCAAAACCCAAACCTTTGAAGACCAATTGTTGTGGGATATTATTTTAAGATATGTTACATTCATTTATGCTGTGGAACATTTGTTTATTGATGCAAAGATCTGTTGCATTCTTTTATGTTGCATTTGTTTAACTCTGTGAAACTGTGTTACTTTGCCTGTCTAAAATACTCAATTGCTCTAATAAAGAGCTGAATGGCCAATAGCAAGGCAGGACAAAGGATAGGAGGGGCTGGCAGGCAGAGAGAATAAATAGGAAGAGAAATATGAGGGAGTATCAAGGAGCAAGAAAAGGAGGAGAGGAGGACTCCAGGGGCCAGCCACCCAGCTACATAGCAAGCCACAGAGTAACAAGTATATAGGATAAAGATAAAAGCCCAGAGGCAAAAGATAAATGGAATAATTTAAGAAAAGCTGGATAGAAACAATCCAAGCTAAGGCCAGGCATTCATAAGAAAGAATAAACCTCCATGTGATTTATTTGAGAGTTGGGTGGTGGGGCCCCCAAGGAGTAAGAACAACAACCAATCTTGTAGGTAAATATGGGACACTTTGAACAGTTAAGCTCCTTGAGAGTGGAAAGTGAGATGCTGGGTATGTGTGTCAAGCAAGCACATCACAATCAGTCAAGCTGTTGCCTGATGTTCTTCCCCAATGCTTTGCTTTCTCATGGGGCTCAGATGAGACTTTAGCTTTTGGAGTCTCTTGGGTAGAAAATGATAACGGCTTATATTAGCTACTTTTCTATTGTTGGAATAAAACACCATGACCAAAGCAACTAATAGGAGGATGGTTTTCTTTTCGGCTTAGAGTTCTAAAGGGATGGGAGTCCATCACTAACATCCCGTGGCAACAAGAACAGCTGAGACCACTCAAGTCTCAAACTGCAAAGAAGGAGCAGAAAGAATGTACTAGAAAGGACACCTGACTTTTTAAAATAATTTTTTCTTTTGTTTTTTGAAACGGTAATTATATAATTTCTCCCCTCTTTTCTCTTCCTCCATCCTGGCCTATGCACACTCCTTTCTCTCTCTGTATGTCACTTGTGTGTATATAGTCCCAGGTTTTCCCAGAGGTAGAAGGCAAGTCCCTATTGCTGAAGGTACTAGATGCTTCGAACACAGGATCCAGAGGGCCTGGGCTGGATCTGACCTGAAAGGAATATAGAACATTTCATCCTTCAAAGACACTTGCTAAGAAATAAACATTGTAAAATCTTCAGGAAGCTCCAGAAACTGGCCAGATTCACTAGATCCCTCCTTCCCCAAGTGTGTATAAGCAGGAAGAACTGCTGAGAAATATTTTAAGACCAGCTGAGATGCCTACGTCTCTCTCAGACCAGACCAGGTGCCTGGAATAGACTCAGAACCACTGAACCACCTGGAAAGGAGACTCTCCAGGCTGTATTTGTGCAGTGGGCAGCACAGACCCAGCCTGTGTGAGCTATTGCCCATGCTGGGGTGGACTTTTGTGGTGCCCCTGTCAGTAGCTCCTCATCCACACATATGGAAATAACCCCCATGAAATTGGCTCACCAAGTTAGACTTTGGTGGTATCCACATGTTACTCTATTTCAGTTCTCTGTCTTGGGTAAGCAGACATTGTTTGTGTCTCCCCAGAAATATGTCTCACAAGAGCTGATTATAGCTTTCTTTGAGTATCAGAGTAAAACCCACACTTGATCAGCTTTGATTTTTCTATATTATCTGTTCCTGGCTTCTAGTGTCTTCCTTCTGAGGCACAAAGGAGGACACTTCCCCTGCCACCCTCTTCACTCCACTTGGACTAGCATACCATTTGCCCCAGGATTTTCTGTTTTGTGACAGGGTCTTTCTGTGGAGTCCATGCTGACCTCAGACTTGAAGCAACCCTCCTCTATCTTTGTATCCTGAAATTTACTGGCATGTGCCACAATGCCAAATTGATCTTGTTCTTTGCATCACTGGCATCTATAAACCCCCGTGCATTCTCTCTCTCTGTGTGTGTGTGTGTGTGTGTGTGTGTGTGTGTGTGTGTGTGTGTGTGTGCATGTGTGTAAGTGTGTGTGTGTGTGTGTGTGTGTGTGTGTGTGTGTGTGTGCATGCGTACACTCACTTGTGCACATGACCCAACTTGTTTTGTTTTTGAGATATGGTCTTTCACTTGTCCTGGAGTACTCTGAGTAGGCAAGGCTGATTGATCAACAGGCTGCAGGGATCTACTGTTGGAGTGCATCTACCATCATTCTCAGCCACGGGTCTTATGTTAGCCTCAGGTCTTCATGTTTGCATGGCAAGCACATTAGTGGCTGAGCTTTCCCCACATCTCTCTACTTAATGTTTAAGATGTAGTATTAACAAGAGAGGGAAAAACTGACCATCTATCTCCCTTTGGGGCTCTGTCAGCTTCTGATACCCCCCGGAAGGCTTCCATCTTCCCCAGATATCCTTGGTAGCCCTTTGGGTGTTCATCACATTCCAAATCTCACAACAGTGGAGAACACTTGGGGTCCTGCAGTGGACACAGCTGGAAAAGACTAGGAGCAACAAAGCAGAGAGCTACAGGCAGGGCTGGCAGTCGGAAGAGGAACACACAGTGTTCTCGGCAAGGTCCTGAGCAGATGATGGACGGTAAGAAAGCCCCTGCGCTCGTTGACTAAACCCAACTGCTCAGCCAGGCAGTCTTGCATTCTGCCAAACAGCCAGGATGGAATGGAGGGTGAGACATTTTTCTCCTTGATTCTGGGAGATGTTTAAGATGTTAAGACTCTGTGCTTTGACTTTTCTGTATCCCCTACTGTTCAACCAGGCATAGCACAGACACATGTTACATAAACACAGATGTTAGCACTTGCTGGGATGCATTGTTATTTTTGTAGATTGGGAATGAACATCGTGTTGGTGTATTCAAATGCCCACAGAGGACTGAAGATTGGCAGTTCTGCTCCACATGGGCATACACTTGTTATGCTTTACAAGTAAGTTATCTAAACCAACCCAATGCTGTCCAGATTGCTTGTTTTGCTAGGAAAACCGATAAGCCAGTTTTTAAAAATCTCACAATAATTGTTTATTATTATTTCATTGGAAGGCACAGGAAGAAATTATATGTCTTTGTACTAAGTCATTTCCTGGAAATAGGTATTTATTTATTAACATATAAAAGATTTAAACCTAATTCTTCCTTTTAGATAAGCTAAGTTGTTTTAAGATTAAATTAAATACACTACTTTTGAGAAAAGCTCCCCTGAGTAACAGAGACAGCCAATATGTAACATTTTCATAAGGTGGGAGAGATTGGTGTCTCTTTTGAACTTATCCCACATTTAAAATATTCCATTCTGTTTAACATGTAGAACATTTTCAGAATATACTTGGGAAAGCACAGAAGAAAAACATGAGTGAATAAATACCTGAAAGATTTATAGACTCTGTCTCACATCTTCTTTGTTTCCCAAAACTAGGATACTTGAATTTTTCAAGTAGACTGGCAACTTGAAATTTTAGAAATGATTGAGACATCCTTATTTTTCTCTGGAGTTAGAGGATGTGTCTCCTTATGTTATGAACAGTGTCAGATTAGAGACTTTAGTTCATAACCCAAATACTACAGTGATTATACTAACAGTCCAATGTTCTTACTTAGAACTTATGACTGTGTGCAAACAGTTGCTCTTCTGTACAGAGGGTGCACCAAGGCACAGAACTAGCTTTTTACCTAATAGATGAAGAGTGTGAAAGTGAATGAATGGTTATCTGACATTTTAGCTCACAGTAGGTGAGCTCTTTTTCTGTTCATAAAGTGCTTTCATAAAGCACTTTCATCAACAGAGGCTTACAAGAGAGTTTTGAAGCAGGTACAGTGTAATTTACATTCCATCACTTACTGAATTCTAGCAAATGAGAGTAATTTCCCTAAGATCCCACCTCTGCTGACCACAGGTGCATTTCCTTCTGATTCAATGATTGAATTCTAGAATATCAAACTTCCTTGACTTGCCTGACTGGATAAATTCCACTGAGGATATTTAATAAAAAGGAAAAGAAAAAAAGAAAGAACAAATATCTCCTGATATCTTACCCTCATTTTTGCTTATCCGACTAAGCTTCTTTCTTCAGTGCAAGCCACTAAGTTTTAAGACACAGCAGGAGAATAGACAAAAGAGTGAAGGAGAAGGAGATTTCAGAGGACAGTGTACAGGGAAGCCAGTTTGCAGAGGAAGGCTGAAAGCCCTTCCTTATTTGAGCTTCATTTAGTCTAGAGAGCATGCTTGACTGTGGGAGGTCCTGCTCATGACTGTGGGAGGTTGCTTGTTCACATCTCAGCAGGTTAGGAAGCACTACTCATCAAGAATAAAGCTTTCTCCTATTCCCTCTTTTATTCAGTCTGGTCCTCCAGTCCCTAGAATGGTGTCATCCATGTTCAGAGTAGATCTGTCTTCCATTAAACTTCTCTCTGGAAATACCATTAGAGACATACCCAAAGGTATGTGGCCTAGGTGATTCTAAATCCAGTCAAATAAACAAAGACAGGTAACTCATCATTCCAGGAAAAGCTTCATGTTATTTAACATTAGATCTAAAGGACTGCACAAAAAAATTTTGGCCTCAAGCTGGACCCCTGATACTCTGAGTGTGGCAAAGAGAGAAGATAAACAAATCCATGTGCCGCAGATTATGAGTTGGATGGGTTTATGATTTCCTGTGTCCTCCACTAAGATGACATGGATTGCAGTAGTTCATATCAGTACTTAGGAATGAAGGCAAATAATAACACACATAGACAATACAGCTATACTAATCATGCCTTCAGTCCATATGATGGGGTTTGTAGGGTCCTAAAGGAACGCCTATGTGACTGGTATTATACAAGCATTCCATCTTGACTTTACCCAGTGCTGCTATAAAGACAAGCCTTCAGCAACTCAGGAACTAAAGAACAACCACGGAGTCAGCTCACTAATCACTCAATTGATTTTTCCATCTGAGGGAGTAAAACTTAATTCTCTGGGGCTGGCAAAAAAGGGAAATGTGAACACACACACACACACACACACACACACACACACACACACACACACACACCTTCAGGGTCTCTCTACCATCTCACACTTTATTTCTCTAACACCCATTTTTATATTCTCTACACCAAGGTAATTACAAAGAGGATTTTTTCCCCAAAACCAAAAGTTACATAGTTACCATGTAATCACTATAAAAACATATTTTTCTGGAACAAGTCAACCCCAATTCATTTCTTAACCACATCTTTATGCACTTTCTGAGAAACCCACACTCAGATAACATTTATCTTTTAGACTTCTCATAGATCAGGAGCCTTTCAGCCATAACCATTTGCATAGGTAATTGTAACACGAATCTTAAAATGCCTTATTAATAAAAAAAAAAAAACAGAGCCAGATATTGGGGTGAAAGTTGAAAGATTAGACACAGAACAAGCCACAGCCAACCTCACCTAGCCAACTCCTCAGCTGATCCTGTTTCCAGGAATCCTCAGACTGAAAGTCTGTGAGTCCTCACCCTGAGGGTCTCAGTTGAACTGCTGCTAAAAGCCTCTAGTTCCTGGTCCTCATGCCTTATATAACTTTCTGTTTCCTGCCATCACTTCCTGGGATTAAAGGCATGTGTGCTTCCCAAACAAAGACATGAGATCTCAAGTGCTGGGATTAAAGGTGTGTGCCACCACTGCCTGGCTCTGTTTCCAGTGTAGTCTTGAACTCACAGAGATCCAGATGGATCTCTGCCTCCCGAGTGATAGGATTAAGGGTGTGTGCAACCACTGTCTGGCCTCTATGTCTATCAAGTGCCTGGCTCTGTCCTCTGATCCACATTATATTGGGGTTCACAATATATCACCACAGGTAATGGTTTTTATAATTGCCATGAAAACAGGTTACCAGTTTCACTTTTCATATTTTAGAGTCCTGTGCAATTATCTTAACTATCCATTTTATGTTTTCTAGTTCCATAAAGTCATTATTTAAAGCTTTGTTTTAGCTATGATGCACACCAAAACCTAGGAACACTTTCCCCAATATTAAGATTAAAAAACTTGAGCTAGACCCTCCCATTTCCCTATGTTCTCCTCCCCTATTCCTTGCCCTCTGCCACCACCACCCCCAACACCCAGTTCACTCATGTAGATCTCATCCACTTCTCCTTCACAGGGTCATCCATGTGTCCTAGAGTCTTTCCCTGTTAGCTAGCCTCTCTAGAGTTGTGGGTTGCAGTCTGGCCATCCCTTCTTTCATATCTAGTAACCACTTATGAGTGAGTACGTACTATGTTTGTCCTTCTGAGTCTGGGTTACCTCACTCAAGATGATATTTTCTAGTCCCATCCATTTGCCTGTAAATTTCATGTTATCATTGATTTTTTTGCTGAGTAGTACTCCATTGTGTATATGAGCCATATTTTCTTTGTCCATTCTTCAGTTGAGGGGCATCTAGGTTGTTTCCAGGTTCTTGCTATTATGAATAATGCTGATATGAACATAATTGAGCATGTGTCCTTGTGGTAAAATTGGGCATTCCTTGGGTATATGCCCAAGAGTGGTATAACTGGGTCTTGAGGAAGACTTATTCCCAATTTTCTGAGAAACCTCCATACTGATTTCCAGAGTGGCTGTACAGATTTGCATTCCCACCAGCAGTGGAGGAGAGTTCCCCTTGCTCCACTCCTCTCCAACATAAGCTGTCTTCAGTGTTTTTGATCTTAGCCATTCTGACAGGTGTAAGATGGTATCTCAGAGTTGTTTTGATTTACATTTCCCTGATGACTAAGAATGTTGAGCAATTCCTTAAATGCCTTTCAGCCATTTGAGATTCTTCTGTTGAGAATTCTCTGTTAAGTTCTGTAGCCCAATTTTTTAATTGGATTGTTCAGTATTTTGATGTCTAGCTTTTAGAGTTCTTTATATATTTTGGAGATCAGCCCTCTGTGAGATGTGAGGTTGGTGAAGCAGGGACAGAGTGGGTCGGCAGGGAGGAAGATAGGTGAAGACATCATGGGAATAGAAAGAGGCAGGGTGCTAGGGAGGCTCTCAGGAATCCAGAAGGTTGACCCCACCTTGGTCTGCTGGCAGTGGTCCAGAGGGTGCCTGGACCGGTCTACTCTGGTGACCAGCCTAAAAAATAACCTAGCTTTCATCATAGAGCCTTTGTCTAGTGACTGATGGAGGCAGATACAGAGATCCATGGACAGGCACCAGGCTGAGCTCTGGGAATCCAATTGATGAGAGAGAGGAGAGATACTGTAGACCAGGGACGTCAAGATCATGATGGGAGGATGTGCAGAAATGACCAGCCACACTAGTGGAAGCCCATGAACTGTGGACTGGTGGCTGTGGAGCCCCCATGGGACTGGACTAGGCCCTCTGGATATGGAAGACGATTGTTTGGCTTGAACTGTTTGGGGAGCACCCAGGCAGGGGGATCAGGATCTGTCCCTGGTCTATGGGCAAGCTTCTAGAATCCAGTGCCTGTGGTGTGACACCTTGCACAGCCCTTGGTGCAGTGGGAAGGGGCTTGGACCTGCCTAGGCTCAGTGTGCTGTGCTCTGCTGACTCCTCATGGGAGACTTCAATTTGGGGCATGTGGGGATGCGGGTTGGCTTGGGAAAGAGGGCTGGGGGGTGGGAGGAGGGAGGAGCGGGGATCTGTGGATAGTATGTGAAGTGAGTAGAAAATTTCTTAATACAGAAAAATGAAGAAAAAAAAAAAAAAGAAAACTTGAGCTAGCCTAACTCCTGGGACTCAATTGTTTCCCTTAATCATTAACCTCAAATAAAACTCATAAGTTCTAGTTGTGTGACACATCCTTGTTCCTATTTTATATCCTCTGAAGCCCCTGCTTTATCAGGGCAAGGGGCAACACTATATCCTACCTCAACCTATATTAATTTTCCCACTAAACTAATCTCTACCATAATCCCTTACTATATTCATTAGAAATCATTAATAATCATAATCTATTTAAAGTAACACTATTATTATATAAAATCATTACTTCAATTAAACAGTACAGCTTAAAAGTAAATCATCTTCATAGTAATCCATAGGTAAAAATGTTCAATAGAATGGGATATTTCCATGAGATAATCACACTACATTAAAGGCAGTAGGGACCCACACACCCATTGACACCATACCAGATACCAGAGCAAAACAGTGGCAAAAATATATAGGCAGAGCAGTTGCAAGAGATATTCTGGAGCCAAAGCCTAGGGCCTTGCTTATTTGAGATTCGCCCATCAGAGCCTTGCATTCTGGTGAGCCAAACTTTTGAAACTCAATTGTCCCCTGCGGTTCCTCTGACATGGCCACCAGCAACCCAGAACCCAAGAATATTTTTCTTTCTTTTCCCTTCAACTCAGCACCAGGGAATTTGGAAAGTGTGGTTACCTGTGTACTACCTTTCTCCAAACCCAGGAAGTTTAATTCTCTAACATCCTTGGAACTCTTCCCTTCTTACAGGGCCTCTGGTTCCCCTTAGGGGATAGGGGGACCTCAGTCTAAGGCCTAGTCTTATTTCTATATCATTATTTAAAGTACCAAGTAAGGATTATCAGAGTTTTCATACTCATCCCTGAGTTCACCTGTACTTTGTCAATCATTGGAACTACAACATGTAGAACTTAGCATGACTACCCTTGGTTCACCCCAGCACATGTCCCTGATGATCTAATACCTGGTCATAGAATTTCCTAAGATGAATCAATGGGAATGAAGAACTGGGTAGACCAGTAAATTCTAGGCAGAAAGGTGACTGCCACATTGTTTCAAGGTAGGACAGTATGGATATAGCCCTATCTTCCACAAGGAAGAATATAACACAGAACACTACAGCTGGATAATGCAGATGCCCTACCTCCAAATGGCACTGGTAACACCACATTAGAGCCTGGTTGTGGGAGCTCATGCTGATACTCCTTCATTGCTGTCTCTTTGGTGGTCCATCTTTGAGGATAAAGACACTGAGGGTCACAGGAGTCCTAAGAGAGCACAGTATTAATCTGTCTAGTTGCTTACCTTTGACACATCTGTTGAGATTGTGCTGTTCTAGTGGTGGCTAGAGTTCTAAGGAGATCTAAGCAGTCAGTCAATGTGTAATAAAGTGACTCACAAATCATCATACCCTCTGACTAAGAGTAACATGATTATCACCATCACCATGTAAGCAAACTACAATGCTAATATTTCTTTGGGCCACCCGAGCAAAGCAATCCATAGGCTATACACTCTTCTTCAATGAAGGCATATCTAACTATCAAAGTTTTTTGTGAGTTCTGCCTGTTAAGAGTTAATAGTCATTACTAGACACAACTTACTTCACAGTGCCTAAAGGATTATTGGTCTCTTTGTCAGAGAACCATGACCTGTGATCAGAGATCCTTCCCTAGTTAAATTAGAAATGGTTGGTGGGATTTTAATTCTACCCTCTGTAAGATCAATGTCCCCCCTCTGGCTTATATCAGTGAATAACTGCCCATTGGCATAGCTGGGAAGGCTCTGAAGGATCCACCAGTACATCAAGCTGCACTGCAAACATGCTGTGCAGAACCAGTGGTTTTCTGATATTTCAAAATGAATGTAGTATTCAATTTCTGCACTGGAAAGTTTCCTCAATTGATTTGTCAAGGTCCAGAGGTGGCCAGCTAAAACAATGTAATATTTGTCTTTTTATTCACTTGGTGTTACCATGAAGACAAAAGGAAAAGGACAGTGCATTAGGTTCTCAGTGCTCTGGTTCCTCCCAGGCTCTGACCTGAGATGGGTGGGTAGACTATATATCACTACCCAGGGAACCAAACAAGAGACCACACCTGTAGTCAGATTTTTCTTTGGGTTGCCAGTTCACAAATGATGACATGGAGACTTACTGATTATGAAATGCTAGCCTTAACTTAGGCTTGATTTTATTAGTACTTATAGCTTAAATTAACCCATTTCTATTAATTTATATTCTGTCACATACTGCCCATCCTTCTTACTCCATGCCTCCTCACATATCCTCAAGTCTCTCTTTCTCATGCCTAGATTCATCCCCTTACTTCCTCTCTCTGTGCCCAGAAGTCATGCCTATTCCTCCTGCCTAGGTATTGGTTGTTCAGCTTTTTATTACACTAATCACAGCAATAAACCTTCACACAGTATACAAATATCCCACAACATTTCCCCCTTTTTGTCTAAATAAAAAGGAAAAGTTTAAACTCTAACATAGTAAAACGATATACAATAAGAACAGTTATCAGTTAAGAATTACATTTACATTGTCCAGCCTATATATATTTGGAAAATTAAGAGAAAATATTCCATTATTTATCCTATTTTGGTGAGTCCAAAGTTTTATATCTGATTTGCCTTTTATCCTAACTTGTATTACCAATCTAAAACTATCTTTTTAGACTGCAAAACATTATCTTAGATAAAAAAACTTAAGCTTTTATGTCTCTCAACCTTATAAACTTTATATCTACTATATAAGTTTTTTTTTCTGAATTTAGTAACAAGGAAAACTGTAAAACTGTAACTATTTGTCTTCAACACCATCAGAGACCCAATAAAGATATAATATTAACTGATTAAACAAGAATTGCAGAGAAGCAACTTTCAAAACTATAGAAATGACAGGAACAGCTGGATGCCTGAACAGTTACACAAGTTTCCTCTGCAATGTTGGGACATCCATCTTTGGCCCATAGGCCTAAAATATCTGGCAGACTTTTTTGTGAAGCAAGGAATTTTTGAAGGAGGACTGTCCTAACCTTGTCTTGGCAAAGTTAGGCAGTCCCTTTCTTTTGTGTCCCACTTGTCCAATTTGGATAGCATACTGTCAGAAGTCCAGGCAAGAGCAGTTTCTTTGCCCAATGGCTAGATAGTAAAATCAGACTCCATATGCAGGTTTTGTGATGCCCATCATCCTTTTTTGAAGTAAATTGGTGCGGCCATGAGCAAATGTGTCTCACTGTCATGAAAAGCCTTAAGTTATTAAGCATCTTAAATGTCATATTCTTTAGGTCTCTTAAGTGTTTGAAGACCACCTATCTATCTAAAATATATCTCTGTTTAACCTTGAAAACTAACATGGTTACAAATTTGATTACTAGATGACTAATTATAACCTGTATTTAATTATCCTACATAGTTTGTAATGATAACTTTCAAGAACTAGAGATTTATATTACATTGTTATTTGAGCTGCATGGGTACAATACCTTAAACAAAAGTAGACACATATATAGAATATAAACATTTACTTTTTTTCTGACTGTCTGTTCTCATTTTCTTTCTTCAGCATCTAAGCACACCAGAGGTTTCCTCAGTCTGGATCTGACATTCTGGTTGTCTACAGCTTCTTCTGACTGCTTGAACCAAATCTTTAAACTGCTTAGCACATGGCACACTGGTGGCTGACTCTGCCCACCTCATTTCTGAGACAGCCTAGCCTCATGCCTGCAGGTATCAACCCCAGAGCCACATTTACCTGTCCCAGCTCTGGGGATATTTTGTCCACTTGTGGCAGGCATTTGTGCTCAGTGCCAGCTGCTCAAGTGCTCATCATTTGTACAACAGGGCCTATTAAAAGAGCTGTGCCTCTGTTCACTCAGCCTACCCAAGAAATTTGGTCACCAGGAAGCTGTTCCAGAAAGACTCTTGTTCTGAACTTTTTTCTTTTCCTTTCTTCCTTCCTTTCTTCCTTCCTTCCTTCCTTTCCTTCTTTCTTCTTCTCTTTCTTTCTTTCCTTCTCCCTTCTTTCCTTCCTTCCTTCCTTCCTTCCTTCCTTTCTTCCTTTCTTTCTTTCTTTCTTTCTTTCTTTCTTTCTTTCTTTCTTTCTTTCTTTCTTTCTTTCTTTCTTTGTTTTCTCAGGCCTTGTGTGCATATGCAGGGTCTCACATTGAGTACCATATGTAGTTAGAATTTTCTTTGGGCCACCAGCTCAAAAATGATGACTTGGAGACTGCTTATTAATTATAAAAGCTTGACCTTAGCTTAGCCTTGCTTTTTACTAGCTTTTATAACTTAAATTAACCCATTTCTATTCATCTACATTCTGTCACATACCACCCATCCTGCTTCCTCCATGTCTTCTTGAATCTCTCTCTTGTGCCTAGATTCCTCTTCCTACTTCTCTCTCTTCCAGGAAGTCCTGCCTATCCCTCCTGCCTGACCATTCAGATTTTTATTATACCAATCACAGCAATACACTTTCACACGGTTTACAAATATCCCACAACTGCCTGTCTTAGAAACCATAGAACCAAGAACAAAAGATCCTAAAGGGGGTGAGAGTAGTAATGTATCAGAGAGAGGAAAATGCCCGTGTTAAACCAAAGACAATCAAGCACCAGTCTTAGAGGAGGTACCTAGAAAGCATTTGGGGCAAGGGTCCTATTAAGGAACCTGGGTCAGGAGTGGAGGCGCCTAGGTTAAGAGCACAGTTACTCATTTGTGCCTAACTGGCTTGGGGCTGGGTGAGGGATTAAAGTGTTTCCTTGGTTACAGCTCCCTCCCAGAATCTATAATGCACTGGCTCAGAAGTATGGAGTTGAATATTGGGAATGACAGTTTATTCCATGATCTTTGTCCAGAAAAACACATTGTAATTGCTGATGTCCAGGATTGAAGGATCATACATGAGTGTCTGACTTGTGGCTGTACTCCACACATGTAATACAGATGGGTCCAGATGGATGAAACTTCATGAGTAGACGTGGGAAGAATTAACTGTTACAAATCCAAAGTAAAACTAGGGGAAAATGAGGTCTGATTCCCTCCTGCTCTGTAACTCAAAAAGTTACAGAAAAACTCTAATCAGCACCAATTTCAATGCTTAACTCTGACAAATATAATTTTCTCTTGTGTTTCTCTGGGAGTGCTCTCAATATTTTGGTGTTAATACAGGGTGTGTTTGATTTGTCCCACAGTAAGTGATTCTACTTCTTGCTTAGAGTCCTACAATTCAATACCACTCTATCCCTATCTACTTTGATATAATGGGTATAGTTATGGGGCAGGACTGACCAAAGCTTTTAGATACTACATCATCCATCCACACTGTGCCAGATGTATAGAACTAATGTTTGCCCTGATGTGCTTCAGTTTTGCTTTGGTCCCACCTCTTATTTTTGTGCTTCTTTTTCATCTTTTTAAATTAGGAATGCTCATTCTGTGACATTGCGCCTTGTGAGCATGTAACTTGTTTTTGGTTTTCAAATGAACTCTAGATAAGACTCTGCCGTGAGTTTCAGGAAGGCTCTGACCTTGGATTTTTGAAGAGTGTTCAGGTACAATAGGTATTGCAGAAGATGTACTGAATGTGTGATTAAATGGTTGTGAACCTTTTGGAGGTCCAGCCATAGAATGTTTTGGTTTAAGAAGTGGTTGGCTTCAAGTTGACAAGGGATTAATATGTGAAGGCTAATTTAGATTGTCAACTGAGGTACCTCAGAGACTAGCAGAACACATATTTGTATGTGTCTGTGAATATTTGAGCAGCAGCATCCCACAGGCTGTGGGCCTGTATAAAATAAAAGGAGAATGGGAGGAAGCTGCTAAGATAGACACATTCCCTCTGTCTGTCTGTTTTTGGTCCTCTCTCTTTCTCCTCTCCCACTTGTCTCTCCTCCTCCCTCCTTCCCTCTCTTCTTCTCTTCCTTCCTCCTTCCTTCACTACCCCCCTTCTTCCTCTCTAAGGAAGAAGAGTTCATTGTAACTCAGAGTTAAAGTCATGGTCTATCATGGCAGAAAGTGAGCACACTGTGTCCATAATCAGGACCAGAGAGCAATGAATTCTCACTGGTGGTCAGCTGAATTTCGTACAACTATTAGAGCATTTCTCTTGTTTTCTACAAAGGACTTATGGCAACTGACTCCTAACTCAATTTATTTTTCAGTCAAAAAAAATGCTTGAAAGACATGTGCCAAGGAGCATTGAAAGGCTAGCAATCTCCTCTCTCCTCCCATAGGATGTTCAGGGCCTATATTAGACATTCTAGGCGAATGCATGCTCTTACTTATGCATATTATAGACAAAGGGGCTGGCCCAGGGGGAATGGAGTAGATTTTTGTCCATTTACTGAGAAACAAGCCTTGGCATCTCCGTTTTTCAGTTGTAAGATCTGTATAATATGTAATATTGAAGCAAGTTGTTTTCCTTTTCTTAGATTGTTCCTAACTCATCTTCCACTGGCCTTCTACCCCAGGAGGATAGAAACAACATCTTCTGTTTCCTCGAATTTTCCTCTCATAAAGAGTTGGAGAAAACTGGGAAGAAATGTGTTTTCCTTTCTTTATAAAGCTATTGCACTATCGGTTGACTCAAAACCAAAGGATTCATTCAGTGATAAGAAGCTGGAAAACACAAACCAGCTGCAACCAAATGGAGGTTCTTGAGGTGGGGGCAGGAAAATGAGCGCAAGTGGGGAGACAAGAGTTGGCAGCAGGGGTGCCAGCTCCCGTCTCTGCACTGCTCTGATCACCGTTCTCATCAATTATTTACACAAGGAAGATCTACTCTAAAATTAATCATGAAATTCTGAATTGCTCCTTTATATTAATAATGAAAGAACTGCAGCAAATGCAAACAGATGCTGGTAATAGAATATGAAATAATGTCTAACACGAAAAGGGAAGTGGCCTATTTAAGGGAAACACCAAGAGGCTAATTAGGATCCTCTCATGAGGGTTATGGTCCATGACCCAGATTGGCAGCCATTACCTGCCCAAAGGAAAAAAAATGCTGGTATGTGATTCATCTGCAGTTGTTACATTAGAGTTACTGCAAAGCTGTCCCAGGCCCTGGGGACCAGGGGATTTGAGGACAATTTGAATGGTTCAATTAAAATGTAGGGAAGGTACATAGAAAAGATATCCCAGTCTGAAAACCTGGGATGGCAAGCACCAGCTCCCAGATGCAATGCTTCTCCTTCCAATTACAAATAGCATTCACGCTCCCACGCACAGTTAGCTTCATCCTTTCTGTGTGTGAGGACATTCTCATTTAAAAATGTCTACAGTGTACTATTTTTCTTCTGCATTACAGCATTTAGTTATGCAGTATCTTGACAGCCTTGCTGCTTCTGTATCCTAGGATGCATTTGACATAGTCTCTACTTTCAAGCATTTTTTTTTTTTTTGCATATTTTAGGCAGGTTTGCAATCATCTATTTTGTATTTCTGTGTTCCTAAAGAATGACTTGAGGGCATCAGACTGTATAGTAACATAGAACCTTTATTTGACAAAAATTTAAGAGCATGGAAGATGATCTTGTTTTTAAGAGTCAGATTTTCATGCCAGGAAATGAAGAGAAACTCACTCAGCAAGTCTAAGTCTGGCTTTAATCACTTAGCTACTTTGGCAGGTTGGGGGTGCTAGCTTAACAACAGGTTTTTTCCTATGTAAATGGGACAAGGAGCATGCTTGTCTGATCTCAGATTATCTGAATTGTTGAATTACCAGGGGTTTCGATCTTAACTTCCCAAAGTGTGTTCTAGGGAGGCATTAGAGGTTGAGAGATAAAGAATCATTCCATGGTCCAGTGATCCTTTGAGTTTGGAGAATCTGGGATCATATGGGCTTAGCTCTGCCTTGTGATGACAGGTTCCCTAGAGCCTGCAGTGTGTCCATGTGTATTTCCTTTCAACACTAAAAGGCAAGCAGCTGGTTCCTTGTCCAGCATATCCATCATTTTAAAATGACTTCTGCAATGTTGCACTGAGAAATCATGCCTCAAAAAATTCATTAAAGGAGTGGAAGGTTTTGTAGAGGTTTTATTTCTTTGGATACCGCCAACTCATGATTTCCTACTGGCCAAAATATTCACCTTGTGGTTCAGGGTTACATCATCTAGGAATACAACTAGTAGCCAGATTTTAATACCTCACAGTATTGCATGCTGGGAACAACTGGAGATTTTAGTATGGAGCTGGTTAGTTGGTTTTGAATAACTGGACAGCATGCCCAGCATTTAGGACTAACACTGAGACACCGTGGCAATGAAGGAATGAAGTGAAATTTTGGGAAAGAGGAGAGCAAGACTTGGGAAGAAATTCTGAGAGTCTGTACACACCTCCAAGTCTCACCCAAGTATCTCTCATAAGCTACCACCAGAATCACTCAGTAGCCTCTTAATTGTTCTCTGTTTGTATCTTGATTTTTTTTCACAACCTGTTCAACTATAATGAGTCAGTTATAATCCTGATTCAAATGTTTTTCTACTTAAAGCCCATCAATGGGTCACTATTGACTTCAGACGAGCATCCATCCTCTATCATTAGTTTGTAAGATTTTATACGATCTGGGTCCTATGTTTATTGAACTCCTCTTAGGACCCTTTACTGTGCTCCAGCCAACCTGGACTTCTGTTCTTCCTATGATTCACTAACATGTCTTAACTTAGAGCCCTAGTATGGTCTGATCTCTCCAGCTGCCATGACTTTGCTCTAGTAACCCCATGACTTTACTCCTCAACTCCTTCCCTCTTTGCTGAAGTGTCGGCACCCTAAGGAAGCCTTCTTTGCTGACCTTGCATCTATCTTTGTCTCTCTACAGCACTTTTCAACCTGAGCATGGAATTTGATTTTCCCATTTGTTTTATTTTATCCATTTCTCATGGTAGAGCACAGACTTCATCGAAGCAGGGGCTTGGGTTCTTTTCCCACTGTTGTGTCTTTATGGCTCTTAAAAACAGCTAATGCACCATGGCTTCTCTGTAAATACTGTAAAACTACTCTGTAAGCATCCATTATGCACTGAATGATAAATGAAATAAAATTTGGGTACTTATGGATCTGTCTACTATTACAGTTGGGCTTCCAAAAGAACAGAATTTTTTTATTTATTCTATTTCTTATCATTACCACAGTGCACAGGTGTGTCTCTTAGAATGTTCTTGTGAACTTTTTGGGGAGGAAAAGGAGATGGGTCTGAGTCCAAGAACTTGATATGTGGGAACATCTCACTCAGGGGTGATTGGTACCAAAGGGGGAGGAGACAGAGGGAAGAAGCATGCAACTTTTACAGACATAGCTCTTTATGTGGATTAGTATGGGTAGGAAAGTGAGGAGGATATTGGAGGAGTTGAGGGAGAAAAAAATCAGAATATATTGTATGAAAAAACCCTTATTTTCAATAAAAAAATAAATTTAAAAAAATCAATGTAAAAAAAATCCCAGCAGAGGTAGGAATTACACACGCCATGGTAACAGATGAGACAACTCAACAGCAGAAGTACCTCCTTTGCAGTCACATATCTGGGCAGAAAAGCCTGGATGTCTCCCAGGATGTCACAAGATGCCCCGGGAAGTGATACTTAGTCTAGGACACTGTTGCATTGAACAGGATGTCCCCAAAGATGAACTACCTCTATATTTGCTCTAAAGTTTGAACCGATCTTTTACACCAACTCTTTTTGTGGATTTTATCTCTTCTTTGAAGGAAGCTTACTGGGTATTTAGCCAGGTTTTCTGTGTCACTGAGTTTTAATTGTCTTAAAATTGATATCACGCATCCTTTCCCAGTCTCTGGTGGTCTCACGTCCATCGAGCTCCTTCCTCAGTTATTTGCATATTTTGTTACACGTGATTAAACTAAGTCATCATATTTACTTAGCTTACTAGGCTGGTGGGAACCAGATGTGTGCGATTACGTTTACACCACACGGTATCCTCAGTCAGAGCTTGCAGGGTTCCCACATGCTCAGTTGTGTTTCTTTGCTTTCTACAAGCTTGTCTGGCAGTCACATTGTGAGAAAACTGACCTGGAAAAATGAGAGTCATATATTGATTTTATTATTTTTTTTTCGATTCCAGCTGATCTTGAAGTTTTCTGTCAGCTCACCTCTTTGGAAAGGGAACAGTTACTAGTTACGAATATAAAATGCTTCACTTCAGTTTTCTTTTTAAATAAGATACAAAAATTAGGATCCTTTTTGAGCACATGTTTGTTTTCAGCTCCAACAATCACAGCCAAGATTGGAATCCTGAGGGATCTAGTCTGTCTGTCTGTCGGAAAATGATTGTAGGGTCTTAATGGGATGTGGGGTAGAGGAGCAGGGTGACTTTTAATCACGATGAAGGCAGTTAACATAGAAGAGATGTGGAAAGTAGGAGGGAGTATTGTGCTTTTAATTACACAGGAGACAGTGGGGGGTCTAAGCAGAGGAATTTCTTGGAAGGAAGGTACTAAGAATTTAATTAATTAATTAATTAATTAATTAATGTTAATAAGTAATTAACATTACTGATTGCAGAAACCGCATGATGGCCACAGAAGCTAACATACTGAAAGAAGGCACCTCCTTAGCCCTCCAACAGTGGCTGTGCAGCTTTAGAACCATTCCTTTGCGCAGGCTTAGCTCAGTTTCTGATTGGTGACTTACCTTCTTCGTAACACGGGCCGTTTTCGAGAAGGCGTGGGAAGCGCTTAGCTGAAGCACTTGTCATTCGGTCCAAGGAAAGGTTGTGTCAGGGAGGCTGTGACACTTAGCAGAGTGAAGACAGCTGAACCAAAATTGTCCCCAAAGTCCAAAGGAAAGCTGAGAAGTTGGACAGGAGTTGGAGGGTGAGCTCTGTGTCCAAAGGCAGACTGAGACTGTGCACAGAGTGCTTGACACAAAACTAAGACAAACCCAAGGTTAGGTTGAAATAGTAAATGTAGAGACAGGTTCTAAATACTGAAGGACTCACAACAAAAGGAGATCATTTCATATCAGTCTTCATGCTACATGCATTAGCTAAATGCAATCGACATTCATGAGACGTGTGTGTGTGTGTGTGTGTGTGTGTGTGTGTGTGTGTGTACAGATATATGCATGTATCTTATGAGCTAATGTTATATATGGCAGGCTAATATTATTTGGAGCATATCACTTTCTTTCTACAACACAGAATTTGCTCATATACAGATATCTGTTCATCTATATATCACCTAGTTTTCTTTCAGTCTGTCTTTCTATTTTCTATTATCTATCTGTTTTCTAACTGGGTTGATAAACTAACAGATGAGGAAAACATAAATGAAAGAAAATGCCATGTCACTATCAAATGTCAAATGTGCATTTCTCTTTAAATATCTTTATATATATTCTGTTTGAGGCACTGAAGGTTGACTGCAGGGCCTTATACATGCTAAGCAAGCACTACACCACTAAGCCACATCCTCAGCCCAGACTTGTTTGTACAAAATCTTTTCTTTAAACATGTTATTTATGAGTGTTTCACTTGTGTCTATGAATGTCTACCACGTGCATGCCTGGTGCCCATGGAGGTCAGAAGAAAGTATTGGATCCTTGGAACTGGAGTGAGCCTTCCTGTGGGTGTTGTGGCTGAATCATGCTTCTCTGCAAGAGCAACAAGTGCTCTTAACTACCTGGCCATTTATCCAGCTCCTCCTTTGACATTTTAAAGCATCTGTCATAACAGCAGTCCCTGAGCGATTTCCATGTCACAACTTGTCATAACTGTGAGTACACTGAGATCTGCCCCATCAAACAGGCTTAAGATTACAATGATACATACAAGAAGGATGAAGAAATTCATGAAAGGGGTATCCCAGAGTAAAAAAAAAAATGTTGAGGGTTATACCAGATGTCTGGAAAACTAATATTATTTGGGAAATGCCAATTTCTTCTTATAGCCTATGGTTTCCTCACATTTGCAATGATTAGATTGTACTTACTCACCTATAAGGAGCCTTTCTGGTAACTACATGATTTTTCTTGTGGACTTACAAGATATATGCCATCCAGATTAGTTTTCAGAGTATTGGCACTTAAAGAGTCCTAAGTCCTTCATGTAGTTACTTACATAAACGTGTATGTGTGTATACACATATCTATAAACATCAATGTCTAAGATATTTAGACTTTAGTGAGTTCCACTACCACAGACTGAGTTTAACAGTATTACAGTGAGAGAATGGGATGCTAACAATTGAATATATTTCCCAAAGTCAGAAGACATTTATAAAGCCATGATTCAAATCTAAATATCCAGGGGTTTCTACTCTGAACTGTAGGCCTGGCTGCACCAGTCATTTCTAGATGGGTATAACTTGCACCTCTCCATACGGTAAATAAAATAAAGGCCATGGACTGGGATGCATTTCAACTCAGCATGTTGGAAAAAGCCTCTCTGTCTGTTTTTAGGTCCAGCTTAAATAAGCTATGTGTAAACTGAATCAACTTCAATTTTATGTCAAAGATATGTAAGTGGCATTCTCTGCCTAAGAAGTTCTTCAGTGATAGGATGTTTATGTGTTCTTTTATTTGTATAGGTGTGAAATACTTTATTATAGCTATGAGATGCTTTAGTGAATGTTAGAAAATTGAACTCAGAAACATAAAAAAAAAAAAACCTATGTAACATAACCAGATGAGATCCATCTCAGTCATGGGACAAAGATTCAAGGTGGAGTGTGAAGGTATTTTAATGTGAGAAAATACATTCATGTCACACACACAAGGTTGTAGAGAAAATAGTATAAATCCATACAATCATCTCAAGAGACACAGAAAATAATCATGACAAAACCCTGTACCTGTTTGGGATAATAATGCTCGATTCATTAAGAGTCCGATGATAAATCATGGCTGTAAGCATAAACAGCCAGAGACTACATATTCTCAAACCAGTAGCAATTGAATTTGTCTAAACTTACCACTTTGATGAGGGAGTAAGTAGAGTGCCAAAAGTTATCCTGAAGGCAACTTAGAAATAAAGTTGGATATAGTGCATCTAGATTTGAGAGGAATTGGTAACATTTTTTGTATTTTTAGGTGACATTTTCTTATAGACACACACAAAAAAATCATTAAAAAATCCACTGAAAACCCCATAGACCTAACCATACCAAAGACATACCATAAATCCATATTGCCCTACTTCAGCCAGCAGTAAACTGGAAATGAAATTAAGAAGAAATACTCCATTTTTAATAAGTACAAGCAAGGGTAAAAATATTAGGAATAAGATTAATAAATAACTGTGAACATTTATTCTGAAAACTACAAACTTTTGTGTACAGAAATGCAAGGGGGTCCAGTGAAATAAAAATGGCACAGAAGATCCCAAGTTGTGGAGAAGGGAATGTTCTTAGAGCTCCTGTTTCTGTATTCTTAGCCACATAAAAGATGAACTTTGAAATTAATCAAGACCTATTTTTAATACGCAAGCTTACAAAAACCTTAAGAAAAGCATTAGGCTAAAAGTTCACGGCTCCTGAGTTGGCAATGATAACTTATGCAACCAGACAAAGAAACTGATAAAATCTAATATTACCACAGTAAAAGGCCTTTATGATTCAAAAAGATACTCTTAACAGAGAGAAAGGCAATTCACAGGATGAATACACAAAGAACTAATTGAATCACACAATGAAAGACAAATAAACCAACTGAACCAAATACAGGACTGGAATAGACATTCCTACCAAGCAGATGAACTTTACAACTGTGTAAAAGCACTCTCAGAATCATTATCCATCAGAGTGATGCTGTTTCTCTGTGTGTTGGTGTATGGATGCATTTACATGCATGTTCTCATGTGTGTATGCCTAATCACATCTGTTCATATACAGAAGCCATTGGCCAATGATGTCTTCCTTTTTTGCTCTTCACTTTAATTTTTTGAGAAGTTGTCTCCCACTCAGCTTGGAGCCTGCTGCTCTAGGTCACCCAGCTAGCCAAGAAGCCCCCAGGATCTACCTGTTGCTGTTGCACAGCACTGTGGTTAAAGACACACACACACACACACACACACACACACACACACACACACACACACACACACACCGCTATGCTTGGCATCCACAGGGAAGCTGAACTTAACTCCCCATGCTTGAAGGACAACCACTTTGCCTAATGAGCTATCTCTGCAGCCCCCATCAGAGCAATATAAATCCAAATCACAATCAAAAGCCCATTCATATCTATTCCTATTCAAAACGTTAGTGAGGGAAGAAACTGGGTTTTTATGCATTACCAGGCACCCTGACATTTCACTAGTGCTTAAACACAGAGTTACCTTTATGATCTATCAAGTATATGCTTAGAAACATGACCAAGATAAATCAAATTATAAAATTAAAAAAAAAAACAAAGAACATATCACTCCCATTTATACTATAAATTTAGGCTTAAATAGGGCATTTTAAAGATCCTAGACGATGGGATAGGTGTGATTGGCAGGTGATTGTGGCTGTCCCTGTGACACATAAATAGTGTCAGTTCCATTTCTCCAGGCCTTGGGAAAGTGTCTTCAGGGACAGTGTGGACGTGCTTGGAGTTAGAGAAATCAGAGTAAGAACTGAGCTTCATGGGATTCCCCAACACATAACTTAGATATGGGGTATGAATGGTGATAACCTTGAAGAACTATGGGAATGACATAGCTAGATGCCTTCCCTTTTCTATCACAGGAGCATCTGGTTTTGTAAGGGGCTTTGTAGCTTCACTCAGGGTCACTTTGTAACTAACAAGGGCCTTGGGCATAGTGCTTCTGTGGTCCCTTTCTTCATAACCACATATCCAAGTTTATTATGAATAAAATCTATGTTGCAATATGGGTTTATAAAAATGTTATTTTGAACTTAAATACCATGTTTTCTCTTATTTCCAAAGAAATTTGTGGTGATATTTTAATTGTGCTGAAATGTGATTTTATTTGTATGTTAATAAATAAAGTTTGCCTGGAGATCAGAGGTCACATAGTGAGGTCACATAGCCATAAGCAGAAGTCCGGTGGTGGTAGCACATGCCCTTAATCTGATCACATGGCAGGCAGAGTCTCTGTGTGATCAAAGACACAGCCAAGCATGGTGACACGAACCTTTAATCCCAGTACCAACCATAGAGACCTGGAGGTCTGTATAGACAGGCATTTACGAGGAAGTCATGTGGCTGGGCTTAGAGCCAATGAGAAAGCAGAATAGAAAGGCAATAAAAACACAGGTTACACAGGAAGAAGCTCTCTCTGGGGAAGTGATGGCGGCAAGGTGGTAAGATAAGGTAGTCATGGCTCTTCGATAGTTCTCTGATCTCTTTGGCTGTTACTTCTGTATTTGGCTCTGTGTTTCTTATTTAATAAGACTGTTTAGAAATTTAACTACAGAAATCAAAGCATTTTTTGTGGAAACCTAAATATATGGTGTTCCCAGACACAACATTTCCCATATGTAATGGACTCATCAACAGTGACTTTTGGCTTCTGCACAGCAAAGGATACCATCATTCAACAAAGCAGCAGCCTACAGAATGGGAAAAGATCAACTCCATATCCAATAGAGAGCTAATATCCAAAATATATAAAGAACTCAAAAAATTTGATATCAAAACCCCAAATAACCCAATTAAAAATTGTACAGATCAAACCAGAGAATTCTTAATAGAGGAAACTCAAATGGCTGAGAAACATTTAAAGAAATGTTTATTATCCTTAGCTATCAGGGAAATGCAAATCAAAACTACTTTGAGATTCCTTTCCATACCTGTCAGAATGGCTAAGATCAATAACACAAGTGACAGCTCATGCTGGCAAGGTTGTGGATCAAGGGGAACACTTCTCCATTGCTAGTAGGAGTGTAAACTTGTATAGGCATTATGGAACTAATGTGGAGGTTCCATAGAAATTGGGGAGTCCATCTACCTCAAGATCCAGCTATACCACTCTTGGGCTTATATGCAAAGGACACTTCATCCTACCACAAGGACAGTTGTGGGGGACCAGCCTCCACCTTTTCCAGGATTCTTATGAGGAGGAGAGAGGAATAAGGAATTTGTAGATAGAATGATCAGCCTAGCCAAGAACAAAAAAAACCCAAAAACACAGGATAGCTTTGGGAAGACCTGGGTCAATACCCAATGGCCCAGAACTTTATTCAAAGGGACTTTTTATAATAATGCTAAAGGGAGGAGCAAAAGACTTCCCCCTTGCCAGATACAAACAACTGTAGACCATTCCAAACACCTGGTGGTCCAATCATCCTCTTATGCAGTCCTGCTGGGTAAAAGCAAGATCAGTTTTTAACTAGGAAGTCTCTGTGGGCTCCCACAGATAGTTGCTCAACTATGTTCATTGCTGCTCTATTCATAATAGCCAGAAACTGGGCCCAACCTAGATATCCCTCAACAGAATAGATTAAGAAAATGTAGTACATTTTTACAATGGAGTAGTACTTAGATCTTTAAAAAAAAAAAAGTAACTTCATAAATTTTCAAACAAATGAAGGGGACTAGAAAAAAAGTCATCCTGAGTGAGGTAACCCAGACCCAGAAAGATGAATATGGCATTTATATCTGCTTATTAGCCATTGAATAAATAATAACCAAGCTACAATCCATAAATCCAGAGGCATAGAGGAAAGGACTAGGGGTGAACAAATGGATCTCACGGGGAGGGGGGAATAGAATAGATTTTGTGGGAGGAATGTTACTAGTGGGGGAAGAATGGGAGGATCAGGTGGAAAGGAGGAGGGGAGATGAGGTTGAGGGGGTGAATAAGGGGAGAGACAGCTAGAACTGAAGAGCATTTGAGTAGCAGTATAGAAACCCAGGGCAGTGGAAACTATCTACAATATATGAAAGTAATTCTAATGAAGTCTCCAAGTAACAAAGGAGATGGAACCCCTACTGGCCATCTCATCACCAAATGAAGCATCCAGTGCTAAGACTGGGTTGCATCCAATTGAATGAAAGGGTCCCCGAGAAATTCTTAAACAACTCAGACTGTTGTCAAGACAGTAGGTTGCTCTCCACAAATGGACAACAAATGACGACAACAGCCACACAACTCACTGAACATGGAGAGCGAATTGGTGCCTACACGGAACCTTCACCCTCATGTTCCAGTGTCTATGACACAGGTAGGTACTCTGCAGGCTACCAAAAGAGAAAACTAAACACCAACCCAACCATAAAACCTTTGATGTACAGTCTGCCCTGCTTGTAAATATGCTAGAACAATGGTGGCACAAAGCTTGTAGGAATAACCTACTGATGTCTGATTTGACTTATAGCCCACTCCATGAGATGGAACCCATACCAGACACTGACTGAGTGACCAAGAACAGGAATCTAAAAAGCCCAGAGACCTAGGATAAAACCAAACACCACTGGTCTTTTTTTTTTTTTTTTTTTTGGTTTTTCGAGACAGGGTTTCTCTGTGTAGCTTTGCGCCTTTCCTGGAACTCACTTGGTAGCCCAGGCTGGCCTCAAACTCGCAGAGATCCGCCTGGCTCTGCCTCCCGAGTGCTGGGATTAAAGGCGTGCGCCACCACCGCCCGGCTACCACTGGTCTTTTTTTTTCTCAAAAAAAAAAAAAAAAAAAAAAAAAAAAAACAATAAAATGACTTGTAAGGCTATTCTGCTAAACCTTTAGATCAGCACTTACTCAGCCATCACAAGAGAGGTTTCCTCCTATAGCAGATGGGAATAAATATAGAGATCCATAGTCAGACATTATGCAGGGAGAGGGACCTTGGAACACATACCTCTAAGTGAGATGTCTCCATTAAATCCCTCCCCTCAGAGCTGAGGACATCCCACTGAAGAGGATGCAGAAGGAGTGGGAGAGACAGAAGGAACCAAGGACACCAGGAGAACAGGGACCTCTAAAACAACTGAGCAAAGATCATATGAACTCACAGAGACTGAAGCAGCAAGCATAGGGCTGACGACACACGGGTCTGCACCAGGCCCTCGGCATATGTACTGTATCTTTCAGTTTAGAATTTTTCTGAGATGCCTGATGTGTAAACCAGTGGGGCTCTGATTCTTATGCCTTCTCCTGGGATTCTTCTATTTTTCTGTTGGGTTGGCTTGTCTAACTTTAATATAACAGTTTTTGTTTTACCTTATTGTATATCCTTTTTGTAGCTCTAGTTTTCTCCAATCCTGAACAGGCCCACAGACCCCACAACCACTTATAAAATAATCACTCAGAAGCTCATATTAATTAAACTGCTTGGTCATTAGCTCAGGCCTACCACTGTCTAGCTCTTACACTTAAACTCAGCCCATTTCTATTAATCTATATCTTGCCACATGGCTCATAGCTTACCAGTACTTTACATCCTGCTCCTCATCGTGGTGGCTGGTGGTGTCTCTCTGCCTCAGCCTTCCACTTCCCAGACTTCTCCTTTCTCTTTGTTCCGCCTATACTTCCTGCCTGGCTACTGGCCAATCAGCATTTTATTTATCAATCAATCATCCACAGCACCTTTTGTTATGTTTGTTGTGATTTCTCAGAATCCTGTTCTTTTCTAGTGAGAGACAGAAAAATCCAGATGGGAGAGAAGGTGGGAAGGCATAGAGAGAGGGGAGAAAAGGTGGGAAGGAACTAGGAGAAGTAGAGGAAGGGGAAACTGTATTCAGATTCTAGTGTATGAGAAAAGAATCTATGTTTAATAAAAGGAGGGAAATGGCTTTTTATTTTTACACCCTATCTGACCTAGTTATTAATTGTTCTCCATCCATATATACCACACACACACACACACACACAAACACAACACACATACACACATATGCACACATGTTAATGTTAATGCAGGCATACACACAGGCACACACATACATGTACTGGTACAGTACGCTGATGGGTAGGGCTGAAAATACTTCACCTTTTGAGTTACCAATCATCTCTCTCTTTTGTAGATTGGCTTCTTTCTCATAGATTTTTATGTCACTCTCTATCACCCTTTCTCTCCCTCAGTGTCTTGACATACATCCCTGGCAATGCTAGGTTCTGTTTTCCTACAGCTAGAGAGTGGTAAGAGTCACATGTGCAAAAAGAAATTCAAATCATATTGATGCACAACTAATGCAAAAATCTCAGCCAAGTAGAGTTGTCTGCTTGTATTTTATCAATAAAATGAGTAATACATGATCTAGTTAAAAGTTGAAGATCTGAGAACTTATGCAAAGTGTTTTAAAGATGATAAAATTATTATTCCTAGAAACCTTTTTAAGTCAGACATTTTTGTTGTAGCTTCTTCCATACTCGAATTCTTATGCTGTATGAATCTATTTTTCTAAAAAGGCAAGGCTTAAATCCATGCAATTCGATTCAAGAAGCAAGTAAAAATCATTTCAAAAGATAAAGATGATAATAAAAGAAAACTGTGAAGCAAAGAGACTTGGAAGTATTCAAAATAAATACTAGTAAGTCTAGCTGAATAATACCTTGGGAGCATAGTATACTGAAGGAGGAGGGTCCAGCAATGAGTTGGAAACACAACTTCTTATTTTAGAGTCTCTACCACACAAACAGGTGGAAGACACACGTCCAAGTTCATTAGGACAAACTGTTTAAAAAGCTCCAATTCTGATTCTCATTTGAAACACTTGGAAATATAAAAATTGTCATAGAATATTTCAGTGACAATAATTGTATGAAAGGATCACTTTAAAGTTACAGGAGAACATTTAAGATGTGACTACCAAAAAGCAAACTTAAGACCTGTACCACTATCTCATAATAAAATATTTTATACAGAAAAAAATCATTCCAGTGAGGGATAAAGTTCAGTGGTTGAGCATATGAGTAAATAAGAGCCTCTGGGCTCCAACCCCCAGAATTATTCCCTCCCTTTCTCTCCCCATTTATGTTTACATACTACTTACAATGTACACATAACCTATTATGAGTACACAATACGAGATATAAACCATATATATTCAGTAGGTTCTTTCCCATGTGACTTCCTTTTACATCAAATTATCCTCATGGGGGGGGTGCTATTTTGTATTTTGTTTATTATTTCCTTGGCACGTGACTACTAATCATTGTACTGGTCAGTTTTACATGCCTCCTGTTTGTAATATAATATTGTACATCATTTTGTACTATATTTTAAGTTCAGTGCAACATAAGATTCCCCGAATGTTGTTGATATTTGAGAGCAGACTTTTTTAGCTTTAATATTGATTACTTTCATATTGTTTGAGTCAGCCCAGGTGCGGGTTTCCTCTGTAGATAGAGAAAGCTGATGTTATTTTGCTTCTAGATTTTGAAGGTGGTTATGAACACTCGTGAGTAAATTTTATGAAATACTATGAAAATATGTATATGTGAAACAGCAAATTTGTCTGTTCATGAGATGGTCTAGAAATATACCTAGAAAATATTAGGACACTTATACTCAGAGTCTTATATATGCTCAGGATTTCTTTCCATCAGTTTTTCTTCTGCAAGTGGGATGAGGTTGCTGCACCAAGCATTGTTCCTCCTCCATGCACCCTCACTTCTAACTCTCTGTTCCCTTCTTAACATTAAAAGAGTTTATTCATTCTTTGAGAATTTCATATAGTATTTTGATAAGATTTACTCCTCCTCACATCTTTCAGGTCCACCCCCTACCTCCCCATGCCCCCTCCCAACTGCATGAGTTCTTTTCATTTTTAGAATGACTTCTCAGCTCCACTCTGTGCTGCCCATACACTCCTGGGGGTGTGGCCACCGCCTGGGGTGTCTGATCGGGTAGGAAATGTGTACCCTGAGAAAAGAAGTGTTTGTCCTGTTGCAAAGACTCTGGTGAACTCTGCCCAGGGACCTGGCCAGTAACTGTTGGGTGTTATGCAACTCTAGTTGGGAAAAACCACCAGTTAATGTACATCTAAAATTTTGTAAATCTAGAAGTCTTTACAGTCCACATCTTCTCTTAAAGTTATAAAGCCGGAACTGTTTGAAGCAAACTTTGTGATTCTATCTTTCCCATCCCTGAAGGGGTAGACAGAAACAGATCCTTCATCCAGCAGGATGAAAGTGATCTAACACTGGCCCCTAAGGGCTCCATCGAGCTTCCAGACAGAAACATATGATCTTCTTTGGTTCTGTGAATACGAAGGTAAGGTTTGTTTTTTTTTTTTAAACGTATTAATCATCATTTCTCAGTGCCTATCTGAGAATAAAATGTACCAGATATCAAGAACATGAAGTTGACAATAGCAACTTGTTAATCCTAACATTGGGGGGCAAATTTAATTGGTTGCACCTGCACCTTAGCTGGGTGTGATTAACCATGGAAGGTAGAGGTGAGGTGGAGGGTGAATGTGGCAAGGTGACTGGAGAAAGGCAAACTCATGTTTTCCTCTAATGCAAACACTGCAGCAGAGATCAAAGAGAAGGACCATCAGCAGTGCCTCCTAGAGGGGCTTCCAGATGCTTCCGGGCCACTGTGAGCACTTTTCCTTTCCTAACGGTCTTTATTGGTTTGTTTTTGTTTTATATGTGCGAGTGCTTGCCTGCTGTATATATGTACACACACACACACACACACACACACACACACACACACACACGTACTCCTGGGGGCCAGAAGATGGAGTTCCAGATCCTCTGTAACAGGAGTTTGGGGAAGCTGCCACACGGGTACTAAGAGCCTCATCCAGGTCCTCTAGCAGCCAATGCTCCTAAATGCTGAGCCATCCTTCCAGCCCCACACACCCAGTCTTTACAGACCACCTGTCCTTGGAGCACTGTCCTGTCATTTAGGACCCTGTCCCAGTCTGAGAACAGGCAAGGAGAGGCACAACTACCTTGTTTCATATTTTCTTCAGAGGAGACATTTTCATGGATGGATGGTGTCAATATTTGTTTATGGAACTAAGGTAGAAATAAGGACAAGCCAGTGGCCACTGTGCTTAAATTTTACATACATCCTGTCAGTTCTAACAATAGGATTGGATTTCCGGAACCATGCTAAGTGAAAAACTCAAGTATGGAACGACAAACACTGCCTGGTGACAAAGGCAAGGAGAATCTAACTTCCAGAAGCAGAGAGGCAAATGGTGATGGCTGAGGGATGAGAGGAGAGGAGGGGATGGTACTTGAACTGTGTGAGGTGTTAGATAAAGAGGATGGGAGGTACTGGAATTCTACCATGTACTTGATGATCATTAGCTGCAAGGTGCTGCAGACTGAATCTGCTAAAATCGTAATCTTAAAACTCACAACACACACACACACACACACACACACACACATACACACAACTCAGTGCTATTTGTGCATATATCCAAACATCACACATGGGGCTGGGAACCTGCTCAGAGAATAAAGTGCTTGCTGGACAAGCATGAAGACCTGAGTCTGGATCCACAGGGCCCACGTTAGAGCTGGGCATGGTGGCTTAAGTTTGAAACCGTACCGAGGGGGGAGGGACAGAAGGGGCCCTGGGGCTTGTTAATCAGCTAGCCTGACCAAATCAGTGAATTTCAGGTCCCATGAGAGGCCTGTCTCAAAATATAAAATGAAATGAAATAGAAGAAAATATCCAACGTTGATCTTGGGTTACCACACACCAATGTATAAATGAACACACATATACACCACACAATACCATATACACCACATACAGCTCACACACACACCACATACCATACACCACATATCACACACACACACACACACACACACACACACACACACACACACACAGGCACACAGGCACACATGTATATACCACATATACAAATATTTAAATCCATCACATTGTACACTGCATCATTATAGAGTATAGTCTCTCTCTCTCTCTCTCTCTCTCTCTCTCTCTCTCTCTCTCTCTCTCCCTCCCTCCCTCCCTCCCTCTCTCTGTCTCTCTCTGTCTCTCTCTCTCTCCCTCCCTCCTCTCTCTCTCTGTCTCTCTCTGTCTCTCTCTGTCTCTCTCTCTCTCCCTCCCTCCTCTCTCTCTCTCTCTCTCTCTCTCTCTCTCTCTCTCTCTCTCTCTCTCTCTCTCTCTCTCTCTCTCTCTTTGATGAGCCACACTTGAAGAAAGCTAGGGGGCAGAACGAATTTTCCAACATTAATGCTTCTTTTTGAACAAAAATAATGAATTGCACATATTTGATTCTCAACATGATTTTAAGTCTACAAAGACAAATTTAACACAAAGTCACCAAAAATTTAGATTTCAAAGATCAGGAACCTAATTTTATAGTTTTTAATTTTATATTCATTTATTTAAAGTATGTTTTTAAATTTTTATATATTTTAGGCCTTCAATACCTTGACCCAACTTTGACTGTAAAGCAAGCCGAAGAATGTTCAGGTAACATGCCCATGTTCAAAGTGAAGAGAAAGTGGAACTGTGCTTCCACCGGGCACTGGATGTGGAGAACACCTCCCTCACTTCTTTCTGTTTGGCTTCAGACAGCTGGGAAGGAATCCTGTGTGTCCATTTCATGTCCTTTCTGCTTACAATACAGACTTCACTTATGAATGAAGAAATTTTACTTAAAAAAAAATCTTTGTCTGCTGGGCACATCTTTCTGTAAGCTGTGAATATATGTTGTTCTCATTAGTTAATAAAGAAGTTGCTCTGGCCTATGGCAAGTCAGGTTATAGCCAGGCTGGAAATTGAAGAGAGAAAGAGGAAAGAGAAAGGTGGAGTCTGAGGGGAGAGGCCAGCCTGCCACCCAAGGAACAAGATGCCAGTGGACCAGTAAAGCCACAGACCAGTGGCAAAACATATATGAATAGAAATGGGTTAATTTAAGATATAAAAGCTAGCTAGCAAGCGGCCTGCCATAGACCATACAGTTTGTAAATACTATAAGCCTCTGTGTTTCACTTGGGTCAGAGAGGCTGAGGGACCACTGGTGAGAGAGATTTGTCTGGACTGTGTGTGTGTGTGGGTGGGGGAACTGGGTGAAACCGGAGGAAACCTGCCTACTACATTTGTCATTTAAATCCTTTGCAGTTAAGTTGCAATCCCAACCTACTATATGGTTATTACAGGCAAGCAATAAATACATCCTCTACTCATTTTTCAATTGAGGAGTCTTTTAGGATTTTAAATCATTTTCTGAAAATTGGGTATGTCATGTATCTAAGAAATGGACATTCTGTGATTTAGGTTTGACTAAATTGATTTAAATTTCGTTTGACTCAAAAGCTCATGCATTTAACTGACTCTTAATTGTGTAAATTTAAGGCATGAGAATTAATTCTGCTCCCACTGCCTTCCAGTTCATTAAAACCGGCTTTCACGTTGTTGACTGCTGTCGTGTGTTGGACACCGTGGCCTCTGTTCCTCTGTCACAATGACCGCTGGAGGGACTTGAGGTTGCCCTATTTCAGCAGGAAGTAAGGCAGCAGCAGTGACTCAGCTGCTGTCCCAGAGTTCCTGAGGAAAGGGTGGGGTCCCCAGGGAGATTTGAATCTCACACCACCATTCATTCATTCATTCTATCCAACCGGGAAGCTGGGGTCTGTGGGACTTCATGGACCCTTCACAGAGGCAGATGTCTCCTCCAGCTGTCCCAGTGTAGGAGTCAAGCCGGCCCTCCTTTCTTTGAAAACTCTCTGTTCTCTGAACACCTTTGGTAATTTCTGCACACCAAAGACATCCACCCCCAGTAAACTATAAAGATTACCCAAGGTTTTGAGGATCAGTTTTCAAGTGGAGTTTACAGGCAGATTCTGAGCTCTCTCTCAGCATGGCGGGAGTCAGTGGGGCAGGTGGGGATGTGTGAACACTAAGCCACAGTCCGTGTGTTAGCCACACGTTGCTAGTTAAAGTTTCCTTGCGTGAACGTTTGCATCACCATGGGACGGCTCTATCAAGTAAGATATGTCAACAGAAACAACAGAAGGATTTCTCTTTGTCCTTAAATGTGGCTCGAATTGATTTTTGTAAACGGCTCCAAAATGTATGCTTTCATTTTATAATCCATCCTAAGTGTTTTAAAATAAAAGAACTATCAAATCACTTGGCAGAAGGAGGCCTATTGATGCCCGGAAAGGGTAATTTATATTCAGCCAGCACCCTCGCAAGCAGCATGATTGATATCATTCAGATTTGAGACCCAAAGTGATAAATAGTCACACATGGCCAAGTGCTACACTTCAGGGCTCACAGCCCCCTGGTGAGTTATTGTTTTGTTTTGCCCCTGGTTCTTGCAGGCTGAAAACTTCGTTTTCATAAATTAATCAGTGATGGCATTTTGCATTCTGGATTTGCGGCCTTTCTCTAAAGGCTTTTACTCTCGGTTTATAATGCTGAGTGGCGCACTTTTAAGCTTCCCAGAGAGATGCGAAACAATGAGGAAATCAAAAGGCTTTCTGTCCGCTCTCACTGCAAGTAAATATGGAATTCTCTCAAAGCTTCCTCAAAAGGAGTTTCTAAAATGTTATGACATGTTGAGTGCATACAAATGGAGCCATTTTGAAACTAGGCCAAGTAAGCAAAGGATCAGCAGAAGCAATCCATACCCCAGTTACCCATTTTAAGGAAAATAAAGAATTAATAAAACATTCCCTTTGCAAATTTCCATCTGATCATTGCAGATTTCATTGTAATCCCTCCTCTGTCAAAAGTAGCCACTGTGCTCAGGTTGGGGATTAATATGTCTATTTATTTAAGTGTATGTATCCTGTGCAAATGGAGTCACTCAGTGTGGAACTTCGGGATTTACTTCTTTCCTCTGTAATCTGTGGCTTGGATCACAGGTGCTCCCAAGAGTTCTATTTGGTAAAGACTAGATCCTCAGCCCTGCACCACCGAGAGGTGGTAGAACCTTAGGGGGGCATCCTGGGAGGTCTTTCACCTGAGGGGGTGCAGCAGGGAGCGAACAGTTGGACTCCATAGCTTTCCCATTCCCTGTTCGTTCACTGTCATGTTCTTTCCTCTGTCATGATGCTTTGGCCTCCCTCAAAGTCAGATGCAGCAGTCACAGACTAAGATGCTTAAAAACCAGGAACCAGTATGACCTCTTTGTCTTTAGAGATTATCTCAAGAATTTAAATAATGACAGCAATCTGACTAGCAAAACAGTTTTGCAATATACATCCATGTTGATACTTACAGCTATAACTTATTTTATTCTCATTACTTCATGTGATTCCACCATATGAAGGTGTGACAATGTATCACTTACATTCAGTGGATCTTTGGATTACTCCTACTCTTTTGTAGTCCCATTGCAAATAGTATTACATCTTGGCTTTCCTACAACTGTTTTAGTGTGTATGGGTAACACTTTTGCTATCATGTAGATAGATATTAGTCTATTGATATATCACGGTATGTTAATATTGCCAGATAAAATGCATTCCTATGTGATTATATAATAGGTGGTCATAGTTATTTACATGAGAGAGAAAAGTCATATGGAGCCTTTAGACCTACCAAAATAGAAGTAAATACTTCTCAGTGACCTTTTATGTCATGAAGCGTAAACTATAATTATTCCTAATCAAAAAAAGTGTGTGTTATGTTATTGTTTCTAGCCAACCAAATATATAATAAAATGAAATGGTTGTGATAAGTGACTATACTTTGGGACATTTTATAATAAAGCAATGGGTATGCAGAGCCTAAACAAGTCAAATTACGGAAAGTAGGAACAGATGGCACTCAGAATCTGGAGAGTGGAGAAGCAGGTGATATTGGTTAGAGAGCATGGATGCACATGTTCTGGATTTGGCGTGAAAGCATTGTAACTGCAGTCAGTCACACTCTAGCTGGGGCTTAAATGTAACGGAAGTTGGTAAGTGTTCTCACCACAAAGACAACAGTGGGCTCTGACAGTCATCCATGGGTGAGTTCACGGATGATCATAGTCATTGCACAATCTCTTTGTCCATCAAATCACTGCACAAATATAGTGGTTTATTTCAGTTGTCACATTTACGAGATCTGGAATCCCCTGGGGGGGGGGGGACGACAGGCTTCTTGGCAAGCCTTTGGAGGCGTCTACTCATTAGGCAAACTGACGTGGGGAGACTCACTCACTGTGAGTAGCGCTATCCCCTGGTTGGGATCCTGACCAGTATACAGAGGAAACACTGAGCTGAGGACAAGCACATATCATTCCTCACTTCTTCACTGCCAGGGCAATGTGACCAGCTTTAGTCACCATAGTTTCTCCTGCTGTGACAGAATGTGTCCAGTACATATGAGCCAAGAAAAACCCTTCCTTCTTTAAGTTGATTTTGCCGAAGTAGTTAATCACAGCAATAGTAAAACTGGGACAATTGTATGGCTTAAATATATATTTTATCTATCAAATACTTTTAAAATATCTGTCATTTACTCCTTACTATTGAGAACTCAGCTTTCAACCTGTGCAGTCCTTCAAAATGACTCCAGTGTACTCATTTGTTTAGGCTCAGATTTTCAGGGATTCGCTCTTTTTTCCTAGCGTTTTATTAAGATACACAGTGGCTTCTCTATCCATCCCTTCTGAGTTTAATCTCATCCTTTCTACACACTGGATGGCTTAGATAATGACACAGATTAGGTTCTCACAACCCCAGAGTCCAGAACCAAGGTGTTACAGAAACATTCTCAATTTTCTCTTCCCCGTCAATCTGAATAATGTGAATTCTATATATATTATCAAGAAATGCACACATATAAATAGACACCATCTGAAGTTTTTTGCCCTGTCTGTTATTAAAGTTCCATATCTCTGGGCTTCGTTGCTTGTTTCAACATAAATTCGTGAACAAAGAATGCACATCTCCTCAATATGACAGTGTGCATGACCCATTCAGATTTGCAACTGCATCTATAGACATAGTTTAATATTTTTCACTAATTTAAAAAATGTGTTCTTTAACTTTATTTTGAAATAATTGTCAACAAATGTATGTTTGGGTATCAGAAAAAATTTAGAAAGGTAAACAAAGAAGGGGAATTTTTTAAAAGTCAAAAATCTCACTTATAGTTCATGTACATAGCATGCTTTGTGTGAGTCCTTTGCATGCTCTCGAGGTACAGCACATTTTCTGTACAAAGAAGATCCTTAAATGGGCAGTGCCCATACATAATTCCATAAAGGGACATTGACTTACTGGGAGATCTGAATTTTAGGTAATTTCTTTTCACTGTTTGAATATTCTGTATGCTGTAGTTCATGTAAGTACTATTAAACTTAATGTATTTATTCTTTAAAAATGTATTTTAGTTTCACAAATTGTTAAAAAGTATCTTAAAATAATAATAATTTTGAAATTTCTGGTAATTTTTAATACTGATTTATTATCCCTGAATTTTAAAGAACAGCATACCAGGAACATTTTAAAAACATGAATAAACTTGCACTCCCCTCATACACTGTATGTAGTAATTCTAAATTGCATCATTGTTTCTGGATAAATATACTTAGATAAAAAAAAATAACAAAAAACTTTACACGTCATATCTGGATCATGGCACTAGCAACCGTATATACAATACTCAGATTTCAGGGTCATTTTCTGTCAATGTGTTCTAGAATTCAGGAAGGAATCCCATATTGGATTGAGCTTTGTACATTCCCAGCCTCTTCCTGTGACAATAGCTTGGTCATTTTTGGTCTTTCACCACCTGACACTTCTCACGACTAGTGATTAATAAGTGTTTAATATTTTCTCATAACTAATTAGAGCTATACATTTTGGGGCCAGAATACTACAAATATTGCTGTAATCTCCTCAGTGAACTTGTAGTCCAGGTGATATTCTGAATATGAGGCTAACACAGCATCTCCCTGCATGACTTTTGAAAAGCCTTCCCTTAACTGCATTTTAGTACTTTATTGTATTTTAAAATGTGTATTGTTATTTTACGTGCACGGTAATCACAGTATGTGTATTGTTTGTGGGTACCATCTGCCTGAGGATATCACAAGTTCATCGGCAACAAGTTGAATGAAGATGAAACTCTGCAAGTCCCATCTCTGATTCAAAGGACAGGGGGAGGCAGTCAGACCTGCCACCACAATAAAGAGACCTCGTGTTCTCTTGTTGAACATCACCTGTCTGACCACAGAATGAGATTCCTTCACTGTAGCCAGGAATAAACATTATCTGACTTTTTTGTAGAGAGAATAAAAGGGGGTTATGGGTGTGATCCATACAGATCTGGAGGGTGTCAGTGGGTAATAATGTCTTGCAATGACCAATGCCAGTATCAAGGAATTACCAATAAGAAGAGGTCCTTGGGGCTGGAGAGATGGCTCAGAGGTTAAGAGCACCGACTGCTCTTCCAGAGGTACTGAGTTCAATTCCCAGCACCCACATGGTGGCTCACAACCATCTGTAATGAGATCTGGCACCCTCTTCTGTATACATAATAAATAAATAAATCTTAAAAAAAAAAAAAAAAAAAAAAAAAAAGAAGAGGTCCTTGATGCTGCTTCCAGCAAAGCAAATGATGGAGACAGCAAAGCTGACATGTGAGAGAGAACTGTGAGTGAGTGGTTGAAGAAACCCTAGTGTCTAGGGACACCCAGTGCTCCATAAAACATATGCGTGTCCATCATTCTTTTTCAACTTTACCATCAGACATGGTAGGTGGATTTTATATCATTGTTCTTATTATATAGATAACTATCATAAGGATGTCAAATAGACTATCAAAATATGCTGCCTCCATAGGTAGATAGCACTGAGTCTCCAAGAGTCTGTAAATGTTTGAGTCTCAAACCTATTTCTTACACCAAATCACACTTGTACCAACACTACCCTATTATTTTCACAAATCCATCACTCTTGTAGCATATCTGGATGCCTAAAAATATTTGAGGTTACTATTTTTCACTTCCTTTTCTTATCTGGCACATCTGCTGAGAGATGAAATTCAAATCACTCTTTAATCTGCCAGTTTCCCTTTCAATAACATATCAATTTATACCACTAGTAACTGGAAGGCCAACTTTTGTGATTAAACAGTGTGGTGATATATTGTGTACCCTAACAAACTTATCTGGGGATCCGAGGACAGAGCCAGCCACTAGATTAGACATAGAGGCCAGATAGGGGTGGTACACACCCTTAATCCTATCACCTGGGAGGCAGAGATCAGTCTAGATCTCTCTCTGTGAGTGGTGGCACACGCCTTTAATCCCAGCATATGAGATCTCATGCCTTTGTTTGGAAAGCACACACACCTTTAGCCCCCGGAAGTAATGTGGCTGGTTGGAGAACGGTATATAAGGCATGAGGAGACAGGAACTAAGCAGCAGTTCAACTGAGACCCTCAGGGGTGAGGACTCAGAGGCTTTCAGTCTGGGGATTTGTGGAAACAGGATCAGCTGAGGAGTTGGCAAGATGAGGTTGGCTGTGGCTTGTTCTGATTCTCGGATCTTTCAGCTTTCACTCCAATATCTGACTCCAGTTTTTTTTTTGTTTTGTTTTGTTTTTATTAATAAGTCCACTTGGCAATTCATGTTACAAAATAGCTGCTGTGGATATTGCTCTATATAAATAAAACACTGATGGCCAGTGACCAGACAGGAAGTATAGGTGGGACAAGGAGAGAGGAGAATTGGGGAAACAGGAAGAAGGAGGGAGAGACACTGCAGCCACTGCCAGGATAAGCAGCATGTAAAGACGCCGGTAAGCCACCAGCCACATGGCACGGTATAGATTTATAGAAATGAGTTAATTTAAGATATAAGAACAGTTAGCAAAAAGCTGCCACAGCCATACAGTTTATAAGTAATATAAGCGTCTGAGTGATTATTTTACACGTGGATTGTGGGACTGCGGGGCTTGGTGGAACCTGGAGAGAAGCTCTCCGGCAACAAATAGCTACATATTTTATAAAAAAAAAAATATGTACAGCTATCTAATTCTAAACTCTGAGCATATTTATACATGGAAGCCATTCTTGTTTGTTCATTGGAAATAAAGACACTGTATAATGTGTTAAATGTTGCCCTAAAGGAGAGGCGGTTGCTTTAGCCTAGAACAGCAAGCAACTAATGCAGGCCTCCTTAGAAACGTGAAAACCTCATCCAAGGACCATTGGCATCTCTCAAACCCAGCAGGTTTCTGTTCTTGAGCAGGCTTAGCTCTGGTGTGACTTACAAGGGCCCTGTGGGATGAAGGGCCTGCTGTTTTGAAAGATTAGAGGAAACACCTTGAACTTTCAGTTTGATTTCTTAATGCCTTTCTTTACTCCACACAAAATGCTACATTGTACACTCTACTCAGTGCAATGCAATTAAGATAAAGATGATAACTGCTATTTGTCACTGAAAATATGTTATACATGTAAGTACACTTCTCATCCATTCAAGGAATTCATATGTAAATTATTTGTACTGTATGAAAAAGCTCAGTAAGACTTTAAGATCACGATTCTGTGAGCGAACAAAAATTAAAGCCCAAGCAAATTAAAGCCCAAGAAGGAAGGTGTAGCTGGAGTTTTCTCCAGTCCCGCTCGGGCCCCCCGCAGTTCCACATCCCCCTTATAAAATAATCACTCAGAAGCTCATATTAATTAAAATTGCTCAGCCATTAGCTCAGGCTAACTATTGACTAGCTCTTATATCTTAAATTAACCCACTTTATTAATCTATAAGTTGCCACATGGCTTGTGGCTTACTGGTACTTTTACATCTCGCTTCCTCTGTGTCTGGCTAGCAACTCCTGACTCAGCCTTCCTGTTCCCAGAATTCTCTTCTATGCTTGTTCCACCTATACTTCCTGCCTGGCTACTGGCCAATCAGCATTTTGTTTGTCAATCAATCAGAGCAACACATTCATAGCATCCCCAGCAGGAAGGTAAATTCACCAAAGTTGTACAGTTTGTAAGCTGACCAGCCTGGCTTTGAAACAGTCCTGTTTGGTTCTGAAGATGTGTTCTATAGGGGAGACACAGAACAACATCCAGCACAGGTTTGAGGGAGGACATTCCTTTTCTCTAGGTTAATGGCACTCTTCAGCCACAGGAAGCCATCACCAAGAACCAGCTCACTGTTGTTCCCCTGAGTTGCACGAACCATCACTGTGTCTCTAAAGTTTGCATTTCCTCCATTGGAAACCAACTGATTAGGAATGTTTCAGAGCTTCAGACTTTGGACAAGTATAGGTTCCCAAGAATTTGCAAACAACATCACAGAGGGAATTCTTTTCAACTTGTTCCCAGCTGTATCACTTTATATCATTCAAAAACAATTATAAACATTTGTTATAGTTCATTAATTTCACCAGTTTTACATGTGCACATTTGTGTGCATAAGTGTGCACATGTATATGTGTTGTGCATCCATGTGTCTGTGTGAACTTTGAATGATATGTCTGTTGTGTGTGTATATTTGTATTCCTGTGTGTTGTGTGTATATTTCTGTATAATTTTACCTATAGTGAAGATTCATGCAACCATCCTCAACACAATCAGGATGCAGAATTGCTTTATCAACATAAGTAACCCTCATTCAAAACATCTATATTCACAGTTTCCACTTTATCCTTATCTGGATCAAAAATTAACTGCCATGGCTACACACATAAACTTAGTGGGTGATCAAATCAAAGCTTAAGAAAAGAACTACAAGGAGTTTCTTGACTGGGCATCATTTGGAGTTATGTTTGGACAACTTTTTGGAAACACTCTGTTCTTGGCTTAGAAGAGACGAGAATTTTTCTATAATTGAAATGGAATGAGTTTAGACTAGCTGCTAGAAAATGTGGGCTGAGGGTCATCACTCCAGCATCTCTGTTCTTATGCCTGTGCCTTGGACTCCAGAGGCCCCAGCTGCTTCCTTTTTGAAAGACAATGATGTATATGAGGTCACATTTTAAGCCTAGCCAGTCAATGCCAGTGCATTAGATCATTCAAGAGGCCATCCCTTCCTCTGCTGCACACCTCACTTAGCTGCACCCACTCTCCCACCTTTTAGGAATTGCCCACATTATGGCTGATTTGAAAATAAAGTGTCCTGCTGGGCAATTGTTGAGGGATGACAGAACTTAGTGTCCCAAGGCACAAAGCTGACAGGAAAGAATCCTTACTGTCACGGAGGCTTGATTTGTCAGAGAAGTCTCAAGGCCGTTCTCTTTTACTCAGATATTTATTCATCAGGAAATGGAGGTCACAGGGACAGAAAATGGCTTTTGCATCTTCTGGCTAGTCATATGTAAGCGAAGCAAAGAAATACAAGATACAATACAGAGAGCAGAGGGCTGCAGCATAGAGTTCTCACTAATTTCTCCAGGTATTAGGAGTACAGGGGCATCTCTGCAGAGACAGAAAAATCCTGAGCTAAGAGCACAAAAGCCTTCCAATCTTCATAGTCTTACCAATTAGCATGAGGCCTTTGGCAAATTATTTGTTGTTTTTATCTTAGGGTTTTGTTGTTTTTACAGGATGGTATAGTTCTTGTCTGCCTACCTGTCTTAGATGCTGTTGAGATGAGAAAACCAGTGAACACTGATTAAAATCACACTGTTGTATATGAGTGCAACTGCAGTTAATAAGAAAAGAGGTCTTGAATTTGACAGAAAGCAAGGAGGGATATATGAGAGGGTTTGGAGGGAGGAACACAAAGGGAAAAATGCTATAATTATATGATAATCTCAAAAAAAATGATACATGGCCAAGTAGCATATGATATATATTTGGTATGTATTTTTGATTTTCACATATCCATGTATTCACTCTCTTGAAGCACCTGGTATACATATATAATAAATAAAATGTGATTGTATGTATATTTATGTCAGTCTATCAATCATCTCTGTTAGCAGCAGCATCTATATACATTTATAGGAGTTAATAAAATTATAATAGTGAATATTATTTTTCATTACTATTACATGCTGGGCTAGAAAGATGCTCAGAGTGCATGCTGCTCTTGCAGAAAGCCCAAATTTGGGTCCCAGCATCCATGTCAGGTAGTTCACAACCACCTAAAATGCCAGCTCCAGGTGAATCTGATGCCCTCTTCGGGCCTCTGTGTGTAATTGCATTCATGTGTTTATCCACACACAGTCATACACATAATTTAAAGTAAAACAAATCTTTTAAAAGTTGAATATTGTCACAATTACTATTGCTAGCTTTTAAGAAAAGGCAGATAACTACATGATTTTTTTTCTCCTACTGACAACTCAGAAACCAAAATGCAATTATCAGCTGAAGTCAGTAGGCTGTGACTATTAAAGGCACATTGTGACAAGAGCTGCTTTCCTCCAGCATGTGCAGGGACCAGTAATTCATAGAGAACTGAGAAAAAATGACAGGGAGTCTGCAAACTTTAAGATACAAATCCATCAGTTAATGGTTGATTAAGTCTCAGCTTGCAGAAGATGATCCATCCAAGTTAGTGGTGGGTACCAGATTCTGATAAACAAAGGAACAAAAGAGAGATCAGAGGGAACATAAAATACAGAAAAATCAATTCTAATAGGGAAGAAGACAGCAGAATATAGGCACCATTTGTACCAGGCTTCAGAAATTGGCTATCAACAGGTGGACATGCTCCCTTCAGGGAGACCACTGGGGACTGATGCTGATGATAGGAACATACACCACATACCCCTAAGTCTCACATAGTGATGAATGGGTTTGTATCATGCTTCCCAGAATAAAGACTCTGGCTTCAGTTTTGGAACTGAGGTTGTAATGAAATTAGTTTTATTCCACTTGTTCACTGGATGAGTAAATAAACACATGGAGGGAGCCTACTCAAAGCGACATTTATGGTGCGGCTCTGAACTGAGTATATAATCTGATGTGATTCTATGTCTTTATCATCAAGATGCCAGGTCTGTCCCAATTCCTTTCTGAATTTACTTCATCTCTTATGACATCAGCTGATTTGAAATTCTGTGGAAAATGAAAATCACTGTGAGGAAAATCAGAGATTCTTGAAATGAGCCTGTGAGGAGGTTCTGAGAGAAGATTTTGATGTCTAACATAAAACTAGAAGTATTCTGTACCTCATAGAATATGCTAGAGAGAACAACCACCAATATTAAGGGGGGAAAACATTAGAAACCATTGGATTCTTGTTTCAGTTCTGGATAAAAGTGTGTTTGCTACTAGGAAAACCCACTCAAGTCTGGTGTTGCCACCCAGGAGTTATATTAATATATTATATTAATATATAATTTCAGGGATGTTTAGTGTGTAACGAGGTAATATTTGACTTCCTCTCCAATTATGCACGTAGGAAACAAGCATCACTTCCTCAGAAATAAAGTGATTTCTACTCTCAAGAGTGAAGGCAAATAGACACAGGCCTAGTGAAGGCCCAGTTTTACTTTAAAGTCCAGGGCATCTGCTCTTTTTGTTGGTGGGACTCTGCTCTAGCTTCATTTTGTTGCTGTGAGGAACACCATGACCAAAAGTAACTTAAGGGAACAAATGGTTTATTCCATCTTACACTTGCAGTTCACAGTCCATCGTTGACAGAAGTCAAGGCAGGATGTCAAGGCTAAAAACAAGGATGAGCCAGGCGGTAGTGGAGCACACCTTTAATCCCAGAACTCCAGAGGCAGAGCCAGGGGGATCTCTGTGAGTTAAAGGCCAGTCTGGTCTACAGGGTGAGATCCAGAATAGGCACCAAAAGTGCATGGAGAAACCCTGTCTCAAAAAACCATACCAAACAAACAAACAAAAACAAAACAACAACAAAAACAAGGATGAACTGTTTTCTGTTCTAGGAAGCATAATGTCTAACCATGAAATCCACAGCCAAGGAAAGAATAGCAGAAACCATGGGGAAACTGCTCACAGGCCCACACTTATCTAGCTTTCCTATACAGCTCAAGGGCACCTGCCTATGGATGAGTGCTGACCATGGTGGGCTCAGTCATTCCATGTCAATCGATACTCAACACAATCCCTCCCAGACACACCCACCGATGAACCAAATGAGACAAGTGTTCAATTGTTACTCTCTTTTCAGAGGATGCTGGGCTGAGTCGAGTTGACAGTTACAGCTGAGTAGGAAAGGCTCTGAACACTGAGAGGTAGGCAATGTTCTCAGCACTCATCACCCAGGTCTTTCAAATTAAGGGGTCAGCTTGAAACACCGGTAACAGATAACAGCCTAAGCGTATCACTGCTCAAGGCTGAAGTGAGATGTTCAAGGTCTTCTCACAGAACTATGTGGACAGTTACAGTACTTCATAGACTGGGAAATAACACAAGATTGGCATAAACTTCTGAGATAAACATATCCCGTTCTATTCATCTTTGGCTGTGTGCTCCCTGGCTTACTCCTCAAACTCTTGGAACTACTCTTCACTCTCCTGTAGGCAATGAGGGTTTTGTAGGCATAGAAATCCTGTATTCCTAATAGATTTAAGTCTTCCCAAAGACTTGAACACTATCTAGGTTAGGCACTTCTCGTACATGCTACAGGCTCATTTCCAAGGTCAAATTCAAAGAAATGTAAATTTCTATTCCCCGGGTTGTCTGTCAGCAAGACCACAGGCATGTGAGCTGGTTTTTGCCTGTGTAGTACCCTGAACCAGGGGTTTTCACTTTTGCCAACTTGAATGGAGTGGACTCGAGTGCCTGATGTAAAATACACACTGCAGAGATTTAAAATGCGTTGGAGTGGTGCATGCTACCCAGGAGAACACCATTAATATTGCCTCTCTGGCCTCTATCACCAGAGAAAATTGAGTTTGCAAGAATTTCCTTCTGTTCTCCATCCCCATTTATTCACACTCCTTCCTGCCACGTTTGATCCATTCTGTGTATTGTCTTCCTTGAAATCACAGTAGAAACTAGACTGAAGAAAATCTGTTGAAGCGCTACTGTTATTAACTTGTTTTATTGTAACTTCCTCAAAATAGCTAGATCATCAGAAAAGGAAAATGAGCCACATATGAGACAGTACAGAGACCCTGGGAGAAGTGATTGAAGTGTGTAGAGGGTAAGGAAGAAAGGCCATCCTGGTGAGAGATGCCTCGAGACTCAGGATGTGACAGAAATAAAAATACACCCATCATGATCTCAGGGTCCCCTTGAGAATACCAATAACATTGGAAAAGTGTGTGGTATCTTCAGTCACATCTGCAAGGTACAACGTGGTGTCCTGTGCAGGCTGGTGAAAATTTGAGGCACAGCTTCAAGATAATTTGGGACTTACCACAAAGCTTAGGGACCACTGATCCCAACTCTGGGCTTCACTGTGCTACTTCCTGTCCTCTAATTCTCTTTTACTAGCACTAATTTTTGAATTTCATTGATCATCTCTACCATTTATTTTTAAGTGAGTTTAACACAGTAAAATGAAACTCTGTTAAGCACACATTTCACTGAATGTTTGACAGATGTTTGTACCCCCACCCCCGACCCCACCCCCTTAGATCTCCCAGGTACTCACTGTCACCAGTGTGGATGCTGAAAGGCTCTCAACAATGCAAGGAAGGGTTCTCATAAGTCCACTCCACACAACTTCCTATGACCTACTGTGCATCATAGGAAAGTGTGTATTTCCTTTTGCCATGTACCACTTTGCTCTGTGCAGCATAGTTTATCCCCCAAATGTATTTAACACAACTGAAACTTGTTCCTGTGGCCCCACACATTCTGATCTCCCAGATTCTACTTCTAAGTTTTGACTTTTTTTTTAAATCTTCTCCTTACAAGTGAGACCAAGCAGTTTTATATTTTGGTGTGTGGCCACTTTGTACAATGCCATCTATATACCATTGAGAACAGGGATTTCCTCTTTTGCAAAGGCTGAGTATCTCAGCATATGCTTTACATACTTTTATCAATTTGTTTATTGACACTTAGGTTTTTCCCATACTTTCACTGATGTGAATTCTACTTCAATAAACCCATGAATGTAGATAACTTATCATCCACATTTCAACTTATTTGGATATAGTCAGAAGAGGGATTACTGAATCAAATCATATTGTCTTAATATTTTATGAAATGCCCATATTTCTTCCATAGCCACTAAATAGCACAGATTCATACCACTGTGGTGTGTGAGTTCTCTTTTCTCCAAATCCTCAGCAGTTGTGTGTGGTGATACTTTAATTGTGCTGAAATGTGATTTTATTTGTATGTTAATAAATAAAATTTGCCTGGAGATCAGAGGTCATTAGCGAGCCAGGAACAGAAGTCAGGTGGTGGTAGCCCATGCCCTTAATCTGATCACATGACAGGCAGAGTCTCCATGTGGTCAAGGACACAGCCAAGTATGGTGACATGAACCTTTAATCCCAGTACCAACCATAGAGACCTAGAGGTCTGTATAGACAGGCAGTGATGAGGAAGTCATGTGATTGGTTCTGCCAATGAGAAGGCAGAACAGAAAGGCAATAAAAAGACAAGTCAGACAGGAAGAAACTCTCTCAGGGGAAGGACGGCAGCGAGTGGCAAGCTAAAGGTGGTCTTGGCTCTTCACTAGTGCTCTGATCCCTTGTGCTTTTAACTCTGCAATTGGCTTTGTGTTTCTTATTTAATAAGACCGTTTAGAAATTTGTCTACAGTTGTGAATTTTTTTCCCCACATGTTTGGAAACTAGAGTGAGATACTTCCTGCTTTTTTTCCTCAAAATTATTTTTCCTATTTGGGGTCTCTTTTGGATCCATATCAATTTTAGGGTTTTTATTCTATTGATCTAAACACATTCTACAAGAGTTTTAATCAGAATTGCATTTTTTCTTACATAGAAATTGCTTTTAAAAGTAGGACTATTTTAAAAATATGATTTTTTTTCAATTCAGGGGCATGAGATATTTCTCAATGTACTTACGTCTTTTTAAGTTTTTCAGCAATGTTTTATGGCATGCGAGGTGGAAAAAGCAGATTGTTGTAACCTGTGATATTTGAGTTTCTGTGATTCAACTCAAACTTTATATGGTGAGTGATGCTTCCCATGTTACCTGTTTCGCATAGCACAGTGCCATCTCTCCAACATCTCCAAGTATCACCTGTCTATTCTGCTAACCTTTTGTATGCTGCATAGCTTACAAGGCTTCCTGTGATAATCCCTTTTAAGCAGCTATTTCCAGCCAACATTTTATGTTCCTATTTAAAGGCATTTGTCTTCACGTGTTCTCCTGTTCTGTGTGATTTATACTAAATTTCTACTTTTGAAGTTATACTTTAGGGCTAAAAACAAAGTGTTAAGAGGGCGGTCATATACATTATGTTAGGATCTAGATGACAGCCCACAAACACACTAAACTGTTATGTCTGCAATAACTAATAACACATGCCACATGATAAGCTCTCTATAGTGGTATGATGAATTTTTATTAATTAAATTACGGAAATATGTTTTCCTGTTAAAACCCTATGAGTTGAATGTTCTATACAAGCTCTGTGGATGGTATAGTTAAAGAGTTTTGGCGACTTCTAGAAAATCTTGATTATCAACTTGATAGAGTTTAGAATAAGAACTCCTTGGATGCATCTGTGAGGGTGTTTCCAGGGAGGTTTAATGAGAAGCAAAGATCTGCCTTGACTGTCCCATGGACCAGGACCAGGACCAGGACTAATGAAAGGAGAAAGTGCATGGAGTAGAATCAGTCACCTGCTTGCTCCCTTACTACAGAAGCTATGTGCCCACCAACTCCCTGATTCCAGAATCTATGTGCCCACCCCCTCCCTGACTGTGGAGGCTGTGTGCCCACCCCCTCCCTGACTGTGGAGGCTACCTGTCCACCTGCCCCTGCCTTCAGAGGTGACGTGCTCACTGACTCACACTGCTGCCGTCAGACCTTTCCTAGTGTGATATCCTGTAGCCTCAACTTCGGAGCCAAAAGAAGCCCTTCTGTATGTGGCCTCAGGCACTTTGTCACTGTGGTGAAAACAGTGAGTAATTCACTTCCCAGTGTCACACAGCTGGCAGGGAGAAGAGCAAGGGTTTAATCTATGTCCCCCAAACAACTCACTCTATAGACCATGCTGTCGCCCTAATTCAGCACCGATTTCTGAGCCCCACTAACTCACTCATCAGTAATGATTCCTCTACATGGATCAATTACTTTAGAGGGCTTCTACCGCGCTGGGAACAAACAAATGTTAATCAGTACCGTGACATCATTTAGTAGCCCCCCAGCTGCGTCTTGTCCCTTCCTGAGCAGACCACAAGCCCTGCTTTACGAAGGTAAACCCCTCAAAGTCCTTAGGTACCTGCTGAAGAATCGGTGAGAAGCAGATCCACCTGCTGCCTGCTTGTGTGAACAGAGTTTAGTTCTGACACTGTGTCTCCCCTTCTTATTCCAGCAGCTGAATAGAGAAATTGCAACGTGGACCTTTGGCTAAAGAAGCCCCAAATATTTCATACCGTGCTCTTTATAGAAGCTTGCCTATCCGTGATACAATAGAAAATGTTAAACCTGGAGGAAGACAGTTGTGAATTCAGCCTACTTATCAATTGGAACTCTAGTAACAGTTTATCAACCTCAGGCAGCCTGACAATATTTTCTAAAACTAGTGACCTAATGTACCTAAAATGAAACTCAGAAGGGAGATGTTGCCACAACTCACAATTTTTGAGTGTTTACTAGCTACTAGTATATCATTTGTGCAATCTCATTTAACTTACTCAATACCGTTGGTGGTGGACACTCTTTTATCCTATACTGGCATAAAAAAATAAAACAAAGATTTAAAAGTAGAGAGTCTGGGAGGTGATGTGGCAGCTATGGCAGGGCATTGTATTTCAGTGTTCATTCACACTCTCACAGAGTCAGGCTGCTGCTCTGGGCACCATCTTTGACTGCTGAAGTTATTACACATTCGATTCCTAACTTTGTGCAATGAGATGAGACAGTCTACCAGGACAGGCAGCAGTCAGAAGCAAGTTCATTCATCACACAAGGATGTACTAGGTGCTGTTCGTGCAGAAACATTAAAGAATTCCCCTGGGACAGCCTGTGGTCTCCCTTCCAAGGCTACAGAGGTGGCAGAGGTCACAGCCGATGTCAGGAGATACCCCCTTCATGCAGAGTGTGACCCAAGTTGCAAGTGGCCTGTGCTTCTGTGCCTCACTCAGGCCTCAGAGTGACCAGCGGTGGGACCAGCGGTGGGACCAGCGGTGGGACCAGCGGTGGGATGCTGCCCACTTGTAGGAACTTAGCAGAATCACTGTGTAGGGTAGATATTTGAACCAACAGCCGGGTGTTTTGTTTTGTTTTTGTTTTTTTTTATGAGTACTTTGACCTTGAAGAATCCTTGTGGAAAACAGTGATGGTTTTGCTGAAGGGGCATTGTGGCCATCCCAGGACTGTGGTCACAAGATGCCTCAGGCACACCTAGTCTCTTGTCTTACTGTGTATTACACATGATACATAATAAAGGACTAGAGTCATGGGGCATGTGATGCTCTCCTTCAGTGAGACATGTAAATTAGAGTAGGGGCTTTGGTATGAGGAAATACTTTGTGTAACTTTCAATAAATACATCTTTGTACGGTTGTTTGGGGTTCAGTCCATCAGAAGAGGCTGGACCTTCCTGCTGCCCCATAGGCCTTAAAAATTCATCTTGGGAGTACCTTCTTTCTTCAACCGACCCAAGCTACAGGGTGCACCCCAACATCCACTCACAAGAGATCTTTTGCATGGCTACAAATAGCCACCCAATAAAGAGCAGGGCCAGGTGTGGGGTCAGGCCCCTCTTTCGGAATTATATGCATGTTCCTCTCCTACGGTCTTCCACATTAATAATTGACTAAATCACCCCTTTGATCTGGATCTGGTAGGCGAATGCTTTTAAAAGACATTTTATAAGGCATAAATTCAGCTTCTTCAACAGAAACCACAGCACACAGCAAACAGATGTAAGCAGGGGAAGATTCTGGAAACATGAAAAGAGCCTGAAGTTCAAAGACTCTTCTCTCAAGTTGCAAAGAAGTCATGTTAACTGAAAAATATTTTTCACAAAATTAAAAAGTCAAACATTTTTACAGAGATGATAAACAGAAAATATTACACAACACAGATTTTTTTTTCTTAATTTGTGATATTTTCTTCTAAAATTGCATTGTATAAGGGAACTTTTGAAATCCAACTAACAGCACCCTAATTATTAATTGGTTGTTGGGGGATTCTTCATTTTCAAAATAAAAAAAAAATTGATGCAGGTTGTATTAAGAAATATATCCTACTCCATTTTTATTATTTGCTTTCTAACATAATATAAATTTCTTTAATTCTTTAATGAGAATAAGATTTTTCTACTGTGAAATAAAGATTTCCTTTCTCAAATTACCCATCATTTCATATTTACTGATAAAAGTCTGCAACTATGTCCAATACAATCCCACAAATACCATTTCACTCAGAACTATATATGAAGCAAGCAGATAGATTACTTTATTCTATAATAATTTTTCTTCAACAATGTAATTATTAGGTGTGGGGCAATGCACCCTCAGGATGAAAAAGGGAGACACAATAACTCAGCATGATTTTCTTGTGGCTTTTCCTTCTGTCGTTCTAGTGTTTTGTCCCCAGCAATAATTTTCCATTTGCCTGTAGAGTAGACCATTTCATCTCACATGATTCCTTCCCCCCACTGCAATTATTCATGATATAGACAGAAACCCGATCCCTGCCATAGGAGGGACACATAGATGCCTTTAGACCAATGAAGAAATAAGGAGAGAGGGAGAGGAAGTCAGGAGATGGGATACTTTAAACTCAATAAAGACCCAGACCCTCCTAGGATTTTAAAACATGTTAGAAACAAAGTGACCCAGTGTAAATAGAATAGTAGACAAATTAATCGATGCTAAAAAGGCACCACTCTGTGTGCCTCTCTATTTGTGTGTGTGTGTGAACATATCTCTCTGTGTGTGGTATATATATATATATATATATATATACACACACACACATACATATCAAATTGTGACTTTTGTAAATTACTTGGGGAAGCTAGGAAAACTGGTTACATTTTATCTTAGGGTTCTATTGCTGTGAAGAGACACCATAACCAAAGCAACTCTTATTGAAAAAAAAAGAATTTAACTTGGGGCTTGGTCACAGTTTCAGAGGGTGAGTCCACTGTAAATCCATTGGCATCATGGTGGGGAGCGTGGTGGGATGAGTAATGCTGGGGCAGCAGGTGAGAGTTTTACACTCTAAACCACAGGCAGACCAGCAGAGAGAGAGGGCCCCTGGGAAAGGCATGTGGGCTTTTGAAACCTCAAGTCCTACCCCTGGTGACACACCTCCTCCAAGAAGGACACACCCCCCCTAATCCTTCCAAATAGTTCACCAACTAGGAACTGAGCATGCAAATATATGAGCATATGGGACCCAGTCTCATTCAACACACACACACAAACACACACACTGAGAAAAAAATTCAGTCTTTAGTAAAGTAATACAGTAAAAATTTCAAGTGTTTTAAAGCAGCAATTCTTAAATTGTGGCCCTTGGAACCTCAGAGGCCCATGGGACTGGCCTGTGAGCTCCTAAGATGAAACACAGTGGTGGTAAAGTGATTCCAAGCGGAGCAGACACAGCAGCATGGGCACCATCACCCAGAGTCCTTGCCAACTCACCACTCAGTGCTTAGCGCAGCGAACTATGTTCCCCCAAGACTGTTCAGTATGAAGTAATAATATAATTTACATTGCTTGGTGTTGACATCCTAGTAAGTCATTTTCATATCCGGTGTGATCAAACGGAAATACGCGAAGAACATCCGGCCCCACATGGAAGCATAGTGGTGGCTTTGAGGAACACTGGCCCTGTGATTTAACTGCAAATGTAATTAGATGACTTACTTTTTCATTAAAACGCCATTTTTACCTGAAAGAACAGATGACAGGGATAGTAAGGACTAAATTGAGCTGGAACATCTTAAGGGATGGCTAGACTCATGTTTTGCTGATTTCTTATTTTGAAATTTGAAGTAAAAATTAGAAATTAGGAAAACCCACACCTATTACCTGAGCCCAATGGTTCCCAACTATTAAACATTAAAGTGAATTATTTAAATAAATTCATATTAAATTATGAAATAGTAAAGGTTTTTAAGATCAGGAATAAACACAGTCAATCAGCTTTTTGCTATTATAAAACTAAATGCGTCAAAAACTGGGAGACTGTGGAAGGCAGAGTAACCAACATTCCCAGAATAAATGACTCATTATCACCTATGATGCATAAATAAAAAAAGACTAGAAAGACTACTAGATTTAATGTAATAAAAATGGAGAGTTAATTTATTTGGTTTCTCATCCATATAGCAATTGGCTTTAAAGAACTGGCTTGCTGAATTTGATGATAGATAGCATCAAAGAAGAATATCCACTTATTTTCCAAAAACAACAACGAATGCACTCGACATTTTCTTAAGTATTATGTTTGTGATGCCAGATATGTTCCATATATTTGATCAAAACATTCCATTGTGACAGTCTGAAGGAAGAAACATCCTGAAAGTAATCCTTGACTAAGATATAAACTGATTTGCAAATATATGACGTTGCTATTCATTCCCATTTTTAAAGATTTGAGTTATTTCCTAAAAGAAAATTTATCAATGTGGTATTACTATTTAATAATAATTTAAAATCATTTGGTAATAAACAGTTGTAGGACCTGTAATTTTTTCCAACATAATATTTCTATTGATTATTTGGGAATTTCACACAATGCCCCCAGTCACATTCTCTTCCATTTCCTCCCAGGTCCACTCTCTCACCCTTGTTCCCTCCCACCACAAAAGAAAAACAAAATCCACACCAAGTCCATCAGGATCCTCAGCAAGATATAACCCAAATTAGCAAATGCCATCTGAAGTACTCAAACATTTTTCAAAGTATAAAGGGACTTTGTACTTTCTCCAGGTAACAATTTACTGGAGAATATTTTTGCAAAATATTCAATTTTAGCAACGCAATCATAAAACTCATGAAAACATCCATAATTATTTGGCTCCTCTTTGTATGTTCAATTCACATGCAGACAAGCAAATGAAAAATCAGTTTTCTCCAGGGAAGTCTCACTGGGGAAACAAATCACTCTTAAGGACCCATGCCCAGCAATAGATGGCCTGAAAGGAGGGAAGAAGGGGAGGAATTGGGTGGAGTAGTGGGAAGGGACACTGTAATCAGAAGCTCAGAACAGGCCTGGTGGCTCACTGTCTCCTCCTACTGCCTATGGATCCAGATGTAGAACTCTCAACTCCTCCAGCACCACGTCTGCCTGCCTGCCACCGTGTTTCCTGCCCTGATGATAATGGACTAAACCTCTGACACTGTAAGTGAGCCTCCTCAATTAAATATTTTCTTATAAGAGTTGCCGTGGTCATGGAGGCTTTTCACAGCAAATAGAAACCTAACTAAGACAGAAGTTGGTCCCGGGGACTGGGGGATTGCTGTGATAGGCCTGTCCATGACTTTGTTTGGAGGAATGTGGACTTGGGGACTTCAGATTAGAAAATCAATTGGATGTATTAAGTGGTGATTCATGGGCCATACCAGAAGGAGCAAGGAAGACATTGGTGCTGAGGGTAATTTGAACTGTGGTAGCCTGGCTCAAGAGATTTCAGAGGAGAAGAACATTAACAATAAGAAAAAAAGGTGTAAAAATCTATAATGTAGTAGATAAAGTATTGGTGAAATTATTAAGGCCACTCCACGTAGTTAAAAGGGAGGTTTATTTTGTGGGGTAACTTACAAGTGAATGGATAGTTTACAGAGTCTGGGAAAGGTGTGGCACAGTCTGGCGGTGTCTCTGGAGAACTCCGCTCGGTCTACCTCCAGCATCCAGGGTCCAGGGAACAAGAGAGATGGTGCATCCTGATCTCAGGTCTTCATGGTCCTCTCTTGGCCCCACTTGTAGGCGTGACAGTTACCGAAGCCTCAATGGGGGTTGGAAGTTCCAGATCAAAGCTGGAATGGCTACCCACTACAGTTAAGTAGTCAGCATTTATTAAAATTGTGTTAAAATAGTTTAGTAAAAGTGCATAGGTAATTATGGTCTGTGGGAAAGCAGAATACAACTCTGGATAGACAATTACCCTGGTTCTATGCTGGGCTGTGGTGCTGAAGGGTGTTTGTCTCCTGTGTCAGAAGCCATATCCTTCCTCCTGTCCTCATCCTCTCTTCATACACAGACATCTTCAGTTGCTATAGTTCAGGTTTGCAATGATTGTTCACTCTGTGGTGCCCTTGTAGTTGATTCAAGGCACCATAATTATGGATGAATAGTATCAGAATCTCATTCAGTTGTTTAAACTATATAGAAACACGTGTGTAAAGAAAAATAGTCAGAAAAGAAAGTGAAAAGAGTATGTTATTTTTGGGTGGTAGGATTACTGATTCGGTTTTTAAAAATACATTTCTATACATCCAAGCACTTTCATGTCACTGTGGTTAAGGAAACAGCAGAGAGCAAAATGTGGTACTAAAGGATCCTGACCCTACATGGAGCTGAGAGAGAAGCCCTTAAGACCTGAGATCCGGATGTGCCGGCTCTCTTAGTTCCTGGATCCTGGATGCTGGATGAAGACAGAACAGAGTTCTCCAGAGAACACTGCTGGACTGCACCTTACCTCTTCTGGACCCTGTAACCTATCCCTTTACTTGTAAGTTACCCCACAAAATAAACCTCCCTTTTAACTACATGGGGTTGCCTTAGTACTTCCACCAATACTTCTGGCCCCACCTCGGTGTTGTAAGACTTCACCTACTTCACCTGGGAGGTATAAGGGAAGGCATAACAGAGCACTGAGACTTTCACCAAAACTCAGTGTGGCAAGGTCACTCCTGTGATGGTGTCAGCACAAGTGACATGGGGAGCACTAATCGAGTATCTCTGCCTTTCACGTAGGGTCACATCGGCTGAGGCAGGGTGCTGGCCAGACCTCCCATGCTCCTTCAGTGTTGATAAATGGCATGTGGGAGACCTGCATTTAGATATCACTTGGCAATCATCCTTCCATTCCTGTCATGAGCAGTTAGGGGTCCAGATAATGGACAACATTTGAATAAAACTAAAACTTCCATCAAGTAGGATCAAGAAATCCAAGTTTTAGAAGGGAATAGTTCTCATCAATAACCAGGAAACCTGACTCTGAATGAATAAAGGCAATGAACAAATCCAGCATCAAGATGTCAGAATTATTTAATGCTTTACAGCAGCCATTGTTTAAAAGCACATAATGAAAATTAAGCATGTATTTGAGGTAAATAAAAGGAGGTGATTCAGTAACTAAAATAAAGCCCAAAGGTCTTGTCAAAGAATTAGAGAAGATGTGCAAGATATTTTAAAAGACTAAATGAAACATTACAGGTGGAAAAGCACAATCACAAAATCAGACTACAGTGGACCTTTTCAGTAGTAGTATGGGGAAGAAAGATGATGGATAAATAAAATAAAAATTACTCAGTCTAAACAACAGGAACTTAACTAACAAAATAAGGATACAAACAACCAATACAGAACCCTGGTCACTCAAAAAGATGAAAAAGACTCAGATACAAAAAGAGTGTTGGAATTACCACACAAGACAATTCAATTAAGATAATGATTCATTTGTAAAGTTTAGGCACACCTAAACTGCATTTTTTTAGGCTACAGGGGTTCCAGGAAAACTTTCAGTGTGGACTTATACATTTGTAGAATACAGTATTATTACACAGTGTCAATGGTTAAAACTCCTGTATATAGTGGGTAAAATATAAAAAGCCTAAAACAGAAATATTATATAATTATGTCACCATTTACAGTCCCACACCCTTTATGTGCACGTGCGCGCGCGAGCACACACACACACACACACACACACACACACACACACACACACACGTGCGCGCGCGCGCACACATCAACAAAATCTGACACCTATTGATGGTGCAAACATTCTGCAGATTTTGGAAAGAAGAGTAATTCTTCAACTTGATAAAGGACTCAAGTGAAACCGCACAGCTAGGGCCATATACAATACTGAGAATCTAGAAGCCTATAGTTTAGACCAGTCAGGCAGTCCTCCCTCCATAGCCTTCTTCAACATTTTCACAGTCTACAGACTACAGTCAGAATTAACAAGGAGATGCATGAATGTCTTTAGATCAGAAATTACAAAAAATAGCTGTTTGTTGTGAACTAACAGATCATGCTGAAAACTCAAAAGAATCAACAATATAAGAACTAATAATCAACTTTATCAAAGTCACAGGGTGCAATGCTATTATGAAGATGTCAATAGTTTTTACATATACCAGCAACAAGCAAGTAGAATGTGAAGCTAAGAACATAATACCATTTATATTAGCACTTTAGAAAAAATTTTAGGATCAAATCTCATGAGACTGGGTTATAGGATCTATCTAAGGAAAACACAGTAGTTTGAAGGAAGAAGTTGAGAACTAACTACACAAAGACAGAGTACATAGTGCTGAAAGACTCCATAGCATTCTCGATATCAGTTCTTTGTATCATGGTCTGCAGGTTCAGTGAGCTCCTAGTAAATTCTCAGCAAGTTATTCTGTGGTTATCAACAGGCTTGTTTTCAATTTTCTGTGGAAAGAATAAAAGAGCATGGCCAACATCATATGGAAAAGACAGAGTTGGGGTACCATAATGTTACCATCACTGCCCAACTGCAAGGCTTACTGTAAAGTAAGCAATGTATGGAGAGTGGGTCATAGACAGACAGCCAAATGAGATATTAATAAAAGAAGTAAATTCACACCTTTCAAGGAGCTGAAGCAGCTTAGTATCAAGCAAAGGCAGTTCTCTTAGCAAACAGAGTTGGAACACTGGGACATTAACCAGAAGAAGAGAGTGTTCTAGACACAGCCTTCACACTTCACAAAAGCTGAATCACAGATGTAAGTAGACAGTGAAAAACTGTCTATAAAATCCACAGATAACAAGAGCACGCCTGAGTGGCTGTGGTATAGTAAGGGCATTTTAGATGTGACATTAAGAGCTCTCCTCCTCCCCCTAAAAAGTAATAATCAATACATGAACTTAATTGTACTTTAAAGCTTCTGCTTTGCATAAAACAAAAACAAACCGAAATACTGGGAAGAGAATAGATAATGCACAGACTGAAGAGAAATGATTGTCAAAATCATATCTGAAAACTACCTCAATATTTACTCTGGTATGGAGCATTGAGGATGGGAAATCAGGAGCAGAGATTTTTAAGGAAATATTTGTCTTTTGCTGAGATTTTCTAAGAACTTGAAATCACTTTACTGCCTTTTAAGTGTAACGATGAAAACCATGGGGGTGGAGAGATGGCTTAGTGGTTAAGATCACTGGCTGCTCTTCCAGAGGAACTAGGTTCAATTCCCAGCACCCACATGGTGACTCACAACTATCTGTAACTCCAGTTCCTAAGGTTCTGACAACACCTTCCTCTGGCCTTTAAAGGCACCAGGCATGCACATGGTGCACAAACAGCTATAATGTAAAATTAAAATTTTACTTTAAAAAAGATGGAAATCATGGCAATACCATATGAATCAGAAAATATTATGTGCTAAACATGGTAGCCTACACCTGTAACCCTAGTAGGGCTGAGATGGAGTCAGGAAGACTCCAGGGTCATTTCTTGCTACATGGTGAGTTTGAGACCAGTCTGATCTACATGAGACTGTCTTAAAATTCGAAGAAGAAACAGATAACAAATGTTCTATTTTCTGATAATTTTATTAATTTCACACACTATTTAAGTGTTTCCAAGTCTTGACAAGATTTAGTGAAACCCCCTTCCCAAGCCTCAAGTATCATTGCAGAATAGAGGGTAGAAATATAGTAAGAGCCAGAGGTGCTTAATGAGTTCAAGGGAACAGTGTCTCCTGGGCACAGCAGGACAGCTGCACACAGGGATTCACCCTGGAGTGACAACATACACAAGACATGTGTAAGCTCAAGCCAGACAAAATCCCAGCATGGATACAGGAGGTGGTCATGAAACACCTTCCCTAGCCAAGTAGCTATTGGCAATTGTTAGCTGCTGGGAGATAGAGTCAGTCCTAAGAGTGTAGCCTCTGATATAGTCAACCATGGTACAGTGGAAGGCCACACATCCAAGATATTTGGACAGCACAAACTGTTCTTGATGGAAGAAAGAAGTGACAGAAACTTGGATAGGTAGGGAAAGGGGGTGGTTCTAGGAAGAGTTGAAAGAGTGGAGTGAGTATGGTCAAAACATGTTGCATGGAAATTTCAAATAACTAATTAGATAAATGAATGATATATGTATATATATATATGTGTGTGTGTGTGTGTGTGTATACATACATACATACATACATGGACAGATACTTAGATAAAATGAATGCACAATTTGTGAGAGTGGAGAAGGCTGTCTATCAACTATCTAGCAATATGTGAGTTTAAAATAAAAGAATAATAAGTTGTACAATTTATTTTCATTTACCTCTATAAGGTAGAGATATTATTAGCATCATTTTATAAATGAGGCATTTTAGACATGAAAGGTTAATTGTCCAGGGAGCTCACACCACAGCCATCTGCACCTGCTTTAGAGATTAAATCCAGAAGCTGACCTTCAACTCTCTGTTCGACAGTGTTACAAATTGAATGGATACAAATCATGCCCCAGCTCCTCCCACTGTCCGTCTACTCTGCCCAGGGCTTCTTTAGCCCAGCTTGTTTGCCTTCTTATGGGGAAGCATTAGGGTATTTGCATGGCTCTCATTATTGCAGGCCTCTGCAGTAGGATTGAGAGTCAACACAAAGTTAACAAGCCCAAGTCAGCAAAAAGCAAACTTGCTCTCCTTCTCCCTCTAACCGCTGCTGTCATCAGAGTAGCAGCATGGGGAAAGAGAGATGGATATGTTTGCAATGTTCCCAGCTTGGAGCTGGTACAATTGTCCTTACCTCCGGGCTCTTATCTCATCATGCATCTCAATTTACAAAAGTTGGCAACTAACCACTTCTGTATTTATCAGAATAAATTAACACTCATCTATTACTCTTTAAAGATTCTAAATAGTTCCTGCCAAATGCTATTAGCCTGAGAATCTTTTACTGACAACTTTTAATTGTGGCGGACAAATGAATCTGCTTCCTTCACAGCAATGCCAATTAGAACACATTTTACAGCATGTAAGGGACCAATACATGCTGGTGTATTGAATATGGCTTCATCTTCCTCAAAAGCCTGCAAGGATTAATCCTTGTGATCAGCACCAAAGATGGTTTTGCATTCTGAATTGGGCATTTAAGACAAACTAATGGAAAATATTATAACAGCCTCCAAATAGACAGATACCTGTCATTTCAGCCAGCCAGACACCATTGCAATAGACAGAGTAACACAGAAATGATTGGTGGTGATTGAGATACAATGAACCCCACCACCAAAGCACCATGCAATGTTCCAAACGCTGGCTAGACAATAGTATAACCCTTCATTCTACCACTAAGTAATGGTGACAAATCATAGACTTATTACTCAATATGTCATTTCTCTTTAGTTTGTTTCCTGTCTACTTTCCAATCAGTTCCATCCTCATGTAAAAAGCACGAAGATTTAAGTAGAGTATTTGTAAAGTTCAACCCTCACACAGAACTCCCTCCTCTGTGAAACTTAGGGAAACAACATAGTAACAACTATCCACTTCCTCAAAAATGCCCTAAAAATAATCTCCACCTTCTGTTTCTCTCAGACCAACATCTCCGCGATGTTTTACAGCTACGCACCTGCTAGGGTCTCTCCTGACTAAGCTAACAAGCAGCAATCATTGTCTTGAGCTGTGCTTTGGTAGTGTCTTTTTTTTCTTTTTGAGATCTAGCTACATCATGGAATCAATAGCTCACTGTGTCACTGCATAATTTATATTCACACGGATTAATCAGGACAGATGTGCTCATCATTCTTCAGTTGGTGGATGTTTGAATTATCTCCATTATTTAGCTATTATGGACACAGTAACTAAGGCTATTGATGTACAGTTTCATTTCTTGCAGAAAGGAAGCTGTATGTTTCAAGTTTTAAAAAACCTTCTGGCAGTTTTTCTAAATTTGGTATATTACATAACCAGTGCTACTGTATGTGTATAGTGGTCATTCCAAAGGTGGGTCAGTGCTTGACATGGAAGCTGGGAGATGGCTTAGAAAGTCAGTGCCTGCTACCCAAGCTCAGGGACCGAACTTGGTGAATCCTCCACATTCACATTAAATACCTGGGAGGCATAGTTTAGGTCTATAATCCTAGCACTGTAGGGGAGTGGTCAGATCCCAGGAGTTAGATGGACAGCTATGCTAGCCAATCCCTGAGGAATGAGTTCAGCTAAAGAATCTGTCTCAAAAGGTAAAGAAGATAAAGTGGGAAGCAACCAAGGTAGATACCTGACATCCCTTTCTGGCTTCAACATGGATTCATAAACATGTACCCACATGCATACTTGCATACACACATGATAGCATATGTAGGACACCATACCTGTCCACAGCTGCTCAGATCCAAGTAAGCACACAAAAACTGCTCGGCCATTACTTCAGGCCTACCACTGACTAGCTCTTACACTTAAACTCAGCCCATTTTTGTTAATCTATACCTTCCTCTTTCCAGCATTCTCCTTGTCTGCTTATCCTGCCCATACTTCCTGCCTGGCTACTGGCCAATCAGCATTTTATTTATCAACCAATCAGAACAACACATTCACAGCATACAGAGTGACATCACCCACCAATAGGCACTAAAATATGCTTGACATGATTAATCTTTTCAATTTCAACAGTCTAGAAAGCATTTATCTACATTTAATTATAATGATAATGTTTAGCATCTTTACATCGTAACAATCTTAACTACTCACATATCTTCTTTGAAGTAGTGTTGTTCAAATTTTGACCATTTTGAATTAAGTCATTCTTATTGTTGGATTTGGGGAGATATTTGTATATTTCAAAATGCTAGCTCTTTACCAGGCCAGTAGTTTTCAGATAACCTCTCTTATCCTTGCCTTATATTGAGAATATTGTAAATAGTAGGAGCTTCTAATTAGTGAACTTTACTGTGAAAGTAATGCTTCCATAAAAATAAAAGAAAGGAAAGAGAAGTTTGCTTAAAGGATATTAATAAATTAAATAAAAAAATTATCCTTGGCCTTTGTCCTGATCTTCTGTATCCTGGTTAAAATGGTCATTCTTACACATTCCTGACCTCGCTCACAGGGGCTGGCACACCCTGTTCTGAGGACTGATAGCCTCTCAAATTGTGACAGGCTCTAGAATGATTTTTCCTCTATCATTTCCATGGTTACACCCAGCAACCAAGTCGCTGTGTCATTGGCTCTCTTTCTTCTATAGTCTCCTGAAGCTAGATGCCTCTTCAAACTCCACTGATTTCCACATCTTCCTTATGCTGATTATAGATCTTGATGTGTAAGCAGTGGCCTCCTTCCCTCCCAGCCCTCCTCCTCTCTTCCCCTTTCTCCATCCATTCTTCCCTTCTCTTTTTCATTTCCTTTCTACTTCTTTAGTAATTATTTGAGCATCTTTATGAAAGATTAGTGATAAATACCTGGAATCCAAGACCAGAGTTCATACAATTCTTGTCTTCTGTTTAGGAGATCTCAGATCATGCTTTCTGTGATGCTGGCTGTTGAATCCAGGAGCTTCCACTTGCTAGGAAATTGCTCCACCAGAGAGCTACATCTCTTGCCTTGATTTTTAAAAATAAATTACTGTGCATTACAAGGGAATAACAATTTGCTAAGGTTCTTTGCAGCAATAACATGCTACACAACTCAAGATAGATATGGGATTTGCTCTGTAATGAGCCTAACTTTTCATTGGCAGAAAGAGTAGGGTCAAGGATCTTTTTATTATGATGTAAATCTGCACCCAATCTCAGGACATTTCCTTAACTTGCGGCATGGACACTGGTATGACTTTGTAGCTGGTGGTCTCTAGTGGCCCAACCTGCCCCAGTTTCCTGAAACCTGAACTGCCCATAAGTCCCATCATATGAGAAGAGATTTTTGGGCTAGCCTCTTGCTGGTGGTTAAGAATATACAACACACACATCAATGTGGAACACCTCTAAATTGATTCCACACTTTTTACTGTCCAACTGTAGTTTGGATTTAGTATAAAAATAGCTAGAGGTGAGAGCACACATTTAATTAAATTTTGTATGCATCTGATGTGTGTATAGAAACATCACCCAAGGGGTATAGATTTTTATAATGAGCCTTCTTCCTTTGACTTTCTCCGACTTCCAACCCCATTTGAAGGCCTGCGCTGAAAGGCCAGATTGCTCCTTTCTTGTACTTTCATTTTACAATAGGATTTCTTGCAAAAAGCTCCATTGGTCTCACTTGCTGTTAGCACAGCAGGGTCCATCCTCATCATGCTTTGGATCTCACTGTTTCCCCTGAACTGGCAGAACAGTTCCTGACTATTTTAATGAGGCTCGGCACCCCAGCCCTGATGTCAATGTGAAGATATTTCTAAAGAGTTCAAGCAGTGTCTGGTATTCGGAGTCATTCAGTGCCATATTGTCAGTAAACATAAATATTTCCCATAAGCTAAGCAGTGACCTTGAATCTGCTCAGTGGATTAACTAAGAGGCAGTAGCAGGCCGTGTTTCCATGGATTCCCAGGGACAAATGAAGGGGTGCATGAGGCAGTTTCAGGGTAATGCATTCCTTCAGGGAACAAAGGCTCTCTGTCCACCCCAGCGAACTCATTTTCTTTCTGGTTTTACCTTCTGAGTGTGGATGCTACAACTTCTTCACATATACAGGATGTGAAGAAGGGAACTGAAGTGTTTCTCTTCATTCCGTTCTCTCCTCCCCTCCATCCCTCCCTGAGGCCTTGGTAGTGAGTCCAGTCTGTGTGCAGGGATTTTGCTGTGCTGTCTTCCCTGTGTGCTGTGGATGGGGGAACCCTGCAGTCTTCACTGAGTACTCTGGCACTGACAGCCTTCACTGCAGATTAGAACAGTCCACTCTCATATCGGTGTGTCAAAGCACAGGGGACTCCAGAGATAACACAGAGAGATGGGTGGGAACTCAGATCTGTCCTCCAACCTTCAGCTGCTTAACATGGGCCAGGTGGTTGCCAGGGACCCATTTTTAATAAAGTCTCTTTCTTCCTAGTCATGCATTGGATAAAGCTTTCTGGAACTCCCTTTGCATGTAAATTCTCAGTGGGAGGAATGCTGCTGATAGAATATTGCCTAAATATTCTTTTATTTATTTTTTTTCTTTTCTTATAACCGAGTTAAACCAGAGGCCTGTTTTGGGTTGTCTTTGTGAATAATCACTTTTATTTACTATTTTCTAAGGAGAGACTGACTTTGCAGTCCTAGACAACTTAAGCTGAAAGGGGGTTATTAAAAGGCCTGGCTAACACAAAGACCCCTGGAGTAGGGGTGGGAAGTGGAGCTTGGCCGAGCAGTGAAGTGCAGTCAGCTTCCTGGGAAGTCCTAAGATCAGAGCTCCGAACTCTGTCTTGTGCCCCCGGGGTGGCAGCATCCCTGAATCTTTTAGGTTGGCAGTCTCAGGAAGAGTATGTAAGCAGTCACGAATGACTGGGCCACACTCAGGGACTGGAGCACAGGTGGATTTCAGAGCTTATGCAATGGGAACAGGCACTGGGTTCTGCTTCTTTGGGCTTTGCATAAAAAGTTAAGGTGTTTGGGTATCAGATAAGCATGGAGAGTGTGTGTGTGTGTGTGTGTGTGTGTGTGTGTGTGTGTGTGTGTGTGTGTGCGTGTTAACAATAGAGATACAGATCCTCACTAGGAGAGCCAGGAATGGGAACCAGGAGGTCTGGCTTAGAGTCCATACTCATGAACATAGGACCATACCAAGCTTCTGGTAGTGAGGTAGATGAGAGACTTGCTGGTAGAGTCCAAGCTCTAAGTAAGTAGTAAGAACTAGGTTAGGGATTTCCAAGCAAGAGCTCATTGTGTTGAATCACAAAAAAATAATCCTACTTCTGGTTTGTTTCTTTGTTGTGGAAATGGGGCGTAGGGTGTTTTACTATGTAGCCTAGGGTAGCCTCAAACTGTGGTCTTCTTCCTGCCGCCTCCTCAGTCTGTGCTGACTCCTCACTCTGGGTTACAGGTATGCATTGTTACACCTGGCTGATAAGCCTGTTCTTTTTTAGGGGTGTGTGTGGGTGTGAGTGGGTGTGCGCCATGTATGCGTAAGTTCCCATGGTGACCAGAAGAGGGCATTGGGTCCCTTGAGCAAGAGTTACAGGCAGTTTTGAACCGCTCAGCTTGTGTTCTGGGAACTAAGCCAGTGCTCTGCAAGAGCAGCAAGCACTCTCCAGCACTGAGGCATCTCTCCAGCTCTGGGAATCCGTACCTTAGTAGACTTCTTTCTCAATCATTCTGATAGTTTGTGTGCATTTTACAGTGGTGGGACTAGACAATTCATATTTGTTGGAAACCCTAAGCACCTGGCTTCCTGGGTCTGTCCTTTCCCCCTATTTATTGTGTGAGTTTTCTCCTGGGTGTGGGAGACCAGGGAGTCCAGGGCTGACAAGGAAACGAGTGTGAGACAAGGAAACGAGTGTGATCTGCACATTCTCCTAGCAGCTCGCAGCCTGGGATGCCCCCTCTCTACTTTGTATTCATAGTTCCTGGTGGATCACTTACACAAACCCAAATTGCTCACTAATGAGTTCAGTGGTCTCCACTTTGGTATTTACAAACAAAACCAACAAACAAAAACAAAACATGTCCCAACAGTAACAGCAAGGAATGGGAAAGCACTTTTTAGAACAAGAGAAAAGAGACCTAATAGCTGCAGGTCACAGATGGAAGCCCACTATGAAATAGAGTCTGGCATGCAGGTCTGGCCAAGGTTCCCCCCTCCCCTGTTCTGTAAGCCTGAAAGCTTGCACATATATTACACTTCCTCTTTTAGAGCTGTTCTTTCATGTGGAATGGAGCTGCATTGGACCACTAGACTAGAATGCTTGTTACATTTCAGTGATTTAAATGACAGAACTATTCTCCTGGAAGTGAAGGAGGAACAGGAAGAAATACCAGGGCTATCTCTGGAACAGAAAAGAGGAGTCACATTTAAAAAGGCGACTAGCATTTAATCTTCATACATAACAATTTTAAAATTGCTTCCCCTGTGCAGCTTTATGGTCTATGGTATGCTTTGTTAGCACTTTTGTGCCATGCACCATGTCAAGTCCCTGATGTCAAGCTTTCCCTCATCCTGCCCATGTTACATGTTGGGTCACAGCTGACCTCAGGTTGGCAGACTTCATGGAGGTTGCACAGCTACTGGGTTATGGCCCTAGGATTGAAATCTCTTTCAATCCCAGTAGGGACTCTGGTTGAAATTCCACCAGAGCCTCTGCAGGGCTTGGTGAAGCACCCTGTATTAGGCCCCACCCTGGGCTCCTTATTCAGAGAATCTGTAAAGAAGCTCCCAAATTATTTTCTTTCTAACAAATCCCCCAGACTGTGCCACATTCTCAGAGACCACATTCTGAAAATCATGTGCAACTGTGGTGTTTGGTGCTTGCTGTATGGGGGTTGGGGTTGGGGGTCTAAGAACTGTAGTTGAGGGTTCTTAACCTCCAGACAAAATTTAGATACCTGAAGGCATTGGCTAAATTTGTCTGTTGAGCCTTAAAAGTATCTACTTTGATGCCAATAGTCAGAAGCTCAGGGTCACAGAATTGAACGTGAGCATCAGTCACCCCCCCTTCCCCATACAGCATGTATTCTCAAGTGTTTATCTGCTCCATCGGGCTCTTAATAATAATAACAACACAACAAGTACCATCCATTTAGGTTATTAAGCTTAATTATTCAGCATGTTTTGCTTTTTCTCCAGCAAGTATTTTATTTATGTTAGCTGTTGAAATTCCACAGTCTATGAAGAGTGTACCAGGTTAAGTTTGGCTGATGGCAGGGCAGGGGGGGGGGGAGGATAGAATAAACAGATTAGCATGGCTCATGCACACTGCAGTGTTTATTCCCAAGCGAGTACTCATAATCTATGAATTTATAAGCTATTATGCCTGGTATGTCTGAAACAACACTATCTGGAAATCATTTTGAGCTCTTAACACACATTGAATTATTTAACCCTCACAGCAAGACTGTGAGGTAATGTCCATTTTACAGACATGGACACTAAGGCAGAAAGAAGTTACAAAACTAGATGAAGTTCTTTAGATGATATCCCAGCTTCATGTTTGTTGCTATGCTAAAATGTCTTGAAAGAGGAAAAGTAGTAGAGAAAAGGGTTCATTTCAGTTCAAATTTCCAGTTCATGACAAGATGACTGTAAGACTGACAGCAATGGTTTTATCAGTGTGTATGGCATACAAATGCTAATAAAACACACTGCAGACAATAAAGCTGTACAATGAAGTCATAGCAGGACCTTGACCAAAGCTGGTCACATCACGTCCAGAGTCAAGAGGAGAGAGAGAGAGAGATGAATGTGTGATACATGCTTGTTGTGGTAGTTTGACTATAACTGGCCCCCATAATCTCACAGGGAGTGGCACGATTAGGAGGTGTGGCTTTGTTGGAGTGGGTGTGGCCTTATTAGGAGGAAGTGTGTCACTGTGGGGGGGGGAGGCTTTGAGGTTTCCTATGCTCAGGATACCACCCCGTGTGTCAGTTGACTTCCTGTTGTCTGCAAGATGTAGGACTCTCAGCTACTCTTCCAACACCAGGTCTGTCTGCCTGCCGCCATGCTCCCTGCCTGAGGATAATGAACTGAACCTCTGAAACTATGTCACCACTTCAATTAAATATTTTCCCTATAAGAGTTGCCATGGTCATGGTGTCTCTTCAAGGCAATAGAAACCTTACTCAAGTCACTTGTGCTCAACCCTTCTCTGCACTTGTATGGTCCAGGACTCAAATGTAGGGAATGATACCACCCACAATGGGCAGGTCTTCCCATCTCCATTAATGCAATCAAGACAATTCCCTACAGACATGCCCATAGGATAACCTGATTTGGACAAAAGTTCACTGGTAATCTCTTCCAAGGGGATTCAGTATTATGTCAAGTTGATTAATGAAACCGCCACTCACTGGTAATACTTGGTAAAGCAGGAGTACATTTGAACCCAGGCTACCTGATGTTCTTAACCTTATATTGTGCTGTGGGACTACCTGTCTATACTCATGGTGTGACTCCCGGCTAGATCAAAGCCTCCTTTTTACAGACAAGGAAACTCAGCAAATCACTGGTAAAATAATTAACCCATAGCTGGAGAACAGCTAATCATTAGCTGGGTGTGTTGGTGCACATCTGAAACCCAGCACCTGGTTGGCGGAGGCAAGAAGATTATGAGTTTGAGGCTAGCATAAGATACATGAGATGCTGTCTTAAAAACAAAAGCAGGAAAGAAGGTTGTATTAGTTCTCATGACTGTGAAACTCAATTGTAACAGACCTCATGAGACTCTTGGTTCACCATCATTATTCCAAACTACGTGTAATAAATAAATAATAATGAAAATCCTCTCATTGTTATCCAAAAGGGATCTCAGATGGCATCTTCTGTACTGTTCCTATTTGCACATCAGAGAATTTCTTAGGAAACTTTAAAAATTTGTGCTGATCATATTCTGTTTCAGTCCATTAGTGGGAGGTTTTCACAAGGGACCCAGATTCTTTCCTATCCCAGGCATCACTGTCTGTAGTCAAAGATGAGAAGTGCTGGTCTCCACCTTGAAGTCATGTATCTTATAGGTGATGCTGGGAAGTTAGACCTTGTTGCAGATTTCTGGAGGTGAAACAAGTTCCTGTGAACACTGGCTTGTCTCCAATGCCAGCTCATCCCTCGACCCACCTGAAGCACTTTCTTGTTCTGACACATGTCCATGAATGATGGAACAATTCTGCTTGCCAATCACCCTATCTAACTGGCATGACTGAAGGGCCCTGGGATCCTCCTGTATGAATAATCAGACCTGACTGGCTGAATGGTGCAGACTTTCTGGTTAATTTCATGTTCATCACTCATGCCCCTTTCCCCATCTAATGTGACATTGTTTCTGCTGCTCACACAACAGTCTGCATGCACAGCCACAGTTCAGAATGCATCACTCAGAAAGTTGCCTGCCCCCTACCAGCTCAGTTCCTGACAACTGTGTGATTGGTCACTGTTGTTTCAACAGAGGTGAAGCTTGGAAACATTTCCACAAAGTAGTTTAAATAGAATAGTAACTTCAAATTGTATTTCCAGGGGCTAGAGAGATGGCTCAGTGGTTAAGCGCTGGTACCACCTTGCAGAGGACCTGAGTTAGACTCCCAGCACCCACATCAGGGGTCTCACAGCTGCCTATAACTCTAGCTCCAGTGGAAGCCAGCCTGTGGCATGCACACACATGCACACAAAACAACAAACAGACAAACAAACACACAACCTAACTTCTATAAAACAATGAAAGGTATCTGCTTTGCAATGCTTTGGCAGGAAAACAGTATCAATCTGAGTCAGTCTTTTTTTTTTTTTTGTTTTGTTTTTTGTTTTTTTTTTGTTTTTTCCAGACAGGGTTTCTCTGTGTAGCTTTGCACCTTTCCTGGAACTCACTTGGTAGCCCAGACTGGCCTCGAACTCACAGAGATCCTCCTGGCTCTGCCTCCTGAGTGCTGGGATTAAAGGCGTGTGCCACCACCGCCCGGCAATCTGAGTCAGTCTTTAGAGCATGCTTTTTTATTCTTCATCTTCCATAATGCTTCTTCTACCCATCCTGTTGATGAAGTTATTGTCTTCATCTTCATTATAATATCCTTAAGACCTCACAGTTTTTATGTACCAAATAAACATTTTCTGAACCTATGGCACACACGTTAGGAAGAGACTGATTCCTAAAAATCAAAAGAAAAGCCAATGAATTTGCGTATCTTATTAAACTGCTGCCATAGCAACAGTGAGGGACCACGAGGAAGAAGGGAATCCTGAGTTAGTGGATGCGCACATCACTTGAGCACACTAAGGCAAGGCTCCTGTCAGTGCTCCCTTCTGTCCTTCTGTGACTTGTTCCATAGAGTCACACCTCAGTCTCCCGAAGTTTCCTGTATCCATATCTGTGTTCATGGGTAGTCACACCGCAGTGGCTCTCACCTTGTAGATGATTTGTATTGATATTTCCAAGGCTCTGTAAGAGTACATTAATCATCTACTCTTGGGGATGGTGTAAAGTACATACTAAACTGTCAGCAGGGCCAGGCTCCTGGAAGGTTCTGTGGAGGATTAGCTCTAAGTTTCTGCTATTAATTTTGGTAGTTTCCTTGGTCCATATTTCAAAACTCCAGTCTGAACACACTGTCTACCACTGCACATGTATGTTTGCAAATGTCCTCATTCTGTGAAGACTCCTGTCATGTGGGGTCTGAGGTCTATCCTGCTCCAGCATGATTGCCTCTCAAGGGGTTCATCTGTACCAACCGTAGTTCCAAACACAGTCACATTCTGAAGTACTGGGGAGTCAGGCGTCCAACACACAGATACTGGGCATGAGAGCATATTTCAGTTTGTGAAATCTGCTTTATCTAATAAGAATTTATAAAATGTGGTGAAATGGGGGTTTAAAATGTTTTCACATAAGGGTCTGCTCTCTTGCTGCCTTAAGAAATCTGCCACATGAGCCCGCGAACAAGCTGAGACCAGTCTGTTGGATAATGAGAGACACCGGTTCACTGCCTCCATGACAAGCTGACAGTCAGCCACTCTCCATAACACAGAGCCGGGGCTGACTGGCAGCTGACCTAGATGGAGAGTGCAGTAAAGACCACGTAAGCCCAACTTGAACTGCACAGAGCTAAGTAAGTCTGCTGTAACCACAGCATTGTAGCATTTTGTTGAGCAGTCATGGATAATGCATTGTACCCAGAAGGGCATCATACAGGTTTAAGTTCTTAACTCTCCAGTTTTTCCTAAATAGTTTTGTGTTGCTAACAGCCAGCAATAAGAAAGTTTGCTACAATCACAGACCACTCAGATGTGAGCCATTCAATTGCACTGTTCCTGAGGCAGCCTCCCGGGGTTAACCAAGACATTTCTACATTGAAAAGTGTCATAATACAGCACCCTGTTCTATTGTTTGGAAAAGGGAAAAAAAGAACACCTAATTAAAGGTACCATTCCTCTCTTAATCTAGAACACTGTCTTTTTTTTAAGTTGCCAATTATTCTCTTATTTGCTAGGCAGCAGATGTGTAACTCAGCAAGCTTACCATCTGGATTTCAGATCTTAGATACATCAGTCATAAGCTAATATGGATTTTTTACTTTCAATATTTTATCACATAGATTCTTGGAAGAGAGAGGACACCGCGCCCTCTTGACTTTAACCTCTCAGCAGTGCAGAAAAACATCTTGCATCATTCCCAACAAGCTATGCTTCCTCCTGCTCACACTAATGAGGGAAGGCTCATTGTTTCTTGAACAACTCTTTTTATTATTTCTTCTCAAAAACTTTCTCCTCTCCCACTTTGTAGTGAACCCTGCCTGTACAACCCTCCTCATCCACCCCCCTTTGCTAGTTATTTTCCTGTAGACTGAAACATCAAATTTCCTGTGACATGTAAATACAGCAAGGCAGCACTCACATGCCACTTTGGCCTTACCTTAACTTTGTTAAGGATTCTAGCCTACATAAACATGGCAGTACTTTGCTATATCTACAGTAAGAATAAAAGCTTCAATAAACACAGTTTATCACCATTCACAAGTTTTCCATACCCAAGGAAGAGGGCACCAAAAACCCTGATTTTACAGAAACAGAATGCAGTTGTCAGAAATGTACTGTAAATATAATGGGACATCACTGCTATTGTGCTTTACCTGGGAAAACTATTAAAGGGCTCAAGAGAAGCAATTATTAAATTCCACTAAATGCCATTAGCAAGCTCATGCCTGGGAGATAAACAGCAGGTACAGAAGGTTCACTTTCACACATAAAACCTCACTTGGGTCTCCAGCTAGCTGTTGGATATGGCTGAGGAGGTGACCTGATTCCCTATGGGTTCATGGGGCCCGAGAGTCACATGACCCTTCCTTTCCCTGGAAAGTGGCTGGTCAGGAAGATGCTAACAGTATCCACCAGCAGTGGAGAACATGTGACCATGTCCTCTGGTTTCCTGCTGGACCTTGTGTTGACCTGAGGTGAGCATCTGTGATGGCCATTGCTACAGTAAAGCAACTGTTTCTGGAGAACCTCAGTATGGTTCAGTGGTTTAGCCAACCCTGCCGCCTTGGTTTGAGAGCAGCTTGTCTACCAGTCTGTGTGCTGCAGATGCATTTGGGAGGTGCTGTGGGACGTTCAGGTAGGGTACCTAGTCAGATAGCCTGACCACTATGTTTGGATTTTTAAAATCTACAGGAATAAATTAAACTAACTACTTTCCTCAAAGGCATTCTGCCTCTGTTGTGATGCTATGGTATCTAAAATCGGAAAATGCACCCAAGGCTAGGTCAGCCCTTGAACACAAACTTATGAGAAAGTCCAAAAGATTATAATGTATCAAACAAGCCCATGGGGTCCAACCTCAACTTCTCACTCACTGACAATTAATGTTAATTAATTTTTGCATAAAATCCTGATGGTTCTTATAACAATCTCTCATCGTGAAGCAAGATATGAAAGATGGTGTCATTCTTTGAACCCCACAACTACCTGGAAGAAAACGACTGGACATCACTCTACCATGAAGGACACTCTGCCATGAACATTTATTTTTATCACTTACTAAGTTATAAATTATTAAATTAAAATGCTAAATGAAAAGAATTAGAAGATATTTGAAGTACAGAAAGACTTAAGAGCATAAAAATGGGCATGCTCAAAAGGGTAGAGCAGGTCAGAGGGTGAGCTAGGAGGAAACACTTTTATTTTTTTGTTTTTCCAGATAGAATTTATTTGTGTAACAGCCCTGCCTGTCCTGGAACTGACGCTGTCACCAGGCTGGCCTCAAACTCACAGAGATCTGCCTGCCTCTGCTTTCCAAGTGCTGGGATTAAAGGTGTGTGCCACTATTGCCCAGCTTAGAAGGAAACTTTTAAAAAGTTATAGTTCAAATCTTTACCAAAGAGATCTTGACCACATATTATGTGACCTCCATTTTGATTCTCTATCTGTCCAGTACAAAACTACCTAAATTCAGCTCTTAATCTCTTTATTGACAGAATTAAAGAATTTATCATTTCATAGTATTAAAGGGTTTTTCTAATATCCCAGGAAAGTCAAATATTTCTTTTTCTGTTTTCATGTGCATGTGTGGTGTGTTCTTGTTTGCATGTTATGTGGGCACAGGTAGGAAACTAAGATTTTGGAGACCCAGGATTGATGTAGGGATCATTAACTGAGTCAGGATCAACCAGCTCACTCTGGGGGTCCCTGTCTCAACCTTTCTAGGCTGGAGCTAGAAACTGTTCTTGAGCACTTATACAGGTTCTGGGGATCCAAACTTCTGTCCTAAGCTCTATGTAGTAAGTAAAACTACTGAGACATCTCCCCAGATCAAAAACTAAATTTTTAAAAAGAAGAAAATTTAAATATCTTGGCTTTCCTATATACTTATTTACCTATATCTCTCTGTGTATGTGTGTGTATAATCAACCTACCTATATATATAAATATATGTGTATATGTTTTCTACATATTTATATAAATGCACATCTGTTATTTAATTATTGATCTGTGTGTGTGTGTGTGTGTGTGCCCATGTATCTGTCTACTTAAAAAAAATCTCCATTTGAGATATATAACATTTTTGCATTTTAACAATGGCAAAAGTATTCTTCTTTGGATCATTTGTCTTTCCCACTTTACACAGCTCCAGGATGCTTCAATGCTTCATAAGCCCCCACAGGATGGAACTAATCATTCCAAGGGAGAAGACTCAAGCATACACCCCCTTCTCCATCCCTTGAACCCTGTTTCTCAATCTCTGCACAAAGTCAATGACACATCACTAGTTTCTGAGACCCACAAGGTGATTATGTCCTGGCCTCTGCAGAAAAATCCACATTCCATTTTGTGCCTTTGTCTTCAGCAAATTGTGTCTGTCATTCATTTACTTAGGTGCCTATCTCTTCTAAATTTAGAGTGATATTCAAGAAATTGAATACAATTGGGGAATCATAAAACATTCATTGAAAACATCAAATAGCAATCTTGGTTGGTGGTGATGATAGCTGCTAACTTCTTGTAAGCATTCCCTGTGTTCCATGTGATTTTCAGCTCTCTACTTGTGGGAACTGATTCTATAAAGGCAACAGTTCTACGAGATAGACACCATTATGATTGCTTTATAAATTAGAAAATGAAGAACAGGATATCTGTTCAATTAATTTCTAGATACTAAGATTCAGAATTGGAATTTAACACCATCTGTTAAATTCTCATTAAATAGTTAAACAGTATTTTGGGCTGCCTTTCCTGAAGGAGCATATGAAAATTAATGAAAAAAAGAGTTGGGGAAAAACATTAAAAGAAAAGAAAAAATCCTACTGAACATATGCACTTACCTATTATCACACAGGCTAGGTCTACATCACTGTTCCTGGAGTCTGAGAGCATGTTATATTACATAGCAAAAGAAGCTCTTGAGACAAATTTGTCCTAGCCTAGAAAATCCAGCCCCACCACATAAGTCCTTGTGAGAGAAGAAGGCAAGGGAGTCAGATAGCTAGCTATAAGGAGGCTACCACCAGATGCCTTTGGAAATGGAGAGGGACCACAGGCACCTGAATGTGGAGAGCTCTAATATTGGGTGGGTTAGTAATCTTCTGTCACTATAATAAACACAATGTGTGAGCAATCTATGAAGAATAAGGTTTGTTCAGGCTCTGAGCTTCAGATGATTGAGTCCATGATCAGCTGGTCCAAAGGCGTTTGTCCTCTGATGGCACATTATTAGGAAGGTGTGACAGAGCAGAAATCCTCACAACTGGAAAGTAAAATCAAAGATGAAGAGGTTGAGATCACAAGGGACACGGACAGAGTGACTTAAGAACTCCTACTAGGCACAGCTAACTAAACTTCTGTAGAGCCTAGAATGGATGCATTCTCTCAACACCTGGGTTGTAGCCTAGTGAAACCCAGCTCTGATTTCTGACTTCTAGACCTACAAGCTAACACATTTGTTTATTTGGAAACAAATATTTCAAGTAGAGGAACCTGATAGCATGTTGAATGTCAGCCTGGAAGGAGGATGATTTGATGGATTAGCTGCCTTAGAGCAATCAGAGTCTGGCTTTGCCTTAAGGCAGTGTTTCTCAACCTTACTAGTGCTATGACACTTTATTACAGTTCCTTATGTTGTGTTAACCCCTCAACAATTATTTTTGTTGAGACTTCATAATTGTAACTTTGTTACTGTCATGAATTGTAATGTAAATATCTGTGTTTTCTAATGGTCTTAGGTGACCCCTGTAAAAGACATGTCCAATCCCAATTGGGTTGCAACCCACTGTTTGAGAACCACTACCTTAAGGGAAAGGAAAATGGGTATTAGTTTTGATGAGAGAAGGGAAATAAGTATCATTGGGTTTCTTTCTTAAAGATGAGGCTTTGTCTACATTGGAGGCTTCTAAGTCCTGGGAGATGTTGGCTTAGTGGACTTACTTGGAAGATGTATCGTTATCTTTGAGGCAAACACTGATGGAATTGTAAGGGAGATTGTAGGAACAGATATGGAAGAGTTGGGATTAAAGAACTAACCAAGTTGGTAGGTAGTGACATTTTGACTGACAGAGGCTAAGGGGAACTACAGATTTCTGCTGTAATTCACCAAGACTTCATTGGGCAGAGCTGACTGCAGACATCGATAAAGTGATGATCCCTTTGTTAAGGAATCAGAAATCAATGAACCTTATATGCCTATGTGCATGGTGTGTGTGTGTGTGTGTGTGTGTGTGTGTGTGTGTGTGTGTGTGTGTAATGAAACATTCCTGAATAGTGGCATAAAGACCACTTGGAGTAGCCTAGTGATAGTGTAACAGTGGCTTAATATTTTCAGAAGAATTTCTCAACTGTGATTTTCATAATTTATTATAGAAAACACACTTTGGCTGTACTGAAGGCTAAGTGCATAAAAATATGGCCTATTTTTTAACTTCAAAACTTCTGAAAGTAGATGTATAGAGAGGCTTTCTAAGCTTAAGAGGCAGAGAGTGGAAAGACTAAAATTCATATATATACAAGTTAAAACTTTTCCCAGAAGAAAGAACTAAAGTAAAAATGAATGGAACAAATTAGGAACACAAAACCAATCAAGTGTGAGTGTGACCCACCATGTTTGAGAACATGCATGAAAGGAACAGAATTGAAAGCCTTTCATTACAAGCCCACAAATGACCTGGACAATTCATGAGGTGGAACTAGAACAATAAACAAAAAAGTATTCAGCTTCCTCATAATCCAAGAAATGAAAATTAAAATGAGATTCCTGTTTTGCCCATAAAATTAACAAACATTTAAAAACCTTCATAATATCCTTTAACATTTTCATAAACTGCTAATGGCATATGAATGGCACAGTTCTTATCAACTTTCAGTCTATATCTGAAAGTTTTCTACATAAATAATTAATATAAAGTGATCTTATATACAGCTTTTTCCATCTGAGTGTTTCTTGTAATATTCTAATATTTAGACACAATGTGAATATTCATAACCATTAAGAACACTTTTTAATAGTATTGAATTAATATGGTATTATTGAGCAATTTATACATTCATCTACAAAGTGTAAGTTATAAATTGATTAGAAAATGAAGCTCACAAAAGTGAACCTCTTTAGTGATTTTTGAATACTTTTGAGAACTTTGCACAGAACAGGAAAAATAGAATAAAAGTTTCCTGTCAACAAACTTCTCTACATTATAGCCTGTTTCTTTTCTGTTTGTGGCCTCACTTTTATCTAATAAGCATGTGCTGATATACTGCATATTAAATAAAGCTTGCCTGAGGATCAGAGGATAGAACAAGCCATTAGATTAAACATAGAGGCCAGGCAGTAATGGCACACACCTTTAATCCTAGCACTCAGGAGGCAGAGATCTGTCTGGATCTATAAATTCAAATCCACCCTGGACTATATGAGATTGATTCAGTTTAGGAGAGAAACAGAGCTAAGCAGTGGTGACACACACCTTTAATCCTAGTACCTGGGAGTCCCATGCCTTTAATCCCAGCACTAAAGATCTCATACCTTTGCTACCAATATTTGGGAAGCACACACTCCTTTAATCCCAGCATTAGGAAGGAAGTGATATGGCTGGGCAGAGAAAGGCATATAAGGCGTGAGGAGACAGGAACTAGGCCTTTTTGGCTGAGGCCTCAGAGACATTCAGTCTGAGGATTTGTGGAGACAGGATTGTCTGAGGAGTTGCCAAGGTGAGAAGTGGCTGTGGTTTGTTCCTTTGTCTCTCTGATCTTTCAGCATTTACCCCAGTATCTGGCTCCAGGTTTTTATTATAAGATGCTGTGGGATGTTGTTCTGTATGCTGTGAATATGTGTTGCTCTGACCGATTGATAAATAAAATGCAGATTGGCCAGTAGCCAGGCAGGAAATGTAAGTGGGATAAGCAGACAAGGAGAATTCTGGGAAGAGAAAGAGCAGAGTCAGGAGTTACTAGCCAGACACTGTTAATGGAGAGCTTCTCTTCAGGTTCCACCAAACCCCGCAGTCCCACAATCCACGTATAAAATAATCACTCAGACATTTATATTACTTATAAACTGTATGGTCATGGCAGGCTTCATGCTAACTGTTCTTATATCTTAAATTAACCCATTTCTATAAATCTATACCTTGCCACGTGGCTGGTGGCTTACCGGCATCTTTACATGCTGCTTGTCCTGGCAGTGGCTGCAGTGTCTCTCCTCCTTCTTCCTGTTTCCCCAATTCTCCTCTCTCTTTGTCCCACCTATACTTCCTGCCTGGTCACTGGCCATTAGTGTTTTATTTATATAAAGTGATATCCACAGCACTTCCCCTTTTCTTCTTTTTTTAAAAAGGAAGGTTTTAACTTTAACATAGTAAAATTACATATAACAAAACAATTATCAAGCAAGAATTACAGTTACAATATTAAAGAAGATGTCCTATCTATCTTATATTTGTGAGTTTAAGGTTTTATAACTAACTTATCTTTTATCATAACTGAGGAAATTACAACTATCTAGTCTTTAACCACATCAAAGACCCGAGAAGGAACATAATGGTACCTGAGATTTGGTAGATGGATGCGAGCAACTTTTGGGAATCTTGCAAGAGTAGACCAAGACAGCTGGCAGCCTGGACAGTCACCTAAAGTTTTTTAGCATTGTTGGTGTATTTAAATTGGCTACAGGCCTAGAGTATCTGACAGACCATTTTCAGAAGCAGGAATTCTGAAAGACCATCTTACCCTGTCTTGGCAGAGTACAATGGTCTCTTTCCTTGTGTCCCGCTTGTCTAGGAAGGACAGCATTGCATTCGTACTGTCAGCCGTCAAGGCAAGGGTAGTTCTTTGCCCAGTAGGCCATTTTGTGCCAAGGAGACAAACTTCCAAATGGAAATGTCTTAGAAGCCCAACATTCTCTTGGGATCAAATTGGCGCAGCCAGGAGCAATTGTGTCTCATGTCAACAGAATTCTAAGTTATTTAAATGCCATATTCTCTAGGTCTATGAAGTGTTTGAAGATTACCTATCTATCTGAAATATATCTATGTATACCTAGAAGACTTAACTAACATGACTACAAATATGATTATCATAAATGTCTAATTATTAATCCATTTTTAATTATCCATTACAATTTTAAATGAGTTATATAAACATAATACCTCAAACAAGAATATATATATATATACTATATATATATATATAGTATAACAAAATTAACTTCAAGATTGCATCAATAAACTAAAATTTATACCAATGTAAAACATTTTAAACATAAACTAAAATCTATACCAATGTAAAACATTTTAAACAAGTTGTTCATTAAAAGTAGGTTAATTAATCTATCCTTTTATCTTATCATCTCTATATCCTCCTATATATCTATATCATATCCCTTTTCTTTTTTAGAAAGAGATCACATTTATAATCAACCTGTTTTAAATAAAAATATTCGTTTTTCTCTGTCCCACACCAGAGGGCTCTTCTGATTTGGGACACAAGAATCTCTTAACTATTTTTTTTAAAGCAATATGTCTGGGTTTAGAGGGGGAGTGAGCCAATTCCACCTCTAAAGCCAGCTTGGTATATTTGGGAATTTGGGCGTAGCATCTCTTACTACTTCCTGCTGGAGGGGGGCGCTGTATCTTATGGGGATGCAAAGAAAATTTTAGGCCTATGGGGTAGTCCTTGAGGCTGTATTGTGGGAGCCAGTTGCCTTGAAGCCGTTCTGGATGTTGGATCATCTGGGCCATGGTGTCATCAGAGATCTTTCAGGGGGTCTTGGCTGGTCAAACCTGATGTATCTTAATCTGGAACAAATCCATAGCCTCTGGCTTTCTGTGGAAACAAAAGCAGAACTTCTTTTCCAAAGTAACATATCCTTAAATCCAAATTTTCAAGTCAAGATACCTTTAAAATTTACATTTTGGCATAAGTGAACAGCTTTTACAATCTCTGACCGATTGATAAATAAAATGCAGATTGGCCAGTAGCCAGGCAGGAAATGTAAGTGGGATAAGCAGACAAGGAGAATTCTGGGGAGAGAAAGAGCAGAGTCAGGAGTTACCAGCCAGACACAGAGAAAGCAAGATGACAAGGCAGAACTGAGAAAAGGTACCAAGCCACAGGGCTAACCATAGATAAGAATTATGGGTAAATTTAAGTGTAAGAGCTAGTCAGTAATAAGTCTGACCCAATGGCCAAGCAGTTATAATTAATATAAGCCTCTATGTGTTTACTTGGGGGACATGAGTGGGAGAGATTTGTTCCAACCGGCCTGGCCAGGACATAAGAAAACTTCCAGCTACATTTTGGCATACCAATGCAGGGCTCTTGAATTTCTATAAGGCCTAAAAGAGTTTTAAAAGGGCTTCTAAACACACAACAATGGAGCCCCAAACAGCTTTCTACTTCACGTCTCATGCAGGTTGAGATATACAGGTGCCAAGGTACAGAGACACCATGGCATGTGGACTTGAGCTACGGTAAGGTGGGTTCAGGACATATGGGCTTGAGTGCAGCTTGGTGGATTCCTGCCACTGTACACAGTGATGTCTGTGAGCTGTGCAAAATGCAGCATGGTGGATATAGCTTTTGCTAGTACTGACAAAAAAAAAAAAAAAAAAAAAAGCAAAGAAACAAAAGGTTTCTGGGCTACACGCTGCTTTAATGGAGGCACAGACCCACTGCTTCCAAGAGTTGGTGGTACGAATGGCTCCCAGAGCTGCCTGTAAATATACCACCACGATGTTGGAAAGCTGAGGTGGGCGGAGTCAGCAGCCAAGGCTGCCGCTTCTGTTCTAACCACTCTGCAGTTTAAAGCAATGGATTCACAATAAAACAGATTCAGACAGTTATATAAAGAAGTAGAAAGTTTTAAAAAATGAAGTCTTTAAAGAGAAAGTAAAAGTAATATAAAAATAAGCCACATAAAGATGGAAATCACACAGAGAGTCTGGATTATATTGTCTTTAGGATTTTTAACTACAGAAAGACATTTGATTGTAAAGGCTACTAAGTTAAAAACAAAATGTATATTTTAAAAATATCTTTACTTCAAAATTTATGTCTAAGGATACTTTGCTTTGGAAAAGAGGTTCTGCTTTTATTTCCACAGAAGATGAGAACCTATAGATTGCTTCCAGGCTAATATGGTTTAATCAAGAAAGACCGCCTAGGAGGTCTCCAAATATTCCAACATCCAGATCAGCTTCAAGGTAACTGGCTCAGACAATACAGCCTCATAGACTACTCTAGTCAGGACTTGACCATAATTCTTAATTTTCTCAGGATCCCCATAAGATTGCCAGCACCCTCAACCAGCAGGAAGTAGTATAAGAAGCTATGCACAGATTCCCAAAATATTATTTATAAATGTTTATTTTTATTTAAAGATGGTTGATTATAAATGAAATCAATTTCTGAAGAAGAAAATGGGATAATATAGATATGATAGGATAAAAGGGTAGATTATTGAACCTACTTTTAAAGAGCAAAAACTTGTTTAAAAATGTTTTACATTGCTGTGGATTTTAGTTTACTAATACAAATTTAGTTAAATTTGTTATACTTTATGTATATTTCTACCTTGTTTAAAGTATTTTGTTTGTACAACTCCTTTGAAATTGTAATGTATAGTTGAGAATTACAGATTAATAATTAGTCTTCTATGATAATCAAACTTATACTCATGTTAGTTAAGTTTTCTAGATATGCATAGATATATTTCAATTAGGTAGGTAATCTTCAAACACTTCAAAGATCTACAGAATATGTCATTTAAAATGTTTTAAAAACTTAGACTTTCTGGATAGTGAGACATGTCTGCTCCTGGCAGCACCGATTTACTTCCAAGAAAAAGATAGCCATCAAAGACATTCCATATGGAATTTATCTTCTTTTTGGCAAATAAATACATAAATAAACATTTTGGCAAGAAACTGTTTTTGCCTGGACTGCTTGACAAAATGTTGTATTGACTTGACATGCATGACCCATAGGAAGGTGACCACTGAACTTTGCAAGGCAAGATGGTCCTTTGTTTTCCTGCTTTGCAGAGGAAACTGCTAGACATTCTACAGGACTCAGAGAGAAGTGAATGAGAGACTCTAGGCCTGTGGGCTGAAGGATGCCCCAACATTTCACAGGAACTTTGGATGACTGTCCAGGCAGCCAGTTGTCTCTGTCATTCTAGATTTTGGGACTTGATGTATAAATAGTTATAATTGTAATTTTGCTTGGTTATGATAAAAGATAAATTAGATATAAAACTTTAGACTCACAAATATAGGATAGATAGACTATGTTCTTTAATTTTGCCAAATACAAATGGACTGGATATTGTAACTGTGATTCTTGCTTGATAACTGTTTTGTTATATGTAATTTTACTATGTTACAGTTAAAACCTTCCTTTTTGATTGGACAGAAAAGGGGAAATGCTATATAATAAGACCATTTAGTTTTTGTGCAACATCAGCATGCACTATATTTATAATATATAGACATTAACTAAATATGTATTTGTCTTTTTATAGGGAATTGTATATGGCTTCCTTGTAAAAATTTCCCCAGAGGTTAACGGGTTTGACACTTGGGCCCCAGCTGCCAGCAAACTTTTGTGAGCTTCTGAAGAATTATGGTGGTGGGACAAACTAGAAGAAGTAGGTCCTTGGGGTGATGTCACTTGGAGGTTATTTTTTTTTTTTATTTCTGGTCCCCTTTGTGTCTCTGATGCTTCCTGTAGGCCTTGAGATGAACAACCCTCTCTCCTACCCCTCTCCAGCTGCCAAGACTTTCTGTCCACACATATGGGACCAGGCGAGTATTTTACCTCCAACATTTAGCCTAAATAAGTCATGTCTCTTATGTTCTTTCTATCAGGGAATTTCTAACTGTGATAGTGCAAGTACAGGGACTATCTGCTAAACTTGGGGATCATATGGGGACAAGGTATAAATCCAGTATGAAAATACAGCCTGAAAATATTGCTCAGAATAATTTACATTTAATAGGGACATATAATCAATGCGGGTTTCAGTAGAGACAGCTCTTTTATAATGTTTTAACAGTATTTTTCTTCCCTCCCTCTCTATTCTCTCTCTCTCTCTCTCTCTCTCTCTCTCTCTCTCTCTCTCTCTCTCTCTCTCTCTCCTTATCCTCTGTTTCCTCCCTTCTTTCCTTTTTTCCTTTTTATCCCCATCTCTGTATCTTGTGGATTTAACCAAGGACCTCATACATGCTGGGCAAGTACTCTACCACCAAGTTGCACCCTTGCTCAGAATCCCACCCCCTTCCAAATGACAGTGTTTCTTTAGCATGAATCCTACTTCTACTTCTCTTTTTTTTCTGCTCATTCCAATTTAATGCCAAACATCTAGAAGGAAAAAAAACCAACCACTTGACTATTTGTCTTTCAAATTTAAAATACATAAAGTTAAAAGATGCCATATCATTAAGCAGAACTCAAGAGCCAGCACTTGAATTCTCTCTGAAATGTTCACTAGAAGGGAGCTGCACAAAGACAGTATTTATTACACCTTGATTTCCACTCCAGTGTGGTGTTTTGTTTGTTTTGCCAATTTTAAGTGGCAGCCTTTACTGAAATAACCAAAGAGGAGTTTTAGAGCCAGGCAATGGGCTCCAAAAGCTGGATTATCTCAGCAACTGCTTGCTGCCTGATATAGACAGTGGTCATAGGAATGCTCCTCTTTTGTGAGATGCTGTCTGTGGGCTAACTTCCTCTTTGCAAATTACAAAACATGCACATAGTTTATATCTGGTCTTTTTGGTCCTCAGGTGGGGCTAGAAATAGGGAGATATTAGCCTTATTGGAGAACTACCCAGGAATTGTTTCTCATCATAAAACTCTAGTCAAATATAGGTCAGCACTTTTGTGTTGCATTTTTCCTCCTCTGTGGGTTGCAGCAGATGCCAGAACTATTGTCCTACAGGTGTGTCTATGTCTACCCCACCCACCCTCTGCATAATGGTCCATTCCGCTGAGCTCCTCGTGCTTTGGAAAGCATTGGTGTCGTCTAATGCATCCTTTCTTGTGAAGAACTGATAGTTACACAGGCTGCTACAATGGGTACAACATATTCAATGAGACGGTCACCATCTGTTCCACCTTCCAATTACCAAAACAAATGGAAACCAAAAGCAAAGGCTTCAGAAATCCTGGATAATAGTTTCTGTTCTTAGTATCTTGTGCCTGATGTGAGTGTTATTTTTAATTCCCTTTGGAGCCAGTTGTAGGAAGAAGCATATTTTATTTCTATCAGTGAGACACAATTAGAAAATTCGCATCCAGCAATAAGAGAAAATTACTCTCTGCAAGATGCATGTGAGCACACTGAACACACTGACCTCCACTGCATAGTGCAGATTCCTGCTTAGCTTTGCCAAGCTCACACAATGCTGGACATGACATGATTAAGTCGAAACTCTGAGAGTTACTGTTGCCTGGGGAACAGCAATGGACTCACAAGAGATGGTATTATATTGTCAATGCTTCTACCCAGTGGGCAATGGGCTCACAGCAAGATCTGAAGCAAAATAAGATGATTTGTATGCGTGTGGGGGAGGTGAAAAATAGCATTGAAGGAGACTGAGATGAGAGGCTATGGGACTTGGCTTTAAATTAATGTAATTCTAAAAGAGAATTAAGATGATGAAGACAGCATTAGTTTAGAATACTGAAATGCAAAAAACGGAATTCTGCAAACACACAGTCATCAAGTGGGAAAATGAGAGGAAAAGTTCTGTATTATATGTCCTCATTCCAGAGGCAGATATCCTACAATAGACTGGATCTCCTGGCATGAACAAGACCAAGCCACCAATTATTTTTATAATGACCCAGATCTATTTCTTTTGCTACATGGTTAATAAATGACAGGTGACTGGGCAACTGCAGCTGATTAGGGATGGTACACTCAATATGACTTACAGCAGCTGTTCAGAGTCTGCCCCATAAGCAACACGGTATTTAGTGCTGTGTCTTTAGCCTCAATAATTACACTTGAATTCTCCAATATCTGGTAAAACTCCCTAGTTTTTACATACTCTCCACTCTCAAATATTATGTTCACCATTATGTGGCTCAGAACTGACAAAACTAAGGAATTTGGAGTTGATGGTTACTGCTGTTTGTTTTGTGAGCATTTTTCTGACAATGGGAATGTAAGTACACACATTTGCAGCCACAGCCTGTCCACAAAGGACAGGCATCAACGGAATGGTCCTTATACCAGATGGCTCATAAACTGTCCAACAGTAGCATCACACTAGAGCTGTCCCTAGCTTGGATGGAACTGGTAGCTTTACCTCTTCAGGATAGTAAGCAGACCTTATTGTTGGTTGTTTTAACTCTTTGGCTCTTTGCTCTTAGGGGGCCTGCTACCCAGCTCCCAAATAAATAGACAGAGTCTTATTCTTTCTTATGAATGCCTGGCATTAGCTTGTCTTATTTCTAGCCAGCTTTTCTTAAATTATTCCATCTGTCTTTTGCCTTTGGGCTTTTATCTTTCTCTATTTCTGTATACCTTTCTTTACTTCTTTCGCTGTTGCTTGCTATGTAGTTGGGTGGCTGGCTCATGGGGTCTTCCTTTCCTCCTCTTTCTCACTTCTCTATCTTCTTTTCTTTCTTTTCCTCCTTCTATTTATTCTATCTGCCTGCCAGCCCTGCCTATCTTTTCTCCTGCCTTGCTATTGACCATTCAGTTCTTTATTAGACCATTGGGGTATTTTAGGCAGGCACAGTAACACAGCCTCACAGAGTTAAACAAATGCAATATAAAAGAATGCAACACATCTTTGCATCATTAAACAAATGTTCCATGGCATAAATAAATGTAGCACATCTTAAAATAATATTCTACAACAAAACCTGATTGTCTAGTCATATTTTTTTCCCTCCTTATGTAGGAAGACCATCAAAGCATATGTGTTTTTTGATAAGTTAGGGCTGGAAGTTCAAGTCCAAATAAAAGCTCTAGATACCGCTAGAATGGAACCTCAATGTCTAATACTAAAACCACTAATTATTAGACTTGCTGACTGCTTTTTATTATGACTTCTAGTTGTTATAATGTATTTCATGTTTTCTAGACAAAGGTCATGACAAAGCATCTATGACATGCTTACATCAACTTTCTTGAGATGGAATTGAAATATAATGTATGCATGCACATTTAAAAAATTTTTAACATACACATAATCTTATGAAACAATGACCACAATCAAGGTGGAATATAAAATTCTTTTCACAGGTGGTTTTCTCTCCTTCTTGATGTCTTGTCCAGACCAAAGAGCCATTGATTGCTTTTGTGTCACTGTAAACGAGGTGACATTTTCCAGAACTTAATATAAATGTAGTGATGTGGCTGTGTTTCTTTCCTGTCTTTACTTAGCATAATCACCATGCAGTCCTTCCACACTGCACATGCTTTATACCTTCATACCCTGTTACTTTTAAGCTAAGGGGCATATCTGAATTGCATGGACATACCATGATTTATTTATTCATCCCATTGTTGATGAACATCTGGGCTGTTGTGAGAATGGAGCTATTTCCAGATGTGTGCTGGATGCACATTGTAGGTAGCATGCCTTACATGTGACAGCAGGAACTCTGACCAACTCAGTAGCTTTCTGACTTCTAGAACAGACACGCTAGGATTTTCAAGAACTAATGAAACCCCATGAGAGGTAATGAGCAACAGAAACCAGGCTCCTTGATTGGTATGCTTCACTTCCCTAATTATTTTATATTAAAATTAAAGACAACTTTTTAGTTCAACCAAGGAATATAAGAAGGCAAATGCCTACATTAGTCTCTGACAAAATTTTGTAAATTAACTGATGAAGGGACACAGCTAAACACAGACGATTTTGTTCATGACTCCGTCTCATCAATTATAAGATGTGAGGTTTGCCATCTTTTCACTTGAAGTGTGAATTTAATGCCTGGTTCCTATTTCTCTTGTAAGTGCCCATTCATTGATAATGAATAAGCAGAAGTAACAGATCCACACCGCAGATTACTATTTACTAATGTAAAGGAACATATGTCAATATTTACTACAACCCAGAGCAAAGGTCAAGACATTCTGAGCGAACGAGGTCACTCACAAAAGTCCACAGGTCATACTGATTCTTTTTCTAGGGGAAAAACAGCAATAGACAAATAGATACAGGCAAAAAGTAGTGCTTTCCTGTGGTATGAGAAGAGGAAAAGGTAGGATGGGGTAGAGAGACATCAAACTGTGTGAACAATAGGATGATTGGCCCTTCCTGCTCATTAATCCAGTCAGTGTGTGAGACTGTGCTTGAATACTGTGTAGTCTAGCTCACCCTGATCTCACTGTGTTCCTATTCATGCCTTTTAGAAGCTTAGAATAACTGATGTCCATTGTGGCTATTCCAACATGTTGCTGAGGAAGTACACACACACACATTAAGCAAAAATCCTCAGACTGAGCTAAATCTGGTGCAGCAGCAGGAAGAACAGAGCTTCTGGGCTAGGCTAACCAGTTTAACACTTAGGATAAGTAGTTTCTAACCCTAGGAAATCAACCAACCATTTGAATTTGATATTTAACCTTACAGGGTCTGGATGTAGCTCAGTTGACACAGAACTTGCCTGATTTACATGATGCCCCAGCTTAATCACTGTGGTGCATAAAACTGGGTATACTGGTACACTCCTCTAAGCCTACAGGTCAGAAGGTGAGGAAAAGGGCCTCAGAGGTTCAAGGTCATCCTCAGCTACATAGTGAGTTTGAGGATATCTACACACACACTACACACACACACACACACACACACACACACACACACACACACACACTGCAAATATAACATTATGATAATACTACTTAGCTTACAATATTGAGCAAATAGCAAAGTCCCCAACATAATGACAGGGCCATATTGACTTCTAAGTAAAAATAGGAATATTTTTTTCTCCCCAGGCTGTCCACCATTCTGAAATACATAACCTTTAATTACACCTGACAACCCAAGTACAAAATCTCTCTTATGTTAGGGAAATCAACGCATGGCTAATGAGGATATCCTGCTAGAATTGCAGAGGAGCTATTTATCTGGCACAAATGCACATTCTCTACTTGTGACTAGTCTGCTGCAATTACGTTGTGTGGTGAGGAAGCCCTGAAGGCCTATTCCAAATAAATGAAGAGAGAAAAGTGCTTTCATTCAAATGTCTGAGGTAAAACAGAAACTCCTAAAAATCCAATTAAAATCTAAATCAAAATGTAACCTTGGCAGGTGAGAAGAATGGAGTAGCGATGCCTTGTAACAAATATTTGTCAATTGGGAGCTAAAGAATGTGTTACTGGAGTAATAAAGTCTCAAGCGTGGAGTCAGGTAGGGCTGTCCCTTGCCTCCACCCCAGCGCAGGACCTGGACTATGCCAGTTCTCCTTATTACCTATGGTTTACATCCTCAAGTGAGTGAGTGACTTCATATTTTCACTAGAGGATCTGTAATAGAAAATCCATTTGAGCCTAATCTCCCCACACAGTGAACACATGGGGCACATACTTCAAATTTCATGTAAGAAAATTCATTTATTCTGTTTTTCTCTGTAGAAATTAGGTTATCTTTATTTTTTTGACAGAAAATTCAAGACACAGCATCTTTCAAGCTAGTGTAAGATGTTAGACATGGAAAACAAATCATAGTACAGTCTTTCATTTGGGAACAAAGACTCAGCTCAAAAATTGGATTACTTATACCAAGGACAAACTGCTCAATGGTTCTGAGAAGGGCTAGCTTGCTCTTCTCAGTCTGGAGTACAGGCTGTGAAGTGCCTGGTCTTGGGTCTGGGGTGTTGGCGTGTGGGAGCACTAATCAGGCGTTCAGTGCCTCATTCTTTGCCTGAGAGTTAGAGTCACATCGTTTATCCTTGTCCATGCGTAAAGGATAGTAGTTTCTTCATTCAGCTGATGTTGAACCACTGCTCCCTGAAGAAGAGTCACCATGTGTATCTCCTACACAGGAAGACAGCTGCCATGAGGTGTGAGCAATGAGAAAACTCTAAACAACACTGAGAATATCCCTTCCCATAGACTGCTTTATTTAATCTCCTTAGCAACTCCACCTTAGAGGTGCTATCTCTCTTTATGACTGGAAGAGCCAAGCCTCAAAACCTCCTTCAAGACCTCATACTAATAAAGCTTCTGATTCAGATTTGCTTACGATTCCAGACTGTCACAGCCACAGATATTTCCATACTCATTCAAGTTTTAGATAAATTTAACAATCATGAGTAGGAACATTTTGTTGAAACATGCAGAAGTTTGAGTGACAAACGATGCCATTATGAAAAAAATAGAATGGTGATTTACAAAGCTGATAAATATGATATTATATACAATATGTATATATTCACACATGTGATGACATGGCTAATGTACCTGCATGTGTTTGAGACTGTACATTTGTGGGTGTGTACTGAATATCCTTAGTGGCATGCGCTATAACCCAAGCTACTCCACAAGGTGACATAAGAGATTTACTTGTGAGTGAGAGGTCATTCTAGGACACATAATGGGACCTCATTTTCAAAACAATATTTAAAAAGAAGTAAAATACAACTAATCAAATTTCAATTATTCTTCTCCCCAGATGCTACCAGATCCACCCCCACCTTCCTACTCACCTCATTCAATTTTGTGTTTTGGTTTTTCTTCTTTTTTCCATCTTTCAAACCCAATTTGTGCTGCCCATGTATTCATGGATGTGTGGACTTTACCTTCCAGTCACAACACTCTTAAAGAAAACTGACTTTCCTTCTCTTAGTGGCTATCTAAGATAGGGGTGGGACTTCCTGACTTCTCCAGTCTCCATGCTGTAATTTGATCTGCCTTAAGTGTGCAAGGAGCTTGTGCAGGTGTCACCACTGATGTGGGTTCATACAGGCAGTTGTCTTACTGTATCTGGAAGATGCTGTTTCTATGTAGTTATTCACCACCTCTGACTCTTAGAGTCTTCCTGTCCCTTCTTCTACAGCAATCCTTGAGCCTTGGGAAGGAGGGAGGGGGTCATATTATAGATGTTCCATTTATGATCGAAAGTTCCATACTCTTACTCTCTGCATCTGGGCCAGTTGTGGGTCTTTCTGTTGATCACCAACTATTGCAAACAGAATCTTCTCTTATATACATTGAAAGATGCAATGGTCTATGAGTGTAACAATTACAGATCTGGATGTAAGAGCAAAGTTTTACAGTGGGTCTATTTTTAATATTATTGTTTATACTATTTTTGTAATAGCTACAGAAACGTACTACATATCCCCTGAGGTTCAAAGGTTTTCTTTCTCCCATACCCTCAGCAACACTGTTACCACTTCTTTTTTGATAATAGTCATTATAACGAGTGTAAATTTATCTCATGTGATTTGTAACCACATCTCCTTGGTGATTAGTGAAGCTGAGAACATTATTATATATCTGCTTGATGGCTTTTTCCTTTGAAAATATCAATTTGTTTCCTCCATCCACTTTTTTCTTTTGTTTTTATGTGATTTCCTTATAAGGTCAGGTGTTCAATCCCTATCAGTAAATGCTTTGAAAATTTCTCCCACCAATCTGTAGGCTGCCTTTTCATTTCTTCTTTACTGGATGATGCAATACCATTTGTTCATTTCTGTTTTTCTTGCCTGTGTCTTGGTTCATAGGCAAGGTCATTGCCAAGGTCAATGTAAAAAAATTCCTGTTTTCCTTCTGGATTTTGAAAGTTTCAAGCCTTCCGTTAAGTCTTTAACCCACCTCTAAAACTTTTATGGATGGTGTCACCAGTGAGTTCTGACATTCGTAAATGTTTTTCCTGATAGCATTTATTGAAAAGTTTATCCTTTCTTGGATTTCTCATCAAACATTAGCAAATTTCTATCGAGGGACATTCCTATAAGCTCTACTCTGCTACACTACCCTCAGAGTTTTTGTTTTTTAAGGACAATAACATTCTGTTTCTATTGGCATAACTTTAAAATATGATTTGAAATAGGGGAATGTAACATTTCCTCCTCTGCTCTTTGTCTCAAGATCTCTCTGTCTAGTGGGGTGTCTACAGCTTTATACATGTTACAGAAGGACTTTCCTGTTCCTGTGGGTGCTCCCTGGAAAAATGATGGGAGGTTGTGCCAGCTTTGTGTACGGTGGCATTTTCATAGTCTTAATTCTTACTGGTTAACATTTTAATCTGCTTTTCCTACACTTATTTTTACCAATGCCTCACTTTTAGCATACTAACTTTTCACCTGCTTTGCTAAATTTATTCCTAAGTTTTTTATATTTCTTGATACCATCATGACAGAATTTTAACAAGAAAATTCCTTTCCAGTTATCTTGTGGTTGGTGTATATATAAATCAATGGATTTCATGTTGATTTTTATCTAGAACTTCACTGAACTTAGATATTTTGGAAATTTTTGGTGATATCATCTAGGAACAATAAACAGAATAATAAATCTTCTAAAAGGCAGTCCTTTTGGAAAGAAAAGGAAAAAATAAATGCTGGTAAATAACAGTAACCATATCCATGGTGCTCTTAATTGAGATTGAAGGAAGCCGGGATCTGGCCTCTGTGTGACCTTGGATGATGCATTTGATGTTTCTGTGATTCTAGCTGCAGAATGATGGTGGGACCCTTGGCCCCTTGTTTGATGGTATTTTACAGATTTAATGAGTTAATAGATAAAATAATTTAGCAAAACTAAAGCAGATGGGTCAAAAACTGTTATTAGAATACTCTTACTATGTCTACATAACAATTTGTTTGAAAAAGCTTAATGTGTTAGCAACACATATAGGTTTCTATGTATATAAAAATGCCTGGAAAAATCAATCTAATAACGGGAAGGTTATATCATTTTCAGGAAAGATCTCCCTTTCTCTGAGATGGTGGACTGGGGGTCATACACTGCTGGTCATACACTTCTTACATGCTCAAGAGCTGATTAGTTCCCCTACCTCTTCTTTCTTTCTTTTTCATTTGGTCAAAGCCCTGATTGTCTTAACTCTGCTGAGCCTTGGGTGTATTGACCTCAGCCACTTCAGTGGTGTGTTCCGTGGTTTCTCTTAGCTGTGATGCATAAGGTGGACCATTCTTGTCATCTCACCCCTGTGACACTCAGAATTCTGCATTTCTCAAGCCTAAATTCTATAAAGAATGCCCTAGTTCACATGAGTGTTTACTTCAGCTTCAGATTCCTTCCCAAGGGACTCTTTCACCTCTGCCCCACAACTATACCTCATGTATTATTCCAAGCATTATGTGATTATAAAAACATAACAACAACAACAACAAAAAGACACTGACAGAAATTCTTTTGTATTCTTTGAAGTTGCCCAAGGATGCTGACAGAGCCAAGGAAGCTTAGAAAAAGAGGACAGACAGGTCCTTTACTTCCTAAGGCAAACACCTAGGAATGAAAGAAAATAGCAGAACATTTCAACACTAAGGACCCTAAAGCAATATTCTGCTTTTCACTCAGTCCCACAGCTGGAATAGTATTCCTAAAATTCTTCTGTAAGGAAAATGCAAAGCAACAACTACTTCCCCTCCTAAGGTCCTAAGGACAAGCTGGGGCAGGATTTTGCCAAAGTTCACTCTGTGGGAGCAATAAATTTATTGGGGCTTCTTTTCAGAGCCTAAGTTAAGTTAGGGGGTACTTACATGTGTGTAAGCACTGCTCACCCAACTGGCGGCATCTGAAAAGCTTCACCCAGCCTGGAATGCATAAATGAATCCCTCGCTCTGTTTTACCCTGCCTCTATATGCTCTAGCCATACCTGCCATGTACAGCATTGATGGATAGTAGAAAGCAGCTGGATATGCAGGCAAGAATCTCCGGTTCTACTCGGCACCTCTCTTCCAGGGTATAAACCATCACTAGCCCTGCTGGGATGATCTTTAGAGAGGGGCTGTTGCTGAACTCCCTAAGACAGCAGGTGCTTGGCTTGAAGGTCAGTCACCCAGAACAGATGGTATAGCATAACCAACTGTGACCACGATCATTCAAATAAGTTTTATGTCATGTTGTCTAGTACTGTTCTCTGACTACAATTTGATGCCCCATGTAATCTCAGATTTCTGTTTTTATTATTACATGAAGATCAGCACTGTAGTTTGCAAATGAGCCTTTTTTACTTAGTGTTTTTATCCTTTTGGGAACTGGTTCTTTCTATTGAATGGCACGCCAGGCCTAGTGGAATCTTGAATGTGACGAAGGATGACACAGGCTCCTTTGGGCCATAACATGCTAATGTAGAACACCATACAGCCAATTTGTTTCTTCTTATCTGCCTTTACCTTTCCCGGTTGCTTGATTAAATTCCCAACAGATTTCTGGGTTTGTCTTCCAACAACCCACTTCTTAGGTAAAGCCTTTCTCTATGAGTTGTTACATTTGATGCTTCTTAAGTGACTAGGAAATGCGAGCACTTGTTGACCAAGACACACCTGATCAACCTCAGAGTTAGAACATGAGGTCATCTCACATGTGAAGCAAGCAATTCATTCCAGAAATCAAAACACCCACATCCAAGTGAGGGCAGAGGATGAATCCACTGAGAACACAATTATTTGATGCTAGTCATCATGGAGTCTTAATATGTTCCTTCTGAGATAATTAAAACTATAATCTCACTTGGAAATAAAGAAGCAGGCACACAGACCAGCTGAGGATCCGGCGAGGTGAGATAGCTGTGGCTTGTTCTGTCTCTCTGATCTACCAGCATGGACCCCTCAAACTCGCCTCAGGTTATTGATTAAGAAATCACTCAGTGAGGCCCGGCGGCAGCCGGCAGAGACATTCAGGCCCAGCGGCGGCCCACAGAGGTACACAGGCCCGGCGGCAGAGACAAGCAGACGCAGGTAGGCCTGCAGCGGCCTGTGGAGGTAGACGGGCCCAGCAGCAGCCCTCTGAGGTAAACGGGCCCGGCGGCAGCGGCCGACAGGGATATTCAGGCCCGGCGGCAGCCGGCAGAGACATTCAGACCCAGCGGTGGCCCACAGAGGTAGACAGGCCCGGCGGCAGAGACAAGCAGACGCAGGTAGGCCTGCGGCGGGGGCCCGTGGAGGTAGACGGGCCCAGCGGTGGCAGCCGACAGGGATACTTAGACCTGGCGGCAGCCGGCAGAGACATTCAGGCCCAGCGGCAGCCCACAGAGGTAGACGGGCCCAGCGGCGGCCTGCTGAGGTAAACGGACCCGGCGGCAGCGGCCGACAGGGACATTCAGGCCCGGCGGCAGCCGGCAGAGACATTCAGGCCCAGCGGCGGCCCACAGGGGTAGACAGGCCCAGCGGCAGAGACAAGCAGACGCAGGTAGGCCTGTGGCGGCGGCCTGTGGAGATAGACGGGCCCAGCAGCGGCCCGCTGAGGTAAACGGGCCCGGCGGCAGCGGCCGACAGGGACATTCAGTCCCGGCGGCAGCGGCCGACAGGGACATTCAGTCCCGGCGGCAGCGGCCGACAGGGACATTCAGTCCCGGCGGCAGCGGCCGACAGGGACATTCAGTCCCGGCGGCAGCGGCCGACAGGGACATTCAGTCCCGGCGGCAGCGGCCGACAGGGACATTCAGTCCCGGCTGCAGCCTGCAGAGACATTCAGGCCCGGTGGCGGCCTCCAGAGGCAGACAGGCCCAGCGGCAGCTGACAGGGACATACAGGCCCGGTGGCGGACTGCAGAGGTAAACAGACCCAGGGACGGAGACAAGCAGACGCAGCTTGGAACAGGGACGCCCCTAACCCCAACATCTGGGGAAGAAGCTATCTCGGTGGGTCAGAACCAGAACGAATCTGAACACTCCGTCTGAGAACAACCCAGGGCCCAGCTGCTGATCCTGTGAAACCCAACAATTTGGAGGTGTTGGTGAGACTACCCTGCTCAGCTGAAACCCATCTGGGAGAGGATTCAGATGCCTACAGTTTAAAGTCTGAGGAATCAAGATCAGCTGAGGAGTTGACAAATGAACAAAACGTGACCTGGGAACACAGAAGAAGGCGCTACCCAGACACCAAACCAGATCACCAGAATCATAAGTATATAATTCACCGATCGAAATCAGCTGCCCCTGAAGAAATAGCCCAATAGCACCAATTTAACCAAGAACCACTACTAAACCAAGACTAAAAATTAGAACAAGAGAGGCACTCTCAGACACAGACACCACCTGCACCTCACAGAGGAAGAGATGAGTAGACGCCAGTGCAAAAATACAGGCAACAACATAAAGACCTATATGGCAACATCAGAACCTAGTGATTCTACACCTGCAAGACCTAAACATACCATGACAGAAGAAACAGAAGAAATCAACCCTAAAAATGACATTAAGAAGATGATAGAGGCCCTTAAAGAAGAAATAAAACATTCCCTCAATGAGGAAATAAAAACTTTCCTTAAAGAGGAATTGAAAAACTACCTTAAAGAGGAAATAAAAACTTTCCTTAAAGAGGAAATAAAAAACTCCCTTAAAGAGGAAATAAAAACTTCCCTTAAAGAGGAAATGAAAAACTCCATTAAAGAGGAAATAAAAAACTCCCTTAAAGAAATGGAAGAAAAAACGAACAAAAAATGGGAAGAAATCAAATCAAGCCAAGAAAAAGCAATTAAACAGATGAAAGAAACATTCCAAGATCTGAAAAATGAATTTGAGACAATAAAGAAAACACATGCTGAGGGAATGCTGGAAATAGAAACCCTGACAAAACGAACAGGAACTACAGAAACAAGCATAACCAACCGATTGCAAGAAATGGAACAGAGAATCTCTGACGCTGAAGACATGATAGAGAAAATAGATTCGTCAGTCAAAGAAAACAATAAAGACAAAAAAGTCCTAACACAAAACGTCCAGGAAATTTGGGACACCATGAAAAGACCAAACCTAAGAATAATAGGGATAGAAGAAGGAGAAGAATACCAACTCAAAGGCACAGAAAATATATTCAACAAAATCATAGAAGAAAACTTTCCTAACCTAAAGAAAGAAATACCTATGAAGATACAAGAAGCTTACAGAACACCGAATAGGCTGGATCCAAAAAAAAAGTCCCCTCGCCACATAATAATCAAAACACTAAACACACAGAATAAAGAAAAAATATTAAGAGCTGCAAAGGAAAAGGACCAAGTAACATATAAAGGCAAACCCATCAGAATAACACCAGACTACTCAATAGAGACTATGAAAGCTAGAAGATCATGGACAAACCTCATGCAGACACTAAGAGACCACGGATGCCAACCCAGACTATTATACCCAGCAAAACTCTCAATCACCATAGGCGGAGTAAACAAAATATTCCAGGATAAAACCAGATTTAATCAATACCTGTCCACAAACCCAGCCCTACAGAAAGCACTAGAAGGGAAAATTCAACCCAAAGAAGCTAAACACATCCATGAAAAATCAAGCAATAGATAATCCTACACCAACATACACCACAGAAGGACAACACAACACAACCAAAAAAATAACAGGAATTAACAATCACTGGTCATTAATATCCATCAATATCAATGGTCTCAACTCACCTATAAAAAGACACAGGCTAACAGAATGGATAAGAAAACAGGACCCATCCATATGCTGCATACAAGAAACACACCTTAACTCCAAAGACAGACACTACCTCCGAGTAAAGGGCTGGGAAAAGGTTTTCCAAGCAAATGGACCTAAGAAACAAGCTGGTGTAGCTATCCTAATATCTAATAAAATAGACTTCAAACTAAAATCAATCAAAAGAGACCAGGATGGACATTACATATTCATCACGGGAAAAATCCACCAAGATGAAGTCTCGATTCTAAACATTTATGCTCCAAATACAAAAGCACCCACATTCATAAAAGAAACACTACTAAAATTTAAAACGCACATCAAACCCCACACATTAGTAGTGGGAGATTTTAACACACCACTCTCACCAAAAGATAGATCTACCAGACTGAAACTTAACAAAGAAATAAAGGACCTAACAGATGTTATGACTCAAATGGACCTAATAGATATCTACAGAATATTCCATCCTAACACAAAAGAATATACCTTCTTCTCAGCACCCCATGGAACCTTCTCAAAAATTGACCACATGCTTGGACACAAAACAAATCTCAACAGATACAAAAAAATTGGAATAACCTCCTGTATCTTATCAGACCACCATGCCTTAAAATTAGAACTAAATAACAACAAAAATTATAGAAAACCCACAAACTCATGGAAACTGAATAATGCCCACCTGAAACATCAATGGGTCAAGGAAGAAATAAAGACAGAAATTAAAGAGTTCCTAGAATTCAATGAAAATGAAAGTACAACATACCCAAACTTATGGGACACTATGAAAGCAGTGCTAAGAGGAAAATTCATAGCTCTAAATGCACACATAAAGAAGATGGAGCAATCCCATACCAAGGAATTAACAGCACAACTGAAAGCTCTAGAACAAAAAGAAACAAACTCACCCAGGAGAAATAGACGCCAGGAAATAATCAAATTGAGGGCTGAAATCAACGAAATAGAAAACAAGAGAACAATACAAAAAATCAATGAAACAAAGAGTTGGTTCTTTGAAAAAATCAACAAGATAGACAAACCACTAGCCAAATTAACCAAAAGGCAAAGAGAGAGCACCCAAATTCACAAAATCAGAAATGAAAAGGGAGACATAACAACAGACAATGAGGAAATCCAGAGAATCATCAGATCATACTTCAAAAACCTGTACTCCACAAAAATGGAAAACCAGGAAGAAATGGACAATTTTCTGGATAAATACCAAATACCAAAATTAAATCAAGACCAGATAAACCATTTAAATAGACCAATAACCCCTAAAGAAATAGAAACAGTCATCAAAAGTCTCCCAACTAAAAAAAGCCCAGGACCAGATGGTTTCAGTGCAGAATTCTACCAGACTTTCAAAGTAGAACTAATACCAATCCTCTTCAAAGTGTTCCACACAATAGAAACAGAAGGAACACTACCAAACTCTTTTTATGAGGCTACAATTACCCTGATACCCAAACCACACAAAGATGCAACAAAGAAAGAGAACTACAGACCAATCTCCCTCATGAACATTGATGCAAAAATACTCAACAAAATATTGGCAAACCGAATCCAAGAATACATCAAAACAATCATCCATCACGACCAAGTAGGATTCATCCCAGGGATGCAAGGATGGTTCAACATACGGAAATCAGTCAATGTAATACACCATATAAACAAACTGAAAGAAAAAAACCACATGATCATCTCCCTAGATGCTGAAAAAGCCTTTGACAAAATCCAACACCCCTTCATGATAAAGGTCTTAGAAAGAATAGGAATACAAGGAACATTTCTAAACATAATAAAAGCAATTTATAGCAAGCCAACAGCAAACATCAAATTAAATGGAGAGAAACTCAAAGCGATACCACTAAATTCAGGAACAAGACAAGGCTGTCCACTCTCCCCATATTTATTCAATATAGTACTAGAAGTTCTAGCTAGAGCAATAAGACAAGAAAAGGAGATCAAAGGGATACAAATTGGCAAGGAAGAAGTCAAACTTTCACTATTTGCAGATGATATGATAGTATACATAAGTGACCCCAAAAACTCTACCAGGGAACTTCTACAGCTGATAAACTCCTTCAGTAAAGTGGCAGGATACAAGATCAACTCAAAAAAATCAGTAGCCCTCCTATACACAAATGATAAAAGGGCTGAGAAAGAAGTCAGAGAAACATCACCCTTTACAATAGCCACAAATAATATAAAATACCTGGGGATAACACTAACTAAACAAGTGAAAGACCTTTTTGATAAGAACTTTAAATCTCTAAAGAAAGAAATTGAAGAAGATATTAGAAAATGGAAGGATCTCCCATGCTCATGGGTAGGTAGGATTAACATAGTAAAAATGGCAATCTTACCAAAAGCAATCTACAGATTCAATGCAATCCCCATCAAAATCCCAACACAATTCTTCACAGACTTGGAAAGAAAAATACTCAACTTTATATGGAAAAACAAAAGACCCAGGATAGCTAAAAGAATCCTATATGATAAAGCAACCCTTGGAGGCATCACCATCCCTGACCTCAAACTCTACTATAGAGCCATAGTAATAAAAACAGCTTGGTACTGGTATAAAAACAGACATACGGACCAATGGAATCGAATTGAAGACCCTGACATTAATCCATGCACATATGAACACCTGGTTTTTGACAAAGGAGCCAAAACTATACAATGGAAAAAAGAAAGTATCTTCAACAAATGGTGCTGGCATAACTGGATGTCAATATGTAAAAGATTACAAATAGATCCATATCTGTCACCATGCACAAAACTCAAGTCCAAGTGGATCAAAGACCTAAACATAAATCCAGTTACACTAAACTTAATAGAAAAGAAAATAGGAAGCACTCTTGAACGCATTGGCACTGGAGACCATTTCCTAAATAAAATACCGACAGCACAGACCCTGAGCACAACCATTAATAAATGGGACCTCTCAAAACTGAGAAGCTTTTGCAGGGCAAAAGACACAGTCAATAAGACAAAAAGACAGCCAACAGATTGGGAAAAGATCTTCACCAATCCCACATCTGACAGAGGATTGATCTCCACAATATATAAAGAACTCAAGAAACTAGACATCAAAGCACTGAACAGTCCAATTAAAAAATGGGCTAAAGAGCTAAACAGAGAATTCACAAAACAAGAACTACAAATGGCTGAAAGACATTTAAAGAAATGCTCAACATCCTTAATCATCAGAGAAATGCAAATCAAAACGACTCTGAGATACCACCTTACACCTGTTAGAATGGCTAAGATCAAAAACACCAATGACAACCAATGTTGGAGAGGATGTGGAGCAAAGGGAACACTCCTCCACTGTTGGTGGGAATGTAAACTTGTACAACCACTGTGGAAATCAGTATGGCGGTTTCTCAGAAAATTAGGAATCGAACTACCTCAAGACCCAGCCATACCACTCTTGGGCATATACCCAAAGAATGCTGATACATACCATAAAGATACATGCTCATCTATGTTCATAGCAGCACTATTTGTAATAGCCAGAACCTGGAAACAGCCTAGATGCCCATCAACGGAAGAATGGATGAAAAAAATGTGGTACATATACACAATGGAGTACTACTCAGCAGAGAAAAACAATGAAAGCATGAAATTTGCAGGCAAATGGATGGAACTAGAAAAAATCATCCTGAGTGAGGTAACCCAAACCCAGAAAGACAGTTATGGTATGTACTCACTCATTGGTGGATTCTAGATATAAAATGAACAATCAGACCACAACCCATAGAACCATAAAGGCTATATATATATATAGCATGGAGGTCCCTAGGACGACTGTGGCTTATAATAAATTTCAGTTTTACTCAATTATTGAAAAAAAATAGCCAAATGAATAGAAACACATGAACTATGAACCAAAGGCTGAGGGGCTCCCAGCTGGATCAGGCCCTCTGAATAGGTGAGACAGTTGATTGGCTTGATCAGTTTGGGAGGCATCTAGGCAGTGGGACCAAGTCCTGTGCTCAATGCATGAATTGGCTGTTTGAAACCAGGAACTTATGCAGGGACACTTGGCTTAGTCTGGGAGGAAGGGACTGGACCTCCCTGGACTGAGTCTACCAAGTTGATCACAGTCCTCGGGGGAGGACTTGTCCTGGAGGAGGTGGGAATGGAGGGTGGGCTGGGGGTAAGGGGAGGGCGTGGGAGGGGGGAGAATAGGGGAACCCATGGCTGATATGTAGAATTGAATGGTATTGTAAAATAAAAAATATATATCACAAAAAAAAAAAAAAAAAAAGAAGCAGGCACTCTTTTCACAATTTGTGCAAGCTCTTTCTTTTTTTCAGGCATGGTAAGGAGACTCTTTCACATATTTAGACTCCACACCCTTGGCTCTTCTCTTTGAACGTTTTGAGATTCATAACCTTGCCTCAATCTGCTCATTTCTGGTATCAGAACCATGGCAACAACATTCTACTCCTAAAACTTCATCTTTTTTTATCATAATGACCATCTTCTGCATTGTAAGCTAAAATAAAAGCATAATGGACATCCCTTATCTCACAGATAAGTTCTGAGAGCATTCTTACTGAGAACCATGACTATTTGGATGAGTGACATAGATAAGAGAAAGGTAGAGAATGCATATACCCGCTAGAGCCCTTTTGAATGTTTAATCGTTTCATTCAAGGAGCATGCAATTATTCTCCTGAGAGCTACTGAGATTTTCAGAATAATTGATGCTATAGAACCACAAAAAGAAAAAAATCCACTGTTGGACACATTTCTAAGACCACAGCACCATGGCCCTCACCTTTATCTTCCTTCACCATTATGCTAACATTGGATTTCCCTCCCAGCTTCCAAGTTCCCTTTTAGGGTTTAAAGCAAAACACACCTGTAGCTAGAGTTTTCCTGCTTTGCCCACAGTCAGGACAAATCTTTGTCACCCACCAGTCCCACAGCTGCTCAGACCCAACCAAGTAAACACAGAGACTTACATTGCTTATAAACTGTATGGCCATAGCAGGCTTCTTGCTAACTGTTCTCATGGCTTAAATTAATCCATTTCCACAAATCTAGACCTTGCCACGTAGCTCGTGGCTTACTGGCATCTTCACCTGTGGCTTGTCCTGGCGGCGGCTGGCAGTGACTCCTTCTGCCTTTCTGTTTTTTCTTTTCTCCTCTCTGTTAGTCCCGGCTATACTTCCTGCCTAGCCACTGGCCAATCAGTATTTTATTTATTGACCAATCAGAGCAAAACATTTGCCATACAGAACATGCCACAGCACTCCCCACCTCCCTTTTTTTTTTTTCAAAAAGGAAGGTTTTAACTTTAACAAAGTAAAATTACATATAATTTGGTAATTTGGGCATAGCTTCTCTTACTACTTCCTGCTGGAGGGGGGCACTGTGTCTTATGAGGACACAAAGAAAATTTTAGGATTATGGAGTAGTCTGTGAGGGTGTATCGTCTGAGCCAGTTGCTTTCAAACCATTCTGGATGTTGGATCATCTGGGCCATGGTGTCATTGGAGACTTTTCAGGGGGTCTTGGCTTGTCAAACCTGATGTATCTTAATCTGGAACAAATCCATAGCCTCTGGCTTTCTGTGGGAGCAAAAGCAGAGTCTCCTTTCCAAAGCAACACATCCTTACATCCAAATTTTGAAGTCAAGGCATCTTTAAAATATACATATTGGTTTAACTCAACATCTTTTATGATCAAATGTTTTCCTGCAGTTAAAAATCCCAAAGACAACACAATCTAGATTCTCTGTGTAATATTCATCTTTACGTGGCTAATTTTTTATATTAATTTTATTGTCTCTTTAAAGATTTTATTTTTTAAAACTATGTATTTGTTTATATAAATATATATATATATATATATATATATCACCTTTTTGTCTCTTTCAAGCCTATGTATATTTTACACACATTGTAAACTATTACATCTGAATCTGTCTTATTGTGAATCTATTGCTTTAAACTGTAGCATTTGTAAGACTGAAACAGCCCTATGGCCGCTGACTCCACCCACCTCAGCTTCCCAACATGGCAGTGGTAGTTTACCACCAGCTCTGGGAGCTGTTGTGGGTCTATGCTTTTATCCAAGCAGCATGTAGCCCAGAAACCTCTTTTTTTTGTTTTGTACTAGCAAAGGCTAAATTCACCATGCAGCTTAATGTGCCACTTGCTGCCATGCCACAGGTCAAGCATGCATGCTAGGAACCCATAAGTAGCTCAAACCAGCAGTTGCCACTCATTTGAGAGAGACAATTAGGAAGTTGTTTTTAGCTCTGTTTTAGAATCTTTTCTCAGATTTTAGGTGGAAACTCTTGCCCTACATTGGGCGCCATTTGTAGCTAGAGTTTTCCTGCCTTGCCCAGTCAGGACAAATCTTTGTCACCCGCCAGTCCCACAGCTGCTCAGACCCAACCAAGTAAATACAGAGACTTAGATTGCTTGCAAAAAGTATGGCCATGGCAGGCTTCTTGCTAACTGTTCTTATGGCTTAAATTAATCAATTTCTATAAATCTATATCTTGCCACGTGGCTCGTGGCTTACCGGCATCTTCACAGGCAGCTTGTCCTGGCGGCGGCTGGCAGTGACTCCTTCTGCCTTTCTGTTCTTTCTTTTCTCCTCTCTGTTAGTCTCACCTATACTTCCTGCCTAGCCACTGGCCAATCAGAGCAACACATTTGCCATAGAGTACATCCCACAGCACACACCCTTCATTATCCTTTTTCCAATGTGACAACCATTGCCTTCTCCATGTCTCCATTGTCTCTATCATCTCCCTGTCTAAATGCCAATGACTGACTGGACCAGTACTCAGGCTTAAGATTCATTCTCTGTCCCCCGCTCTCACACTCCCATGACCTCAGCTACTTATCAGACTGATGGGTACCAGGTTTTGTCTCCAATGAGGATTTCTTCTCTGAACTCTAGATCAAAAGGTATAATTGCCTACTCAAAGTATCTGCTTTGGTCCCTAACAGGGACAGATACCAAATTCCAAACTGCCCTCTATAAGCTCTTCTACCATTGTCCCCATTTGATATGCAAACTCCACTTTTCAATCTTTGCAAAAAGAGAGCTTAGAATCACTTAGCTCATGTGTTTTACTTCTACAACCACAGATCCTCTCCTCAATGCTTCCTTAGAATTGTTTGAGTCTCCCTACAAAATGTATCTAAAATCCATACCTTGCTCTTGTTGTGCTTGTTGCTCCTGCTATGATTTAGCAGACATTTTCTTTCCTGTATAATTATGGCTGCTTCTTTGATGCCCCTTACCATTCTCCCAACCCAGCAATTTCTATCCCTTTTTCACCATGAAATACTTTCCCAAGGCTATCCCCCTTCAAGATTTTGTTTCAAAATCCTTCACAAGTGTGTACATGAATGTCTGTCTGTCTGTCTGTCTGTGTAGGCACACATTTGCATGTGTACGTGTGTGTGTGTGTAGAAACCAGACATCAATATCAGGTGTCTTCTTCAATCATTCTTCATTTTATAACTTGAGACAAGCTCTGTCACTGAACCTGGAATTGACTGATCCCACTAGACTAACTGGCCAGCAAGACCCATAGGTCTGCCTTCCTCCACCCCAGTGTGCTGGGCTTACAATAAGTACTATCATGTTCAGCTTCTTTGATGTCTGTTGGTGATATAAGTTAAGAACCTCATGCACGGTTCTTGCCACAGACAAAATAATCTTCTGTGTGTTATAGTGTGTCTCAGGTGTGTGTTATAGTGTGTCTCAGGTCAAGTGCAGATGTGGCTGGATCTATCCTTCTTAAAAGATCAAACAACTTCCAGGATAGTATTATTCTTAGAGAATTTGAACTCTAGAAGACCCAAATTTGATTATATTCTTAGCAATTTAAGCCTTTTGCATAATAGTTTGCTCCACCTTATATGACCAAATACATAGACAAAGCATGTTCAACTACAGGTATTTATTCCTTACAGCACTGAGCTTGGAAGGTCAGCATCAAGGTGCTAAGCTGTCAGGTTCCTCATAAGCCACTCTTCTGGCTTGCAGATGGCTGCCTTTGTGCTAATTTCTCACATAGAACAAAGAATCTTTTTCTCCTCCTTTTTTTTTTATAAAAGCTATTCCAATATTGGTTCCTGTAACTGGATATTTCTCCAGTCCCACCAGGGCCCGCAGTCACTCAGACCCAAGTAAACACACAGAGACTTATATTACTTATAAACTGTATGGCCATGGCAGGCTTCTTGCTATCTAGTTCTCATATCTTAAATTAACCCATTTCTATTCACTTATAAGTTGCCACATGGCTTGTGGCTTACTGGTACTTTTACACCTTGTTTCCTCTGTGTCTGGCTAGTCCTGACTCAGCCTTCCACTTCTCAGAATTCTCTTTCCTGCTTGTCCTGCCTATACTATACTTCCTGCCTGGCTACTGGCCAATCAGAGTTTTATTTATCAATCAATCAGAGCAACACATTCACAGCATACAGAGAGACATCCCCAGCAGGTTCCACACACTGCTGACCTCATCCAGATCTTCAGTTCCTGGGGATCCCATTCCCTCTTCCACCATGTGTGGGGTTATGACTTCATCACACCAATCGGTGCAATGAATGTACACTGTAATCCATGATAGGCAGGTTCTTGTCACTCTAAAGAAGAAAAATAATTAACAAGAAGCCCATAATTTTATAGTCTGGCTTCCTCCAGTCTCAATGTGTTATTTTATCTGTTTTTTAAAACATCATTCTGGTTTTTGCATTCTTGTTCACTTTCTTTTTTGCTGAGATGCATCCCTCCTTTGCTATGATTCTCAGCTGGGAATGCCCAAATTTGCAATTTCCTCCAACTAAAACATTCTCATTTCCCCCATATTTGATAGCTTTGCTATTTCTTATTTACTAGAAAAATCCCATCCTCATGAAGATGACTTCTCAAGAATCCTCATTGTTATTTGTGGGCAGACACTGGGCACTTAAACTGTTCTCTAAAAGCAGAGATTGTGTTTGTTTCTGCTGACTCAGTCTCTAACCTCAGCAGTCCCTACCCATGGGTGTCCAGGAACTCCATGAATAATTGTAAAGGCTAACACTCATGTGCCTTTCTCCCTGTGAGGATACAAAGATATCTGGTCAGCTAAAGTGTGGAGTTGGATTAGTGGAGCTGACTTTGCATTTTATTCATTATTGAATACAGTGCTCTCTCTACTCAACATTCCTTTTAAAGATTTGGAGGATAGGGTAATTTGTAAGCTCTTGAGCAAGTAGTTTATTTTCTGTGAGCCTCATTCTTAATATATATGAAAATAGCACCTCATGAATTCTTAGTGATTATAAAGAATGGAAATGAGTGTGTATGGTTTAAAACAATAAGAGCAAGAATAATCTAATATCCCTTGTGTACTTTATAGCTTTCAATGCACCAAACATTGTTAAAAGTAACACCATGTATTTTTGTTTTTTAACCTTCTGAAAAAAAATCTATTAACTAATGTAATAGTAATTGCAGTCCACTGAGTGTCTTTCTACAAGGCTAAGCTTGCCTAAATTATTTTCTTTGGTCTTTTAATCTTGAGAAGTAGGTATTAGAGTATTCTAGCTCTGCTAATGAGGAACCTGAGGATCAGAACATGTTTACTGGTTGGTTTATTTTTATTCTATATGTATTATTCTGTTTTTATTATGTATGAGTAGTTTTGTCTACATGTTTGTGTGTGTACCTGTGCATTCCTGCTGTCGAGAGTCAGAAAAGGGTGTCAGTGCTTGTGGAAACTGGAGTTACAGATGATCATGAGCTGCTATGTGAGTAGCAGAAATTGGACCAGTGTCCCCTGGAAATGTAGACAGTGCTTTCAACTGCGGAGCCATCTCTCCAGCTCTGAGGTTAGAAACTCTGTAAAGTTCATGACTAGCTTTTCATCTACAAAATTGCTTGTGAAAATAACTTTATATTTCTAGATTAATTTGGGAACAGAAGGAAGGAGAGAAAGGGGGAAGGAAACAAAAACTAAACAGCATGAGCAGAATTTGAGGTCACTCATCTTGTGAACTAGTCATGTGGAGCTCACATACATGAGGCTCCATTCAAACTAAAGTCCAAGGTTCAATCTACAGACCCTGAGAGTGACTTCTTGATTTGTCTTACTACATAACAAGTCCCTTGAAAGCAGGAAACATTTGTTTTATTCATAATGCCACATACATTGCCTAACATAATGCCAATTCCTAATAATGTTTATATAACACACCTGTTCAAACTTCCAGTTGAGATGGAGCTAAGACTCACCCAAATCCTTTGACCTGCAAAATGAGAGACCAGCTCCATGCAATGTGCTGCAGGAATGCCTACAACCAGCTAGAGTCTTGCTTTGTTAAATGGAATATTAATTAGTAGCAATTTGCTATCTACCTCTCCTCACTGTTTGCCTGACAAGCTTGACCTGGCTCAGGAAACCTGGCTTGAGGCATTGAAGACTTCAAAGGGGCAGCATAGATACAAATCATTTCAAGAGATGATCCCCCTTCCTTGATGGCAGCATGGTGCCACCATTCATGAAGTCCCCAAGCGAAATGTTCCTGCACTGAGCAAAATAAACAGTTATGTTTAGAGGAGGGGCAGAGCCAGTAAATCCCCAGCATGTAATTGCTTACGAGGAGACTGGAATATTTACACAGAAGGAGACAATCAAACAGGACTGCTATGGGAAGGCTGAAGGGATTGACTGTTCAAACATGAAAGGGAAGGGTGGAGGTGGTTAATTAATGATCTTCAAGATGTAGCTTTGCTCTGGGACCACAGGTGACAGTGGCCCCTGCTTCTGAAATCAGAAGAACTTTAAGGGCAGAGCAAAGCAGGAGAGGTTGCTGTAGGTTAGATTGTGCAAGTTTTAAGTCTTCCCTGAGTTGGAACAGAATGTTTTTTTTTAATGTCTTCTTATGAACAGCTTTAAAGGAAGATAGCCTCATGTAGCCTGTGAAGATAATATTATAGACCTGTTCAAAGGAAAGTCTCAGCTTGTTGCCTCAACAACCTAACAACTTCCTGCCCAGGTCTGAGATTAGGGCCTTTTATTTGTTTCAATCATTGATGACATTTGTGGCTATCAGTTCTGTGGAAGTGATTATCTCCCCTTTGCAGGGTTACTTTATTCAGGCATCCCAAGTGGCTTCAGAACTACAGAGCTTGGTCTAACATAAACTCAGATCTGGCTTAGATCAGAAAAGACATTTGATCAGGACAATGACAGCAGAATCTGAGACCTGGATCTGGGGCCTGAATGATGCATACACAGCTTGATGGTTCGGGTGGTTTTTAGGCTAATGGAAAATTCCACCATCATATGATATGTATGCACTGCTGGTCTATGATCTGGATGGTTGAATTATCATCTATCTCATTTTAATGATGAAATCATTCATTCATAGGGATGTGCTAAGTCTATACATACCTCTGGGAAGGTTGTAAGTCATTTCCAAACTTTCTAGACTGTAAAGAGTGAGGGGGAAGTGCAAGACTCCATCTTGATTGGACTTGAGGATGTCAGACAGGCTAATAGCTTGGGGCATTGGTCAGAGACTGATATAGAAGGAACCAAACAGCTCTGAGCAGAATAACAGGGGAAATGCTCCTCCCTGTGCTGGGTTACGGCAATCAATTACTTAATTTTCTGGAGTTTTGAGAAATGGCTCTTAAACTCTTGTTACTAAAAATTAAGTTGTAGAACTTTAAAATTGTGTTAAAATCTGGGTAAGAGTCCACGTTGGCAAGCCTGGTGACTCCATGAAATCCTCTGACCTCCACAGGTGAGCCACAACACATGCTGCTCATACCTACATGTTGTACATGCATATAAGCTTAATAAACAAACCTTTGTGAAATGGGGCTAGAGAGATGGTTCAGCACTGGCTGCTCTTCCAGAGGACCTGGGTTCAATTCCCAGAACCCACATGGCAGCTCACAACTGTCTGTAATTCTAGTCCCAGGGGATTCAGCAACCTCTTCTGGCTCCCATTGGCTCAGCATGCATGAGGTGCACAGAAACATTTAGATAAAACATCATATACATGAAATAAAAATAAATGTATTTTTTATTCCTGGGTAAATACTTATAATTTATTATCTACTTCGTTATATTTTGTTATTTCCTGTACTCTTTTGATTATATATTTCCATATAGTACACATATATTCTATACTATATGAAAATAGTATAGACTGGTTGGTTGTGAAACCCATCTTTCCAGCTACTTTTGTAATTAGCTGCTCCGGTGAATGAGAATGATCCCCATTGGCTCATATATTTGAATGCTTGGTTCCCAGGTGATGGATTATTTGACAAAGATTATGAGGTGTGGCTTTGTTTTAGACAGTGTGTCACTGGGGATCAGGTTTGATATTTTCAAAGACCCATGCCATTCTGTTAGCCCTATTTCTGCCTCGTGCTTATAGATTAAATGTAAGCACTTAGCTACTGCTCCAGTGCCATGCCTGCCTGCTGCCGTTATCCTCACCATCATCATGGTCATGGACTCTAACCCCTAGAATCACAAGCCTCAAATTAAGTGCTTTCTTTTATAAGCCTTGGTGATGCTGTTTTGTAAGTGCAACAGAAAAGTGACTAAGACAACTGTGGTATTTTCCTTGTTAGGAGAGGTAGGCTTTACAAGTCAAGGTTCTGCTTTCTTGTCCATAGACTCCATTGCTAAATATTTATAAGCACACTTCTGACTATAGTCATTACTAGAAACCACTAGCTTCACAGAGGAAAAAAAATTTAACCAGTGGACACAGAGAAAGCCTGCTGACTTTTAAAGGGCAAGAAGCTTCTTTTGCAGTGGCATCAATGACTATAGATTCATAATTGAGAATGAGAGACATAGAAGCCTTCTGTGACAACCTCTCACCCCCACTCCCCCACTGCCCCCACAGAAAAGAAACAGTCTACACAGAAAGCCACTGAAAAGAACTCTCAAAAATATTGAGATAGGGATGCTGAAGTGTAGCTCTTCACAGTTGATGGCTCTGGCAGGAGTGAGGGTGGGGAAGGACTCAGTTTTCTTTAAGGGGCTGCCCACTGGGAGTTTGACCATGCTCCACTGCTCCACTGAGTATATAGGCAACACAAAATGGACTTGGTCATTGTCACCTTCTTCTTCTTCTTCTTCTTCTTCTTCTTCTTCTTCTTCTTCTTCTTCTTCTTCTCCTCCTCCTCCTCCTCCTCCTCCTCCTCCTCCTCCTCTTTCTTCCTCCCCCTCCTCCTCTCCCTCCCTCTTCTTCTTCTTCCTGCTCCTCCTTCTTTGTGGGAGGAGGTCACAAGGGTGTGGGGATGGACCTGAGAGGACTGGGAAGTGAATATGAACAGGGTGCATTACGTGAAATTTTCAAATAATCAACACAAATATATGTTGGGAAGAAAAGAAAGAAAGGCAAAACTTCTAGAGTGATCTAGTTAATTCTAAACCATTCTTAATACCAAAATATTCTCAAATACCTTGCAACAAAATTATGGAATTGTGGACTTTGTACGTGATAAGTGGCAGGTTGTCTGCAATCTTCCTTGTCCATCAAGTGCTTACCATGTTGTTTACAACTCCTCATTAGTATCATTAGCCCTTTTCTGGAATATTGCCTCCTTGGCTAAACTGACGAGGTTGCACACCCCTGGAAATGTGTGTTCAATAATTCTTACCAAGGTGAGCTTCCCAAATCCACTTACTTGCAACTACAATTTCCTTGGATAGACTATCTCATCAATTGATTTTTTTTTTTTTTTTTTTTTTTTTTTTTGCCAACACATCTTGGATCAGAATGTTTTAGAGATGATCAGAGTTAGGCTTTCCATTTGGGTGTGCTAAGGGCACTTGGGTAAGTTCATACTCCCTCCATCTGTGTGCTCCATTTTAAACTAGTGATACCTCAAAGCACCTGCCTGTGGAGCATAAAGACCTCACTAGGGCTAAATGGAAGCATGGGAATGCCTGGCCTACAAACATTCAAATAATGCTAATTCTTATTACCTCTTTTGTTCCTGAATTTCTCCACTAATATATAGACAATTTCTAGGGCTAACACCACCCCAAAGGCAAGAAAACCAAGGATTTACCCAAACCAACCCACTGGAAAACGGAATGTGTATTTCAAAGTCCTGTGTTCACCCCTACAAGCTAAAAGTTATCTTTGATTTTTCAAAGCCCCAGAGACAGCCTGAGATGTATTTTGAGAGAAGAAGAAATTCCGGGGTTATCCCCTTTGTAGTTAAAAGAGACTTTTGAATGTAATCTGTTCTTTCTACAATGGCTTGGGGCTTTCAACAGAAAGAAAGAGAAGGAATATTAATTCAAGTTTCTATGACCTACACTTTCAGAATTGGCAATCTTTGAACATTAGTTCGGATGTAGTGATTGCTAGCCCACTGTCATGATCTAGCCTCAGGGTCTAAATTTGTGGGGTGGAGTCCACCCTTCAAGATACTGAAGACTCATATGCTTTAGACAGAATGTGTGTATCTACTTCTTGCCTTCCTTCTTATGCCCACCATTGAAGTAGACACTATCATTTTACATGAACTATTAAAGCAAAGAAAATCACAGGGACCCAGCTGAGAGCTCCCATGAAGTTCTCAGAGCTTTTACAGGTGCAAATGCCAGTCTTTCCTCTAAATGAACAAGTTGGCTGTTGTATGAACAGGGTACAATATGGGGTGTCCAGTAATTAATGATGTCCATGGGAGACAGAGGAGAAAACAGAAGAAAAGAAATAACAGGACAAGATGGGGAATAATTAAAGGACACCATTGAGTGAGTGAGAGAGAGAGAGAGAGAGAGAGAGAGAGAGAGAGAGAGAGAGAGAGAGGAGCAAGGAAAGGCATATCCTTAAAATGTTTCAATGATAAATTAAACAGACGTCATTAAAAATGTACTTTATTCTGAGAGAGGGAGGGAGAGAGAAATGGAGGGGGTAGGAGAGAGGGGGAGAGAGGGAGAGAGAGAGAGAGAGAGAGAGAGAGAGAGAGAGAGAGAGAGAGAGAGAGATGTTGAACATCTATCCTGTAGTACACACACCAAACTGTGTGCATCAGTTTCAGTCTGGCTATACCCATCATGTTTACTTTTACTGAAAAACAACAAAAACGTCCAACAATTAAACTAAAGCCCTAAAATCTCCTCAGTCTTCAAGTGCATTATGCTGTAGAAATTCAAAAGGGCCCCCAGCTCTCTGTTTGAAATCCTACCCCTTAAGGACAGATCCCAAATTCCTTACCTCATTGTGTTATAGAACGAAACCTTTGATCCAGCCTTTTGCTTAACACCTGCAGCCTTCTCACTCTTTCCCAAGATTTGTAGTTGGATGAATAAATCAGTGACTATTTTTGCTGTAATCTATCAAACCACTGTTAAGACTCGTCATGCTTGTCAAGAGTTGGAAAATGCTTGTTTTCCCTACTTGCAGGCTGTTTGGGGGAGGGGGCTTGACGGGACAGCAAGATGACTCAGTGTGCAAAGGACATTACTACACAAGACTGATGGCTTGATTTCTATTCCTGGAATCTATGTAAAAGTGGGTAGAGAGAAATGACTCCACAAAATGGTCCTCTGATCTTTATACATGTTCCATGTTTTGCATTCAGTTACTCACACATCCACACCACATCCACATCTCTCTCTCTCTCTCTCTCTCTCTCTCTCTCTCTCTCTCTCTCTCTCTCTCTCACACACACACACACACACACACACACACACACACACACACACGCTTCACTTTAAAAATAAGGATGCTTGCTGGGTGGCAAAGATGGTTCAGTCTGTAAAGGACTGAGCATGTGTATGTGAGGACATGAGTTCAGGCCTCCATTATTGACATAAACTCTTGATATGGTGGTGTGCACCTGTGATCCTAATGCTGGGATGGAAGAGACAGATAAATCCCCAAAGCTCATAGTTGGATAGTTTAGTTGATCGGTGAGTTCTAGAGTCAGTGAAAGCCTGTCTAAAAACGATAAGGTGGATAAGAGATTGAGAAAGACAAAATGCCCTAGTTAGTATTAACTGCCAATTTGACACAGTCTGGAACCACCAGAGGAAAGACTCTTACTTGATTCATTATCACATCAGATTGGTCTGTAGACAAGCCTTTGAAGGATTGTCTTGATTGTTAATTAACGTAGGGGGGCCCAGCCCACTATGGGCAACACCATCCCTGGGCCCAGGTGGTTTGGGCTGCATATAAAAGCTATGTAAGCATTGCCTATGAATGAGTGAACCAGAGCCAGTAAGCAGCATTCCCCCGGTTTCTGCTTAAAGTTTTTGCCTTGAGTTTCTGCTTAAAGAGACTTCCCTTAAAGATAGACTGTGATCCTAATGTAAGCCAAGTAAATGCTTCCCTTTTGCAAGTTGCTTTGTGTCAGTGTTTTATCGTAGCAATAGAAAAATAATTAGGGTGCTCCTAATGTCAATCTGTCTCTGGCATGCACATGCTCATACATATATGTGTGCACATACGTCCGAACACATACACCACAGACACAGATTTTACATATGTATATGCATGTAGATATATAAGTAGATTTGCATATAAATGAAATGGTGTATGCCCTTTGTTCTTGTTACTTCTCTCCTTACATGGTTGCAGGATTACTTTGTCTTCCACTCCCTTGTTACCACCCCTGAATTCTGTCTCTACCACTAGGACCATCAGCTACTTGAGTACAGCAACAATTTTCCGCATGTGACTTTGTAACTTTTATCAATACTCTACATGCTTAGCAAATGATGGATATCACATATAGTAGGCCAATAGATAAATATGCACTACCACCAGACTTTCAATTTAGTACTCTTCAATTTTTACCACCCTTCGATTCACTAGTATTCACTCTATCCATGTTATACTCAAACTTGTATTTGTACTAAAATTTAAAAAAACAATAAGAATCAATACTGTTTTCTGTCCTACAAATTCTCATAGAATGATACAGCTCTTAGCAGTCTCAGGCTCATGTCAGGAACAAACAAGGTCAACACAAGGGCTGGGATTATACTTGCTTCACAAATGAATAACCGCTACAGTTTCAGATGACATCACTCTTATTGAGAATGCTCCAGCAAATGCAGAGTAGCAAGCACAGAGCCCCAAGTGGAGAGGACAAAACTGCACTGACCAAGTGAAAGATGCCTACCAAGGACCCAGTAGTCAGTATGGATGAATCTGCCAAGTCTCAACTCTGTTCCTTAGAGAGAAAATGTTACTTCTCTCACTCCCCGTTAGTCTTGGCAGATGGAGAAATAGTAACAATGAAATATTTGACATGCATTTCTGAGAAATTATGTATTGCCTGTCTGAAACCTAAATTGTACTGGGCGTCCTGAATTTTACTTTATCTGTCTGGTCTTATCAGTCACCCCTACTTGCTCATTCAGTTGTTATGTGTGTGCAAATAGGCCAAGCAGAGCATTTCAGACATGTAATTGGATGATAGATCATAGGCAGGAAGGGCAATGGGAATTTAATATGTATGTAATATAGGATAAAGTGAAGGAAAGATTTTAGTTATCATGGAGGGGAAGAGGTCAAAATGTATGTATCATCATTCCTGTAATACCACTGACTAAAATCAAATAAAAGTTAGCCAGTTAAATACAGAAAATAGAAATGGTTTCCAATAAGCAATAAAAATGCATGCTTCAATTAATTTGCAGCACAAATAAAAAATAAATGCCATCACTATGGTAGATTTGATTTGATTTTTGAAGCACAATCTAAGCATCCTTGTATGGACCTGCTCCTGTAACTGAGATTTAAGACCAAAAGAAGAAAACATGGATAGTTTGGTGATATGTACACTTGTTATACAAACACTGAACACTTAGGAGGTTGAGGCAGGAAGATTGTCAGTGTGAGGCCAGTCGGGGTTATATAGAGTTCTAAAAAGCCCGAGCTATGTAATGAAACCATATAAAAAAGAAAAAGACCCAAAGGAACCATGACTTTTGAAGGCAGAGGAAACTTCAAGGATGGTCAATTAGGTGGGCTTCTGTCTTTCCTCCATCATCAACCAATGAACACCTTTGGGAATAATGGGGTAATTTCAAACTGACATCACCCATGCAATGGGCCACATCCACACATGTGAAGACTCTATCCTTCCCTCTGTGTGAGGCAGGCAGTTGCTGCAGTCTGGTGTGGTGGCCACTTAGCAAAGACTCACCGATGCAGTCACCCCTCTCTTCCACTGTGATTCAGATAAGCCAACTTACGGGGCTTGGGAACTTGAAACTGTAACTTCAAGTAGAAACCCTCCCCTGCCTGGCTCCCCTCTCTGTAGACTCCTCTCCTTACACCTTGTTTCCTGGCTGAAGCCTTACCTCCCCCTTGTTCCCATTTCCTCCTAGCAGAAGTTGAAAATCAAACTCTGATGGCTGGTTAGGGACCTCGGCAGGAGTTAAAACTGATGGTGTTTACTCATCTTTAAGAAAGACCTTCCCTTCAAATCTCTTGTACTTTGGTGATTTTCCGTTTAGGCAAAGAACTGTCAAATAGCTCGACCATTTCATGGTGAGGTTTCTGTTATGAAAAGAAATGTCAAGAGATTAAAAAAGTTTGTGGGGTTTTTTTTTCTCTCAATAGGAATGAACATTATGAATAGTGGACTCATCATTATATGCAACTGTTTTGCAGTTGAGGACATGGAGAATAACTGTCTAACGACCTTAGCACAGCCAATAGGCAGCCAGAGCCCCTCGTCTGCACTGTGATGTGCCTGTTTCCATGTTGCTGCTGTACCCCTAACACCAGCAGTATTCCAAGCTTCTGTGATGAAAAGGCGAGGGAGTGCTTCCATATGGAGCCCAGGCAATAGTTTCTGGCTTCTGCCCAATGTTTTCTCCTGAATTGCTTTCCAATATCCTCTTCTGTTTCTAATCCTAAATGAGTGTAGCACTAGTTGAGGTACCTTTCATGCTGCTGAGAAGAACAACTGAAGCACAGTCCATGAATATGCATGAGTGAAATTATAGCTGTGCATGAAAGCTCTAGCTTAGGGACTAATAATAAACAGCTACTTAAATGAAGGACAGGTTGGGGTGTTGGTTAGCTCAGTCACTAGTCAACAACAAACATTTATCTGGACATCTGTGAGACAAGCGTAGAGTCAACATTAATGTTCCACTTTAAGCAAGTCCTATGAAATGTGAAAAAAGATGATGGTAAAATCTATTTGCAGAAACAGAGAATCAATATGCTCTCTGTGAAAGCATTGGCAAATTTAATTCAGTATTTGGGGAACAAAATGTTGTCTAGTTATTAAGTACTAAATAATCATTTTTCAAATGAATAAGTAAATTAATGAATTAATTTTTAAAATAAAAACCAGGCTTCAATAGAGTGTACATAATTGAATGGGAGGAACACACATTCCAATCTCCCTCTGTGCATCACAAACCCTGTTCTGTCTCCAGGTAGGACAGCTCTCCTTCCTATACAATGGGTAACCCCAAAGCACCAACAAATTAAATAATGGATCCTGATTGTAACAAGAAATGGCATCATTGTTGATCTTAAGAATATCCATGTATTTTAAACAATCATTAGCACCTCAATATATATTTTTACATCATTGATATAATATTGAAAAATGTATACACAGTTCTATCCAAGATAGAATTTGAATTAAGTGCATAGCAATAGACTGTAACAATTCCGTGCCTCTCCCAAAAAAGGAAAATAAAAGAGACACTAATGCTTAACATTAGTGAAGAATAAATGTAGTGTTTGAAACCTGAAGCTTAAACTGACAGCAAAATTTACTATAGGGCTAGCTGTGCTCCATCAGTGGGATTAGGCCCATTTCCATTGTGTGGTCCTGAGGCAAGCCAGAACGTAAGAGCAGAAGCACATGCTGAAGCAAAGCTGCTCACCTTGTGGCAGCAGGCCTAAGAGAGAGAGTAAGGGAGTGGGGCAAGATTCACCTTACCTAGGCACCGTCTGGTAATCTAATTCTTCCAACTATCCCTGCCTCCAACTTTCCACCAATATCAACAATGCCATCAAATGGTGAATCAAAACACCGATGAGGACCCTCATGATCCAATCACTGCCCAAATTCCTACCTATGAGTACTGCTCTGGCGACCACACTTTCAAGACATGAACTTTGCATGAATGTGTTTTATCCATACCATAAAATTCTCTCCTTTCTTCAAAGGCTCATCCTCATCCTGCAACAAAAGCGTATCGGTTCCATTCTCAAGAGTCTACTAATGTTGATATTTTTTCAATAATTCAAGTCTAAAGTCTCCTCTGAGACAATGGGAACTCAATCAAATGCAGCCTGGGGGTTCTAGTCCCAGCCTGTGAGAGGCACCAGGCAGTTGGGCACTATTATGATCTCTTTGTGATGTGGAAACATGGTTCTGCCCAGGGCCATGACAGACTGAGTGGGACAAGGAGACAGACACACACAGGCCTGGGGCAGTCTGCCTGGGCTCAGAGGAGAAAACATGGGCCCACCCAGCACCTTGTGGCCCCGGGCAGACAGGTACTATTATGGTGAGCAAATGTTTAGTATGGTATGGGAGAGAGACAGACAGACAGAATGGTTCATGTCCTGTGGACAATGGCATACCTGACGAGGTCCTGACGAGATGAAAGAGGTGAGGAGCAGGCTGAGGTGGGTGGCTTGATTGCCACCCAGGGCCATGGTGATGTCTGGGCTTAGGCTGCTGCTGGTGCCCACATCTGGGTTCATGGCTCTAAGGCAGCTTCGGTCTGTGCTGATGTCCATGGCTCCTGATACCACCCAAGGCAGAGAAGATAGGGCTGTACAGAGTTGGCCCCACCCCTCACTGGCTGCAACACTAGGGAGAACTGGTCCCACCCCTCACCAGCTGAAACACTCAGGAGAGAGGGTACTACATCTCACATGAGCAGCACAATAGAGCTGATCCTGTTCACAGGGGCCTGTGTGAACCAGCCCTGAGGGCATGAGTGTGGGAGAGCAGGTTGCAAGCCTCTCATCAGCCATGTGGTGGCATGGGTGAGGGAAAGATGCTGCAGCAGGTGGGGGGACCTAATCCAACCCCTCACCAGCTGCAGCACTCAGGAGAACAGACCCTGAGTCTCGCCTGGGCAGCACAATAGAGTTGACCCTGTAGACAGGGTTGAGGGTGAGCCAGCCCTGAGGGAGTAAAAGGGCATAGTTGGTACTGCCTCCCTCGTCTGTGGTGTGGTGGTGGGAGCAAGGGAAAGATTCCCTCCCCCTTGCCCTTACTATCTCTATCTGGTGAGAGAACTGACCCTCTCCTTTCTTTACCAGCTGCAGCACTCAGGAAAGTGGTCCCTGCACCTCATCTGGGCAGCATAGGGGAGCTGAGCCTGCTGACAGGGGTACTGGTGAACCTCCCTGAGAACGTGAGCATGGGAGATCTGGTTCAGCCCCTCATCTGCCATACCATGGTGTAGGCAGGGAAGATATGCCCTGCCCCCTCCTCCTCGCCACCTGTGGCAGGTGAGAGAGCTGACCCTGAGGTTATAAGAGTGGGAGAGCTGTTCTTGTCCCTCACCGGCTGCAGCACTCAGGAGAGTGGCCCCTGTGCCTCACCTGGGCAACACAGTAGAGCTGACTCTGATAGTGCAGGTGTGGGAGAGCCACCCCTGAGTGTGTGAAAGAAAAGAACTGGCCTCACCTCTTGCTCGTCACTGTAAGTAGTGAACTAGCTGGGGCAATGCTGGAGAGCTCACCATGGTGGTGAGGGGAGGGGAAGAGGGGAGAGCTAGTGGGCTGACCAACCCTGCAACTACCCAGGCCCAGAACCAAGGTTATGAGTTGGTCCACCCCAACACCCACCCCATCTGTGATCTGCAGGAGCATGTGAAGGGGCCCGTCCTGCAAACCCAAAGCTGCAGGATCTCCATGATACAGGCCAACAACAGGATATCCAAGAGGAGTCCCAGTGAGGGCCCAGCATCAATAGTGTAGCAGAAACCAGAGGCCTCAAATTAGACCAATGACTCAAACACTTGCAAATAAAAATATACGGACAAAAGGGTTCGCTGCATGACTCACTGTGTCACACTACAGCTTCCACGATGAGATTTTTCCTATCTTCTCTTTTCTCTTACAGTTTATTTTATTTTGAGCAGAGGGGTTGCAAAGGCAGAGGGTGGATACAATGGGACAAGGGCCAGGGAACTGAATTGGGATTGAGATGCATGATGTGAAAGACAAAGAATAAATAAAAAGACAGTTAAAAAAAATCTCAGACATAAGTGCCTATAAAAATTGATGTTACAAAATATCATTATACAATAGCATAAAGTGAACATTTGTACTTTAAAATGGACATAGAAAGAAAAATCAACACTTGAAAGGTAGAGGCAGATGGATCGCTGAGCTCAAGGCCAGCCTGGTCTACATAGAGAGTTCCAGGACAGCCAGTGTCTGCAAAGGAAAACTCTGTTTCAAACAGAAAAAAGGGAGAAGGAGGGAGGGAGAGAGAGAGAGAGAGAGAGAGAGAGAGAGAGAGAGAGAGAGAGAGAGAGAGAGAGAGAGTGTTAGGGGGAAGGAAGGAGGGAGGGAGGGAAGAAAGGAAGGAAGATCAGTCCAGGGGAAAGAGATAGCTCAGAGGCCAAGAGTGCTTGCTGCTCTTCCAAAGGACCCAAGTTCCATTCCCAGCACCAAAGTTAGGGAAGCTCACAATTGCTGTAGGTTCAGCTCTAGGGGAGTCAGTGCCATCTCCTGGCCTCTATGGGTATCTGCTGACACATGCACATAACAGCTAATGCTTTTTAAAGGATCAAAGCACGCCCTAAACTAAGCAATAGCAACATTAAATCCTTTAGCTCCCTGGTTTGAATTCAAGGCACAGGGTAGTAAGATGAGTTCCTAAAAGGTTTGGGAAGCCCATCTGTGATGGTTTGAAAGAAAATGCCCCCCAGAGGGAGTGGCACTATTTGGGGGTGTGACTCTGTTGTAGTAGGTGTGGCCTTGTTGGAGGAAGTGGGTTGCTGTGGAGGTTGACTTTGTTCCAGCACAATGCATTTGGCTTTGCCTTAGTGACATCAAGATCTTTAACATCTCCACGGCCCTTGTTCCCAAACTTAAGATCTATGTTACTTTTAATTATACCTATTGATGCCTCTTTGTGAGTATGTGCACATGGTGAATATGGAGGCCAGAAGTTGGCATTGATCCCTTGAGCTGAAGTTACAGGTGGTTATGATTTTCCCAACAAAAATTTGGGGAACAGAACTGGTATCCTCTGGAAGAGCAGTATGTACTCTTAAGCACTAACCGATCTCTCCAACCCCTGTTCCAAATTTTAGACATGATTTATTTGTGGCCAAACTGCATCTTTCTGCTCTGCTTTCTCTTCATAATTCTTACTTAAAAATCTGGCTAAATGCAACCAGCAGTGCCCATGCCATGCACTGAAATTTCTTCTCTGATATGTCAGTCCTTTCCATCTATCTGTCTGTCTGTCTATACTTAGTTCTGGGGATTCAACACACAAGTCTAGGATAAACTAAGCATATTGTCATTATATGCATAAGTGTGTTTTCCCTGCATGTACGTCTTTGTCCCAAGTGTATGAAGTGCCCACAGAGGCCAGGATGTTGGGTTCCCGGGAGCTGTAGTTACAAAAGGACATGAATCAATGTGTGTGCTCTGAATCAAACCTGGGTCCTCTGCAAGAGCAACAGATGCTCTTAACTACTGATACATCTCTCCAGGCCCCACTGTTATTTTTAACTCAGCCAAGCACAAAATCTCAAGGCCTTGACAAAGTGTTCTCATGCTCTCTTTTAAAATGTAACATGAGCAACCTGTCTATTCCCAGAGTCCTCATTTCTGTCAGAAGCCAGTCTTTGATGTCCTGATAACCTCTCCCCAGAATAATCTACAAGCTCCACTTGCAGCAGTCTAAGCTACATAAAATCTGCTTTGCCAAACTTCTCCATATTTCATGTATAAACAATCTCCAAGTCTCAGGAACAAAATAGTGAAGAATACTCACAACAACTGCTGAGACAAAAATGTCTAAGTGCCAAGTCCCCAAGAGGAACACAATGATCATATATGCAAACATATGACTATGTAATTACACACACACACACACAAAAAAAAATAAGTCAGATGGGGTCACACAGTCAGCTGCTGTGGACATCCAATAAAGGCTGTCTTCATACTGGTGAGCCAGAGGATAGGAGCCACTCAGTCCATCAAGCTGGAAACCTCAGACCCAGAGAGACCCAAGATGCAGCCCTCACCTGAAACTGCATCCATGGAGCATGTGTGTGAATTCACATCGGAAGGCTGAAGTAGTTGAGTTCTGCTATCCACAGGCAATAAAGAGCATCATCTCTGCTTCCTGAGAAAAGCCCAGTTTCCATATGTAGCCTGCTTCCTCATTTTTTACCTTCATTCCTTCCAAACCTTAGGATATTTGATGGTGCTGCCCACGGCCAGGGCAAATATTCTCCTTCCAACTGCTATCTCTAATTCCAACTGTGTCTAGAAACATCCTACAGACACACTCAAAAGAATCCACTAGTAATCTCCTAAGTGTGGCGCAATCCAATCAAATGGACAATAAAAATTAGCCATCATGCATCTCAAGGTGGAATGTAGAGGGGTTGGGGAAACAAAACCATGTATTGGGACACTGAACATGCTGAGTGAACCGCACCTGCCATAACTATTTTAGTGAATTTGTGAGGGTGAAGGCTTAATCACTTTTTAAATATCCAACTTCTGAATAGTGTTCTAAGGATAAAGTTACCAGTATGTGACTTTGTGGGACAAATTCAAACCATAGTAGGAGTACAAACCTACTAAGATCTTGGTTTCAAACTTCTGGTTTCCAAAGGCGCAAAATACATTTTGCTGCTTTAAGCTTTTAAGTTGTAGATTATCTGTTGCCCTGGGGATTTGACACATAGATATGCCAGGAAAACACCTAATAGAACATTCCAGATTTTCCCTGATTCCTCATGTGCTCATATCTTAAAGAAGAGTAAATTCTGAGTTAAGGAGTAGTAATCAAGTCATGCCAGGTCTCACTTTTTCCTCTTCACTTTGAATTTGGAAGCTCGATGGCATGGCAGCCTGTCTGTCAATCCCTGCACCAATGGTTTGCCTTATAAAGCAGAAACATGTGTGTACTGTGTTTTCTAAGAGCCTATGACTGGCCACTTGAGTATGTTTGTTGATTAGGTCTATCATTAAATAGCCTGTCACTGTCTTGCAGACACCAGAGATAGAACCTCTATTTTTGACTTACCAGTGATAAGTCAATGCTTTCCCACATTTCTGGTTTGCCTTGTTTACTGCAAATACTTAAAATTCTACTTGAGTCAATTACAAGCTTCTTCACTAACTTTTCTAACAGGCTCTTTTGCAGTAGAAGCATGTGTGATATGACTGAGAAGAAAAGAGAATAAAGTTGTTATAAGAAGGATGATATTTCACAATGTCGTAGGACTCCAGAGAATAAAAATTATGCCTTAAAAGTAAAAATAGAAACTGAGGGCCAAAAAATATTAAAAACTTGGACAGAAAAATTATTTATAACCTAGAATTCATAAGCAGCCAAGACATCCATTAACTGTGTCTTTAGGAAAGTCCCATTTTTAGCAGAATGTTAAAGTGGAGTCTATTTCTGGCTAAGGGTCTGCCTGAGCTGTGGGGTCTGGCACCATGGAGCGCTGCTTGCAATATTCTCCAGCTGTGGGGGCAGCTGGGAGGTGGCAGGTGCTTACAAACCTCTTAGCACAGAGGTATGAGAGAGCTGAAAACTGTGAATTACAAGGAATAACCGGAAGAGTTTAAAAAGAAAATTAAATAAAGTGTTTATAGTTGTAAGGCTTGAAACATTAAGTCTTGATCTTAATAATTGAAATAAAAATAATAAAATAATAAATAAAATAAAATAATAAAAAATATATTAAATGGATTATGAAGGAGAATGAAAGGTAAAAAGAACTTTATTTTCAATATCATATCACACCTGTATATTATTACATCAGTCAATTCTCTAGACCATTGAAGGGATGAATGAATGTTTGTATGAATGAATATGAGGGAGAAAGGAGGGGAAATCACGATACCAGAATTTAAAATGTAAATATTACTTCAGAAGAAATAAGGGAATAAAGGAAGAACCCATGCTTATTAAAAGCTTTTGTGCATTTGTTAATTTTTAAAGCAAACTGCATATATTGGTTTAAAATAAATGAAACTTGATTTAACATGGATAAAAATGAAATTCCATAAAAAAACTCATGTGAGTTATTTACATTTATTCGTTAAATAAACCTACAGACTATCTATTAGATATCAGTTTGCATTTTGCACAATCTACTGAGGAGCCTCAAACAGGCAAGAAATCGAAATGGGAGCCTTAGGCTTCAATGTTGAAGCAAAATTAAATACATATATTAAAAAATAAAGTGAAAACAAAATTGAACCAAAGCACCAGGCAGCAGTAATGAAAGATGAAAGATTAGAGAAGTGTAGTTAGTTTGTTTTTTTTAGCTCTCTGGGGGCTCCCTACCCAGCTCCCAAATACATAGAGATCTATTCTTACTTATGAATGCCCGGCTTTAGCTTGGCTTAATTCTAGCCAACTTTTCTAACTTAAATTAACCCATTTCTCTTCTTCTATGGTTTGCCTCTGGGCTTTTTACCTTTGTTTATTCTATATATTCTTCTTCCCTTCTTACTCTGTGGCTGGTTATGTGGCCCAGTGTCTCACTCCTGGCATCCTCCTCTCCTTCTTTTCTCATTCCTCCCCTTCTTCCTTCCCTCTCAAGCCTAGACTTCTCCTATTTATTCTCTCTGCCTGCCAGCCCCACCAATCCCTCTCCTGCCTAGCTATTGGTCATTCCACTCTTTGTTAGACCAATCAGGTGTTTGAGGCAGGCAGAGTAACATAGCTTTACAGAGTTAAAAAAAATGAAACATAAAAGAATACAACACATTTTGAATCATTAAACAAATATTCCACAACATAAACGAATGTCATACATCTTCAACTAATATTCTGAAACAGAAGAGGCTATGTGGCCACAGTTTCTGGGAAGAAGGACTCAACATGAATGAGCCTGGTCTTTACTGGTGTGCCCAGAAGCACGGTGCCTAGCAGAAATATTAAATATATGCAACAACTGTTCTGTCATAGACATTATCACATCTGTAAATATCTTCAAAGCTTAATTGCAAATTTTATTCATCATTAATATCTAATTCTTAGTCTACTAGAAAATCTTTAAAAGGCACACAAAAATATATAGGCACTGTAATAATTTTTTAAATAAAAAATCAATTTAAGAGATAGAAAAGTAAGTGGATGTGAGGAGAGATACCTAACACTAGAGATGTTTAGAAAAGCCATATGGGGACCTATTTTATAAGAGTCCTAAATATATACATATATGTATATGTATATAGGTATGTATATATTCTTTCATATAAAAGAATTCCAAGGAAGTTACCCTACCTAGGATTACTAGTATTTCTCACAGAAGCCATAGGCTGCCAGACAGAAAACCAAGTACCATGTGTGGGACAGAGTCCCTTAATTGTTGATCAGTATCCTGGAGACTCCCCCACCCAAACAATACAGGCTAGTGCCACTGTTCTTGGTAGCCCTCCAGAACTTTACTACTCTGTTGCTAAAGGCATGACACACTTCAGTCATCACACAACTTGAAGAAATAAAGTTTATATTACTAGAAGGCTTCCTTCTTCCTATATAACTTTATCAAGGCCTAAGGTGCTATTCTGTTTTGTTTGTTGAGACACGGTTCCCTGTGTAGCCCTGGCTGTCCTGGATCTCCTTCTTTAGACCAGGCTGGGATCTAACTCAGAGAGCTGCCTGCTTCTGTCTCCTGAGTGCTGGGATTAAAGGCATGTGCCACCACTGCCCTGCCTAAAGGTGCTCTTCTGGATGCTGAGGTCAAAAGTCATCAAAAACCTTAAATCCTGTGGGTGGGATGTGCCCATGGGCACAAAGGTGGCATGATTGCTTTCGAGGAACCAACCACTTTCTGGTTGCATGTAAGACCCACTCCACAGGAGGAAACACATTTGTGAAAGATGGAACTTAAGAACAACATCTTTGGATGATAGTGGTTTATAAATTCCTAAGGTTGTCATGGTCCATTCAGGCTAACAGAAACTGACTTAAAGATGTATATCCAATCACTTATGTATTTATTAACTTTGTTAAGCTTTGGCTATTTGGATAAACTGAGTCATTAAAAACTGTGAAAGGCTGGCGAGATGGCCCAGTGGTTAAGAGCATTTGTTGCTCTTGCAGAGGACCTGGGTAAGTTCCCAGCACCCACACAGTGGCTCACAACTCGGTTCTAGAGCATCTGACACCCTTTTGTTAACTCTTTGGACACAGGCAGGCATGTGGTGCACATCCATGGAGGCAAAAATACACACATACACCAAAAAAAGCTGATATTTTGAAAAAGTATATTATAAGTGGAAATGAAGTTCCCAGGTTCACTGCAGGCTGTATTTATGGTTTAAATTTTATTTTGATACTGAAGGATCTTAAATTTAAAAAATATAATTTTTAAGGCTCAAGTTTAACAGTGATGAAATTATGAAATCCTAATCTTATAAAAGTTACTAACTTTTTTATGTTGTTTGTTGGAACACAGCCAAAAGAATGACCCATGGTGAACAATGCCTTGGGGAACTGTGAGAGGCTCCAGGAAAAATGGCAGAAGGCCTTTTACCTCAGGTGCATTTTCTGTTCCCTGGACTGTTCTTGTATGTGATTTCATGTCTCCTGTGACAAACATTTGCATTCAATTTACAAGACATGTTTATTCTTGTTGGATGTCAGATCATAGCTACAGAGCCCAATCGGTCAGTGTGTCCTGGACCTGGATATGGATTCTGCCTTCCTTTCATGCTCTCCCAGACATAATTTATAATACATGCCAGGCAATTATGTTTACATTGGTCTGTCCTTGGAAAAGTTCTCTTAATATTTAGTATGTGCTTACTAATGCTTATTTACATGTTTTTCTGATCATGTTTTTGGAACTCAAGAAACTTTCCTAGGATCACTGTTTTCTTTGTTACATTCATGTGTAAAAGTCCACTGAAACAGAAGTAAAATCATCTACAGCATTAGACTGTAGCCTGCTCCACTCTTTCAGGTCCTCAGATCCCAGGTCTTTAACGGGCAAGATCTGCATGGGTCGGTCCAAAAGTCGACATCTGTTAAAGATAATTAAGATTTACAAGTCAATAGTAAGCCACCTTATAAATGATGACATTCTTTAAGGTGCTTAGAACTATATTTATAGAAATGCCCAGTACACATCTGATTCATTTACAGAGACAAGCTTGGAGAGAGAGGCCAATTTATAGTCTTCTATATATGTTGCCAAAATTAAACCTGAAGCAAGTAACTCAAAACAAGTTTGAAATAAACTTGAAATTTGTTTCATACCAAATCAGATTCATTTATAAAACTGTTTATGAAAAAAATGAATGCCTGAGTAAAATGGGTTCACAATGCACTTGCATGGTCCTAAGGCCAAGTACTTCTCTTGGATGGAACATAGTTCCACCAGAGTACATTTGTCTCCCACAAAGTTATATTTATTACCTCTTGACTTACGTTATGGATCTTTGCCATCTGTTAAGGTTTATCATGTCCTTTGCATGGACCCTCTTCTGAGACACTCAAGCTGCTGTCCCTTCATCATAGCTGCTTTATCAGCTGTACACAGTTGAAGAGCAAGTTAAAACTCTGCTGATAAGTGACCAGATCTGCGCTTCAACAGACCTAGAAATACCTCCCTCCAACAACACACTCCTTAGCACAAAACAGCTCTTAAAGAAACCACACCCCTCCCCCATTTTTTATAGCCTCTCAAGGTTTGGAATGATAGTTTAATGCTAAAAGACTACAATTCCCTGTTGCCCTTGTAGACAGGGCAGGCAACTCTGGAAGAGACAGAAGGTAAGATATGTATTGCAACCATGTCTACCTCCATAAAGGGTATTAGATCTTTTTCAACCAGCATTCACAAACAGTCATTGCTATGGGAACAAGCCCCCTTGTCATGTACACCAATAAACATGGCCCGCCTGTCTAAGACACTCCTTATTTTTCTGCCCGTCTCTTCTAAGCCACTTCAGAAATCTAACAATAATTAGAAGACAATGTATATATTTCTAAAAAAATTTACACAATAGGGAAAATGAAAGTTGTCAAGATTTAGGAAAAGAATAACACAGGAAATAAAATAAAACTGGAGGAAAGAAATAGTAATTATAAATGTAGAATTTTCAAGGTGTGCAGCACACTCTTTTAGTCCCAGTACTCGGGAGCCAGAAGCAAGAGATCACGAAGCCCAGGGATGGCCAGGGGTGCACAGCTAGACAGTCTCAAAAACAACACCACGTTGGCTTAGAATTCACATCATCTTACTAAGGATTCTGTTTCATAACTGCATGTTCATATAAAATTTGTTTGTGGTGATCCTTCCTCACTCCCTTTTTTTCCTCTTGTGCCCTCCCACAGTCAATGTCTCTTCCTGCTTCCTGTCACAGGGGTTTTTAATCCCCACCCACACCCCTCCCACCTTTTTCTTGCCTTGTGGTGTGTTTTTTAGTTTATATACCCTTATCTACCGCCATGTGTCTGTGTGTGTGTGTGTGTGTGTGTGTGTGTGTGTATGTATATAAAGCAGGTGACAGAAAACGTGATTTGTGACTCAGGTTACCTTGCTTAATGTAATATTTTCCATATCCATCTGTTTTCTTATAGAAATACATAATTTCATTTGTTTATAGCTGAATAAAATCCCACTCCATTTATGTGCCACATCTTCACCATCCACTCCTCTTTTGATGGACACCTGGTCTGTTTCCATTTCTCTGCTTCTGAAAGTAAACAATGCAGCAAAAACAGGCTGCACAAAGTCAGATTTGTGGTCATATCCAAAGCCCTTTGGGTGTGTGCCCTGAGTTGTTGTACAGCTGGGGGAAGTAAAATAATCAAATAACAGCAAACCCAAATAAATGAAGGAGCAAAATTCACATCACCATCAAACCTTCCCTATGTCAAGACTCAAAATAGATTAGCTTCATTTAAAAACTCAATTTTTTGCACCAGTCCTCTTTTGACTCTGATTCACTCTAAAAAAAAATGTTACTTATATTCTCAGAACCTGGGAAAAATATATTTTCTCAGAGGTTTTTTCCAACAATTTCAGAAGATAGGATTGTCTTCAGAACAGAAGGTCACCCTCAGCAAACATTAGCAAACCTCACAAAGGACCACCTGTAAATGAGTTAAAGAGATGTGTGTAAGATGTATAAACCTGGGTCATATAAAATTATGTTTTCTGTCATTTACTTTTAATATATAGACGTGTGTGTGTGTGTGTGTGTGTGTGTGTGTGTGTGTGTGTCTGTGAGAGAGAGGCAGAGAGAGAGAGAGAGAGAGAGAGAGAGAGAGAGAGAGAGAGAGAGAGAGAGAGAGAGAGAGTTGCTGAGGGTACAGGCTACAAACTGAAAAGCAGACCACAAGACAGTAGAAAGAGGTGATGGGAAAGGGGGAGGGGAAGAAAAGGACATGTGACAGAAAGCAGGAAGGAGGTCAGTGGGTGTGGGCAGACACAAGGAAGGGGAGGAAACAAACAAAAACATTTTTTTAAATGAAAATACCATAATGAAACCTAATAGTTAGTATGCTCCTTTAACACTGGTAACTTAGAAAACCTACCCCAGAATTTTCTAGAGAGCCAGGCTTCTGCTTCATCTCTTGCCAAAGCGGTGCTCTCCTTCCTTGTCCTCAAACCGTGGTAACTCAGTCATTTTGGTTCAGAGTAATAAGAGGCAGAACTCTTCCTTTCCTAGTCAAGTGCCCTGTAAACAAAAACGTGCATCTTACCCACACCCAGAGCTGTTGGCTCTCAGCAGGTGTTTGTAGAGATGAATGGAAACAGGAAGGAGTGGATGAATGAGCTTCTCTTCACAAAACGTTTTAAAGCACTGTTTGTCTGTTGTGAATCACAGCCACTTTAGAAGTGAAGGTTTTCAAATTCATCATTCATGCTTTCCCTGTGGTTGCCCATGCCAATCAGACACTAGGGTGAAACTGGTAATACTTCAGATGGAAGTAGGCACCCCAGGGGTAGTTAGCTCTCTCTGGATGTGGGCACTGGTAAGGGCAGGGGAGCGACAGTGCTGCAGGGCCAGAACACACATCAGGGGCAGGCCGGCTCTGGGAGCTCTTGTTGATGCTAGGCAGGTCAGATGTGCACTGTTTACACTGTTCACACTCAGCACTGCAGGCTTCTGCCTCCCTGTCCTTCAAAGAAGGCTCATCACTCGGGGCTGTCATGATCAGATTCCACCACAAACCTGGAGAGTAAAACAGAAGCTTGGAAATTGCAATCACATCTTCTGCCCATGACTACTTAGATTATTCAGTTATTTTTTTTTCCTCTGGGCTGCACTTTCTCAGTATTATTTACATAATTTGGTCTCTGACATCAGATCCTGCCACACTGAGCTCTGGAGATGGGCCATGATGGTTAGGGGGTCAATCTATTATTCTTGCCACTTTGGACCAATAATATATTTACTGGATGAAGACCTAGCATTACTGGAGCAAATGCATAGATTTTTATAAACAGACATGAAATAGAATGATCCAAAGTGGAGTCGAGCCCACAAAAGCAAGGCTCACCTGTGCTCACGTCCCTGAAATAAGACTTGCAGCAGCATCTGCACCAGGGTGGTGATGGTCTAGAACATTTGACACATACTCAGCTGCTCTCCCATGCTGTATAGCTCATACTCGGTATTCGCGGATTTATGAAGATGTTTTATCTCATCCGTGGACATGTTAGCTTCTTTGAGAGAAAGAGAAAACGTGCTTCCACATGTAAGTACATGTTTGAGATATTGACTTGTTAGGTACATAAAGACCCACTGCATTCTATTACAAATACAGTATTTGCATGAAAATGTGTGGATGAAAGCATGCATCTCTAGGGATGACTAGTCTTTGCATTGGTACTGCACTCAAAAATGAGAAGATTTCTCCTCTTGGAGAAATGTAGAGTAAGGTGAGCCCAAATTTGAATTCTCCACTTCTCTCCCTGTGTCTTCCATAGATCCCCAATAAAGGGCTCTGCCCTGTCTTTATTAAACAGCACCAAAAATGTGGAATGGGAAGGAGGTGAGGCATTCTTTTTACATAATCTTCAATAGAGTCTTACAAGGGAAGGAGTTACTGTATCAACACCACCTGACACAGAACAGCACTCAAAACCAGAAATAGATTCCATCACCCTCTACCCACATGTTGCTTCCAACATTTAAGATGGAGATTTGTCTTATTTAAGGTTTCTTTAAACCTGTTAGCTGCTTTAAAACATGATCACCACAACACTGTTCTTGGTCATCAGCATGAATGAGCATACAATTTAAAATTAAAGCTATGTATTTAACTTAGATTGTAAAAGCTGATTTGCATGAGAAATCCCAGGCAGAGTAAAGTTGCTTACATTGTGTTAATAAAGACATATTAAACCAAAAAGGCTGAGTTTACTACAGGGAAACAGGTTGAATGCATAGTTTAAGTGGTCTCAAGGAATAGTAATAACTTCTTTATGAGGTCTAACAAAATCTTAGTTTCTGAAGACAAGGGGTATTTTTAGAAAAATTGATTGCCACAAGCCCCTGAACCTGGGTCCACCCTGATGAGGCATGGAGGAATCCTACACTAAGGGATGGGATTGGCTCATCTGCACCCAGTCAGGTCTTCTGACTTCAGGTTTGAAGGTCACACTTGTAATCTTCTGTCTTTAGCTTTGAACTCTTTTCCTGATGGTGTGCAACCATTGTTACAGGTTGTTTGAACATGGGGTTCCCAGCTACTAGACTATTCTGGTATGTTGTGGAATCTTTTAGACATGGGGCCTAGTTGGCAGAATCACGGCTGTGGAGCTGTAGAGGTGGAGCTGTGGGTTATAGTGTGACCCCAGTATTAGCACCAACCTCTCTCTGTGTGTGTGTTTTTTAATTTGTCTTCTAGATGTGAACAAGCTGCCTCTCATTACTGCTTCCACAAGCAAGAGCTGTTTTGGTTGTCTTGAAGGCTGCCATGACCCCCTGCCTGGAAACTGAGCAAACATAGATCTGTCTTCTCTAACTTGCATCTGGTAGATATTTTGTCACAAAAATGAGAAAAGTAACTGAGACAAGCAGTTACCGTGAACTTGGTCCTTTAACACCACACAAAGGGGGCTGGCAAGATGGCCCAGTGGGTGACAGAGCTTGGAGCGCTCCTGGCAGAGGGAGAGCGCTGACTCCTGAACGCTGTCCTCTCACCTCCACACGCATGCTGTGCACACGTGTGCCTGCTGTGCACACATGTGCCTGCACTTACGCACATACCACACATGTATACAATAGTAACAAAACAGCACAACTTACCTCACACTTCCTACAGATTAGATTTCTGCTTCATCGTCAGTGGCTTCTCTGCCCAGGTCCTGAGTGGCTGAAATCAACACAGAGACCAGGGCTCTTTTCCCACCAGACCCAGGGCTTCTCCAATCCCACACCCGTTTCCTGCCACCAAGAAGGGCTCTGCTTTATACTTATCTTCTCTCTGGTGGTTACTCATTATACTTCGGAACTATACTGAATGGGTCCCTGTAACAGCATCAGGAAAAGAGTTCAAAGACAAAGAATTGCAAGTGTGGTCATCAAACTTCATGTTAGAAGACCTGGTATTGTATACTTAGTTCCTAGAAGCTGCCTGGCTTTCCCCATGTCTCAGTTGTTCCTTCAAGGTCAGCAAGAGAGCGCCTCATCTCTCAGGATATGAATCTGAATTTGAGACTTCTGAACCTAGGCTCCTATTTAAAGTTTTCATGTTATTAAGGAAGCCCCATCCAGATCATCCATCATTCTTAAGACTCGGTTTCTATTGCTGTGATAGAACTCCATTATGCTCTTTGCACCTCACAGATTACACTCTGTCACTAAGCAAAGCCATGACAGAACTCAAGGCAGGAACCTGGAAGCAGAAACTGAAACAGAGGCCATGGAGGAGTGCTGCTTTCTGGCTTGCTCCCTAAGGCTTTCTTGGCCTACTTTCTGATACGAATCACTTGCTCAGAGGTGGTGCAACCCACAGCAAGCTGCCCCCCCATATCAATCATCAATCAAGAAAATTCCCGACAATCCCACTTGTAGGCCAGTCTTATGGAGGCATTTTCTCAGCCTCCCAGATTGGTATGGATTCGTGTCCAGCTGACAAAAACCAACCAGCACACCAGCTTTCAGTTGCCTAACTGATTAGGAAACAGGGTTACATTTGAAAAGTCCCTTTGACAACACAAAGTGACAGAATAGTGGCCATAACACTTAAGCACACTCATGGTTTCTGCCCATTCTTCTCCTCGGGAGCGTTGCCCATGTGTGAAGAGCATTGGAGGCCATCCTAGCAGTCTACCCACAGCAAATTCACAAGCCAGCCATTGACTTGTGACCTAATGTCATATCCATGCAAACACATATGCTGCATATGGACATATGTAATGAAAATAATTCTAGACAGAGCCTTCTGAATTGGTCAAAATACACCTCAGAATAAAAAACACAATATTTACATAAGACACTGTGAAATTATCAAGGTATTAAGAACTCTGACCCTTTAAGGGCCAGCCTAGCCTGGGCCTCAGCAAAGCAAATGAGTCTGCTGGCTGTAATTCATTTCTCCCTAGACTCACACAAGCTCTGCACTAAAAAGTGGTGCATACTGATCTTCCTCCTGCATCTCTGAAGAAGTGAAATGACCCACATAAACAGAGAACCAGCTTGGCTTTCTCCAGGCTGCACTAGTCTGACTGAAGCTGGCCCTGGGTTGTCTTATGAGCATAAACGCTGACTCTGGGTTGTTCCTGTTACCATCACCGTGACATGGTAACAGTGACATCACATATTACATCACACATGACATCCAACACAGCCTGAAGCATAGCTGAGTTTCTTTGTTTTTATTTTATTTATTCTTTATTTGAATGTATATATTCCTTAAGACAGGGTAGCATATAGTCCAGGCTAGCCTAGAACTCAGCATGCAGCTTAAGCTGGCCTGGAACAGCTGATGCTCTGCCCCAGGTATTTGGGTGTCAGGTGTGCACTGCAGATAGGGTTTGTAAAAATCTTCTTCATTTATGAAATACTTTCCCAATTATCTTTAGTCAAGGAGTTGCCTCCATTGATAAAACCATAAATGTAGCCCTCACGATATTATATTACCAAACAGTGAGGAAGGCACCACCTTGACTCAAAAAATTTAAGCACAAATACAGTAAATTTAAACAACTGCAGGCAACAGGTTATAGTTCAGCTGGCTGCTTTTGCAGTTTTAAGGGAGGGATCTGGAGGTCCCCACGCTTAGCTAAGTCAGTTCTTCTGAGTGCAGTGGGCTGTTTCCAGCAAACCATTTCAATAATGCAAGAATGTGAACCACATTGAAATAGTAATGTAAACAACATCTTCAATCTTGTATTGCAATTATACACTGAATGCAGAATCAACTCAAAATATGGAAATCCTAAAAGCTGTTGGCAGGAACGAAGAAAGGACTGGATTCTCTGCATGAGGACACAATTCCACAGCAGCTGGCTTGCCTTTCCCTGTGGCTCCTCAGTGAGGTTCTTGCTGCACAGACAAGTTCTCCAGACATTGGTTGTGACAGAGCCATTCACAGAAAATGTCTAATTATCAAAGCTTAAGTTCAGTGTTTCAATTTCTCTTTCATGTCTGTGTGTGTGTGTGTGTTTATGTCTGTGTGCTCCTGTATATCTGTGTGTTTTTGTCTCTGTGTGTCTGTGTTTGTCTTTGTGTGTGTGTGTGTGTGTGTGTGTGTGTGTGTGTGTGTGTATTTTCTCATTCTTATAATCAGCTATGATACAGTGTGTGCTGGAATGTATCAGGAAGGCACAATGTGACTATGAGTATTGGAATCTGTCAATCTTGTTTCAACCTAAAGAAGCCAATTAGCAAAGGAACATATGCAAATTACTAGCATCCTTGGGTTTAGCTTTCTTGTCTCTACAATGGGGACAATATGGCCACCTATTTCTTATGATTATTACAAATAAAAAAATATATGACAAATGGGAAGGTCCTATGTTAGTCCTCAGAGGATAATCACCACATAAACATTAATTACTCTACATCAGCTTCCTGTATTACAGTGTGAGGAACTCAGCTCACAGAGAAACAATTGATAAAGGCTAATTCTTAAAAACTGAAATATTTTCAGTAGTTCTAGAGATATACCCAAAATGAAGAAACATTTCTTCCAGAAAATGAATACATCAGGAAACAGGATGGAGACAGTCGGGATTTTCATCATTTGAACCACAGCGAGCTTCCTCCTTGACCTCTGCAGTTCAGGACAGAACAGTTCCATCTGAGCAGAGTGGATGCAGAGCACAGGGCTCTTTGTTACTTCAGGACAGAGTCAAGGCTATGGAAAGTCAGACCAACAGCTTGTCTCAGGTTTCTGCCTCAGTTGTACACTTCAGACTCTCAATAAATGGCTAGAAAATGCCAGGTGGTCAGAGATTCCCTCCCGCCATGCAGCCCCCACTGCAGGAGGATGCTCTTCTCCAGACTGGAAACTGCAAGTGGAGAACGCTAGGGCCCCGAGTGGCTTCTCTGTGGTTCCTTTACAGAATGGAGTTCCACACAAGGAACCAGCAGTCAAGAGGCCCCTGGACCACCCACCGCCTTTACCAAGAGCTTAAATGAAAGACAGAGCCCAGGAGTCCCTTAAAGAGAAACAGAAAAAGGCAAGGGGGTCTTCTGCGCTGCCTCTTCCTGGGGACCTACATCAATTTGGCGCACAAGGTGAGAGAATAAAATGAAAACCTTGCCCCGAGATATAAGGGTCTCAAGTGACTGGACAGATAAAATTAGAATGTAAAAGGACCTTGGTCAAGTTTACGCTTAAGGTATTTTCCAAGGTTGATATTTTTTCAATATTGGAGTAAAAATCCCAAGCTGAAAGCCTTTGGAAAACGAGACAAATTTTCACAACATAGGAGATAATGGACACTTAAAGATTTGATGTTAGAAAAGACACTGCTGGGCACATAAGGGTCTCAGCTCAGAGCCTCAGCCAGGGAGAGGGCTTCGCTGGGAGGCCGGGTCACACTACTACAGAGCTAAAATGAAGTGAGTTTCATTTCTCATTCTGCCCGGCAGGAAGGCTTGAACCTCTACTGAAGAAGAAAGTACCACCAACACCTTCAAGATTTATATACAACAGTTCAAACTCAGAAGAAGAAAGTACCACCAATACCTTCAAGATTTACATACAACAGTTCAAACTCACTAAACAGAGAAAAGGTGAATTTATTTTCAAATAGCATGGGAAACATGGGGGTTTGGTTCAAATGCCTGGGATGTGGGTGACATGCCAGGGACACAGGAAGACAGAGTAGAGAGAAGTCACCTCGAAGAGCCAGTTGTGAAGAATGAGACTCCAAGCCAAGACCTGGAAGCTCTTCAACCAAAATAGAACAATGCAGTTGTTCTAAGTACCATTCTTTTCAGGAGGGACAGCCAATAACGTTACACCAGCTCTCTCCATTGGAAAGCCATGACTTTCTGATGAGCTCATTCTCTCCTGAAAATCTGCAGTCTGGATGTGTTTTCAGAGCTCTCTCCCGTCTCTTGGGTTTCCTCTCCTCTCTTTCCTATTTTCTATGGTAGATTTACATATAAGCTACATCTCCAGCATCCCTTACAGCCACAGGAAAGCCAATCCTGGGCCTGCCTTGGTTCTTTCTGGTACATGTTCCTAGATTCCATAGAGTCCTGCTGGTCAAAACATGGTTAATCTTACATCATTTTCTGGAGCAGATCTGCACTGCACACATACACAAACACACACACACACACACACACACACACACACACCTTTCACACATGCACACACAACACAGAGTACGTATCTCTTGTTACTGTCTGTGCCTTGAACCAAAATGAGGTCAGGTTCATATTGTTTGTAGATTTTGAAGTATTTGTTCATCTAATGAGATTTCGCGAAGACAAGACTAAGATTGAATATGAAACAGAGTTCTGTTTCACACACACATCACACACATTGCCTACAATAATCTTATGTGATATTTTTAGAGTTAGTGACATGAGTGAGTCCAGGTGTGAAGTTTTCCACTTGGTGCTCAAAATTCTTTGGATTTTGGAACACTTGAGATTGGGGGCCTTCACATTAGGCAAGTTCAGCCTGTGAACAGAACAATAGAAGCAATTATAAGTGAGAAAATCCCTTATGAATTAACACGGTTGTTTCTATTTTGTTGTAGAAAAAAATTGCTACATTCACACCCACAAAAGCATAAGCAGATTCTAGAGTATAGAAATAAATTTTATGACCTTCCGTCCATAACAGAGCACACTATTTTTCATGAGTGAAAGAAGAAAATCAGCAGAATATATTTAAAGATAAAGTACTCACTAAAATACTTAAGGTTTATGGTACATTATTTACATTATTAAACTGCTTATAGCTCTATAAAAATTCTCCAGGAAGGTCTGAGCAGCCAGACAGGACAAAGTCTGATTCTCCAAGACCCTTAGTGCCCAGGCTCCTCGTTCTGCATACCCTTGGGCAAGTCACATGAACTTAGTTCCCCAGTCTCCGATGTGGGATCACTAAAACTGTTACTGTATTTAATTTCTTTGAGCTTCTTATGTAAATCCTGATAAAGTACCACTTCTTCAGATTGTTGCAAGAATCAAATGAGAATATATTTATGAAAATACTTTGTGATTCTAATATTTAATATTTATAAAGCACTGACTATGGGCCAGGAACTGTCATAGAATTTTCGCTGTATTTACCCTCTTACTCCTTATAATTCTGAAAACAACTGAGCATCAGTGATCTGTGTTGTCAGTGAGATACACAGAGGCTTGGTCCAGATGCGTGAGGTGTACATATGACATTGCAGAGACAGAACAGACCAAAGCCACTTTGAAGAGCTAGTTGTGAAGAATGAAGGACACCAACCATCCCTTACTGGAGGTTCGTGACACAGCTTTTCAGGTCAACAGTCTAAGCTGTGACTTGGACTACCATCTATTTACTCTGTCTGACTCAGTGGTCACTGTGAATAATTCTGTCCAGGTTTGCTTGCCTTTGCTGCCTGAAGCTGGCTGGCAGCACACACCAGGTCACTCTCTGGTCTTAGATGAAGGGATGGAATCATGTTTCCTAAATGCATGATAAAAGGCTCCATTGATCTAAACCAAAGATGCAAAGAACTTGACAAGCCCCAGGACGTGTGTGAAGATAGGAGAAAGGCCATAGCCTTTCCTCCTCCATCTGCTGATGAGTCTGGAGATACCCCAGCACATTGTGCTGTGTCACCTGAGTTTTTGTCACAGCTCAGTCAGGATGCAGGGGCCAGTGTAGCACCACACTGCTCTCTACTCCTGGATCCTCACCCCTCTCTCTTCCTGGGTAATGTTCCCAAATACACATTTCTCAAATCTTCCAACTGTCTCTTTGGGGGGAGAACCAAGGTTGACAGAACCTTTTCCTTGGTTATGATGCAATGAGAAAATAGGGATGCAAGCATCACTCTTGCATTGTGGAGTACTGGACTCTTGCAGAACTCACATTGCTTTCTTTTGTTTTGTTTTGTTTTTCATCAGTATTGTTCTGGTCCACTGAAGAAAATCATTTTAACGAAGAATTATCAACTCTAACTTAATATAATTTTCTCTTTAAAAAAAATCCTGCTGAATGCCTAGCTCAGTCCTATGCAGGCTTTCTGGTTGTTGGTTCTGTCTCTGTGAGCCCCAACGAGCCCGGGTTAGTTATTGTATGAGCATTCCTATGGTGTGCTTTCTCTTCCTCTTCCTCCTCCTCCTCCTCCTTTTTCCTATCCTCCTCCTCCGCAGGATTCCCAAACACTGCCTAATGTTCGGCTGTGGGTCTCTGCATCTGCCTCCACCAGTTGCTGATGACAATTGGGCCAGGCACCAATCTGTAGCTTGGTCCTCTTGTGGGACTCCTAAAAGTGGGAACAGGAGCTGTCTCCAAGTCTTTTACTGGTTCTTGGGGCCCTGTTTCTCATACTGGGTTACCTTGCTCAGCCTTAATACAAGGGGAGGTGCTTAATCTTACATGCAACTTGATATGCCATGTTACATTGATACTCATGGGAGACATGCCCTTTCCTGGATGGAGACTGAAGAGGAAGAAATTTGTAGGTAGGAAGGGGAATGAGGGGGAGGGGATGGGAGGGGAGGGTGAGGGGGGGAGGCTGAAGCCAGGATATAAAATAGACAAATAAAAATAAAACAAAAAATTCTTTACACATAAAAAAGTGTGTAAAAATCCATCTGCACTAAAATGAATTCTTAGACTTTCAGGAAGCAGTTTGATGAGTTTCACCACATGAAATTTCCTAAATTGCTGTCACCCAAATCAAGACTCCGGATGTTCTAAACTCTGGAAAGTCCCCTGACCCTAGTTAATCAACGCCTCCCCATCTTAGGGACAATTGCCTTTCTTATTTCTGTCATCACAGATGAATTTTTCCAGATCAGTGATTTTATATAAATTAGATAATTATGGGTTGTATCTAGCCTCTTATCTCAGAATACTTTGAGTTTTAAGAGTGCATTTCTTTTTAACAGTGGTTCTATTATTTGAACAAAATATAATGTTGTGTTTATCTGAATAACATTCTGTGTTCTCATAGCATTTTATTAACTGAGACAATGGACATACTGAACATTAGGCCAGCTTTTCTGCCTGTTAATAGGATAAACAATGGTGGTTAATAATAGTACTAATATTAATGATGATGATCATGATAATGATGTACTTTACAGATAAGTTTCTTACAATTGAATTATGCTTTGCAGAAAAGGTGTCTTAAGAGTTGATGTTTACAACGTTGTTTCCTCCTTGCAATGAAGTTTAAAAAGCGCAGTGGTCCATCACACTCACTCAGGAAAGCCATACTCTCTGAGGCAGTGGTCCATCACACTCACTCAGGAAAGCCACACTCTCTGAGGTAGTGACCCATCACACTCAATAAGGAAAGCCTCACTCTCTGAGGCACTATGTACCTAAAGAGCTGTGGTTGTCTTTCTCAACCCGGAGTCCTGTGTCTTACAAATTTTTAACTCCATTCTTTTTTAGCTCTTCTCTCTTATTTATTTTGGAGGTGATGATCTTCATTTAAATGTATGTACAGATCAATGCAATTTTTTTAGTATGGATAAGACACATACACCCTCTCTGTCTCACAGGAACTTACTCAAGTGGCTTATTGAGAGAATCATCAGACTAATTTAAATAACAATAATTTCCTCAAATCTAATGATCTACAGGAGTTACCATTAGCTCGAGGAATGAGAATGTATCTTAAATGAGAAAATCAGTTAGTAAATCTAATTTTTATTATCATAAATGGAGAACTGTCATAGGAAAAATCCATATAAGGCTTAATGACAGAATGCTAGAATGCTGCCTCTGTGCATTCCATATAAGTGTGTGTGTGTGTTTGTGTGTGCGTGCGCGTGTGCCATATATATGTATATCATCTTGAAAACAAAGTGAAGGGGGTGATTTTAAGGAATCATCTCAAAAGGCACAGGCTATACCACCTGTAGGGTGCTGCCCATAGCTGTGGGTATTTTCCTCATTGGGAAAATGTTCGTAACCCGGGATCTTATTCTAGAGAAGCCCTCAGAATCAGAAAAGGGTATAGGGTCATCTTATTAGACAGATGCAGCATAAACATAAGAGTGTGGAAATGACTCCCTGGGGTTAGAAGGTGTTCCAGATGATCAACAACTGAGCCGAGATCAGGAAGGGAGGAAAGCCTTGGTTAGGTGAGTACTTAAAGATGGGGTGATGGAGGGAGGGAGAGAGAGGACTGCTGCATACATTGGAAGAGTGGGTATGAGGTGAAAGGCATTCGGGATGGCTGGGAAGTTAGGAACTCCAGCTGTGGGGTGGAAGGATGTGGGAACTGCTCTAGAGATGAAAAAATTAGGGCTCATCAGGTTCAAACTGAATGGAGTGAAAGAAGTAAAAGAAATTGGGGAGCTGGTGTTGAAAAGTCAGCCATGTAGTTTTAAAGGCCCCCAGAAAAGATACAGATGTTTGAGGAAGACCAAATGCATGGTAGGGGCTGGCAAGATGGCTTAGTGAGTGAAAGTTGATGTGAGCTTGATTCCCAGAACACATGGTAGAGACCATACCTTCCTGCTTCCCAGAATTCAAGGTGGAAGACAAAATCTTTAGACAAATACGTCCTACAAGCCCCATGGAAACTAGGCAATGTTTTTCTGAAAACCCTTAAGCCTTCCTGTTCTTAACTTTACAACTTCCTATTTCCTTCACAGACAGGAAATTTGCACCATGACCTCCTGTTTTAAATGTCAACTGGCAACAACTTAGAATCATCTGAGTTTCAATAGAGGGATTGTGTAGATCAGGCTGATGAATTGTGGGGCATTGTCTTGATTACTGAATGATTTGAGAAGTAGCAAGGTGGAAAAAGTAAATTCATTTTCCCTATCTTTAAATCTTTGGATACACTTATCAAGGAGTCAAATCCGCTTTTTGTTGTTGTGGCAAGTTATATAGAATATCGTTTATGTGCACTAACCTACATTCCCAATGATGTGCACTAACATTATTAGCAAAGATCATTGTTGTTCTATTTGTATCTAAAGGTGTCCTTTGTGTTTCATCACAGATAAAATAGGCTCATTTATGTTAATACCTGTTTTCCTGACAGTAAATTCTTCCTAATGCATTAATTATGACTCCAGATAGACCAATGATTATTTCATGTATTCTAATTAGGGATCACTTTATTCAGTCAGCCATACTCATAAGTAAACAAGTAGAATGAATTCCCCAGGGAGAGGATAAAAAGACAATGATTTCCTCTTCACTACAGCTTGGATAGTTTGCCCAACAATCAGGGAGTAATTAGAGAAGAAAATGAAGAGTGAGCCAACAGAGCTGCAGGAGCAGTCTCCTGGCAAGGATGCTTCCTCACTAAGATTAAATTAAAATGGACATCTTCATCACTGGCCATAAGTGGAGAAATATGTTAGCTAGGATGGTCTGTTTTCAGAAGTCTGTGAATCGTACAGTCAAACACAGCACACTTACGTGAAATGAATTCTATGCCATTCCCAGTTCTCTGACTTGAAGGCTAGATTCCCAGGAGTGCAAAAGATGAAGCTAAGTTGCTTCTAATTACTGACTCTTAATTAGATTTATCCTCTCAACACCAGGCTGATGGGTATTGATTTTTGATACTATCTTTTACAGTAGGAGCCTCACTCCAATTTTTGGTGCAAGTTTCTGTGTTTTAAATAAGGGGTGGGAGGGATGAAGAAATAGATTAGCAGTTAAGAGCACTGGCTCTTCTTGCAGAGAGTGGTTGCCATCAACCACATAGTGGTTCACAATCATCTATAACTTCAGTTCCAGGAGATCTGTCACCCACTTCTGGCCTCCATGGGCATTGCACACACATGGAGCATAGACATGCACGTAGGCAAAACACTTACAAGATGAATCAATTGTAAAACAGTGCACAGAAATGAGAGTAAGGAGGCATAGTGAAGTGCACGATATACCAAACTTCTGGATTAACCTTTCCATGTATTTTTATGTTCCAAAAACATTCCCAAAAGTTGTCATGGAGAAAGAACAGAGATAGATTTTTTTAGATGTTCATTTTTATAATATTTAATAAAACAAGCTATATGCTTTACTTATTGATGAAGGAGTCATACATAGGCTCTGATTTCCTCTAGCTCAGCCTTTTGACTTGTTTCTCCAGGTTTATTTTCTCACTTGTCACCAGTAGCTACTCTGGACCAGCATATATACTCTCACAACTAACAAGGATGCGTGGTAGTTACATCAACATTCTTAGAGGGCCTCTAGTTCACATTAGGCATTTGGGAAAAAGAGCATTTTAATTATCTGGGAAGCCATCAAATAGCAATCAAACACTAAAAGACCACAGCTTCTATCTACAATCACATTTGGCTTCTGGGCTTTCACAATGACTGTGTCTCTGAACAGCAAGAGACTTTGGGGAAAGCCATAAAGTAATTCTATTAGTCCTAATGAAGTAATAATGTTTTGAACTCATAAAACAACTGCCTGAAATAAGGGTAAAGGTCACAGCTCTTTGAAATTAGCATCAGTCAGTTTAGATGGGTAATCAATAACTGTCCACTTACACAGTTCATCCAACCAAAAGACCAGAAATAAACCTTTGGTCTGTTTCACACATTGCTAGGAATTGTGTGTGTGTGTGTGTGTGTGTGTGTGTGTGTGTGTGTGTGTGTGTGGTGTTTGAGTATCATACCTTGAGCCTATGTTTTAAGCAATCCTGAACAGATAATGAGAGATATCTATGTAAAATTAGTTCATAAGAATATTCAAAGAGGATCTAGAGAGATGCTTCAGTGGTTAAGAGCACCAGCTGCTGTTGTGGGATGTTCTGTAAGGATTATGTCCTCAATTACGTCACCAGCCTGTGACAATGTCCCAGCCTAAATAAGTAGGCGTGCCCTCTCTGTGTCCTCTCTTTCCACACTCTCTCCTTCCATATTTTCTCCCCTCTAAGTTCTCTCTCTCTCTCTCTCTCCCTGTCCCTTTCTCACCCAATAAAGCTCTAGAAAGGTAACCATGGCTCGTGATTCTTCTGCCACTGCAACATCCAGTGCTCTCTGCTGTTGGCATGTCCGCCGCAGGCAGCAGCCAGCCATGAGTGCAGCTGCTTAACCAACATTGGTGTCGTGACTCAGGATCCTGTGGTGTTTGAGTATCATACCTTGACCCTATGTGTTAAGCAATCCTGAACAGATATTAAGAGTTATCTATGTAAAATTAGTTCATAAGAATATTCAAAGGGGATCTGGAGAGATGCCTCAGTGGTTAAGAACACCAGCTGCTGCTGTGGGATGTTCCGTATGTTAAGTGTGTTGCTCTGATTGGTTAATAAATAAAACACTGATTGGCCAGTAGCCAGGCAGAGAGTATTGGTGGGACAAGGAGAGAGGAGAATGATGGGAAGTGGAAGGCTGAGTGAGAGAGACGCTGCCAGCCACCTCCATGACAAGCAAGAAGTAAGGTACCGGTAAGCCACTAGCCACATGGCAAATTATAGACTAATAGAAATGGGTTAATTTAAGATAGAAGAACTAGATAACAAGAAGCCTGCCACAGCCATACAGTTTGTAAGCAATTTAAGCATCTGTGTGTTTATTCAGTTGGGTCTGAGCAGCTGTAGGACTGGTGGGTGAGAGAGATTTGTCCTGACCATAGGCCACGCAGGACTGGAGAAAACTCTAGCTACAAGCTGCTCTTCCAGAGAATTCAGGTCCAATTCTCAGCACCCACATGGCAGCTTAAAACCATCTGTAACTCCATTTCCAGTGGACCTGACACTCTCTTCTTGTCTCTGTGGGCTCCAGACATATATATAGCCCATAGAAATACCTGTATATCAAAACACCTATACACAAGGAATAAGTTTTTAAAAACAGAATATTCAAAGATATAAATCTTGACAATCTCTTTTGAAGGCTTAAAGAATATTATTTTCTATTTACATGTATTTGTTTGTAGTTTAGGGGTTATAATATAATAATAAAATATATTTTAAAGGCAGAGATTATTACAAAGGCATCCTTCTATTCCTGCATATTCAGACATAGGTCAATCACACAATATTTAATTGAATAACATTTTAAGTATAAAGGTTATTATGTCCCCTGAATGGGTTATTGAGTGACTGTGACTATGAGGAACCAGGATGGAGGGACACAGCTGAAAACTTCACTTCCCAATCTAAGTCCTGATCTTCACATGTGTGTTCTTCAGAAACCATCCGGAAACTAGAATTCTCATGAAAGACCTACAAATGTATCAGTTGTTTTTAAGTAGATAAAGGTTAAAGAGCAAATAATTTACTTAGTGCACCTGGTACCAGTGAAAAGAACATGCTAGAATCAAGGTCTGAAAGGCCACAGATCACCCCGTGCAGCATCTTGCTCCACACATGAGAAGATGAATGTCCCCATTAGCATCAGCTACTCACAGGCAAAGCAGGCTTCACTGAACAGTTGAAACTGTGTATATTCCATCCTATACAGAAATATTAATTTGTATCATTCCAAGAAAGATACATAATTTTAGTCCAAATTAAAACAGAAGAGTGAAGTAGAAAAGCAGTGAAGCCTAGAATTACTTATTGCAAATGTTAGTCAGTTTTGAAATAGTTGCTCACTTTGACTGTGTCCACATTTCTTCTCTGAGATTATCCATAGTAAACACCAGACCGTGTCTCCTAGGGCAAGCATTGTCTAACTCAATCTAAATAGCTGCTGTAGGAAGATGTGTCTCTGATCATCCATCAACAAGCCCTGTAGAAGAGAAAGGGATACTTCCAGAGATTTAAGTACTCATTAATTGCTTTCTTATTTAATGGGCAAGACATAATTGCATGCTCACCTAGGATGTTACGTGTATCCTCAGAAGTCACAATAAAAATAAATGCTATTTAGCCGGGCGTTGGTGGCGCACGCCTTTAATCCCAGCACTCGGGAGGCAGAGGCAGGCGGATCTCCGTGAGTTCGAGGCCAGCCTGGGCTACCAAGTGAGCTCCAGGAAAGGCGCAAAGCTACACAGAGAAACCCTGTCTCGAAAAACCAAAATAAATAAATAAATAAATAAATAAATGCTATTTTATGTCCAATATTTTCTTCAAATAAAGACATCAAAGGTTCCAAATACTGAAAGAGGCTCCGCTCTCCTAGAAACAGGGAGGAGGCATTCCCGTATCAAAGAGCAAGCAGCGTGCAGGGACCTCACAGACAGTGAACATGCGGCCACTGAGCTCTCACTGCAGGTGTGAATCTAGGCTGCTGACTCGCTCTCTGGGTGAGCGCAAGGCTGAGATAATTGCTCTGTTCTGACGTTTCCAGCTGTTGTCATGGAACTATTAGAGGATCGGTGAGATCGCCATGGGCTGTGAGTGGATACATAAGCAGCACACAGTAAACGCTCAATACACGGATGTCGCCATGACGGATATTATTAACTCCCTCACTCCTGCGCTTTCCCATCTCACAGCAGTCTCATCTTAGCAACAGAAAATTAGGACGGGCATAAACGGATCGCGTTTCTAAGTGGCAATGGCAATCATGGATTAGCTTATGGAAATACACTGTTTAGTTCAACTTGTCAAAACTCAAGAGTGTTTTTCATTTTCAAGTAAGATTTACATCCTTAAATTACATGTTCCCAGACACTTCCCTCTAAGTCAACAAACTTAAGGTATCATGGTGAGATGTAATTTAGATTCCAAGTATAGAAATCCTTGGCTAAAGGCTGACACTGGGGCTAAAACCATAGGTTCCCTTTGGTCTTAAATACAACTTTAAATGACGTGTTGAATGGAATCTGGTTCAAATTTGATAGCCATGTAATTATAACCTTGCATTGACCCACAGGCTCAAAAACCATTTATAAATCTGCACTGTACTTTCAACCTCATTTTACAGACAAGAGGTGGACAACTCAAACATTTCCTGACACTAAGTAGTGGAGAATGTTCTAGAAATGGAGATATATGTATACATTTTTCATTTGCCAACATTCTATAAAAATGGCTACTTGAAGTAGAAAATGAGTGTTTCACACAAATCCAATTTTTCAAGGACTGAGCACACCTAGCACTCCATAACAAGAGCACAGAGATATCAGGGAGGTAGAAAACGATGCCCTTCCTTAAAAAGAGAACATTTTGCAGAAGGACGATCTTACGAATGAACATTTTCTGGGTGTTTATCAAGGTGTCAAGAATTATAATAAGTCCTTCAAGTGTGTCATCTCAGTTTAATTTCACAAACACCCTGTAGCTAGGCATCAATCCAAAGCAATAAAACTGTGGCTTAAAAGGGTGTGAGCCTCCCCTGAGGTGACATCGCAGATACGAAGGTTACTTGGTTCCCACTGCTGTGCATCTCCACAGTGGGGTCCCTGGTTCTCACTGCTGTGCATCTCCACAGTGGGGTCCCTGGTTCTCACTGCTGTGCATGTCCACAGTGGGGTCCCTGGTTCTCACTGCTGTGCATGTCCACAGTGGGGTCCCTGGTTCTCACTGCTGTGCATCTCCACAGTGCGGTCCCTGGTTCTCACTGCTGTGCATCTCCACAGTGCGGTCCCTGGTTCTCACTGCTGTGCATCTCCACAGAGCAGTGGGGTCCCTGGTTCTCACTACTGTGCATCTCCACAGTGGGGTCCCTGGTTCTCACTGCTGTGCATCTCCACAGTGCAGTGGGGTCCCTGGTTCTCACTACTGTGCATCTCCACAGTGCGGTGCCTGGTTCTCACTGCTGTGCATCTCCACAGAGCAGTGGGGTCCCTGGTTCTCACTGCTGTGCATCTCCACAGTGTGGTCCCTGGTTCTCACTGCTGTGCATCTCCACAGAGCAGTGGGGTCCCTGGTTCTCACTGCTGTGCATCTCCACAGTGTGGTCCCTGGTTCTCACTGCTGTGCATCTCCACAGAGCAGTGGGGTCCCTGGTTCTCACTGCTGTGCATCTCCACAGTGTGGTCCCTGGTTCTCACTACTGTGCATCTCCACAGTGCAGTGTGGTCCCTGGTTCCCACTGCTGTGCATCTCCACAGTGTGGTCCCTGGTTCTCACTACTGTGCATCTCCACAGTGGGGTCCCTGGTTCTCACTGCTGTGCATCTCCACAGTGCAGTGTGGTCCCTGGTTCTCACTGCTGTGCATCTCCACAGTGCGGTCCCTGGTTCTCACTACTGTGCATCTCCACAGTGCAGTGTGGTCCCTGGTTCCCACTGCTGTGCATCTCCACAGTGTGGTCCCTGGTTCTCACTACTGTGCATCTCCACAGTGGGGTCCCTGGTTCTCACTGCTGTGCATCTCCACAGTGCAGTGTGGTCCCTGGTTCTCACTGCTGTGCATCTCCACAGTGGGGTCCCTGGTTCTCACTACTGTGCATCTCCACAGTGCAGTGTGGTCCCTGGTTCTCACTGCTGTGCATCTCCACAGTCCCTGGTTCTCCTCGGGCAGAAGCTGTGACCATCCCCACACTATGAGTAGACACAGAATCCCTCCGCTGCATTCAGATTCATACCTTAACCCTTCCCCACCACATTGTCTATAATTCTTGTCTACTGCTTTTACTCTACAGACCCAAAGTAGTTTCCCAGCTCCCAACAGAAACACAGCCTGACTCCTTGCCTTCTCTCACTCTGGGGCCACTCATAGCCTCACTTTCCTCTTGATCCAGCATCAGTTCCATCAGTATTTTCCTGCTTTCTCTCCCCTTGTTCTAGCCATCCAGCTGCATCTAATGAATCCTCAACTACATCATGACAGTGTCTGGGCATCCGAACCTGCTGAAAAGAAATCATGGAAGTGTTGATAGGCTTCTATTTGGATGTGCACTCAGCCAAGGGTGCCCTCCCTGCTGCACAGGCACCCACCAGACTTCTCAGACCCATCAGTTTCAAAGTTCCTGGTCTCAGGACATGTATGTGTTTATAAAAATTACTGAAATAAGAATTTTTGCTTATATGGGCTAGATGTGCCAGTACTTCTAGTATTAGAAATTAAAGCTGAGAAGAAAAACATTCATTAATCCATTTAAAATCAAGGGAGGCCAGCTGATTACATGCCAACATAAGTGTCTTAGAAATAGTATTCCTACTCTCCAAAACAAAAATCATCAGTGAGAAGATCAGTATGGTATGAACCCACAGGCCTTCCAGGTCTGCCTGTAGAAAGCTGGAATCTCACACCAGTTTCTGCCCTGAAGCTTTTGAAATAGCACATTGAAGTCATCTCTCAAAAAACCTGTCAAACTGCCTTCTAAAACACCTGGGCTGCTCTCCGCTTTGGTCAGAAAGGTTTCTTTTGCAATGGGCTGCACTCAGTAGACAGAGGAATTAGGAGCCAAAGTACTGAGTGTCAGAGAGTGAGTGGTCAGCCCTTAATGGGACATCCATATTAACTCCACCACCATTAAGGCTCTTCAAAGCATTGCAGAAATGAAAGTAGAAAGAACGGAGGAGCTGGGGGTTGGGTGCTGTGAAATGCTGCCTTCTGGACTTGGCATTGCTTGGTAACAGCTCTAGGTCATGAGGAATTGTCCCAGCCTGATTGTTCTGCTTTACCTGCAGAAATGATATGCCCAGGCATTTAGAACAACTACCCTGCTTCCAGTCAAACCACCACCAATCAACCAAGCAACCAATAAACAACAAAAAGCTGTAAGTTCCTGGTATTCGCCTGTGTATGTGTGTTGGTATTTATGCCCATCCCCAGCTCCTCTAAGCTTGCTCAACCTTCATCCCTCAGAAAGACTGGGGCCCCTTGCTGTTGTAATAAAGCAGTCTCAGCCTGTTGAGATTGAATCTGTCTGTTTTCCTGACTCAATTTTATTACAGGCATGGCCATTGCACTCATGAGCCCCCAGCAGATAGGATTATCTGCAAAATTGCTACACAAGATCAAGCCATTGACAATCCAAGAATAGATAATTTGGTGGTTTGAATAAGAGTGGCCTGCATGGGTTCATGTATTTGTATGCAGGCCACTTTTATTGATGTTGATGAACTGTTTGAGGAGAATGAGGAGGTGTGACCTTGTTGGAGCAGAAGTGTCCTGATGGAGGAGGTGTGCTGCCAGGGTTAGGCTTTGAGGTTTCAAAAGCCCTAGCCAGACCACTGCCTCTTTTTTTCTCTCTGCCTGCTGCTTGTGGAGCAGGATGCAAAGCTGTCAGCTACTACTCTACTGCCATGCCTGTCTGCTCCCTGCCATGATGATAATGAACTTTCCAAAACTGTAAGCAAGCACCCAATTAAGTGCTTTCTTTTATAGAAGTTGCCTTGGTCACGGTTTCTCTTTACAGCAATAGAGCAGTAACTAATATAATGGGATAGACAATTCCCAGGTCCCACCCCTTACTAAGGACATACTTATTATTCATCGATAATTGATGAGGGAGGGAAAATCATTTTTTTTTTGATGTGGACAGTGGTTGACTTCCTACGATGATGTGCATGCCCCGCCCTCATGCAGGTATGGGCCCCAGTAACTAGACATAATGGGTTATCAAAAAGGAAGGAAGGAAGGAAGGAAGGAAGGAAGGAAGGAAGGAAGGAAGGAAGACATACAAGAAATTGGAAGGAATTGTGTAGGAAGAGACTGTGTAACTAGAGGAGGAAATGGAGGTGCATAGGATCATATTCCATTCTACACATGCATAAATTTCTCAAAAGTAAATAAAAAAAATTGTTCTGCTCAAGGAGACTGGGGACAATCTGTAAACATTTCTCTGCTTTTGATTATGCCGACCCCCTGGACTTTGGGGATACCTAAGAACTTCTGAGTTATGACATTAAAGCTACTACCTGCTCCAGGCATGCTCTCCACTCTGGTGACAGTCTGCAGCATTCATTTTCCTTTAAACTTTCTATGCCAACTCTCTTCTCTACAAAGATAAGGTCCTGAACAAGCCCAGCGCTCTAAATGTACCTTGTTGCTATGCTATTTGGCACAACTGTGACATTTCCTTGGCAAGTAAAGCCACCAGGAGAAAGTTTCTGTGTGTTCTCACTTACCCACCAGCTTGACTGGTTTGTACCCAATCAACTTCCCATTTACTTCTGCACACTGCCCTGCCCTCCCCTAGCAAAGCAAATGTCTGGCTTGCTCCTGAGGAATTTCTTCCCATGCTCCTTCTCTAGGGTATTGCCTCAGTTTGTACACCAAATCTTCTTTCTCTGTTACAACATTCCCAACAATATTCCAAAGCATCTCTAAAGATCTCCGCATTGGAAAGTCTCAATTCCTCTTCCTCTCTAGCTGTAGACCAACTTCTCTTTTCCCTTTTCAGCCAAACTTCCCAAATTGCTGCCCTCATTCTGTCTGGACTGTGAGCACACAGGGCACATAGTCAGGGATGCAGGCTTTCTGGGAAGACAACAGACAGAGTGGGAGCCACACAGCCAGAAGAATCAAATCCTTAGAGAAATGAGCTTCATGAAGGAAAAGTGCCTAAGATGTTTTCTGGTGGCTCTTCTGAATTTAGTGAGTTCATTCCTTCCACAATCCAAAGATTCTGTGAAATCAACTGCACAGTAATTTTAGGAGGCAACTCTGGCAGCTTGTGCATATTTTCAGCACCTGGCTTGATTTTGTTCTCTGGAGTAGAGGGGCTTTGTTTTGTTTTATTTTGTTTTTAAATATGCAAACATTGGATTTCAACAGTCATTTTCTTTTTCCTCTTTAAGTATTACAACATTTGTTATATTACTTGGTTTAGGAATCAGGCAAGACTTTTCCTGATTTGATTTTGAAGCATAAATTCAATCATGTCTGTTTACCTTTTTTGATTTCTGGGCAGCACCATGGGTGAAAAGGAGCTAGAAGGAAAATACACAATCTTAGCCCTTTCTTTATGCTAGGAAAATATTCACTTTCTGATTCTTTCTCCCTAGCTGAAGAGCGAGGCAACACCCCTACTCAGAAGTTTTCTCAGGACAACACAGTGTCATCTCATTATCCCACCATCAGTCAGCTCTTTACTGAATGCCAAGCCAGTGTGTATAATCAATCAATCTTCGGGGCTGAGATTCAGTATCTACTGTGCTTTGGAGATGTTGGTGTTGAGTTCAAGAAGAATGAAAACAGATTATCTGGATGCTGATTTTGTTTATGTTCCGACACATCCACCATCCTGCCCTTCATTTGTCCCATGCACAGCCTTGTTTCCAATATCTACTCAAAGGTAAAGTCTCTCAATCTTAGGTTTTCAACAGTACACTGGAAATTGGTTTCAGGAAGTAATTTCTGTGTGTGTGTGTGTGTGTGTGTGTGTGTGTGTGTGTGTGTGTGTTAGATTATTTCATTTTAAGATGCATTTGATAAAAATGAAGAAAAAGAAATACTTCACTTGAGAGACATTTATAAAATTGTCTTGACTTTTTATTTTTTAACTAATGAAAAGAAAAGAATATAGATAGATGATAGATCTATTTCACTATGAATAAAGAAAATACCAGTTATCATAAAATTCTACTTAATATATGACAGTTTTAATTGCTTAATGACACCATTCTCAGGCTTTTTCTCAGATACACAGTTCTTCCATTTTTAGCTGTACCAGACACTTGCCAAACTGGAGATAATTGCCTTTTTAGTGTATACTTTTATCACTGAGAAAGAGTCCACTTATTACCAGATTTAATTTTCATGTATTTAACCCCTAATTGCTTGAAACAATTGCTATCCTTATTTATTTTTATTTTTTAATTGATTCTTTGAGTTTTACATCATTCATCCTCCTGATCTCATCCATCTCCCTGTTCCTTCATATCCAACCTCCCCCTTTCAACCTCCCCTCCAAAACAAAACACAATTTAAAAGAAAAACAAAACAAAAATAAAAACAACCAAATTAACTAACACACACACATACACACAAAGTCTCTGCATGGAAGTTGTAGTGTGACAGACCAAATCACACGGTATATACCTCTCACATGTCTTTACTTAAAAGTATTCATTACAATGAGTCATTCATTGGTCTGGCTCAAGGCTTCTGCTTTCTGCTACACTCTCAATACTGGACCCTCACTGGGACTCCTCTTGGGCATCCTGTTGTTGCCCTGTGTCATGGAGATCATGCAGGACTGGCCCCTTCACACGCTCCAGCACTTCATAGATGAGGTGGATGTTGGAGTAGCCAACTCAGAGTCCTGGTTCTGGACCTGGATGGTAGCTTGGTTGGTCAGCCTGCCAGCTCTCCCTCATCCTCACCACCAGGGGGAGCTTTCCAGCACTACCCAGCTAGCTCACCCACCTCAGTAGACCGTCAGGAGTGAGGCCAGTTCTCCTGTTTTTGTGCCCTTGGGGCCGGGTTACCTGCACCCACACTGCCAGGGTCGGCTCTACTTTTTTTGCCCAGGCGAGGTACAGGGCCTGCTCTTCTAAGTGCTACAGTTGGCGAGGTGAAGGACCAGCTCTCCCACCCTCATGACCTCAGCGCTGGCTCTCTTACCTGCCCCAGGCAGCAAGGGGCAGAAGAGGGGTGGGGCCATATGTCCCCCACACATTCTCAGGGCCAGATCACCTGCAGCCCCTGTCAAAAGGGTCAGCTCTATTGTGCTGCCCAGGTGAGGTGCAGGGTCACTCTCCTGAGTGCTGAAATCAATGATGGCCAAGGCCAGTTCTCCCATTCTTGTGACCCTAGGACCATCTTTCCCACCTGCAGTAGGTATCAAGGGACAAGAGTCGCATCTCTCCCTCATCCACACCACCCTGTGACAGACAATTCTACTCTCAGGACTTCAGTGCTAACCCACACCCCTGCCAATGGGGTCAGCTCCCCTGTGCTGCCAGGGCAAGATGCAGGGCCAGTTCTCCCTAGTGCTGCAGCCAGGGATGGGTGGGGCCAACTCTGTACAGCTTTATCCTCACTGTCTCCAGTGGTAACCGGAGCCATGGACATCAATACAGACCGAGGCTGAGGAAGGGTCATGGACCCGATATTGTCCTTGGCAGCAGCCCAGAACTGAACAACACCCACCATGGCCCTGGGTGGCACTGTAGGCCACTCAGATCTGTATGGCACCAGCAGTGGCATGGCCCTTGAACACTAATGTGGGCCTAGGTGGCAGCCCATCCCCTAGTCATCTGAGTGGTTCTTGGTGGCAACAGGATCCACTGACATCAATACAGAACCTGGCTGCTACAGGGTCACAGACCCAGACATAGTCCTCAGCAGCAGTCCAGGCCCAGACATCACCCTAGACCTGTGTCAACACAGGTCCCTTTGAACAGCATGATCCCTGTTGGGGCACACCCCTTTGACCCCAACACGGTCATAGGTGGTAGCCCAGCCTCCAGGCATCTGAAGGGTTCTTGGTGGTAAGAGGAGTCACCATCAACACATGACTCCATAGCTGCACTAGGGTCATGAACCCAGACATGGCCATTGGCAGCAGTCCAGGCCCAGATATCTCCCTGGCCCCAGGTGGCAAGCAGGCCACCATGTCAGCCAGTTCCTCTCTGCTCTGGACTCTTCAGATATGCCTCTCTCCCAAGCACATGAACCTTTCTGCCTCTCTCCCATTTCCCCACCATATACGCATTTACCATACTGGAGCCTGACCATCCAGTACCACAGGTGCTGGGCAGGCTCGTGTTTGGTCTCTGCGTGCCCTGAGTGAGAGTCCTGGGGTAGAGTTGTACTGTCCTCCTTGGGCCTCTCTGCTATCATTATTTTTATCCTAAATACATTTTTTTTTTTTTACATGAAGCCTTTTCCCCCAAAGTACTAATTGTGGGATGACTCATCCCTAGCCAGCTTGAGACCCAGCCAAGTAAAAAAGATACTTTCTGAGAGCCAGCCTGGGTCTGCCTAAGGGCCTCAGCAACAGCAGCTGAAACATGATCTGGAGATGACCTGGACCAATGAGAGGCAGCCATGTCACGCCAGCTGATGCATATTCATTAGACCCCCCCACCCCGGGGGTGGGGTGGAGGGTGTATAAGGCTTGCCTCTTCCTGAATAAACTGAGCTTGTTGTTTCAACATTCTCCCTGAGTCTGTGTGGTTTGACTCTGCACCTACTTGACCCCTCCTCCAAAGGGAACAACAACACAGGACCCTGCTGCAACAAACGAAATTTATTATTTTAAAGTTTTCCTTAAGAATCTAAGTATCTCCCAATTTTAAAACATTGGATGAATGACCATAAAGGAGGGAAGCGATGTTGGATGAGAAGATGGGAAAGGGAAAAACGGATGTGCTGACGATACAATCAGAAAGGAAGTGTAGTAGGTTTGATCTCAGAACCCCACCCATCCCCATGGCACATGAGGGAGTCTCAGACTTAGGAGAGAGAACCTCCTGGCAGAAGGAGACTGAGGTTTTCTTGTATTCTGTGAGCACAGCAAAATGACTTTGTATCTATCACGCAGAATGTTAAGGAGGTCCTTGAGAAAAACTAATTAGATGTGAATGAGTTATGCTTCAGCTTTATCAGACCAAAGAGGTCAGGCAAGCACAAGAAAATAAGAGACCTTGTAGTTTCTGGGAAGTCAGAAATCAATACAATCATTTAGAAATTTAACAAACATATGTTTTATTGTTTGCTTCTTGCTATCAATAAAGAGATCCTGGGGGCAAGGCCAGGAATGCAGTTCAATTACACAGTGTGGGTTTAGCATGAAAGAAACCAGGGTCAACTCCCAGTGTCAGTACAAAAAGAAACACCCGGATTCTATTAACACTGGGGTCCTCTAAGTCATACAAGAACAAAAGGGAATAGTCAATATCAAATATGGAAAATCATATTTAAAACATAATGTAAAAGTTAATTTTTCACAAAGTTAATATGTATGTGAATAACACAGCACACAAACACAAAAAAACTGAGTTCTAAACATCATATAGTCTTGCTTCAAGAAAATTGTGGAGAGGGAGAGAAAAAGAGAGAGATTGAGAGGTGGAAAATAGTGTTTAATTTTTTTGTTTTTACCATTTTTTTTTCTTTTTAGGGAGATACATGTGATACCTCAGTAAAAACCCCCCACTCTATCCCCTACAGACAAAGAGAAGCTTAAACCAGGATTCCTAAATGTAGATGAGAACTTAGACCCCTTTTTCCCAGGTGGCTGTATCTGTTACAGGGACTTTGGAAAACACAGAGTCAAGATATTGGATCAAAAGACTAAAAAAGGGAGGCGGGTTGAAATGAATTATATGGTCTGTGCCTTTAAGAACTAGCCTCACAAAGAAAGGGGAGTGTTCCTTCCAACCTCCCTGCTGTGAGTGAGAGATTTGGAAGAGCCTCCCTGCCTAGGCCTGTAAACTTAGACTACACCTTGCTTTTGTATTCTGTACCTAAAGTCTCCAGTGGTGGCTTTGGGGACAAGATCTGGGCATAACACATGCCAGTTTGGGCTATAAAGATCCTGTCTCAAAACCAAATGGGATGGGAATATGGTGGCACACGCCTTTAATCTCAGCACTGGAGATAAAAGACCCAGACACAGTTTCCCCAGAAACCCAAAAGAGCTGAGAAAAGAGATATCTTAAAAATGAGTCAGTTCCCCCTTCCTGGAGAGGGTAAAGACAGGTGTTTTCAAAAGAACAATGTCAGGATGTCTGGTGGTAACCGATTAACTACGAGATGCCCCTCTCCAGAGATAACATGACCAGACCCTGGAGATGAGTTGTAAAACTCCTGACAGGGCAAACAGATAAGGTAAAATAAGACAAGTCCAGGCCCAGGAAAAACTGGACCAATCAAGGATGGACCCATACTAACCCCCTCCCCTCTAAGAAATTTTATGGGTTTTGCCTATAAAAACTAACTTCCCCAAGAAAGAGTAACTCTTCCCTACCTCACTGAGCTGAGGCCAGTGAATGCTTGAGATGAGTTCCCTGTCACGACTTGCAGCAGAAGTAAACCTTGCTTTTGCATTCTGGTATGGTGGTCATTTTTGCATTCCTTGGTGGTCTCTCTGGGGATTACGATCTGGGCACAACAATACACATGCTTAGTTAAAGGGCTCCCTATGGAAATAATTTGACAGATAAAATCCAGAAGGTGGCTACTTCTTTAAGAGAAACTCAACTGTGGATGCAGCTCTGTCTCAGGTCATAGCTGCACTAATTGTACAAGAATTTGGGGAGGAGCATTTTAGTTTGAAATATTGTAATGATGGGGGTGAAGACCTTTGTTATTGTGATTCTTATATGTGTTGCAGAGAGAGCTGTGATTTGACATGAAACACCTGGGAAAGACAAGAGACAAGTGTAGGCTAACATAAGCAGAAGCAATCTTCCAGTGTGCTCAACCATCTTGAGGCAGGAGAGCAGTTGTTCTGATAAAGGCAACAACTGCATCAGCAGCACTGAGCAGGTGTCCGATCAAATGTTCCATGACCATAGCCAGAGTAGAAAACAGGAAGAGATGTTTTCCTTTTATAACCCATGGTGGGGTAATTGCAGGGCACAGGCTACTTGCAGGGCACAGGCTACTGAGCTCTGCAGAAATGTGTATGTAACACAGTGACTTGGGTGGCCTTGAAAGTGTTGGTTCAAGTCAAACAAACCTCATTTGTCCTGATAGATGTTGGATTGTTTAGGAATAGTGACCAAGAGACTCTCAGTTTGTAGGATGTCTCTTTTCAGTCAGATAACAATTTCAGAAGTCATTAATACATTCTTGTACTTACAGTATAAGCCACTGTTACAGATCCAGACATGTAGATATGCATGCACATACCGGCACATATATGTGTCTATGTATGTGTGTGTGCAGATGTAAATTAATACCTCTACAAGACAATCATAAAAATCAATGAAGAAAGAAATTAAAGAAGACATAAAAAGTAAAAAGATAACCCATGTTAACAGACTACAAGAGTCAATACTTATGGAAGACCCAGGGTCTGGGGATTTCACTATGTCCAGCAAGGGATATCGGAGGGAAAAAAAATCTATGTACACGATGCTCTTATATCTGTTAACTTTATTCTGCTAAGACAAAATTCTATCAATTCAGCTACAGCTCCATCAGGCATTCAGGACAAGGATAAATCTAGATACACCTAACTCTTCATCTGTCTACTTTATTTCTCATCTACATAGCTTCAGTTCTGTCCTGACACTCAGTTCCTCTTTGTCCCCTCATTACTGCTCCCTCAAAGTCCTATTAACAACTCAGCTCTTATGCTTCCAGCCTCATCTTCATCCTCTGTTTCTTCTCCCTCCATCTCTACTTGCTCTATACTCCTGGCTCAAGAGTTCTGCCTTACCTTCTACATTATCACTGTGTTCTTTTCTTCTCCCTGGTCATGCCATTCTCTCTGTCTCTACAGAAACTGCCTGTCTCTCCTTCCCCTTGCCATGTGATTCTCTGCCTCCTCAGGAATGTTGCTCTACCTTCCACCTTGATATGTAAAAAACCTCTTTTGTTCTTCCTGGATTGCTCTAGAGAACCACTAGGCCTCAAGGCAAGAGGATGGTCTGAGTTAGGATGGTCTGAGTTTCATTAGCACAAGAAACAAAGCTATGTCTCTCTAGCTTGTCTTTATTGGTTCCAGCAGGGAAGTTATTTACCTAGAAGTTCAGCAGGTCTGAGGAACTGTTTGTCAATTGGTCTGGGAATATTTGGGCATGCAAGAATTTAATAGCAGAAGACAGCTGAAATATTAAAAGCTGAGTAACACCAAATATTCATAATAAATTGCTTGCCATTTGACAGACCCTTGATTGGTCAAAGTATAGCTTTAATACACAGCTGAATCTCTATAATATATTATATTATATTATATTATATATATATACATATATATATATATATAATCACAAACAATCTAAAAATCGAATACATGGTCCATGAAGAAACTACTTACATACTTCACTGAAATACAGAACAAAAATCCCAAAATTCCTACGAAGCCACAAGAGTACACATAGTAAAAACAATCATGAGCCAAAGGGAGGGTAACTAGAGCCATCATCATATTTGACGTGGCTCAGTCATAGTATGCCTAGTGTGTGCAAGGCTCAGGACTTGACCTCCAGCATTTTGAGAAAATAAAATTATACTACAAGGCTATAGTAACCCCAAAAGTTCAACATTTGCATAAAATCTGACAATAGAATAAATCTTGGCATCTTGGAAGTGAACCCTCACATCCATGGACAAGCTATTTTCAACAAAGCCCATGTTGGGAAAGACAGCTTATTCCGTAAACATCATGGGAAAAATGAAACAGGTATATGCACACAGATGAAACGAATCCCCAACTTTTTCCATGCATAAAACCCAATGAAAAATGGACCAAAAAAGTTAAAAATCCCAAACATTAAAAATAGTAGGAAAAGTGTGTAAAATACTTCAAAAACTGATATGGAGAAAGGTATTTGGATAAGAACTCAAAATTACATGTGAAAAAAGCCAAAATGGGCAAAAGATGCTATTGTGATAAATATGTAACAATGGAATGCTGCTCTTAGCAAAAACCCAGAGACTAAAAAGACCATCTACAGAAAGGGAAACAATATTTGAAAAATATTTGTTTGATAAGAATTAAAATCCTGAATACATTAACAAGTCAAAAAATGGATAGCTATCTAATTAAGACATGGGTGTAGTATGTAAGTCCCTTTTTTTTTCTTAGAGATACAAATGACTAACAGCATATAAAATGCTCAGTGACTTTTACCACAAAGCAACACAAATCAAAAGAAAAATGAAATATCTCATCCAGTTAGCCAGTTAAGAATCATTATTTAAAAAACAAACAGACAAAAAAAAAACCCAACCATTTACTTTGGTGACCATATAAAGTGGAGGTACTCTTATATATTGGTAGTGGGAATGTGAACCATTACTTCTATTGTGAAAAATAGTATTGAGCTATCTCAGAAAAATGTAAATAAAACAATTACACAATCCATTGATCTCACTACTGGGCATGTACCCAAAGCAAGGGAAGTAAGTCTGTTGAAGACCGTCCTGTATGGTAGTATTTAATCAGTGTTCCTCACAACAGCTTGGGACATGGAAGCTAGTCAAGTGTCCACAGACAGAATGGATAAAGAGATCAAGAGCATGGTGTGTATACACTAGAAATGCCTGAAGTCGATCACAGCAACGGATAAGGCAGAAGTCAAGAAGTGAAATGATCCTGCCACAGAAAGACTAACATTGCGTGTTCTCTCACACACTGCAGAAGAGGAAAAGACAGTTGCTACCATAGAAGCCGTGAGCAGAACACTGGTCAAAAGAAGCTTGAAGTCTGGGCAGGAGGGAGGACAGAGGTCCAGAGCATCAAAGGAGAGTGACACAGGAGACTTCACTTCAAGTGCTCGGTGGTATAGTGCATTGCTGTAGTAACACAATTGTGCACTCTACAGAGGCAAACCTGGAAGTTCCAGGAAAATAAACGATGCCCACAGAGACAGGGATGACAGCTTTCCTGACTTTAAAGCTCCAGGTCGATTATACTTAAAGCTCCAGGCTTGTCCATGGATGTGAGGGTTTACTTCCAAGATCCCAAGATTTATTCTATTGTCAGATTTTATGCAAATGTTGAACTTTTGGGGTTACTATAGCCTTGTAGTATAATTTTATTTTCTCAATTCATACTTACAAATTATCATAGTGCACAGCCAGCAGGGTCTTCAACGGGGACCTAAAGGGAGGGCCGGCGAATGAGAGGGACAAGAGACACGAAGAATGAGAGCAAGACAGGACGTCTGATCAAGCTCTGACATTTTATTTTTCTCTCAAGGCATATATAGGTAGGCAAAGGGGGTTACAAGCAGGAAGAGACTTAATTATGGGGGTTGCAAGCAGGAAGGGACTTAGTAATGGGGGTTGCAAGCAGGAAGGGACTTAATTATGGCCAGCAGGAAATGTTGCTCTGAAGGTTATCTATCTACCCTTGTCTAACTGCCTAATTGCTTAACTGCAGCTCATTCATCTGATATTTGAGAAGAGGTTCTGGTGCTATGGAGAGTTAAGCAAGGCCTAGATCTAAGAAAAGAGGGGAGAAACCCAAATATGGCAGCATGTGTGTCAAGGGTCGATTATACTTATGGCTCCCGTCAAAGACATATATACAGTATTTATGCGTTGGTTACTTTCATAGAGACATTTTAGCAGGAAAAAAATCAGGCACCAATACCCAAGAATAAAAACAAATATAAGACTTCTAAAACTCTCAACAGGTGTCAGCACAGTGGGTAAAGAAGTGGCCATACCAGGGTGTCTGCCTCTTAAACACTTTTGAATGACACAAACATGTATCACTAACTTACAGCACTAACTCACAATCATGTTTCTGTCCTGAATCCTAGGGATTAGAGTGAAGCTGTATTAAACTGTGATCTGTGCACAGCTCTGAAGCAAGCATTGCCTTTACTGGTTCCAGGAACAGAAGCCAAGATGGAGCCCAGGTGTCCACATCCTCACTCTCCTGTTGCCCTTGTTTTGTGGGTAATTTTCTCTCATTTTCCCAACCAATGTTTAGGTCCCAGTGTTTAAATACATGCAACAGATTTAAATACCGATAAGAAGTTTAAAAGGAAATTTCTTTAATGGATAATATTCTGCAAGCACAGTTTCTTAAAAACTTAAAAAATTCACGTGTAAAATGAAAAGAAAAAAATGACCTGATTCTACTTTTGGAGAACCCAGACACGATACGGATGTGAGCGTGAAGCCTCATATCAAAACAATTCAATTCAAACTCAAGACCTCCCAAGGGTGAGTGAGCTAAATTAGAAGACAGAGTCTGTATTCCTGGTTCTCTACCATTTAACCAAAGACCCTTTCCTTTAATGCCCCCAGTTCTCTATTCATTCTAATCCAGCAGAATCCGACTGCTTCTTGTTTTTAGTAATTTAGCCATTTCTTGGAAGATCTTCTGAGGTACAGTCCCTTTTCTCCCTCCCTGGAACACATCCTTAACCACCAGAGTTGAAAGCAGAGCGCCTGTGTCAGCAAGACCCAGACACTAGTTCCAAGATGTTTTCAAGCCAATGAATAATGTCCTTGATTGCTACAAGATATGCCTGCATATTAATCCGTCTGAACAAACAATTTACTCGTCTATGCAAAGACTTCTCATAAAACAATGGATTACTTATGTGAACAAACAGCTTGTTTGTCAAACAGTTGGCTCCCTAAGACTTCCTCCAACATACTCACTGTGACGACTCTTATCCAAAACAACCATGTCAAATTATTTCCACAATTCCACATGGTCACTTGCCTTGAAAGACACGGTTTAAGCCACTGAAAATTGGACTCCAAACTTTAAACATATACTTGGTTGATTTCCCTTTCAATAGAGCACCGAGTCTGACAAAGTACTATTTATATGAAAAGGCTGTATGAAATCACTTTTCTACTTAAGGAGGTTATGGGATTTGTTTATTTCTTTATTCTACACACAACACTATCCTAATATATCGGGTCTGTCATAAGCAAGAAATGAGGGGTAAGAGGTATAGTCTACTGGTAAGTAACATGCTTGGCAGCTCATGTGAAGCCCTGGGTTTAATCCTCAGCATCAAATAAACAAATAAGCCAGCAAACTGAGACAAGAAATATAAGATCCCTCTGAAAAATCATTTACAATTATAAAAATATTTTTGCTTGCATGACTGAATATCCAAACGCAGGTATGGAGTTAAGACCTAATAAAGTATTTCTTTTTAAGGGTTTGTTTCATTTTTAATTATGTATGTGTGTTGGTATGTGAAGGTGTGAGCACAGGATCCTGGATCCCCTTTGAGCCAGAGTTACAGGTGGTTATGGCCATCCAGTGTGGGTGCTGGGAACTGAACTCTGGTCCTCTGTAAGGAGCCTGTTCTCTCAACCACTGAGCTATCTCTCCAGATTCAAAATGTTTTTGAAATTAGTGTTTAAAATAATACTTTGCTTTGGATAGTTTCATATATGTACACCATTTATCATATCTACCCCCATTCCTTCCTCTGTTTCCCTCCACTCTCCAGAGAGTTTTCTACTTTTGTATCATATATTGATTTGAAATCCAGGTGCTCCATGGTATTATTCTTTCTGTTCTAAGTCAGCCTTATTCTACTTCCTACAATGAACTCGAACGACATTCACTATATACACCACATTATCTTTATCCATTCTCCTGTTGATGGGCATGTAGGCTGACTTCATGTCTTGGCTGTCATGAAGTGAGTCAGTAAACACAGGTGTGCCGGGATCTCTCTGTATGCTGCCATGCATTCCTCTGTGTAGATACATGGGAGCAGTACAGCTAGGTAATAACTGAGAGATGCTTTCTCAAATTGGGATGAATTCATCTCAGGCAAGTTTCTCATGGCGGACTGTGGTTTTACATGCTGCTTTCATTCTCATTCTGTCTGAGTTCTCCAGAAAAATATTCTGAGAGAAAGATTCGACTCTAAGTAAGATATATAGGAATGTCAGTAGGAAAGTAGAGAGGCAAGAAAGGAGAGATGAAGAAAACATAAGGGGTCATGATAATCTGCTGCATTAGCTTTCTGATGGTGTGATAAAACACCATGACCAAGGTAACATGGGAAGAAGAGTTCATTGGGTTTACAATCCCAGAGGGATGAGTCCATGACAGTTGGAAGCAGGGCTGCAAAGGGCAGGTGTCAGGATCAGGACCTTGTGACCTCACATCCTTGATGATGCAATGTCTTAGTTAGGGCTTACTATTGCTGTGAAGAGACACCATGACCACAGCAACTCTTACAAAGAAAACATTTCATTGAGAATGGCTCACTTACAGTTTGGTTTCAGAGGTTCAGTCCATTATCATCACAACAGGGAGCATGGTGGCATGCAGGCAGATGTGGTGATGGAGCTGAGAGGGCTACATCTTGCAGGTGACAGGAAGTCTACTGACTGACATCCAGAGGGAAGCTTGAGAAAAAAAGACCTCAAAACCCACCGCCACAGAGACATACTTCCTCCAATAAGGCAACACCTCCTAATAGTGCCACTCCCTTTGGGGGCTGCTTTTTTTCAAACCACCACATGTAGAAGGAGTAAACTAAAAATAGGGCAAGGTTTTTAATCTCAAAGCCTTCCTCCAGAGCCTTCCTCCTCCAGCAGTGCTGTACCTCCGAAGCCTCCCCAAACAGTACCAACTGGGGACCAAATGTTCAAATGCAAAGCCTTTGGGAGACACTTCTAATTCAAACCACCACACTAGCCTATGTGAACAACTGGTACTTACTCTGGATGGGAACTCCAAGCAACAACATAGAACATGGGTCTGAAACTCCCATCACTGAACAGGGGAACTGGATCCTTTGGTTAGCGACTGTTCCCTTACCCTCTATCATTTATTACCATTCTTTATGTTTACAAGGTATCTCTCCTTATGCAATTATTGTATTTTTGCTGCATGGTACTTAAGAATTACAAAGATGTTTCTTTTAAAAATATTTTTGCATGATTCAGTTTAATTTCTAGCAGTGTTTTACATCTTTGGTATTGGGGAGGTCCCCACACATCAGAGACTTATTAGCTAAGGAAGTTTCCCTATGGGGTAGAGAACTCAGAGTCTGCAGTTTGCCTTCTTAGCCATGGGATCCTCTGAGGATTTAAACACTGTCCCTGGGGGAACATTTCTTTTGGGTTCTCTGCTACATTTTTGCTTGTTTTCTGCATTGTTTGATTTTGTTAAGAAATCTTGGTTTTATTGTCCAACACGTTAACTGAGAAGTATTTTACTTCAAGTTTCCTAAAATAATTTAAACTTTTTTTGACATTTTACTAACAATCCCTGTGCTTTGAGGGTTAACTGGGAAAATTAGAGGTAAGTTATTCATTAAAAAATGATGGCATCAGAATGAGCTACTGAGTGATTTGGTTTTTACCACTCATCCACTATGAGTACTGGGGGTGGGGGCTTGGGGGGCACATTTATTCATTTTTAGAATTCAGGAAATACCAGTCCAAAGATTGATATTAGTGTTAGTCAAAGTAACTGTCAAGAAAACACAAAGCCCTCAAGATGAATCTTTTAGGAAAAAAATAAGTACAGTCGGATACTCTCAGACTAACAATTAATTCTGCTTTTTAGAGTAGTATAAATTCTAATCCTGAATCAGACTCTAATGTGCATATGATTGTGGGCAAGCTATTCACCAAGCTGTCCATCCATCCACTTCAGACAATAGTTCTTCACAATGTTATGGAAACTAAATGATGGAGGAAAAAAAGGACAAAATTTGAGAGGCATATAAATGGATAACTAATATATTAAAAACATGTTCAGTGTCATTAACCATTAAGGAAATGTAAAACTGAAGGCTAGAGAGATGCCACCTTATCCTAATGATAATGGCTATTATCAAAATATAGAAAAATGACAAGTGCTGATAAAAATGTAGAGATGGGAGAACCATTTCACAATATTGGTAAAAACAGAAATTATTTCTACAAAAACTGAAAATATATTCACCCTCCAGCGCATTCTGTACAATGTGGTGCTATTCAGCTCCCCAAATGCAAGAATCCTGTCAGTGATGACAATATGAATGACCCAGAGGATACTCTGTTAACTGAAATAAAGCATGCCTGGAGAGGTGGACCATGCATGCACACATGTGCGCACTCGCGTGCACGCACACACACACACACACACACACACACACACACACACACACACATACACAGCCAGATTTGTCATGGAAACAACAGCTGGCTTAGCTTTTGTGCTTTTCACCTTCTGATGTCTCCTGTTGATGACTTTTCTTAGCATGCAAATCTGTGCTCAGGCTCCTTACTTGTGAACCACACTAAAGAACTTTGAAAACTTACAGATGGCATCGGCAGGAGTGAGTTGGTGTTGGGGAACAGGTGCAGGCTGTGCTGCTTTCTGTACAGAATACACATGTGCCTAAGCTTCATACTCAACTCCTCTGTGTCTGAGGAGACTTAGAACACAGGAGACAACACACAATCAAACAGTTTAAGCATTCTAAGACAGATCCTGGGAGTGAAAATATTAATGTGTACACACTTCCCCTAGACACAAAGACACAAATTAAAATAAAATTGTTGTAGAGGGCAGGCTAAAGTTTACCTCTGAGAAGACCATAGCATGGACATTTCTATGATAATCAAAGTGAACCTAACCAGCCTATAGGCCTATAATATCTGGCAAACTTTTCTGTGAAGCAGGAATATTTGAAGGACTGTCCTACCTTGTCTTAGCAAAGTCCAGCAGTTGCCTTCTTTTGTGTCTTACTTGTTCAATTTAAACAACATAATGTCAGCAGTTGAGACAAGGGCAGTTTATTGCCCAGTGGCTAACTTTACCACAAAAAAAAACCTCCACATAAAGGTTCTTTGATGCCCATCATCCTTTTTTGAAGTAAATTGGTGCTGCCTGGAGCAAATGTGTCTCACTATCATAAAAAGCCTTATGTTATTAAAATATCTTAAATACAAAATTCTGTAGGCCTCTGAAATGTTTGAAGACAATCTATCTAAAATACATGTTTGACCTTTAAAGCATGCCTAACATGGCCACAAATTTGATTGTAAGATGACTAACTACTAACCTTACTAACCTTTATTTCTTAATTATCCTAAAAAGTTTGTAATAACTTTAAAATTAGAACTTTATATTATATTGTTAAATAAGCTGCATAGGTACAATACCTTAAACAAGAATAGAACCATATATACAGGATAACAAAAATAACTTTAAATTTTTATCAATATTTAAAAATCCATACCAATATAAGATACTTAAGACTAGTAGTTGCTGTTTCTAAACTAGTTGTTCTACTGTCTGTAATTTTTCTGATGTCAAAGGCCATTGTTCTACCCAGACAGGTTTGCCAGTTAACCATTTTAAAGGTAGGGTTGCTGGTACCTTTGAAAAATCAACAGTTGTTGTGCCCTGCTTATGTACAACCTGAATAGTCAGTGACTGTTTTTGATAAACTTTTAATATTTCTCTCAAAAGCATTCTTTATTTATGTATTTTTCTGAAATTAGAGTAATGTTAACCTGTGTTTTTCAAATCACATTTCTATAAATTCATTGCTATCCTAACTACACATGGCTTTAATTTCCCTACCTATACATTCCACTCACTTTGTACTTTGTTTTACCTGAGAAAAAGTTCCAATCCCTACAAGCTGAATATTTATCTAATGAAGAGGCCTGCCAAGATTTTGGTGAAATTATTAACATCCACACCTATATCTAGTAAACCTTCAATTACAATGCTGTTTATTTGTAATTTTAGCTTTGGTCTCTGACCATTTATAGAAGTTTGCCAAAATATTTATATTATGGTCTATCCTGAAATTTATGTTTTACCTACTGAAGCTGTTCTGTCATCCACAGCAGTATGGTTTTTAACAACAGAAATTAGGTCTTTTAATTGCTCTGTGGAGGAATTTCTCCAATGTTGACAGGGAATGGCTGAACCAAAATTGACATTGGGGCCTGTGAGAGGCCCCCTAAGGCATTTTCTAACAGCAAAGGGTTACCCTGCCTGTCCCATATTGGTCTGGATTCATCAGTCCACTGCCAGTCTTTGTCACACCTTCTGCATATTCCATGAGGCTGAGGCCTTCTAGAGTATCTAGAAAAAGAAATTCTAGAAATGCCTTGTCTACAGTCACTTTTCAGATGACCTTGCTTACCACAATTAAAACATCTAACCTTTTGATTTTTCTTAAAAACTTTAGAAATCACTTCTATCAAAATAGCATCATAAACATGAGATCCAATATCACCTATACTTCTAATCCATGCATTTATTGGTGCTGATCTTGCCTTTAAAGGCCTAATCACCCTTTTTCATTCTGAATTAGCATTTTCAAAAGCCAAAGATTTAATTAATATTTGTCTAACTTCTGGATCTGATATCATAGTATTTACAACTGAAGACAATCTTTGTAAAAAGGTTTCTTTTGGGCCTTGTATAGTTTTAGCAAGTGACTCAGTCCTCTTTCATGATTCTTCAAGCCTGTTCTAAGCTTTCAAAGTTGCTATATGACAAAAAGCCAAGGCATGATCATCACATCTAAACTGGCTTTGAAAATCAATATACTGGCCTTTATCAAGAGGTTGACCCTAGATTGCCCTTTCCATGTTTTCCACTGTAACTGAGGACCAACTTCCAATATTGTTGTAGCTAAATCTTTACAGTTTTGTGGAATAGTTTTTTTCTGAATTGCCCATGAATTTAACATCTGCTTCACAAAGGATGAATGTATACTAAATGAAATGACTGCTTCCTTAACTCTCTTCAAATCTAACATTCTACAGGATCTCAGGTAACATTTTGTATGTGACTGTGGTAGCTGCAGTAAAAGCCAGAGTGGGTGCAGGCAGATGTTGAGGCAGCCAACCTGGCATGGCAGTAGCCTGAGGAGGGGGTTCCAGCCTGGAACCCACTGGGAGAGGGAGTGAGCTGCCTGAAAAGTGGACAGAGGGATTGCTGAAGAAGCCTATGTGGGTAAGAAATGAAGGTACAGGGGTTGTGTGAATGAGCTGGCCAGCATGAGTGGTTAAATATGGCTGAATTTGAGAACCAGCCACCTGTGGCATTTGGGGCCAGGGGCAGATGTAGAGAGGCTGCAAGAGGAAAACCCCGAACTCAAATGGAGGGAAAGCTGGCTGTGGAGGAGCTGGAGAGGTAGCAGATCTAATAATGCCCCACACTGGGCACTTGATGAAGCATTTATCTAAGCATTTATTATTTTATCAATAAAAACTCAGGAGTCAGATATTGGGGTAGGAACATGATAGCTCCACAGAGCAATGGAGATACAATCAGCTGACCCTGCCTCTCCACCTTCCCAGATTGAAAAGGCCCACAAATCTTTCTAAGTCCCTCCCTCTTCCTTCCTGTGCCTCTCTGTCCCAGTCTGCATCTGCCAAAAATTCCATGGCTTATTCAGGCCAGCTGAATGTGGACTCTGCCCTCTGATTCAAGGTTTAACTTTATATAGGCAGTCTCAGAGTGACAGTGGGAACTAACCTTTCACAACACCAGAACCTTTTTCTTTGTGTTTTGTAGTATGCACAATGTGTTTGCTCCAAGCCCTGGTTTTTTTTTTTTAGATAAATATTGTCTTCTATCATTATACCTAACATCATATATAGTCACGTACAGAGTCATCTATAACTGGGAACATGCTAAGCCCTCCATATGGTTAAAGAATTATCACATTTAATAACAGAATACTGTAAAAATCAGTGTTGATATACTTTTACAGTATCGGGAAATAGATTCGGGGGATGAGGCATTAGCCTAAGGTAGAAGATAAATAGCTCTGGGTAAACTGAAGTTCAGAGCTACATTTGCAGCTTTCTGGAAGTTGTCATTTCATAGTGTGTGACTGAAACTCTTTGCTTTTCTTGAAATCATCTAATTAAATTTCACAATGTTCTTTATTATAATCACAGTAAATTTGATTTCTTTTCAATATTGAGAATGACTTTGCTTCATCTAGCACTGTATGGGGTAGAAAAACAGCTGAATAATCCTGTTGAGGAGGTTCTCAGAAATTTTACTTCTGCATTACATTCTGAGCAACAGAAGATAAATATTTCATTTTATATTGAAATTATGTTGGAGCTCAATGTCAAAAGTCCACAATATTTCTTTGTATGTGAAGAAAAGGAAATATAGATCCTGTCTGGAAGAAATGTATTTCTTGGACTCTAACTCACCTCACTGCAGTGCTGTTGAATATGTATATCTTTAAGAACTTAGAAAAGTCATTTATGCTATTCCAGATACATAGGGTTAAATGTGTGCTTAGGGCTGGTGCTTTTTTAGGAGCATAGAACAACAAAAAAAAGGGTAAAGCAGTAGTAAATGGTAAAGAGAGATGAGGCCTCAGTTTCTAGAACTCCGTTGTCTGAGTTGTGTGATGCACTGTGATGTGTGCATGTGTGTGGATCTGCCACAAGGACCCAAGATAAGGATTTACAACTTACAAAGTCATCAAAGGACATGAATATCTCTGGTCAGGAATTTCAAAGCTTGAAATACTGCAAAGTCGGACATTATTGGAGTGGTTAGATAATACAGCAAGTGGGAGAACCCCGGCCTGCCACCTGTAAACAGACTACAAAAAAACACACATGCACTAAAATATTCTGTGAAAATTCTTTCATACAGGTGTGCAGGGTGTAAAAGACACATAAGTGAAATCCATGTCTCCATTTGGGTACTCCCATGGCATTGGGTAACCATGGCATTGGTTACATGCAAACACCTCAATTCCAAAATTTCTGGTTCCACACATTTCAGAAATAGGGCCTCAACTTGTATCACATATTCAGGTCCATTTACAAAGAAAAGATTCATTACCACTTTCAAATTTATTAATAATAATTAATCATAAACTAATCACTCATAATTTTTCTTGATGGTGAATATTACCTGAAAAAAAAAGCTTTTGCACCTTGGACCAAAAGCCATATTTGGAAGTTTACATGAGTCACTCACTGATATCTACGTATCATGCAGGGAGGTGGCTAAGCCACAGTCTGGCTTTTCCATTTGTCTGACAATAGGCCATCACAGCAGAGATCTGAGATTGTATAGAAGTGCTTGCCTCTGAGCAGCAGGTGAAAGCCACAGGTTGTCTACCAAACTTGTAAACTCTCTGGTAAAATGAAAAGAGGCTGCTGATTCAAGGAGCATGTCTGGGAAGATAATAAAAATGATGAGGCCAGGCTTGTCTCTGTGTACTGTACAATGGGTAAGCTCTGGACCAGCTGTCATCATTAAGAGAACAGCCAGGAGGTGGTGGCACACACGTTTAATCTCAGAACTCAGGAGGCAGAGACAGGCAGATCTCTGTGAGTTCCAGGACAGCCTGTTCTACTGAGAGAGTTCCAGGACAGCCAAGACTATCCAGAAAATTCTGTCTCAAAAACAGAGAAGGTGGGGGTGCTGGGGGTACATTTCTAGCATGGTGGCTCACAACTGTTTATAACTCCAGTTTCAGGGGATCTGACATGCTCTTCTTTTCTTTGAAGGCCCCAAACATGCATGTAGTCCACATACAGAGTGTGAGAGACCTTGGAACATTCAGCTCTAAACAAGATGTCTCTATCAAATCCCTACCCTTGGGAATCCAGGGATCTTGTGGAAGAGGAGACAGAAAGAGTGTAAGGGCCAGAGGGTATGGAGGATACTAAGAAAACAAGGTCCACGTGATCAGCATGATCAAATCTCATGTGAATTTACAGACACTGGGCAGCATGTACAGGGACTGTGCAGGTTTACAGCGGGTTCTCTGTGTGTATATTCTGGAGCTAGGTTAGTGCTTTTCTGGGATTCCTGAGTGTGTAAACAAGTGAGTTTCTGTTTCTAGTGCCTTCTCCTGCACTCTTTGCCTTCTGTTTGTTTGTTTTGTCTAATTCTGATGTGTGAGTTTTTGTTTTATCTTACTATATTTCATTTTACTCTTATTTTATTATTATCCCTTAGAAGCCTGCTTGTTTTCTAATGAGAGACAGAAAGGAAGTAGAGTCTTTTGGGGGTGGGGGGAGTACTGAGAGAACAGAGAGGGAAAACCATAATCAGGTTATTTTATGTGGGAAAAATCTATTTTAAATAAAATGGGGGAGGATGGAACATGATAAGCATAACTAGGACGGCCAGTTTTCAGGGGCTTGTGACTAAAAATGGCAGAGATCATTCCACCAAGTTAATCAGATTTCAAAGAACCATTATGGAAGATAATTTATCAGAACATACCCAAAACTGCATGCAATTTGGAAGATGTTTTCTCTTGGCACTCTGAATTTGAAGAACATCCCAGAAAGTAGCTAAAGAATGCTTGTTCATGTCAGCATGAAGAATAAGACTAAGAATTAGAATTAGCTTCATTCTTTTAAAGGAATTGGTTGAATAAATTGCCATATGCCAATGAAGGAAACTGTTGTGAGTGTTAGACCTTTCAAAGACAGAGCAGTTTTAAAATGAGTTGAATATGATGAGTACTCTCTTCTTCTACAACATGCATTGACTTAGATAAATTTGCATCCAGTTTGTTTTAAAAAGGGTGGCTGGAGAGCTGGGTTGGTGAATATAAATGCCTGCAGCAGCAAGCATGGCAGATTTGAATCCGAGTTTGAATTCCTAGTACCCAAGTAAAAAGCCAAGAGTGGTTGCACACTCTTGTGACATCACCATTGTGAAGAATGGAGACCGATGGCTTGCTGCCCAGGAACCAAATCCCATGTCCAGGAGACTCTACATCAAGATATAAAGCAGCGAGTAATACAGCAGGACACTGATACCCTCCACTGCCTCCTACACACACACACACACACACACATACACCTATACACACGTAGACACATACATACACACATACCTACATACTCACATACACACGCACATACACCTACACACACACACACACACACACACACCACACATACACAGAGTAATAAAGTTCCTAGGTTTTCCAAATACACTCAGTTTAAAAAAAAATCAATAGTAAGGCTGCTAAGGTGCATTCAGCAGGTAAAGGTGCTTACTGTTAAGCCTAATGTCCTGAGTTTGATCTCCAGAATCCACATGATGGAAGGAAAAAACTGTCAAGTTGTTTTCTGACATCCACATGTGTATCCACACATATAAATGTAAACACACAGAGACACACAATATACATAAATGCAACAGATTTCAAAAATTTCTAAAGTAATGAATATTGAGTAACAAATGTACACAACATAAGCATATTAACCAACAAAGGCAGAACACATAACATACAGCATTACTGAATCCATGTTCTTACATGAATATTATATTACAACTCTGTAAGTACCTGTTTCTTCAATAGAATACAACTCCTCTCACCATTAACTGCCAGAAACTAGAGCTTAATATTTGACTTATTTCCTTTGGAGTTCGCAGTTCTCTCATAAAATATTTTTTCTAGCAGAAACAAAAAGTATTCAAGTATCTATTAAATAAATTACTACTTTTAACTAAAGGGTACAGATTTCAATTTAAAAAACCCTTACTATATAAAAGATGATGGTTTTTAGTCTAGTGGTTCCCTGTTTCTATAGAGGGAAGGTCATTATTTGTTACTTGTAATCACTAGAAACCAATTTCATCTAATTTAAGAAGAAAGGACAGTTATTGAAAGGACATGGACCAGAGGACAGTTTCCAGAATGGCAGGGGAAGGGCCCTAGGCTCTGTGTAGTGAAACAGCTGCTGCTTGTGAACTCATGTGTCTGTGCCTGCCCAACCAATCTTCAGCAATTATCCAAAGAAAACTGAACAAAAACACAAACGTTTACTAAGAGAACCCACTAAATATTAGAAGAAAGATGAGGCTGTAGCCTTGAGTCTTAACTATCCTATCAAATACACATTCCACTCCAGAAGAATGGACATGCCACTCCACTCCAGGAGGATGGACATTCCACCCTAGGGAGATGGGCCTTAGACCTGGAGAAGACTGAGATCCCATTCTCCACAGCTCCATGTGCAGGCTATAGAACTTTCTGGGAAAACAGATTTTCTTATTCCTCACCCTTCTTTGGGATCCATGTCATAGAGGGCTGATGCAAATGGAGCCTCTCCTTACCATTCAGCCCTCAGGCACAAGCAGAGAAGTGTGCCAGAAGTCAAGGCTGAGAATAACGAAGCCCTGATTTCACTGACCCAGGTCATTTCTAACATGGAAACTTCATGAAGAAGAAAGTGGGAAAACACAAGCTATGACTCTGTTCGGTCCCCTTATTCTATTTAAAACTATGAAAATCTCCTATGTATATACACACATACTATATATATATATAAGTATATGCATATATATTTATTGTGTATGCATGAGCATACACACACACACACACACACACACACACACACACACACACACACACACACACACCAAACAGCAAGCTTGGCTTGAGTTTATAAAATACATTATCTTAAAATGTCCATATTTAACAACAACAAAAATATAAGACATAAACAAGTACTATAAACTAGCTGTCAGAAATCCAGATATCAACTTAGCAGAGAAAAATTTCAGAGTCAACTGTATATTCAAAAAATGAACAAATTAAACATTAACAGACTTTTGATGTATTTTTGTAGAAGGCCCATATTTTAAAATCATAAATATTTTTCAACATCTACCATCTATAACGGTATAAATACTATAAACTGACTAAATAGAAATTCCATGTTTTACTTAACACATCTTAATTAAAATATAATTAATTTATCCCCCTTCCCTTTCTCCCTGCAGCTCCTCCTCTACTCCTCATCTCCCTCTCAAGCAGATGGCCTCTTTTTCTTTTATTATTATTGTTAGGTTGTGCTGTGTGCATACTTACACAAACACAACCTGCTGAGTCCCTTTTTATTATTTGTGATTCCATATTTTAAAAGTAAAATCACTGAAATGGAAAGTTCACTTATGGAACCCAATGTTAGATTTCAAATACAAAAAAATTTATAAAAAGAATCAGTACATTTGAAGAGCGGTTATGTTACCCACAGAACACAGAGGTCAAAACAGGAACTAAGAAAAGCAAATACAATCTTCAAGAAACATGGGCCAGCACAGGGCCCACAGGACCCACAGACACAGGCATAGAGGAGTCCTAACAGAGATGGTAGGATAAGGAGAATGAAATTTGAGATTACAAGTTCTCTGGACATGCTTATATTCATTTCTTTTCTGAAAAATAGCGTTAATAAGAATTGTTGCAATGAAGAATTCATAATGTGTCATATACAGTGAGCATAACAATAATGGCCCAATAGGAAGGGAAAGTAGGGCTGTATGGAAGCAACCTTCCTACTGCAGTTACAGTGAAGCCACGACAAACCCGAGGAAGACCAGGATAAGACAAGATGTCTATGGTACACTTTAGAAAGGACAAGATAATTTTATTATAGCAGTGAAAGGAATTGTCACAGAAACAAGATTATCAAAATATTCAGTAATGATAAAAGAAAACAGATAAAGATGAATGGAGTTAAAAAGGAGAAAACTAACATAAACTATAATTATAAGTAAGCCAAATTTTAAGTTATGAGAAAGAATAACATATATTAATGAATATATTTAAATATATTTATGTGTTATATTGTATTATTAAATATATATATATATATATATATATATATATATATATATATATATTTAGAATGAAGTTATGTCTCTTGGAATGATAATGTTCCCCATAAGAGCCATAGACTATCTGAAAAAACCCCACTGCCAGGCATAATAAACCCCCTTTCAAGTCCAAGAGATTCTCAGGACAATACAGGCCTTTGCTATTGCCATGATTCCTTTCAGAAGTAAAGACCCTGTTGCTGAAGCCACCACACACTTCAGACACTGGACTTGGAGGAACTGAGCTGGAACTGGCCTGGAAATTTCCTCCCTAAGGGCTAACTCTCAACAACATGACTGATTAAACAAGACCAGAACAATGAGAATTCGAGCAGACATGCCATCATGGATGCGGGAAATCTCATAAGGCCCTACCCCTAGATGAAGAGCTACATGAATAGCTACTGAGAGAGGCAAAATCAGTCTTCTCCAGGGACAAGCTCTCTGAGACATTCTTTGATCACAGTCAGTCCTACACACAGGTACATATGAGCAACATTAAATGGACTCAGCAGATTCTAATTATGTCCAAATATGTTTTTATATATGTGTATGTGTAACAGTAACAATTCAAGAAGAGGTCACAAATTTAATATACATACTGCTTAAAAATTCTAAAGGTTCTGGTATTACAACTAATTTTAGTATTAAACACATCTTTACAACGTATTTCAATATATATATTTTAGTGTTAGATATATAATTCATTATATATATGATTTTAGTATTACATATATTTTTAGTATAATAATCTTAATCAAGTGAGGCATTTTCCTCCATTTCTTTACTAATCACTGTTTTATAAATGTTTTAAATGATAAAAAAGTATTTAATAGTAAGATAACTTTAATTAATTTAAAAATAATAGCTCAGGTAACTTTCAGTCATTTGTTTCACAACTTCACATTCTTCTCACCAATGATAGGAACACCCAGTGTTCTAGCTTGCTTTCCAGTTGCTGTGGTAGCCACCATGATGAAGAGCAACTTAGATGGAAAAAGGTCCATTTGTTTTATGCTCTACACTCAATTGTCCAAAGAAGTGAGGGCAGGAACTCCAGGCAAGAACCTGGAGACAGGAACTGAAGCCAAGGCCATGGAGGAGTGCTTCTTACTCTCTTACTCTTTTGGTTTGTTTAGCCTGCTTTCTTATATAGCCAGGCCTACCTGGTTAGGCATGGTACCACCCACAGTGGGTCGGACCCTCCCACACCAGTCATTGTGTGCCACAGATTATGTCTACAGGCCAATCTGACATAAACAATTCCTCACTCGAGGTTCTGTCTTCACAGGTATGTCTAAGGCCTGTGCAGTGTTAAAAGAAACCAACCAGTGCACCCCACTACATTCTGATGGGGGGGGGCATTTCACCATCATTACTTCAGGTACATTGCAGATAAAGCTCAGGGCACTTGGAAGGTGGACATTCTCACCTGAGTGTTTGTGAGAGTTTCTGTCTCGTTATCTGTCATTCAACTGATGACTCATAAATCTTCCATGGACAGTGCTGACTATTTCTAATGAAGCCTTCAGCTCCAAGTCTGAAGCATCCGCCCTTTAACTAGATTGTTGAGGAAGCTTTAAGTACTCTGCTCTCCTATAACTTAGTGAAATTAATGATCCAAAAAATAAAAGTTAAATCCTCTATAGTCCTTTCTTGAAATAAAAGAATATCAAGGGCTGGGAGAAAACACACCTGAAGGCACAGTCACAAGCCAGCGGACCCAGTGCTTCTCAGAGGAGCCAATAAATCCACATTATTTCTAATGCATGGGGTTCATTAAAAACAGCAGTTATGTTGGTAAAACTACCAGGGCTGTCAACAGGATCTGAAGTGTGATTGGAAGGTGGACACTGAAGTTTTGAGGCAATGGTATAAATATTTTCAACCAAGATGTGATACGGGTTAATGGTAAGAGCATGGGATGTGTACACAACCCTGGGTTCCCAGCTGGACAGTTTAAGTGTTTGATTTTAGAAAGTGTGATAGACAAAAATCCAGATGCACTGCAACAATTGGAGGAAGCCAAGAGAAATATAAACGATTCCTACCTTCTATTTCACAGGTGAACAGAACAATGAGCTCACATAATTTAAAATGATTTGCTTTCAAGAGGTTCCTTCCTCTGAGCTACACGAATATTAATTAGTTCAGCGACTGTTTCCTGAGTTCCCACTACAGGTCCAATGCTCTAGGGAGGTGTGTGTGCAAGCGGAAGAACCAGGGAGAGGAGAAGCTGTGCACATGCCAGGTGGATCACACGACTGGGGTGGAGTTAAAAAGAGCAGTTCACGGGAGGCAGAGGCAGGTGGATCTCTGTGAGTTCAAGGCCAGCCTGGTTTACAGAGCAAGTTCCAGAACAGGTTCCAAAGCTACATAGAGAAACCCTGTCTCAGGAGGGAAAAAAAGGAAAAAAAAAAAAAAAAGAGCAGTTCAAAGATGTGTCTGAAGATACACACAGACACAGGCAGAGAAGCTCATACACACTCTCTATTCAATAAGCTGTAAGGAGTTCCACCACTCTCAGTTAAGTTTGGGGGAGTACAGAAGTCCTATTTAGTTTTTAAATCCATACAAGTTGAACATATCTAATAGCTTTAATAGATACTCTACTGATAAACATTGACGTTTTTGTAAATTGAGGTTTTAAAAACACCAATGGCTTAAAAATAAGTTTCCTTAACCCATGTGAATAAGTTTTTACCTATTAAAACGAAAATGATTTTCCAATTAGCTACCAAGGAAAAGGCAAGTACAATCTATAAACTGGAGATACAGCTAAAATCAATTCAGAAAGTATAGATAATTTTAAAATGAAAATCTAAGATAGACTATGGAAATGGAAGCAACAATGTAGATGGAACGGATTTCACAGTTGAATCACTAAAGAGCATCACACTCAGGCCGGGCTTGCTGGCAGGCATCTGTGATCCCAGCAGTAGGAGGATGGAAGTAAGACAATCAGAAGTTCAAGGCTATCCTCATCTACACAGTGAGTTCAAATCCAGCCTGTGCTGCTTGAGACACTTTATCCCCCACTCCCACCCACCCCCAAAGAGAAACAAACAAAAGGAGTAAAACAAAAAGAAAGGCCTATGAAATTCAGCAACTTTCCTAAGGGAAAAATCTACAATTTTGACGGATTCTAAAACAGTTACGCATATCCATGATATCAATTTTAACTATAAAGCAAAAGACACAGGATAAACCAGGACACAAAGATAAAAATACAGGAACAATTTTACATCAGCTCTCTGCAATAAGAAATCACGAGGTCAACAAATAGGATACAGAGGGCCTGAACGACTTAGTCAATAGCACAGCCTTAGTGCTACGCCTGTGCTCAGCCCATCTTGATAACCAGACACCGTCCTATCTCAAGGACACTTTAAAATCCTATGTAGGTCTTAATGAGTGCAGGAGCAGTTCTGATAAAAGCAGAAATGCTGATCACAACAAATCGAAACTGGGAACTAACAGCAACATAAAACTGGAAAGGGTTCTTCAAACGGAAAATCAGAACTATCGTAACTACAAGGTACAGGCCAAAGAGAAGGTAAAAATTAAAATCAGATTTTTCTGAATTTTAGTAATAAGAAAATAAGGTGCTTGAAAATTGATGATATACATTCATATGATTAGAGAAAATCATAAATCAACCTAAATTGTTACACATAGCCCATTAGGCACCACAATGAAGGAGAAAGACAGCACTTATGGATTCCAAAGATTTTATTAAATCGTCACATAAGCAGGTCACTGATTGGTCAGGGCTGCAGGACAAGGACCCGGGAGCCCTGTTTCTCCTGACATCCCCGAGCAGGCATGGAAGTAGGGTTTGAAAGCACAAACATTTGTTGCCAGGTCACAGTTACAATTTTCACCAATCTGAATTTAGTGATTAGGGGCTTCCTTGAATGTTCCATCATTGCCAGTCAATATACAATGCAAGCCTTTCAGTCCAACCAATCAGATTCATTTGTTCCTTCTATGATTATGAACAGCCATAATGTTTCTAAAACTAAAGATGCATAACAACTATTTCTATGCTTTAGAGGGGGAGGTTGATCAGCCATTGGAAAGTTCTCAGCTCCCCTAAGGCTTAGAAACCTAAACTTTATTTCACCCTGCAAGTAAAATGGAGTCTGAAGTCAAAATGGCAGTACTTAGGCCAAGGTGCTTTTGCCTGATCCCTTTAATCCCCCTTGTCTTGTGACTAATGAGATGAATCTTTGTCTAGGGGCTCAAACAGAGGGTTGTACTGTGCCCTTAGAATCATGAGCTTGACAGCACCTATGGGATCTTGAATAAAGCATACAATGGCATTGATAACAGAGGGTACAAACAGTAGAACAAGGAACAGGAGGGTTAAGGATCTATCAGACCTGTGACGAGGGTTGTACCAATTAGAACTTGGTTTTCAGGGTGGTGGTGGTGCATGCCTCTAATCCCAGCACTCAGGAGGCAAAGCCAGGCAGATATCTGTGAGTTCAAGGCCAGCCTGGCCTGTAGAGTGAGGTCCAGGACAGGCACCAAAACTACACAGAGAAACCCTGTCTTGAAAAACCAAAAAAAAGAAAGAAAGAAAGAAAGAAAGAAAGAAAGAAAGAAAGAAAGAAAGAAAGAAAGACAGACAGACAGACAGAAAGAAAGAAAGAAAGAAAGAAAGAAAGAAAGAAAGAAAGAAAGAAAGAAAAAGAAAAGAACTTTGTTTTCTTTCCTCCACCTTAATGAGGAGATTTTCTTTTGCTGTTGTTACCTGAAAGCATGGCATAAAAGCAACATGTTTCTCCCAGGGCCATGCATAAACCTCCCTCCCTAAAGAAAAGTAGGTCCAACCCATGGCAGTTTTGCAGGACCATTTCGGCCAGCGTGTCAACTTGATTTTGTAAGGAAAAGATGGGAGAATGGAGGTTAGAAATGTCTCCGTAGGTTTGTTCACTCAGGACCTGCATGTTATGATCCTGAGCACTTAAAGCTGCTGTCCCAAGTGTGGTTGACCCTGCCGTCCCTGCTCCTATCAGGAGGGGAACAAGCATAGGAGGTGCCCTCCTTTTGATAGTAAGCCTGTATTCCCCACATGCATTCTTCCTGCCTCCCCTTCATGACATAGGACTTGAGGCACAACATGAACTAATACACAAAACTCAGGCTTGTCTTTCTCAGTGAAATGCCCTAGGGAGAGGCAGGGTGTCAAGCCAAGGAAGGGTATAGGCAAACCAAGCTGATGTAGGGGACACCAAGGGGGTGTTTTGGTTTAGGGAAGCCCATTCATAAACTGTAGGTTGATACTAGTTTGGGGTCACCCAAGACAGGGTTAAAGCCAAGGGACAGAAAATAAGACAGGGATCAGTCTGTCAGTCTTATCTTTAGTGGGTTGTGCTGGCCCCACTGAACTGTCCATCTTCTTCCAGCATCTGTGCCAGATCTTTTCTTTTGTCAGGAGCAGGGTTCAGGTGAGTGTGATGTATCCAGGAATGGATGTTGTTGACTTGGACAGTAATGGGGTAGTCAGGATCACAATGTGAGGACCTCTCCAACAGGGACCCAGAGTCTCCTTCAGATGATGTTTCACCCAGACCAGGTCTTCTGTTTGGTGGCCATGAGGTTTAACAGGTGCAGAGCAATGGAAACAGTCCATCATGAGTCTTTTGTAACATCTGCATTGACTGGAGAAAGGCAAAATTTGATATGTCAGCAACTAAATCAGACCTGAGATTTGGGCAAATTAGAGGGGGCCTCCCAAACATTTTCTCATATGGAGTTAGACCCTTCATGTAAGGGGTATTTCTGACTGGGAGGAGGGCACAGGGAAGGAGTGCCATCCAGTCCTTGCCAGTCTCTAGGGTTAACTTAGTTAAGGTGGCCTTTGTTCCACCCTATTCTACTTGCTGGACTATCCCAGAATGATTGACATATAAGCAACAGGTTTCCCCAAAGGGAACTTGCCTTTGACTTAGCATTTTTTAGGCTATTAAGGGGACAGGGACAATGTATTCTCTTCTGTAACTGCTTCCAGCTGAAATTGGGCATAGATTGTCAGAGCCCAGGAAAGCTGAATGGCTGGGCAATGGGGCATTTCTCAGAAGCCTCTGAGTATCTGATCTAGGTGAGGGGACAGGGAGCATTCACATGAGCTTTCAGCAAGTCCAGAGCTCAGCAGTTTACAGCTCACAGGTGGTCCCTGGGTGGTGTCTGTTAAATCTGCTGAGACAAGTATAGACTAAGGACAGAAGTTAAAATTTAAGAGCGTAAAAGAAAATCTTATGTTTGGAACTTTTACTTCTCTGGAGTCTGTTTGACCTGTGACAGGTGAATTAAAGCCTTATGACCTTTTTGACTCCCTGAAGTTTTCATGAATTTTTAGTTTACCTAAGGAGATAAAGCTCTAGATATATTAGCATTTTCACTGTACTGAAATCCACATCGTAGGAAAAAAGCAGTCAACGGGTGTCTGGAACAGATTTATATCTTGGAGACATAGCAAGAGCTATGGCTTTGGGTTAGCCTGATGAAATGGTTCATTAAGTCTATATTTAGAAGACAATCAAAGAACATTTAAAATCTTGACCTTAGGACTGAATGGTGAGTAGTCAGTGTTCTATCAGTTTATCCAAACTTCATTTATTAATGTTAAAACTCTGAACTTCTGGAACCTCAGTGTAACAATATACTTTTAGTGGAGTTTGTAAGTCATACAGGGTGTATAGATTAATGTCTAAGACCAGTTGTCCTGTCAAGCTTTCATGTTTCTTTGGCTACTGAGGGAACATACAGTGAAACATAGTCAGGAAAACCTATGATGCACGCTTCTGAAGGTAGCTAGACCAAGCCAATTCCATGGTTCTCTGCAATTTTTTTCTCTTTCATATTTTCTCTGCATTATACATATTAGTATTTTGACATTTTCTATATGAACCAATTTGATTATTATCTTCTCTCCATTAGAAAGTGGGCTTTATGAGAAAAAAAAGACTCCGTGCCAAAGAACGAATGCTTTTGAACATTTTTCTTTCCATCTAATAATTTACCAGAGATAGGAATAGCTGTTATGTTCCTTTAGTAAAATCTTAAATCTGAAACCTGTTTATTCTTTAATATGAAGCTTGTGAACAAGGAAAACCTGTTTCTTAGTAGTTTTAACTAACTAATGAACAAGCTGACTGTGGCCTCGAGGGAAGGAGATGTTTGCTCACTATTGTCTAGTGGACAAGGCCACAGTTAGCTTAGCTGTCAATATCAGAGATCTGAGAAAGATTAACCAAAATGATGGAGACAAGCTAGTCCATGATCCATACCTAGACAGATATCCCAGGCTCCTGTGGTCTCCATGGCAATGAGGGCAGAGGTGTCAGGACATAAGTCTTGCCTTATGGCAGTCTCACCCAGTGGTCAGCTTGTTAGCATTAACATAGTCCAGGTGGAGTTTTCCCGTTGCTGTGCCCATTGTCTTCTTGGAGACCTTGAGAGCCACTGCTAGGATCTGAGAGTCTCTGTCATATAAGTTTAAATATCTTAAATGCCACATTCAGCAAATCTCTGAATTCAGCAAATCTCAGTTTAAGGATTTGAGCCAAACAACCCTTGTTTGTTTTTAGTTATTTGTTTTAGGCTATACCTTGAAAACATAAAAGAGGTTAGATAAACTTTTCCTGTATTTGATTACATTAGTACTTACCATAACTTATAAGTATAGTTCTAAACATTTATCTCAAGGCTTAATCATCTTCAACCGTTTACACAAAGTTAGCCTTAAAAATGATAATTTCTGAGGTGAAGCTCTTTCTGATATCAAGATAAGACTTTTAACTCATAAAAATAGTCTACAAAAAGACTGGGAACATTCCTGATCCTTATATAGTGTACCTTATAGAACATAAGAGTTTCTTGTATGATTCAGTTAACCAAAATAGCCATAGCTTAACAATGTTAGCAAAAAGAAGGTTAGACATAATATATCTTTAACCCAGTTTTTTTGTAAGCTTAAATAAACCTTAAGTAAGTAGAGACCATTCTTTAAGCCAATGGTTTTCAACTTTTTTGTGGTTTCACTGTTATGCAAATGTCTGACATGCAGGTGACACTGTGCTGTTCCTGTAAAAAGGTCTTTTGACACCAAAGGGTCATGGCCCACAGGTTGAGAAACTACTCCATATTCTCTGCCACATGTTTACGGTCACAGTCTTACTACATCATAAGACAGAAACATCCCAGTTACAGGTGCTTAGCAGTTGTGGCCCTAACTTCAGCTGGCCAGTGACTGCACTGGCTGTTTGCGATTCCAATGTAGTCTTAAGCCTTTCTCAGGGTGAGCCTTTAAGCATAAAAACCATGTTTTGGGGTTGACATATTGCAGTTGACAGAAAAAGTTAATCAGAAGCAGAGCTAACAAAGTTAAAAAGTAAAGTTAGCACATTTAAACACTTGTCCAGAACCATAGACATTGGAGGACTAGATCTTTGTTTTAAGGCTACCTATGTAGCCTTCTGATTATTAACCCTGTGTTGAAGTTCTGAGTTAACCTTTTTGTTACAAAGATTATGGATTTCTAACCATACCCAGTAGACTGTACAAGGCAATAATTCCTTAGCTGCTCTGCTCTTGTTCTTCCTGTCTGCCAATTTTTGACCCTGGACATAGAGACTTTAAAAGTGAGTCTCAGTCTGAAAAAGGGTGGGCCATAATAAAATTCCAGAGCTAGCTGTTCAATAAAAAGAACAGCACAAAACAACTTCAATTTTATCTATACACAACCGACATTGGGATCCCTATTACGTTAGTTCCAGTGGCCAGAACATCCAGAGTTAAATTCTGAGCCAGAGCAGCTGGCTGCAACCATCACAACATACAGAACACAGTAAATTCATGCATTGAAGACCAGTCACAGACATGCAGTGACCACATTCATGCATTCAAAAACAGACAGACGAAACTTTCCTTACTTCCTCCAGCTATAATTTCATGGGTGTGTGTGTGTGTGTGTGCAGAATCCAACTCCCATGATGTTGTAGCTGGAGTGACTGCCTACTTTCCTACCAGAGACTGTGGGTCTTTAAGCTGTCCACCAACCCCAAATCACCAGTTCCAGCTTTGGCTTAAAAGAGCCAAGGTGTAGTTCTCTAAGAGCAGCACTTTTTTTTAAAAGTTTTTGAAGCACTGTAATACAAGATCTACGGTTGTAAGAGAAAGTGAAGTAGTTCGCCCCATAATCTTAAAGTATAAAATGAGAGAGACTCATTTTATAATGAGAGAAAAGCAACATCAAAAAACAAAACTGACAGTTATAAGAACAGTGAGAAAGAGAAACTGGATGCAGACAATTGAGAGGAAAATGGACAAATAAGACACACAAGACAACAATAAGACAAATGGACAAAACACACAAGACAGACAAGACTTGGGCCGATAAAGACGCTGTCCCTGGTTTCATGACCTGGGACAGGGGTCCAAGCAGGGGAACCCCAAAATCTTGTCCTACCTGGAACACCAGTCCCTGGATGCAGCCCCAGCTGGAACAAATCCCAGCTCTGCAACCAGAGGGACCGGGTCCGAGCCAGGATCACCTGCGGCAAGACAGGCATCCCTTCTCTTCCCCGGACTCAAGGAATGCTGCTGTGTGTGGCCTCCTGACTGATTCCAAACCCTGGCGCCAAAACCTTAGCAGCCTCTGGAGGACTCCAACCCTGCCTATGGGATGTCTCAATCCCATTCCTCAATGGAACAGACAGCTCAGTGGGGCCTCTAAATGTTAAACCTACCCTAGATCCAATGTTAAACCTACCCCAGAGTCCTTTTCCTCCTGACAGCCCTGATCAGTCAGTGGCCTACTTATGTGGTGATTTAATAAAATCATGGAACCCATAAGTGTTGTCTCTCTCCTTTGTGATGAATAACAGGCTAGGTGTAACAAAATAAAATAAATCCAATTTCATGAAAAAGCAATACCAGTGAACTAAGCACTCAGTTATCATATTAACAACAAGAGAATGAGTTTAAAGCATAGAAAAGAAAGTAAGTAAAGAGCAAGAATTGCTGAGACAAAACAGAGAAAAACAATAGTTATAATTTAATAAATTAAAAGTCTGAACATAAATTAACCAAGCAGACAAGCAGTCACTGACCCAATGAAAAAAATGAGGCAGAGATACAAAATAAGCATGGGGAATAAATACTGAGAGGAACACATTTTTAAGTTAATATGTGACTGATTTTCATATAGTAGAAATGAGAGTGTTCATCACCAATGGTCACTGAGGAAACAGGATGCTCTTGAGGAATAATGAAAAAACCTAGACCTGCCAGGTGGCAGTGGCACACACCTTTAATCCCTGCACTCAGGAGGCAGAGCCAGGTGGATCTCTGTGAGTTTGAAGCCAGCCTGGTCTACAGAGCGAGATCCAGGGCAGGTACTAAAAGTATATAGAGAAACTCTGTCTTGAAAAACAAAATAAAAGAAAAGAAAAAGAAAAAAAACTAGGCCCAGGGCATCATGGCAAAACTGTACTCACTCCAGAATACTCAGGAAGATACCTAAACCTTCACAGAAGCCAGAAAGTAGAGAGAAATGTCAAGTTCTTTCCTTCCTTCCTTCCTTTCCTCCCTTCCTTCCTTCTTTCCTTTCTTCCTTCCTTTTTTTTTTTTTTTTTTTTTTTTTTTTTGAGAGGGAGCTTTATTTTGAGACAGGGTCTCACATACCCCAGGCTGGCCTCTGAGTTGCTAAGTAGTTGAATATGACATTGAATTTATCATCCTCCTAATTTTGCTTCTGTCTTCCAGTCAGGATGTAGCACTCCCTGTAGCTAGAGTTTTTCTGCCTTGCCCACAGTCAGGACAAATCTTTGTCACCCGCCAGTCCCACGGCTGCTCAGACCCAACCAAGTAAACACAGAGACTTATATTGCTTACAAACTGTGTGGCCGTGGCAGGCTTCTTGCTAACTGTTCTGATATCTTAAATTAATCCATTTCCGTAAATCTATACTTTGCCACACGGCTCGTGGCTTACCGGTAATTTACATTTTCCTTGTCCTGGAGGCTGCTGCAGTGAGTCCTTCTGCCTTCTTGTTCTTTTATTTCTTTTCTCTGTTAGTCCCGCCTATACTTCCTGCCTAGCCACTGGCCAATCAGTGTTTTATTTATTGACCAATCAGAGCAACTTGACATACAGAATATCCCACAGCAACTCCCAGCTCCAGCACCATGTCTGCCTGCCAGCCACCCTGCTCCCCATCACGATGATAATGGACTGAACCTCTGAAACTATAAACAAGCTATCCCAATTAAATGTTTTCCTTTATAAGAGTTGCTGTGGTCATGATGTCTCTTCACAGCAACAGAAAAACCTAATAAGACAGCAATATTATAAGAACACAGGATAAAACACTGTAGCAGAAACTATAGTATACCATGATCAAGTGAGAAGATGTAGTACATGTGCACCGTTAGGAAATCTGCTAACAAAATGTACAGCAGAAACAAAGCTAAGATGAAAAATACATGATTGACTTCACAGACGCCAAACATCCCTTTGAGGAACACACCCGAGCTGTAATTTAAAAGCACACAGCATGCCAGATTTATCTGTTTTAAGACCATTAATACTATTGGAAGTAAAATGGGAAGCTGGTGGGGAATGTTTCAGCCTGACAATAGCACACGCTGGTTATATTTGTAAAGACACCAGCCCTATATGTCTGCACACAAAACGCATGGGAGACCAGGCCAGACTCGGGGAGGCCACGATTACACACTTCAGTACTTTCCTTAAGTATTGACTAATGTATGAGGAATTTCACATTCAAGAGAAAGAAAAAACAAACAAACAAACAAAAAACAACTAACAAAATCCCCCAGGTCTCTTAGGAAACTGCCCCAGAAAAGTTCATAACCTGTCTTTAAGGTGTAGGTTGTATCCAGTTACCACAAAATCCTCATAGAGTTACTTAGATACTGTGAACTGCTTTATACATGATTTCTTCCACATAGTGGTAATTACTGTGTGAGGTTTTCATCAGACAGTCCAAATCAAAGTATGAATCATGATTTTTCTGAAAACTGTCACACATGTTGACTTTTAAAAAGTGACTCTCCATTCATGTTTTTAATAGTGTTAAGATAGCTACAACTACATCTTATCAAGTTGCAATTTAATTACCCAGTACATGACAGGAAGTTAATCTAATGATGATTATCCATTAAGCAAATATCAATGGTAATTAGAAGGTCAGGGATTCTCTTGGGCAGTGACAGGCAAGGAAAAGAAACCACTCCCTTATAAATATAGTAGCATAACTGCCATACAAGGGTAAGGGAGTTCTAGAATTTGCTGGTGGGTTTATGTATTTGGTCTTGCTTATGTTTCAGCCAGGAACCCTAAGTGTAAACCAGGATTTGGAGAGGTATGAAGGCTTGGATGAGAAACGTCTCTCACATCCTCATGCATTTGCACACTTGGGTCTCCTCTGGTGGTGCTGTTTGGGAGGTTATGGGAGTTTAGGAGGTGGTATCTTGCTGGAGGAAGTGTGTCCCTGGGGGTGAGTTTTGAGGCCTTATAGTCTGGTCCCACTTCCTGCTTTCTCCCCGCTTCCTGTGTGAAGACAAAATGTGATCATTCAGCTTCCTGCTCCCGCAGACATGACCTGCCTTCCTGGTTATAACGGACTCTGTCCCTCTTGAGCTGAAAGCTAAATAAACCCTTTCTCTTCTTAAGTTGCTTTTGGCTGTGGTATTTATTGTCGCAGCTAGACAGTAACTTGCACAATAGGTCAATGGATCTAGAAGAAAAAGAAAAAGTATGATGGACTGGGCAGGGTCAAGATGGCAGGTCAATCTGAAAAACTTTGGCTCCGATTCACCTGCCTTTCAGTTACAAAAGCCCAGTTGTGTCAGAGGTATTTGGCTGCCTTTTTATCATTATCATATCGTGTAGGGTTATTATTCCAGTCATCTTTTTTTCATCTACACTCACATGTGTTCCCCCCCACACACATACACTGCAAACAACTCTGAACATCAAAGAAACATCTTCCCTCGGGTAGTTTTACTTTTCTTTACCCAGGAGGGACTGAGTCCTGATTTCTCACCCGACACACAAGTGAATTCTATTTGCTGAACGTTCACTCATCTGACTCTCTATTTCAGTTCTTTCTAGGTTCTATGATGAATTACACACTTCTTAATAGCGCATTCAAACTCCCTAAGTTTCTTTAATATCTGAAGCTCCTCCTTATAATATCTATGCCATGAAGTTATCTAGATTACATCACCTAAAAATGATTAGTGATTTAGAATCCATAAGATCAGATTTCCATTAAAAATATGAAAAATGAGACCCAGACATTCTCCAAGTCTCTTTTTTTTCATAAAATATTTTTAAGGAAATTATGGAGGAAATGGATAACGGTTTCAATTATAATTCTATGAAGATAAAGAAGTATTTCTGACATGTTTCTTACACTGATCTTTGATTAGAAATCAGAATATATTAAGTAATTCTTCAGTGACACAATAGAAATCAATGTAAGAAAGTTCAATTATTCAGCTTTCTGGTTATCTGACCTTATCTAGGAATAACTCTTTGAAGAAGGAGTATTAAAGAGGCAAGTTTTTCTTGTTGTTTGTTTGTTTTGTTTAAGAGGCAGTTTTGAAGTCAATGCAAGCCTTGGTAATCAGGAAAGTTGCTAAGGAAATGTCAAAGGGCTGAGGACCCTGCTGGATGGCTTGTGTCTCAACTGCAACTCTGTCCCCTTCTCCATTTACATATCCGATCTTTGCATAAGGATTATTTTCCAAGGGGATTATGCTAATAATGCTCTAAGTCAGAACACTGCCATTCTAAAGAAAGGGTCTAGATATGGCCTGAACTCCAGGACCTGTGAAAGCCTCTTTAGCATCGGCGATGTTCTTTCTTTGTGCAGAGTGAAAAAGGCTGGCACATGCACAGACTCACCTCTACAGCTTGATACTTGAGCCTTGTGCCCTTCTGCAGGGCTGATCCTACCCCATAACTGAATGTCTTGATGCGATGTGAATGTCTTCTTCTGTCTTGAATCATCCCTTGAATTCCACAGTCTTCACTCTGTTCCTGGTGACAACGTGAGACTTGACTATGCTCCTCACCTCCTCTGCTCTTCTCCAAGCTCTTTGGGTCTGCAGTTCTCTGGGTCACCTCTAAACTCCTCTACTGTTTCAGTTCAGCAGTGAAATCCTCATAACCCAGACTCTGGACACAACCTTTCATCCAATGCAAGTCTCATCCTCAGGTAGCGGTGAATGCCCCACAGACAGGAGTGTGTCCTGAATATTGGTGTTCATGTTCAGCTCTCAATAAAAGCTGCTGTGCACATAACTCTTCCCTTTCATTTTTTTTTCTTTTCTAGCTTCTGTCGGAAGATAATTTGTGACTCTCATGCTAGAGAAAAGAACATGGAAACTTGGTGTTGATAATTAGGTTCCCACTCTGACTAACTCTGGGAGTTTGGGCAGATACAAATGCATCCCAGGGACACCATGATCAACCCTATGCATTTTTTTCCTGAAGAATTACATGGCATACAAAATAAAAAATTTTAGGAACCCAATTGACCACATAGGTCTTTGGTATGATTATGTAGCCAATAACAGACTTAAATTTCAAACCATTTCCTTTTATATATGACTTTGCATTTTGTTTACTTTCTCCCTCTGAAGTGCAGATGAAATGTCAAAGTCTTTCTTCTTTTCTTTTTCATTTTTTTTTTCTGCATGTGCACATGGGTTCCTGGGAGGGAGGGTGTCATGTGTGTACAGATGTGAGTGAATGTGTGTTCATGCAGGGGGAGGTCAGAGTTTGACATCAGATGTCTTTCTCTATCAAACTCCACCTTATATGTTGAGACAGGGTGTCTCTGATCAACCCAGAGTTCCAGGATTCAGCTATTCTAGCTAGCCAGATCCCTTGATCCAGATCCCTTCCTCTGTCTCAGCCTCCACCATAGGAATTACAGAAGAGCCACCAGGCCCAGCTAGCGTTTATACCAGTGTTAGGGGTGCAAACTGCAGTCCTTACATTTGTGCAGCAAGCATCTCACCCACTGGGCCATCTCCCCAGCCTGCGACTCCTACTTTTGGCATGTATAGTACACACTCTCTCTATAACCCTGTTTGCCCATCTTACTGTGAACCCACACGGAAGGCTCATCAAGCCAAAGCAATTAGCACTTTTACTGATGGTGAAATGGAGACTCAAGGAAGTTAAATTGTTGCAGAGGCTAAGGAGCACCACTTAACATACAAACAAAAGTGCTTTCACATCAACATAAAAACAGAGTCACCATAAGGAAGCACGGCACATTCAAAGCAGTTGTGACCTTCTGTAAAAAGTGTGACTTGGAACATTGAGGAGGAACAACTTGATGAATTCAGAACAGCTCCCTGGCTTTCTGGCTCTTACAGTCTTTCTGGAATGTTCCCTGAGCTACAGAGGCTTAAGCGGACACATAGATGTATCTGTTGGGGCTGGGCTCCCCACACTCTGTTGATCTCTGCATTTGTGTCCAGTTGTAATTTTAAGTAATAGTCTCCATTTGCTGTAAGGAGAAGCTTTTTGATGAGGAGTGGTAGCTACATTTGTCTGTGGGTATAAGGATGAATTTAGAATGTAGTAAGGAATTGTACTGCTCTAGCAAAGTGTCAAAGGCAGATTCTTTTCTAAGGTCCATGACTTCACTAGTCCCAGAAAGCTGGCCAGATTTTCATTACCGGGAACGTGAATGTGGAAAGTGTCCATCTGTGTGGGTCACCCCTAGACAAAGAACTACAGGCAACTAATGACTGCTGGGGGAAGAAGAATTAGCCTCTCCCAGAGATGAGCCTCTTTATTGGTTGGTGAGCCAAAATAAAGTGGTCAGCTATGAAGCCATTTACACGCCACCAACAAAGATAGACTCTGCAGGTTGTGCATATGTATTTGTCATATTTTTATAGGTGTGCATGTCATGTAAAAGTGATAATCAAAGAAAAAGAAGGTGTTAACCTGAGAGTGGAGGGGCATGGAAGGGGTATCTGGGAGGGCTGAGAGGAGGAAAGGGGGGAGGAAGTGATGAAATTCTATCCCAATAAAAACCTGAAAACTAAACAAACAAGAAATAGAACAAGAAAAATGTACTTTAAACAAGCATAAAAATAATATTTTGAATTATTTAACTACCTAACACACCTCTCTACTTTGTTTTATTAGACTTCATGCTCACTGATAGCTTTCAATATATCACAATGTTTTATTTTTTATTTTGTAATGGTTGCATATGTATGATATATAAAAGAGGGGTGCATATGTGCCAGAGTGTGCGGGAGAGGGTGGGTGTCCAAGGACAAATCTGATAAAATGGTTCTCTTTATCTAATTTTATGGATTCCAGGGATCCAATTTAAGTTTTGAAGCTTGCATGGCAAGCACATTTCTAGCACTGACTCAGTCATCTCACTGGCCGGAATCTTTGTTTTCTACAGAGATGATACAAAAACTGTTCAAAGTTTCCTCAGACATGTTTGATTGAAAAGTCAATTATTTGTGAATGCTTTTCTCCCTTTCATGACTGTTTTCACCTTACGTTACATAAATGATGGGAAATGATGTCAAGCTTAGGAACCTGTCGGGTTTCTGTTAAGTTTATAGCAACGATGGCCAGACTGACTAAGGAAGGCATAGATATGTGAGCTGAGCCCTGTGTGAGGGGAAGCCCACATCTACTGTAAGGAAAAAGTGAAGTGAGTCGCTTCTTCCTCATACCTTCACTTCACTCCGTGTTAAAGAATGGGGTGCAAAGTGTGGCCACGAGAGTGTCAGGGTCGGGAGAGCCTTCACACTTCAACACATCTTATTCCAAACAGTTTATGAAAATATGCAAGCCGTGTGAAGATGCCAGGCAGATGTCTGGAAGCAACACAAGAGCCTTTCCAGTCAGCCTTTGCTAACGTACATTCAGCCTTCACTAGTGAGCTTGCCGTTAAACTCTGTTAGCCTCTCGATGAATTCAGTGCTTGGGAGAAGAATGGAAGCCACAGTAAATATGAAGTAGCCATAGACCTCTGACCGTTGGTCCCTGGGCAGAGCTCACCCCCATCTGAACTGAGTGTTGCTCCTCAGCGTTGTTCTGCCTTACTGTATGTGTTTCATAACAATGAAAAATTCTGGGTTTAAATGGTAGCTGTGTGAGAAGAGACCTCAACACACGATTTATCAAATCCATATGCCCGATTTCACACCAAGAAACAATGCAAAAGCCTCAGTTCAAGACCTATAGCCCATTGTCTCATGATTATCTCTTGAGCCTATGAAACTGTCTGTATTTTTTTCTGGTTTAGCCATATCTAGATTCTATTACATATTGATTTTTTTTCATTGAGGAAAATCTATTACATAATTTTTGGTGATCACTGCTTTCACAAACCTAATTTAAATCTGTTTTATTTGACTCGGTGTCTCCCACAATGCAATATAACATGAAATAGATTGAGTTTCCTCCTCTTATTTTACACTATGCCAGCTCAAAGAATGAAATGGGGCTACAGATATACTCAACTGTCTGTGTAATGGGCAGAACACAAATGCATCCATACAGCCTATTATCTCCTCTTTGAATACAATATGGTATCAGTCTCCCAGTCAGCTCTCTTATATGGTAGACGTAAAGCAATTGGGACATGCATTTCAGTCCCCTGATTCCACTAATTTTAAATAATTTAAGAGGGATTACTTTGGATATACCTGGCATCAGGTGGCTTATAGGTCAGAGATGGCAGAAGAACCAATGGCTCTTCTGCTAGCCTTGAAGAACTAGAGAGACCTAAGTCATAGGGGGCATAATGCCAGGCGTCTCCAGAAGCCAAAGACATCAACCAAAGCGAACTATATCCTGCCTGCAAAAAGCAATTCTGAAAGCCTGGTGATACGGCAGCCCAGGCCAAGGGCTTGATCATCCTGCAGAGTCTTTTCATGATGTGTGTTCATCATCCCAACTGTGAGGTAATGCTTTGCCATAATTTGCTATATAACAGAAAATGGTGGATACAGTCAGTATTTACCTGAGAGACAATAAACTAAACCAATATGCTAAAAAATTAAAGCCACAATCTGTGCAGCATCTTTCAGGAGCCCAGCTTCTTCCTACCTGGGAAACGGAAGTGTAAAATTATGCTTCTTTGGTTAGACTCTGGCTTTTGTGGACTAGTAAATGTTTCTGGAAACATTTCAGTTCAGTTTATGGCATCAGTATTTATTTTACTAGAAGCAACCATAAATATTATGACTACGCTACTATAAATAAAGTCATAATGCATGTTATAATGGTTTTAAATACCCATTTGTCTAAGCTACAACTACATATTTATTTACTCAAGTTCGGTGATATTATAAAGATACTGTATAAACGTGATTACAATCCAGTTGAGCTCAAGTAAAAGCTATGACCAATGATTCCTCATGGGTCTCTGAGGCAATTAGAGAAAAACAGTGATAATTTAAACTTAGGCTGAATTGTTGTTATTAATTGATAGCTGAATTGACATGGAGCTGAAGTTAGCCTTGTGTACTAGTTACTTTGGTATTCCTGGAACAAAATACATTACAAAAACAAGGTAAGGAAAGAAGGGCTTATTTGGGCTCACAATTCAAGGGTACATCTTGTTAGTAGGAGTCTGAGGTGGTGGGTCACACTGCACTCATGGTCAGAAAGCAGGGAGATGATTGTTCCTGTTGAGTTTCCTTCTCCATTTTTTGTCTGAGGCATCTCCCCCTGGAATGGTGGCAGACATCACCACCACATTTAGAATGACTCTCCCCTTCTCAGTTAACTCAGATTATCATAGAGTGAGTCTTTTCATCTCAATGACCTCACAGAAGGACCAGGAGGTCTGTCTCCATGGTGATTCTAAACCCTATCAAGCTTATCAATATTGATCCACCATACCTTTGAATTCAGTAGACTTTATAAAGTCACATCAGGTGGAAAAAATTTAATAAAGTATCCTTTACTTTCTTTAGCTATTAAAATGTTAACCAGGTAGGAATAGTAATTTATCACTCAAGGTTCTATATTCCAGAGCAGAAAAAGGAAGGATAAACAGAAGCCCAATTAATTGTCCAGTTGATCTTCTAAAAGAATCCCACTGAGATAAGTAAGGTTGCATCAAGCGTCAGGCATGCCTCTGGTGAGTCAAATAAAACAGGACACCCAGATCAAGCCCAGACACCAGGACTCACAGAAGAATCAGTTCCTAAAGCAGAGTTTTGCAGAACTGCCCTTGGAAGTGCAGTAAGCAACACCCCTCTCCACTTTCAGGAAGTGTCTGTCCTGATGATTCATTTTGGCAGATTCATATCACAAAAAAAAAAAAAAGAAAGAAAAAAAAAGTCTCTTTCAACAGAAAGGAAGTTTTTTTCCTCAGAGATCTCAGTGCTTCTGACATGATGGTATCCTTGAGAAACAGGACTTTTAGTTGAAGGCCTCACTCACATTTTATTGGTGTCTCTGTTTACCTAGAATGCTTCTGTGAGGATTACAGAGGCTAGATTTCCTGGTCAGTTTACTGACAGTGTTCCTAACTGCCCTCCAGTCATTCTGTCCAGAAAAATCTCAGTTCTGCTTAAGCAGTATTGACCAGGGATCCTAGTACCTAGAAAGGCAGCCTTTAAACAAACAGCTCCCCATAAGGATGTGGGAAATCTGGGGATGGGGGCACACTGAAGCATCAGGAACAGCGAAACTGCAGTCTTCTCGGACACCAGACTTGAAAATTTTGTATTTCTAGAGTTAAGCAAAACTGGAGGAGAATTTATCTGACCCTTTTCAATTTTTTCTTTCCTTTTACACAAATATAAGGACAAAAATCTCAGATCAAGAAAGCAGGAGAGGTTTTCATGGACGCCCTTTTCAGCATCATTGCTAAGTGGGGCCGTGTGCCTGAAGGCTCCCCACAAGACTCCACTTAACCCTCCGTTCCTGGCATTAAGCTAAGTGTGCCGCTCCACCCCAGAGTCTAGTCTCTGCGTGTGACACTGCACATCAGCAGAGTACCTGTAGCATCCCGTGAGAACCGCCCCCTGCCCTGTTCCTTGCTTATTCCTACCACCCAAATGAAAATGCTATCACATCCAAAGCTGAGAAAGTCCAGGACTATTTTTCTGACTTTTAAAAGTTCAAAATTATCTCCCCATCCAGGTTGCATACTTTCCTAGGTAGGCAATTCCCAAATGTCTTAAAACTCTTAACTAGCGATGATTTGCATTTGGGAGGGATGCTGATTTTTCAATCCTGGTGTGCTGTGACAGTTGACTGAAGCATGCAGGTGAGTGAATGGATGGCAGTGTCACCTGGGCCAGGGGACATTGTCAAAACATGAGCAGGAGAAAGGACTCACTGTGCCTGCAGGGTGTGAATAGGAGAGATTCTGGAATAACAAGGCTGGATTCATTCCATAAGGAGAGAAGAATAAGTAGTTATGAATTCAAGGCACTGATGGAAAAAAGCCAAAGAAAACATCATCTGGAGAATTAAGCAGGAACTCTGTAAACTGTCAGTCCCAGATTCATTACTTACAGCCTTAGAAAGACTGTTTAGATTAAATTCTGTCCTTGACATGCATTCAGTTCTGCCTTAAAGCTGAGGGTCTAAAAGAATGAACAGTCAGTTACCACTGTGACTGTGGACAAAGGAGATTTCAGTAGAATGGCCACTGGAGTCTGAGTCATACACAGAGGCCAAAAGGAGTCTCAGCAAGGAAAAAATGGGAAAAGGAAGCAAAAGCGCACAGGGCTGCTAGAGAAAGGGTCTGCTTTAAAGGGCCTGCTAGAGCCATTAACAAATTATATGTCTTGGTCTTTAACAGAAATTCACCAATGGCTAAACAGCCAATACCAAGTAGTCTGCCATGAAGTCATATTCATACAGATAAAAAAATCATAGACTCAGTAGGTTGTACTTACACATGGGTCATGAATTTGAGAGAGCAAGGGGTACATGATGTCCGAGTGGGCTTTGTGGATGATGCCACTGTTTTTGAGTCATCTCTGCTCTGTAAGCAACCTCTCACATGTACTTCTGTTCAAACCCACTGGTTCACCTAGCTGGACTTAGCCGCAACCTCTACTTTGTTTTGTCCTGTGTTGACTCTATGACTCTCTGGAGTGAGGAGAGAGAGAGAGAGAGAGAGAGAGAGAGAGAGAGAGAGAGAGAGAGAGAGAGAATATGTTTGTGTTTATGTGTCTATATATGTATGTGTCTGTCTGTATGTGTATATATATATACACATACACACTATATATATAGTGTGTATGTGTATATATGTGTCTGTTTATATGTATATATGTTTGTGTGTATTTCTTTATGCAGGTGTGTGTCTGCCTGAGGGTATGTGTGCATATTTGTGTTTGTGTGTCTATGTGTGTGATGTATATGTGTATGCTTGTTTTTCCATTTTTGTGTGTATATGTTTGTGTCCATGTGTAAATGTACATGTGCCTGTGTGCATATGTGCATTTCTGTGTGAATGTGTATAACTATGCATGTGTCGGTAAGCATATCTGTTTGATATGTGTGCATTGCCTGTCTATGCATGTGTGTGTGTGTTGTATGTGTGCATACATTTGTGTGTTTGAGTGTATGTGTATGTATGTATATGTATGCATGTATGTATGAATATATGAATATATGAGTGTATGTATGTGTGTATATATGTGTATTTATTTGTGTGGAGGTCTGTGTGCATGTGTGTTTATTTGTGTATATGTTTGTATATATGAGCATATATGTACGTGTGTATGTGAGTGTAGGATATGTGCATATGTATATATCTGTGAATATGTGTGTGGATATGTGTATGAGTTTGTGTATGCATGCATGTCTATACTTATGTGTGTATGTCAGTGTACAGTCTGTGCACATATGTGTGGATGCAGATGTGTGTCTGTGTACATGTATTTGTATGTGTGTATATGTGCATTTGTCTGTGTTTTGCATCTCTCTGAAGTCTCTGCACAACAAGGCAAGGAGGTTCTCTTTCCTAGAAATGAAAACAAGCTTCCAAAAAGTCTCTCCCAACAGCCCTTTCCAATGTCTTTCCCTTTTCTTTCTCCCTAGAAACTGATGTTCTGCCTACCTGAGCCACCAGTGTTACATGGGACTTGGATGAGGTGTGGGCACCTAGACACTGCTGAGTTCGTTCAGCAAGATGGACAAAGAGTTGCACATCCTAGAGAGAAAATGAAAGCATGGAAAAGTGAAGAGACAGGTCATTGGCTCATGCCTGGAAAGTGACACAGGACAGAGATACAGAGGGAAGAAAGAACAACAATAACAAACTTTTATGGACTTTCCATAGCTTGCAAAGGTCCCTCCCTTACTCCCTCTCCTGCTTGACTGATCCTGACAAGCAGCTGTAGCTGGAGATTTCTCCAGTCCCACCAGGGCCCGCAGCCACTTAGACCCAAGTAAACACACAGAGGCTTATATTACTTATAAACTGTATGCTGTGGCAGGTTTCTTGCTATCTGGTTCTTATATCTTAAATTAGCCCATTTCTATTAATCTATACCTTGCCATGTGGCTTGTGGCTTACCAGTACTTTACATCTTACTTCTCATGGCAGCGGTGCTGGCAGCATCTCCTGACTCAGCCTTCCACTTCCCAGAATTCTCCTCTCTCCTGTCCTGCCTATACTATACTTCCTGCCTGGCTACTGGCCAATCAGCATTCTATTTATCAATCGATCAGAGCAACACATTCACAGCATACAGAGCTGTATCCACAGCAAGCAGCCATTAGTAATTTGTTACCTGGTACAGTTACACAGTTTTGGTGGGCACTGGGGTAGGGGCAGATAAGATGGACAACCCCAGAAGCAAGGAACAGCATCACTTAAAGGACTTAGTCCCCATGTTTCAGATTGACCCAATTTCCTCTGACCCACCTTCATTAGGGTGCTTGCCCCAGATGACTCAGTTTCACACTCAAATTGGTGGACCAGTATCTGTGCCATAAGAATGTGAAATATTTTGAACATTACTGCCAGAGTAGATGATGTCATCTTCTGGACAGAATGCCGTGCCAGATGTTTGCTAACAGGATGCACACAGAGATTCAGATCATCGCCGTATTTACTCTCTGCCAGATGTGTCGGCATGACTGGCATTAGCCAACATGTTACATATCCAGAGTTGTGGGCATGACTGCTATACCAGCATGTTATAGATCTCGATTCTCTAGTTACATTCTCCCCCACAGTCTTACACCAAATACTGGCAACATGACAGGCTCTAAAATCACCATGGAAACAAACCCCTGAGCATATCAGTGAGAGCTTTTCTAGATTAGATTAATTAAGGTGAGGCTATATACCCTAAATGTGGATAGTACCAGTGTATGGACTGGGGTCCTAGAATGAATAGGAAGGAGACAGCAAGCAGAGTGTCAGTATCCATCTCTACACTTCCGGCCTGTGGACACGAAGCCAGATGCCTCCAGATCCTGCCACCAGGGCTCTGCTCCACAGTGGACTGTGCCCCATTAACTCTGATCCAAAAGGAACCACTCCTTAAGTTGTTTCTGTCAGGCGTTTTGGCACAGCAATGAGGAAAGTGACTAAAGTACAGCTAAGAGCTGCCTGCATTCATGTTTGTCCCAATGCCAAACTCCTCTATTTCCATATTTACTATACTACTCCTCAGTGTAGACCACCCACACTGGGCATCCCTTCAATCAATTAAAATCAAGTATGGTGTTATACACTATGTGGAGGAATACGTATGCTCAATACATCTACTGGTGCTGAGTTTCATGGCATTTTTAGGCTAGTATGCAAGTAAATTGGGGGGAAAAGATCAGTTAAAATTGATTGTACACGTATAGTAAGTTTTTTTTTTCTTTTTGCTTTAATGCGAACAGATTTAAAGTATTAATAGTGTCAAACTCTTAACTAAAGCAGTAAAAAGGGCCTGGGTAATGTGTTGATTTAACTAGCTTTTGCAACATTAAGCTGGATGAAGACACAGACCTTATCTGAAATGGCCTAGAGACTAGGGAGTATCTATTAATAGTTTTAAATAATGCCTTGGTGACTAGGAAATAATTGTTTTTCACGTCTGTGGGTTCAGAAAGCATCGGTTTTATAGTCAGTGGCTTATCTGCCTTGAGCTAAACAGACTTTATATTTTAATTGTGTGTCCAAGTACGTTTTATGGTGAAATGTTCTCCCTTCAAGTGCCTACAAAGTATTTTCATGTTTTGGATGGCCAAGGATAAGGGTGCAAAGAGGAACACTAAGTGTTGGAGAATTGGCTCTGGTTGGAGCAGCTGAACCTCTCCTATTCTGCACCTCCCCCTCACTCCTCGCTTTCATCTCTCCTACTGCTCTCCCTTCCCTACTCCCTCCTTCCCTCTCTGACTCCACCTGCTGGACCACTTTGCCAGCTCCCATATCTGCTCTTAAGCCTTTGCTCACCTGTTTCAGTTCAGGTAACTAACACAAAAATAATAACATGCTCGACCTCCCAAACCAGTATCCTAAGAGCAAGCTTTCCTTCTATGCTGATTGGATTTGTATGTGAGCAATTCAAAAAAAAAAAACCTGGAACTAGACTTTATGAATCCAAATTTCTAAACAAATTAAAATTGGCATTCCCATAATGAGCAGTCTGTCAGTGAAATTCTGCTTGCCACGCTTACAGAAGTAATTGATGTTTGTAATCACAACTTAGAGCCTTTCAAAGATCCCCAGGTGGCATCTGAGACATCAGAAAAATAAATTAAATTGTGCTCAATGGAGATTCATTGAACTGCTCATTATTAAACTTTTAATCTACTATCTTCTAATACCATATGATTATCCTTTATTACATTTTATATTTAATTTGTCAGAAAACACTCTTCCACAGCCGTATTAGAGTATGTGGAGCTGAATTTAGGTTATATAGGATACTTGGCATCATAAATGTAACCGATACTTGAAAACCAAACACAGATCAGGTATTTCAAAATAAAAATTGTAATTTAGAATACCTTCTATTTACAGAAATCCTCTGGAGGGGAGGTGGAAATGGATTTCCACGTCTTCCTCACTACAGCTTATTTGTCGTGATCAAGTGATGAGTGATCCAATGTCAACACTCTATTATTAATGAAAATCTATGCTTTAGGGGTCACTGTTTTGTATAGTTATGTTAGCAGTAAAACTACCTAGTGTCAAGCTAGAAAAGTTTTACTTTACCTAAAACCACCTGTGTTCTGCCTATTTCTTCCTATGTTTCCTGGACCCCTGGTACCCTACTCTAGGATTCTCTGGCCATTTTTTTAGTTTTCTAGAATTTCACAAAGATGAACTCATATAGCATATAACTTTGTCAGACTAGCTTCATTTAGTTATGAATATATACTTAAAATCCCTCTGCATATACAGGTTTAAGGCATTTTAACTACACAAAACAATGAGTTTCATTGTGATGTTTTTACACGTGTGTATAATGTATCTTAATGATGCTCATAGCCTTTAACAACCCTCCCCCTCCTTCCTCTGCCCCAGTTCTTCCTAAAGGCCCTCCCTATACTTCCATGTCTTCTCTGTAAGTTTAGACATGTTGTATGAGAGAAAATGTGTGATACTGGCCTTTCTGTGTTCCACCCATTTTTTCTGAAAATAACATAATTGGCTCTTCTCTATGACTGAGTAATGCCCTAGTATGGTTTTGGTGAGTCAACAGTTCCTTTAGTTTTATTTCTGCTGAATGGTATTTCAAATTCATCCATTGACCAGTTGAAGAATATCTCAGTTGCTACTTGAACATGATAATTTTGAATAGAATTGATATTTAAGTCTGGTTTTAATGACTGCTGTTTCTTCAGAGCATCCTTCCTATGTGTAAAGATACTGAGCAACAGAGCCTGGGGTTAAAAGATGAGAGTGGTCAGGCTGTGTCTATTGTGTCCTGTGTCTACAGATGTCAAAGGCTTCCAAGCTCCTGGTGTCCTTGGTTTTCTCCTCTTCTTATTCTGCATCCTCACGCATTTGTCCTGAGGGATTCTCTATGCCATTCATCTTCTTCAACACCGCATCCTGCCATTTTTTTTTAGAGTTCTTGATAGAGTGCAAAGGAATGTGAAAGAGGGAACAGCCTAAATCTTCCAGATACATCTCAGTCTTTTGATATGGTTATGGCTTAGCAGGGTAACCTTCACAAAAGTCTTATACCCCATCCCTGCTCCTTATTAACTTCCCTGGATATAGTATTACCAACCTATTACCAGGAAGCTTCCACCATGATGAAAATGCCCTTTACCTCTGAGCTGAAACAGGATTCTTAGGAGTAGAGAAAGAGAGAGGGACCCCTAATTGCTGGGATAAGGTCCTGACCATGATCTCTCTGCTGTGGGAAATGTTCCTCCTACAGAAAATGGTGAATGTATCTCATAATACTTATAACTTCCCATCACTAAGAAGATCCATTAAGGGTCTCCTTTGTTTATTTATATCTTCTTCAGGGGAAACTAACAGAATTTGCATAAAGGCCTATGAACACATAGAGACTTCCCTAAGCCTTCAGCTGCCCCTACAGCTTTTAATTCAATCCAGGCCACACTCAGTCTCACTAACTCATCTTCCTCCTGGTTCCAATCCAGGGGTGTTCTTTTCTAGGTAAGTGCATCTCAAGTACATTTTTCAAATGTGTTTAGATCTTCAGATTTGGAGGAAAGTTTGTCAAGAAACCTCAGTTCTCTGACAAACCTGAGGAGAGATACCAATCTGCAATCTGCTCCATATTTCCTTCTGTTAAAAATTTAGACTTGTTACTGTTGTTTTATTTTAGATGGTTTTTTAATAAGAAACCAGAGCCAGATATAAGGGTGAAAGCTGAAAGATCAGAGAAACAGAGCAAGCCACAGCCAACCTCACTTTGCCAACCCTCATCCAAAAGGATCTTGGCTGAACTACTGAAATGCTTTAGTTCCTGTTTCCTCACACTTGATATACCTTTCACTGCCCTGCTATCACTCCCTGGGATTAAAGGCATGTGTGCTTCCCTATACTGGAATTAAAGGTGTGTGCCACCACTTCCTGGCTCTGTTCCCAGTGTGGCCTTGAACTAACAGAGATCCAGATGGATCTTTGCCTCCCCAGTGATAGGATTAAGGGTGTGTGCCACCACTGTCTGGCCTCTATGTCTAATCTAGTGGCTGGCTCTGTCCTCTGATCCTCAGGCAAGTTTATTACGGTACAATATATCACCACATGTTACCATTCAACTCATTCCATGTTAGAACTGAAACTGAACAATACTTTAAGAGCATCATGTTTAAATATCATCTCTGAATAAAGATATAATTTGACAATAACCATACAATTAACAAGACAATAAAAAAACAGTGTTAAAATTTTAGTTTTTTGAATCCCAAACTTTCTGTAATCACATTAGGGCACATGGCTTTAGAACACTCCATAGGCTGTTATCTTGATTATTGACAATAGTAGCATGAAGGATGATTATGAATCCAGGAAGAAACAGTTTAAATGGCCATCTGAAATCTACAATTATCTTCAAGCTGAAAAATAATTCGACCCAGGAACTGCTATTCTAGGAAAGGTCAAACCATTTTCTGTAGTACTCTGTGATGGATATCCCAGTTTAGTAACTTTACATAGGGAGTCTGCAGTGTGGTCATTGACCTCACACATCGGTACCTGCATTATTAGGGAGTCAATTTTCACCACTACTGAAAGCATGCAAACATTGCAATTGGCCAACACAATGCAATACACATTCATCTAGAGGCCAGTAGCACTGGATGCTGTAGTGTTTGGGAGCTTAGAGGGGAGAAAACTAGCAATCAAGATGAAGAACTTGCTCCCTGGGTAACTTTTAAAGTGTTCTATTTGTTCTCACATATACAAATCATACACCATCGCTATTGACTTGTTCACCAACGTACGGGACTATTAAGCTGTGTGGTTTATAAACCCCACAATGCATGCAAACGGGAGTCTTTGATAAGGAAGGAAAGCCCGGAGCAATTTTCCCAGGCCACAGACATGGCATCACTGAGCCCCAAGAACTGACCTTCGATTTGTGATTAACAGAGCTCATCTTTGCGCTACGAAGCAAAGCTGTGGAGAAATTGATTTTCATATGTTTTATGTGTGAGAGGCACATGAGTTTAGTGGAGAGGGAAGAAGCTGGCCTGCCCTGATAAAGTAATGATTTATATGCAATTTAAAACTCCTCACTGGTGTTCCTCAGCCAGATTTTCTCTGAGTATGTGGTAGAGTAGTTACAAAAGTCAGCCCCTGGCTTTGGGAGAATATGTTCACAGATATTCTGCAGTAAGTAGTATTCACCAGCCACTGGCATTCAGGAACATTCTGACTAGTAGCCTTGCCATTTGTCTAAAAGGGTATTCTAGTTTCTTGTGCTTAAGGGATCTTCTAGAACAAAACGTGGTCTTTAGTCGATTTTCTGAATTGTTTTCTTCATGTGCAAGTCCAGGTTTCTTTTGTGCATTCTTTCATACTTTAAGTCTATGATTATAAAGATTTCCACTTACATATATATATATATATATATATATATATATATATATATATTATATATATATATATAAACTTTATCCCACAGTGTAAGAGAGACGATTCTGTGCTTAAGGGCATACACTGCTGGTGCATAAGACACGAGTTACATTCTCAGCATCCTCACTAGGTGACTCACAACTGCCTCTAACTCCAGTTCCAGGGGGTGTGACACCCTCTTCTGACCTCTGTGTACACCTTCAGTGCTGTATGTCAAATCTGTTGCTCTGATTGTTCAATAAATAAAACACTGATTGGCCAGTGGCCAGGCAGGAAGTATAGGCAGGACTAACAGAGAAGGGAAAAGAAAGAACAGGAAGGTGGAAGGAGTCACTGCCAGCCGCCACCATGACAAATAGCATGTGAAGATGCCAGTAAGCCACGAGCCACGTGGCAAGGTATAGAATTATAGAAATGGATTAATTTAAGCTATAAGAGCAGTTAGCAAGAAGCCTGCCATGGCCATACAGTTTGTAAGCAATATAAGTCTCTGTGTTTACTTGGTTGGGTCTGAGTGGCTGTGGGACTGGCAGGTGACAGAGATTTGTCCTGACTGTGGGCAAGGCAGGAAAACTCTAGCTACACTTCACTCACAGGTATGTGAGTGCATTCTCACACACACATTAAAAATAATATAAATAAATATTCTAAAACTAGTTCCAAAGAATCAATAGTATTGACTGCATAGGTCAACATTGTACTTATCCTATTTATATACTATATATAATTATCTCACTTGGGCCTTAGTTAAATACAGCATTTCTATTTTAACCCAATTATAATCATAGACACTGAGTACTCTCCATCTTGACATGAGAACTCTCACCTTTGTGTGCACACCTGCACAGCAGATGCAGAGTAGGAAAGCTTGAAAGCAGGTAGAATAAATAGTTGTGTGCAATGTCCCACTTTCAAGTCTGATTTGGAAGCTCCCTGTCTCATATAGGGCTTTTTTTTAGGTTCAATTTCATAGTAGTTTCATAAAATATTTATAATATATACATTTAAGACTACCTTTGTATTCTATGAGAGATTACCATAACAATTCACATGAGTTTGTCCAAAAGAATGAAGATTTTAAAGAGTGCATGAAATGTGTCAATCATTAGGTAATAGGTGGTCAGTTCTTCCTGATATCCATTTTTAACTTCTTATGTTTTAATGTTTATGGAGATGTTACTTTATATGTGTTTAATAATGTATGTTACAAATTCACTTTTCATCTAACAAGATTACTGTATAGTAATTGGGAAACTCTGTTAAGATAAATGCTGTGATATGGAACCATTTACCTATAAGGAAGGAAAAAAGGGGTTCCAACTGGCTGCGGCTTAACTGGTTTCTGGAAGAAATCCAATATCTCAAATTGTTTTATTCATACAATAAACCAGAGGTTCTTTTCTATAGTCCTTTACATTTTGTGTGAATATGAAGATTTCAATTTATACTAAATGGGATTCACTATGGCTCTGATGAGCATGTTGTGAGAGACATAGTAAGAATCACACTTAAACAAAGTAAGGACACAAGGGCTTTGATTTATTCCATGTCACATCTGGGCACATCATTTCTCCTGTCTGAGGTTTAAGTGACTTCTTCATACATAGGGGAAATTAAGGCTAATTGAACTAAAAGTAGCTACGTACTTGCTACCAGTGATCTTCCACTTCTCTGACAGCTACCACAAAGGAAGTATTCCACTCTTTATGGGGAAGCTAATAAAACTTCAAACTTCTCTCCAAAACAGTGAGCAGATGAAGATAGCCTGATGTGTCCACAAAACACTGCTGAAAATAATAAGGAAATGTAGCAAAGCTGTGGGATGCTAAATCAATGTGGAAAAATCAATTATATTTTATGGTCTAGCAATGGAACACTGCAAAGTGGAATCAAAGACACAGCAAGTCAGCGCAGCAGAAGTGTGCACCCTCTGCACCCTTGCACATGCTTGGGATGGTTAATCTTTAATTTCACCAATGTGGCAAGTGTGGAATGGTGTCTCCCTATGGATTTAACTCATACTGCTCTATTTATCAATGAGAGTCAGTATCTTTTTATGCACTTATCTGTATGTATTCTTCATAAAAGTTGTTGTTTGGTTTGTTGGTTGGTTTCAGATATGAGTAAGAATATTACTGCGTAGCTCAGGCTAGCTCAAAATTCACTATATAGCCCAAATAAGGCTTTAATTAATGAGTTCATTACTTCGTCTTCCAAAATTCTGAGACTATAGGTGAAGACCACATTAATGGTAACTTTTCATGTCCTTAATACTGTTTTTCAATGAGGTGGAGGTATTGATTTTTTTTAACCCAGTTCATCAATTCTGTGTCATTTCTATTAATTTGCTTAATGCAATGTTTTCTTCTAAAAGTTTTACCTTGGCATTTAGATATATTACCTACCCTTCACTGATGGCTGCTTCCAGTGTGAGGAATGGGATGCGGTAGTTTGTGTAAGGGTATCTGAAATTACAAGTACTATTTGCTGAAAACATTCACTTTCCAGGAGACTTATCTTGGCATTTCTATGAAAATTCAGTGACCAACTAAACATGGTCCTTCTGGGCTCCATCCTAATTTGTGGACAAAAGGATTCAAGGACCAGCATCACTGTATCATAGTGTCAGTACCTCTACAGTGAGGCTTGAATATGATAGTTTATTTTTTCACTTTGTTCTTTTTTTCACAGTTTCATTGAGCCAGGCCCATTTTGGGGTACAATGTTTACATGTACAAAGTTATGGGTTGGATCACTAGCACTGAAGAACTCTGTTTATTCCATAGTCTATGAATTTCCACAGCTTTTGAATCAGCTTTTCAAACTCTATTTGTAAAAAAAATCTGTCTGAATTTAACTCAAATTAAATTGAACTGATAGATTGTGGGTATATTGGCATCTTTACCATATTGAATATTTCTGTTTACCTCTTCAGAGATTTCAATTAAAGATCCATCAAGCTAACTGAATTTCCCAGATGCTTATTGCTCTACTAGGTGTTTCAAAAATTCTTTCTCTGTTTTATTTTGGAAAGTTTCTTCAGCTTTCTTCAAATTACCTAATATTTTTTTTTTCTGTAATGACTAGGCTACCATGAACCCTATTCATTTCATGTTTGCCACAAATATTGTAGTTTCTATCATATCTTTGTAATCCATTGTTTGGATTCCTAGATGGTGAAGTCTTAGGGACATAGGGCTTTTGGTGTTCCTGAGAATGCTCATGAGATATTCTTAGGAATGTGGTCATTGACTTTGTGTAGAACAAGAGCTCTAATGGAATTCTGCAGTTCACAGCAGATTTATATATATAGCAGCTCAACAACCACCAGTGTCTTCTGAAATGAAGCCCTGTGATGGGGGGGTGGCATTTTTAGGAGACCCTTGAATCTCTAGCAAGTAATTGTTAGTGGCAATTTAATGACATGACTCACTTCCAGGCAAGTGAGTTCTTATTTCCATGTGACCTTGGACTTGTGAACATATTTTGAGAAAACTGAACACTTCAAGTATGAGATTCTGCCATACTTCTTTTGTTTCTAACATACCAAATAGTTGATTAATCAGAAATGGAAACTTCATAATTAAAAACTAAGATGATCTTTGAGAGTAGGAGTATATAATATTTTTTCCCTTTTTGCAAAGTACTGATGACTGACTTGGCAGGAAAGTGGTAATAATAGAAACAATAGTTGCTTCCTACTGTGTTGTGTTATCTGCCTTTCCAACACATGGATATCCACATCATATGGATTTTAATCCATGACAACAGCCCATCATTCTAAAACAAGCAGCCTTGTTTTGAATTCTTCATCAAAATGTCCTAAAATAGTAAGGACTACTGTACATCACTTGAGGCTTTTAAACTGGCCAAGAGAAGATGCTCACATCCAACTGTACGAATCTGTAGCTAAATTCAAATTGGAGACATTAACTCTAGGTGAGATCTCAGAAAGTTGGTACAAGGGGTTGTAAATGCATGTTGTAAGATGAATTAACTTGACAAGAGTTGGTGACATGACACAGGGAGCAGATGGTGCATTAAGTTTTCTTTATTTATGTGGCTAGCGTTACTCAGCTGAGTTACTTTGTTATCTGAGGCGTTGGCCTTCACAGGTCAAGAATTATTTTCTGTGACTATGTCCCTGAATTCTGCGTCTATTAATTTTCTTTCCAGCATCCAGAGTTAGAATGTATTAGGCAGTGAGAACGGCTTCAGTGCTCTTTTTGTTCACTGTGTTTTTTGAGGGTAGGTAGTTTGTTGAGGTAGTTGCCAATAGAAGTGTGTGTGTGTGTGTGTGTGTGTGTGTGTGTGTGTGTGTGTGTGAGAGAGAGAGAGAGAGAGAGAGAGAGAGAGAGAGAGAGAGAGAGATCATCTGATTAAGGTTGTTTTCCTATTCTACAGTTGAAGAAGGGATACTCTGTTCCCTACAAATGAGTGGGATTTACACACATGTGTATATGATAACACACACACAGCAGAAATAGCAGTCTTGTCTGCTATAGAAATGTTTGTTTGAAAGATGAATCTTTCAATAACAAGAGACTAGACAACTAACAGCTTCCTATGGTCTTCTGTAGGGCATCAAATGGTTTCATATGCATGCTACTCCTCCAAGCAAGTGCCTAGAGAAGATTTAGACTCTGAGTTTCATCCATATGACTCCACCTATATTTAGAAGCTACCATAAGATTGCTTTTGGAAACTACACACTTGAATATCTTACTTTACGCTGTTTCTCTTACATGTTTAGGCCAGGCATTGTCCATTAAGCTGCTCCATTGTGCTATGAGTGCAGAACTCTGTTACCCTGACTCAGATAAAAACCTTAATGACAGTTTGGTTCATTTTCCACCTTGATACCCTTGCCAGTGACTGTCCTGTGCAGGATGATGGTCATGGGACATATGTCTGACCAATAAGATTTGAAAGGATGCCACTGGGGTAGCAATTGGTCTGGGAAAGACTCCCCTTTTTAGATGTATGTATGTAACTGCTCTAAAGCTGAAGAAGTCTCTAAAAAATGGAAGTAAAAGTCCAGAAAGAACTAGGATGTTGAAATGCCTTTCCTCAAACCATTGATAATGCCACTTTGTAATAGTCATTGTCTCTAGTGTCCCAATGTGTGGCATGATACATAGAGCATTTCTATTGCTTTCTACTATTTTACGATGGGATTTTTAATGGTGAGAACAGAAATATCCTGACACATGACAGAAAGCAATTCAGCTGCTGCTGCAGCCCATAAGGAGAGAGTCTGGGATTTTTAAGAGGTTGTTGAATGCCAGAGCTTTAGTATGAAGCATAGATTGTTTTTTTCTTTCTCCCCATTTATTAAATGTTATCAACTCCTAAAGTCCACCCTCTATGTGTCTGATCCCCATGCGGCTCTCTTCTGCAAGAGCAGTAAGGACAAACTTCAAAAAATGAAAGCCTTGGTCTTTAGATTTTAGTCAAGGAAAAGAAAAACAAATAAACAAACAAAACAAACAACCCCCCAAAAATATAGCCAAAAAATTATTCCTGAACTAACTCCTTTACAATTCTGCAAGTGGCATTAAATTCACAAAAAGAAATCACGGCATTACATTAATGGCTTGTATGTCCAAAAGATGTTGAATAAACTGAAGCATGGCTGTGAAAAACAAATTTAGATGACCCCCCGCTAGTGTCTAACACTTCCCAGATGCAGCTGCTCTTGTGTTTGTCTGAGCTTGCCAGGACTCAGGGAAACCCTGTTGAGAACCTACTTTACTGAAATAGAAATCAGAACATCCAATCACCTGCAGAATCAAGATGCAAAAGAAGCAATAACTGCAGATTGGGCAGTCTATAAGTGACTATTCACAATTTAGTTCCTTTCTACTTGTTTGGAGTCCTAAAGCATAGCCAAGACCTCACTCCTGATAGCCACGTGCTCTACTCCCGGGCTATACCCCAACCTTTTATTTCAGTTTCTAACAGAGAGTTAAATTTTGCATTTTAAAATTTTTTCTCTCATACATTGCATACTGACCTCAGTTTCCCCTCCTGCCACTCCTCCCAGTTCTCTCCACCCCACCTCCCCTCTTTTCCAGATCTACTCCTCCTCTGTTTCACCTCAGAAAAGATCAGGCCTCCCAGGAATATCAATTGAACATGGCATAAAAAGTTACAAAAGGACTAGGCATAAACCATAATATCAAGGCTGGATAGGGCAACCCAGCAGGAGGAAAACGGTCCTAAGAGCAGGCAACAGAGTCAGAGACACCCCCCACTCCCACTGTTAGGAGTCCCACAGGAACACAGGAAGAACTTGTGGGAGTGGCCAACCAATGACTTGTGTAAACTGAGGCCCATACCATGAGAGGGAGCCCATGCCTGGCATTTTCTTCTTTAGTGGCTATAATTACTAATGAATGTATAATGATGGCCTCTTATGGAATAGTCCATCACATTGCTTAATTGAGAATCAGTGTTCTTGCTGACACATTTACTGTATGACCACCTCTCTTAATCTGAATCGGTATACAGCATTGCTGAAATGTATACACAATCTACAGTGTATCACAGGATGGTCTATGATGCAGCCTTCATCCTATATGGATCATCACTGGCATGATAGAGCTCAGCTCCCACCATTCTGTTACGGAGTGGACAGGTCTGTGAGGTTCACTCTCCTCCTTCTATAGAAAGACAGACATTTGATGTCCTTGGTTCACAGCATAGCTGCAAGGGTGACAATCACACTGCAGGAGCAGCTGCATCTCCAGCACATGCCTGGTCAACCACCATCTCATTATTGATGGAAGAGAAGGAACAAAGTTTTTATCTTACAGGTGGACAATTGCATGCAAAACAAGCAAAATGTAACAGAAGTGGTGCAACAGAAAGAGGTGAAGTCGTCTATGGGATGCTTGAAAATCTGTAAGGAGCTTAATGCCTGGACTGGACGTTTAAATGCTCTTCTTTCCATTGAAGAAAAAACAGGATTCTGTGCACAAAAATATGGTGGTGACAATGAGCCTACCACATGAGGGGAAGCACAAGTGCAGGAGACAAGAGGCATGAGTCCTAGGGCCGGGGTCAGTCCTGGGTGCAGGGCTGCAATGGTGCTGCAGTATGAATCTAGGCAGGGAGACCAGCGGTTCTAAATTGGTGCTGGTAAGGCAGGAGCCATACCCCACGGGCTTGTGATCACTGCAGTGAAGCAGGAGACTTTGCAAACACTTTCAACCTTTGTTCACTGGAAGTCCAGTGTCACATCTGTGCCACAAGAGTATCTACACTTAATTAAGACATCTTGGTTGGAGACAGTGTGGGAAGCAAGACTTGGAGCCATAATGATTCACATGGGTGTCAGTCAAGTGTCAAGTAAAAAGAAGTCATTGACCAGAGAGCCTGCATTAGTTACTTTTCTGTCATGATAATTAAAAACAAAAAAACAAAAAACAAACAAACAAACAAATAAACAAAAAACAAAAACACCTTGACCAAAACAAAGTAAGGAGAGAAAGGATTTATTCTGGCTCTTAGTTCTAGAGGCAGAGGTACATCATGGCCAGGAAGGCATGGCAATAGTTGGAGAAATCCATGATGGCAGGGGCAAGAAGCTGGTTGATCACACTGTCATCCCTACACAGGAAGCAGAGAAAGGGGAAAGGAAAAAAAAACAGGAAGTAAGGTAAGGTTATAAAACTTCAAAGCCCGCCCCCATTGACCAACTTCCTTTAGCAAGGCTCCAACCCCTACAGGCTGCATATCCTCCAAACACAGCACCACCCGCTGGAGCCCAAGTGTTCAAGTACATGAGCCTGTGAGGGACATTTCTCATTCAAACCTCCACAGAGCAACCAAACACAAAGGGGCACAAGAGAGACGCCATCAGGCAGGCAGAAAGGCAGTGTGGCAAGAGAGAGGAAGTGAAGGGCACAGAGGTGGGAGAGCAGAACCCACGAGAAAGTGGCCAAGAAAAACTCTCTTCTCTCTCTGGAAAATGGGAGCCACTGATGGCTTCCACAGCACAATGGCCCAATTCATTTCCAAGGTGTTGATTTTCCCCCACAGTAGGCAGGTCAGTCAAGGAATGGCATCAAAGAGACAGGTGCTGCCACAGCCCTTAGCACGGGGACCTTTGACTAGGGCGTTGGAGACTGTGTGAGGATCTGTTTCTGAAGCACATTCATCACTTCAGGTCTATTGGTGAAATTATTATGGCCACTCCACGTAGTTAAAAGGAAGATTTATTTAGTGGGTAACTTACAAAAAGGGAAAGGTAGGTTGTGGGGTCTGAGGAAGGTGTATCGAAGTCGAGCGGTGTTCTCTGGAGCTTCGCTCAGTCAACCTCCACCATCTAGGGGCCAAGAACAGAGAGAGCATGCTGACCCAAAGAGATCTGGGGTCTCCCGGTGCCTCCCTTGGCCCTGCCTTGTAGGCATGACAGTTGCCGAAGCCTCCATGGGGGTTGGAATTTCCAGATCAAAGCTGGAATGGCTACCCACTACACAGGTCTTTAAGAACTGAGTGGGAGGGGTCAGGGCGAGCTGGCTGGTGTGTGACAAGAGGGAAACCAAGTTAGGAGGTAAGCCACTGGGCTGCCCTGACACACCTGGGCTTCAATCCCGTCTCTGCTGCTTTTTGAGGAAGCTGAGATGAACTGTTGAACTATTGCTGCGGGTTCTGGTCTGTAAAACAATACTATGATCAATTCTGTGGGGTTAACCAAGAGAGTAGCTATAAGGTTCATGACTGACAGAGCAGATGTGACTCCTTAGCAGATGATAGAAGATGCTGGATACCAGACAGGAATTAGAAGCCTACTCAGAAGATACTGGGGAAAACGGAAAACCTTCAAATTATAAAACACCCCTGTCATAAGGCACATGTCAAAAATGAAGAATAGAAAGAAAAAAAAAATAAACACCTGCCTGTGGGAACTACTGAAGGCAGGAAGCTGACCCAAGCATTAATATAAGCTAGCACATATTGAAAGTTTGGAGCACTACAGTCTAAACACCACCGAGCAGGCCTCGAGGAGACCACATTTCTTATTATGGTGGCATCTAGTGCTCATCACCATGTGTAGGAAGCCTCTCTACAAGGATAATCTTGGAGTTCGCATCACCAAACTCACAGAGGCCCCGAGTCTGAGTGTTTGCCGAGGTTGGGCTGTACCAGGATCTCACTTCCTTTGGACGAATCTATGCATGCCTGAGGTCAGATGATTTATCTTCAAAAAACTTCAAGGATGAAAGCGCTCTCATGAAAAGCAGATTAGTTCTAATTACTATGGATCTCAGCAACTATTTAAGCCCTGCACTTACCAAATAATTAGATCTTTTATGAGGAATTCTAGCAGCATGGCATTAGCAGCATAAATCAACATGTAAATATTGTGTCTTGTGTACGGTTAGAGCTCTACCGTCTGAGGTAAGCAGAATCTGCCAGGCACCGCTTGGTCAGGCATTTTGCCCAACATGAACAAAGGAAAAGGGGCGACTTTCTTCCTCTTTTGCATGGATTTCACAGCAATATATTCACACTGAAAGTGTTTCTTGCTCTTGAGAATAGCATATGTATTCTGGATATAAAATTTTCTTCATTAGGGAAAATAATCTCCAACACAAACTGAAATCTGAATTTGCATGAGATCCAATATGTCAACCCCTGGCAATATATAAGCTGATACATCACAGAGACACCGGTTCACCCATGTTACTCCACCGCTATTCACAACAGCTAAGGTATAGAGTCCACTTGGGCACATGTCAGTGGAGACCAGATGAATATGTGGTATAGATGCACAGTGTAGAGTTAGACAACTAAAATGAACTAAATCAGGAGCTAGAGAGATGGTTCAGCTGAGGCATGAATGTTAAATGGTCTTTTAATAAACAAAACAAAAAACCTGGAGATTGGTGTAAATGCTGAAAGACCAGAGAGACAAAGGAACAAATCACTGCCATGTCTTACCTTACCAACTCCATGAATCCTCTGACTGAATGTCTGAGTCCTCAGCCAAAAGGCTTCCTCAGTCAAAAAGGTCTTTCTAGCTGAAAGGCCTCACGCTGAAAGGCTCCAGCCAAAAAAGTTCTAGCTCCTGTCTCCTCATGCCTTATATACCTTTCTCCATATTACCAGCCATATTACTTCCTTCTTAGTGCTGGGATTAAAGGCAAGTGTGCCTCCCAAGTACTGGGAGCAAAGGCATGAAATCCCAAGTGCTGGGATTAAAGGTGTGTGCCACCACTGCCTGGTTCTGTTTCTCTCCTAGACTGAGTTAATCTCATTCCAGAGTAGCTTTGAATTCACAGGTCTCTGCCTCCTGAGTGCTAGGATCATAGGTGTGTGCCACCACTGCCTGGCATCTATGTTCAGTCTAGTGGCTTATTCTGTTCTCTGATCTTCAGGCAAATTTCATTAGGGTACACAATATATCAACACAGTTCAGCAGCTAACACTACTTGTTGCTCTTCCAGAGAACCCACGTTGAAGGCCTCACAACCACCTCTAACTCCAGTTCCAAGGCATCCAGTGCCCTCTTCTGGTCTATGCAGGCACCTGCACACCCATGGCACAGGTGCGTGTATGTGTGCACACACACACAACTAATAAATCTTTTTTAAAAAAAAAAAAAAAAGAAGAAAACCATGCTGCTTGCTAGAAAACAGAAGTGATTGGAGTTCTTCATGCTTCATGAATTAGGGCAGGATCAGAAAGACAAATATCACGTGTGTGTTCTCATATACAAAACCTAGAGTTCAAAAATCACAGAAGAGTATAAAGGGGCCAGCTGGGGAGGGGGGTGGGAGAAAGATGCACGTGGCTTGAACAGGACAAAGGTGTATTACATACATGGATGAAAATGTCGTAATAAATACTTTTATTTTGTAAAACCCAACATACGCTAACAATAAAGAAAACCATCGTCTTCCTGGCCGCATGTAAAAATCATCAGATGTTAAAAGGCTGAATTGTTTCAGGTCATCAAGTTTCCAGGCATAAGAGGAAGCACGATGTTTTCGATGTTTTCTGTATTTAGCTGGTAACCCAGGACTGACATACGCTTTGGTTCCAACAGAGACGCAGATGATAATCTGAAGGGCAGAAAGACTTCCATCCAAAGTCAACAGCTGGGATATTGTTTCTGCTTAAGGCGACTCTTTGAGACCCTATTTCCAGTGGAATAAATGAATGATGAGATGGAGAGCAAGGAAGGCTGTAGGCACTTGGCGACTTGCCACACACTGGGTGTCCTACACTCCGAAACTACTATTCTTAACCATTTGAAGAAAAGAACACCAACTTCCACCGTCCTAGATGCACTAGGTTTCCGAGACTTCCAGGGAGAGAGAACCGTGCTGGCCTTCAGCTCAGCTTGGTCTCTTTCTTACCGGAGCTGCAGAGGCTGCCTGGCTGAGGGGTTCCGGTTCTCTCTGGCTGGCTTTGCCCCCAACACCTGAGTGCCTGCTGACTCTCACACTCTGTTTTCTCACTATCACATACCTAAGCTATCAAATCAGAATTTCATTGAAGACTGGGGAAAATAAAGCCGGATTACTGAATTAGTCAGAAAACAACTCTAGAGTCTACCTTCAGACCTCAAGAATCTGAAGCACTGAGCTTTCTGCTCTCATTACAATTTGGAGGCCGTTTCTTCCTGCTTCCGCTCTGGATGGTCTCTCTGCTGCTTGCCCTGAAATCTCACTTCCGCTTGCTTTTCCCATGAAGATAGATGTACAGTTTCCAGGACTTTAGTCTGTAGAACATGGGCATCTTCTAAACGAGATATTAGGGATTTCTGTTGCCTCATCAATGTGCCCAAGTAAATAAAGACTTTTCAAACAACAGAGCCACCAGATCCAAGCTCCTACCTCGGCCACCAGCACCAGGGGCATCTGGGTCTGGGTTAGGGATTTGGGTCTAAGAACTTCAACTTAGGTTAGTCTGATCTGTGCGTATGAGTGAGCAGGTTCAGCCAGGAGTGAGTGGGTATGGAATTCCTAATCAGAACAAGCCCCATCTATTCCAGGTTTTTCTGTGTCTGCTGCCTTGGCTGTCCTCCTCCATCAGCTCCCTTCCCTTCTCCCAGTTTCCATTCCTTCTTTTTTCTCCCTCCTTCATCCTTCTCCTAGTTTTTCTTCGTCATCCTCTTTTTTCCTCTTTCTTTCCCTCCTTTCTTTTCTTTTCTTCATCTTCATTTCCAAATTCACATTTTCTCCTCCTTCCTTTCTACCCCTTTCATCACATCGTCTTCTTCTGCACACAGAAAGAACCCCAGTCCTGCGCTCACTGGAGAGCTACTGCCCTCTCCTCTCCCCTGCCCACCTTTCCCTGTCTCTCTCTCTCTCTCTCTCTCTCTCTCTCTCTCTCTCTCTCTCTCTCTTTCTCTCCTCTCTCTCTCTCTCTCTCTCGTGTGTGTGTGTGTGTGTGTGTGTGTGTGTGTGTGTGTGTGTGTGTTTCCTAACGTTAGAAGGAGACTCTAGGGTTAAAAAAACTCATGTCTGGGTTATTAACTTGAAATAACTTGCGAAATCGGTAGAGGAGTTTTTTAATGTATATTTTATAGACCAGGAAACAGGATCTCAGAGATAACAAACATCTTTACCTAGACTTCAGCAAATTAAAACCTGAGGTAACTGCCAGCCTCAAGTATGTTGCCATACTGTGTTTCCCTGCTGAGAGGCTCCTTCACTGAGGAAGGACCTCTGGTGTTTCCTCCCTTTTATAGGAGGTTCTATCAACTGCAAGCAACATGGTTTGTTAGGACACAATTGCCACCATCTAAGAGACAGAAAGAGTGAGATGAAGGAAGGTTTCATCATTGGTTGTAAATTCCCCAGGGGGAAAAAACAATTGAAGGGCTGTTTATGATAGAAAACTATAATTAGGAGTAATGGGGAGAGATTAAGGAAGGGAAACAACAAGTCTTAATAAGGCTCCAGTGTGAGGTATTCAGATTTAATTGTGTTTTTTAAGTAATGTCTGACTCCCAGATGCTGGAGCAATGAAGACAGTTTACAAATGAGTGGATAAACAAATGACTCCATAATCCACACAGTCAACTATGTGCCCATAATCGAAGATGCTGTCTCAAAACTCTGCATTTAGAATTGCTGTTGGAATACACAAAGAAGAAAAAAAGCCAACCTCTCTTACCGGGCTAACAATGTGTTACTTATTTCCCATGACTTACTAGTAGAAAGAAATCATTCCTTCTCCCCCTCCCCAACACACACATGATGCCCAGTCTCTTCAGATTATGAGATCTGTGTGTGTTGTGAACTAAATTAAGTAGAAGCCTCACACACTGGGAGGTTAATTTATACAAATGAATATTATAATCAACAATTTCAAATGCATTGTTCAGATCCCAGGAGGCCTCAGGAGTGAACGGAGGAAGATAGGCTACTTTCTCGATCTCTCCCACCACTGCAGACTCAGCTTAACATGGATTTTCAGAACCAGCCCCACAGGAGCTGTGGGAATTTAGAGAAGTCAAATAACATGGAGGGGTTTTTTTATTCTAAAGTGATTATTTTTTCTTTAGACAAGCTACTATTGTTATCTAAAACTTAATAGTGGGAATATGTCCGGCTGATACAATAAACGCAGCCATAGTTCCATAACTATGAGTGCCAGGAACAGTTGGAAATACAGTAAATGAATGTGTGCTGTAGCACTAGCCACTCACAGAGAGCAGAGAACCAAGCTGTCGGTCCATGTCCTGAAGAGAGAGTACACGTGGGCATGTGCACATGAATACATATGTGCCTACATAAATAATGCCTAATATTGTTGGTTACTGGTGGCTACTAGATACAAGATGGCCACTGACTTGAGAAGTATAGGTTATCAAAGTCTGATTTTTGATACACAAACAGAAATGGTGACATCACACACATATGTGAGTTTCAAAGGCTTTGAGGCAGCATTGACAATTCTGGTGTTCTCCTGATTGTAAGGACATGCACTAATGATGCACTAACATGTTTACATGATTCTTTTAGCTTTTTCTAAATTCCAGCAGGAAGTGCATCAAGTCACTGATTCCAACACTAGAGGTATTCTAAATCTCACATATCGTGAGAGATTCACGTTTCCTTTCGGAAACTAATAAGTACACTGGCATTGGAAAACCTCCACCCAAATCTTCAAAGCAAATACAACACTGTCAAGCTCACTGATGAATTAAATCTTTGGTTTTTAACTTCTAATTAACACTCCATATTGAGGACTAGTTTGGACCAGGGTCTCAGGCTTCCTTTGCCTCATACATATAAACACTCATGGAGAAAGTCCCTGAAGCTGGTGCAGTAAGTCTGTTTCTCATGCCCTTCCAATTCATGGGACTCGAATACTCAGATTTCTAGCACCCCTTCTTGGAGTGCATTCTTTTACTGATCCACCAAACTGGAGAATTCTGGTGTGCTAGATTCTCTGGGTTCCGTCAGGTTTTTCTCCTTGTCCTGTCTCAGTGATTGTGTGCTGTGTAATTAATTCCCATGCTATACCAATGGTGATTTTTCTGTTTTCAAAGAGCCTTTATCCATCATCATAACAAAGACAACTGATTAAAATAAAAAGCTTTCTGAGAGCAGTGACTATAGCTTTATCACCCATGCCCAGCTCAGTGGCTGTCACAAAAATCAAGGCCCATTAATTCTGTCTGAATCATGTGAAAAACACCAGGACTCTGCAACAAATCTTTTAATGCTGCTAGAAGCACAGGTAGGACTTTGTGACCAATGTTTTCAAGGTGTGTCAGTGTTCTATGAATCCTAGACCCCTTGGTGGGTATTTATTTGGCAAGCATATGGACAGATATGTGTTTTGCAGGAAGAGTTTAATTGACTCATCCGCTGCCCTTTCAGACAGTTATCATTTCTTTTCCTGATAAGAGTATGTAACAGAATTCAGTTAACAGAATGTGACAAATTGTCATCCTCACTCTTGCATACCTTTCTATATTCAGATGTCCTTCTCCTCTTCCAGGTTCCCAGGCAGGTGAACACATACTCAGCACAAGCTGAAAACACTCCATAAGCTTGGTCATTTACAATGTGGCCTAGCTGGCTTCACCCTCAAGAGAAGTAAAGGTTGTACCAGTCTTCTGGTCTCAACTTTTGTTCAAAATCAAAGGGATCCCTGTTCATCAGCTTAAGCATCAGTTCTGAGCAGTGTTAGAGGTGGGATGTGATGGGCTTGCCAACAACAGGAGAGAGAATGTCTTACCAGTTGTCCCTGAGTTGTAGAGTCAACAGTAATACTTTCTACCTTCCCTTTGTATAAGTTTTTATACATGGAAGGCATAGGGCTAGGGATTCAGCTCAGTTGGTAGAGTGCTTGTCCAGCATGCAGGAAGTCAAGAGTTCTAATCCAGAACCACACAACAACAGGTGTGGTGACAACCTGTCAATAATCTCAGCACTCAGGAGGTGGAAGCTGGATGAACAGAAGTTTAGCATCTTCTCTAGCAACATGGTGAGTTTGAGATCAGCCTAGGTTACAAGAGACCTTGTTTCACAAAGAAGGAAAAGAAGGAAGTGGAGGAGAAGGGAGAAGGAAGAGGAGGGGGAATAGGAGGAGGGAGAGGAGGCAGGGGAAGAGGAGGTCTCTAAAACCAGCAGACTGCAGCACCAGCCTATGAAGTCAGCAAGAACTAGGTACAGGGAGGTGCCGGTCTGTTCCAGGTCACATGACACACAGGACAGAGCAAATAAGTCTATGACTCTAAATCCAGCATTTTTTCATTTTTCCCCTGTGTCTGAAGAAGGAAGAAAAAGGAAAAGAGGAAAAAAAGACAGGAGGAAAAAATGGGTGTGGGGAGGAGAAATGTGTGAGATTGAGAGGAAGCAAAGGTGGTGAAATAAGACAAAAACAACAATTAGAGAAGATTGACACTTAATTCAGTGTGTGTGTGTGTGTGTGTGTGTGTGTGTGTGTGTGTGTGTGTGTGTACTCTTTCTCTTCCTGCTTGTGAAACAAGGTCTCTCCATACATATACGGAGAGAGAGGGGTGGTGGTGCATGTGAGTGTCATCAGGGGGCATGTCAGTTTATGTGTGGAAGTCAAAGGGCAACTCTGAGTGTCAGTCTCCACTTCATCTCTGTTTGAAACACTGTCCCTGTCTCTGTGCAAGCCAAGATAGCTAGACAGATCACTTCTGCAGATTCTCCTATCTATGCCTTCTCTCCTGGAGCACACTGGGATTGTGGACATTTGTGCTGCCATGTCTACTTTTTTTTTTTTTTTTTTGGTTTTTTTGAGACAGGGTTTCTCTGTGTAGCTTTGCGCCTTCCCTGGAACTCACTTGGTAGCCCAGGCTGGCCTCGAACTCAGAGATCCACCTGGCTCTGCCTCCCGAGTGCTGAGATTAAAGGCGTGTGCCACCACCGCCCAGCCATGTCTACCTTTAACATGGGCTCTGGAGATCCAAACTCATATCACTAAGCTTGAGTAGTAAGAGCTCTTACTCAATGAGCCAGCTCTTAACACATATTTGTAAATGACTAATCATTCTTGTCTGGGTATCAATTATTTATGCTTTACTTTCTTCAAATTTAAAATGATAATACTCTTCATATCATATTGTTATTGGGAAGATAAGTGAATTTATATATATTAAAAGATAATATATGTATATATGTGTATGATGTACACTAAACATTCAAATAGTGTCAACTATAATTTTCATTAAGTAGTAAGTTGCAACTAATGATATTTTGAAAATACTACTATTATTCTTTGAGACAATTCTTGGAAATTATTAATTTGTACAACTATTATAGAAAACAGTTTGGAAGTTTTCTTACAAAGAAATAAAATAGACTACAATATAATGTAAACACACAACTGCTGACAATATAACTAAAGGAAATAAAATGAGTATATCAGAGAGACAATTAGTACATCAAAGAGATTGCTGTACTATTCACAATAACTACAAAATATAACCAAACTAAGGATTTCTCAACATATAAACAGATAAATCATGTGCGGTACCCATATGCATAAGAATCCTATTCAGTATTCAGAGAGAACTGATTTTCACTTTCAAAAACATAGATGAGTCTGAAGAACATAAATTAAATGAACCCAGACACAGAAAGATACATGCAGTTTTATTCCGTGTGGAGTTCATGGCAGTCAGTCTTGTGGAAATGGTAGTAGAATGGTGGCTGCTAGAGCTGGGAGGGGAGATAAGACAATGATCAGAACCAGTGATGTATGTTTTCAATCCCCTTGCTCAAGAGAATGAGGAAAGACCATGAGTTTGAGTCCAATCAGGGCTTCATGGTGAGACCATGTCTCAAATAATGATAATGATAAAACAAAATATTGTCTTCAGTTCTTTTTGATTGCTATAAAGAGACACTCATTATCAAGGCAACTTATAAAAGAAAGTATTTAATTGGGGGTTTGCTTATAGTTCAAAGGGTAAATCCATGATCATCACAGTGGAGAAGATCACAGTGACAGGCAGGAATGGCACTGGACCAGTATCTTAGAGCTTATAATTGAGATCTAACTGGAATAGTATTGGCTTTTGAAACCTCAAAGCCCACATCCAGTGGTACATCTCTTTCCACAAGGCCATGCTTACTAATCCTTGTCAAACAGTTCCACCAACTGGAGAACAAGCATTCAAATATATATATATATATGTATATATAGCCTGCCCAGCATACAACTACAGAAGAAGACTTTGGCTTTACCAGAGGTCAGGCAAGATCTAGGACACGAGGCCAGAAGACCAGAGAGGAAAGAGAAATCAAGGAACAAAACATTCATTCAACAAAGACAAATGCAAAAAACAATACCTAAACTTACAATCATCCCAAATCCAGATGCCTAAATGTCAGTGCAAGAAACAGTCAGTACCAGAAAGGACTATATGGCACTACCAGGACCCATCTATCCTATGACAGCAAGACCTGAACAGTCTAATGCATGTGAAACACAAGAAAATGACCTTAAAAATAACTTCATGAAGATGATAGAAGTCCTTAAAAGGAAATGAAAAAATAATCCCTTAAAGAAATTGAGGAAAAGAAAAATTAAAAATTGAATGAAATCAATAAATCCCTAAAAGAATGGCAAGAAAACCAATAAAAAACAAACAACAGGTGAAGGAAACAGTTCAAGACCAGAATATTGAAATAGAAGTGATAAAACAGATATGAGGGAATCCTGGAAATGGGAAATCTGGTAATCAAACAGGAACTACAGATGCAAGCATCACCAACAGAATACAAGAGATGGAAGACAGAATATCAGCCATTAAAGATACTATAGAAGACATAGATTCATTGGTTAAAGAAAATGTTAAATCTAAATAATTCCTAACACAAACATCCAGGAAATCTGGGACACTATGAAAACGCCAAAGTTCAGAATAATGGGAATCAAAGAAGGAGACGAATCCCAGCTCAAACACCCAGAGAACATATTTAACAAAATCACAGAAGAAAAATTTCCCAACCTAAAGAAGGACATGCCTATAAATGAAGACCACATGAGAATAGGAAGAAGCAAAGTGCTAGAGAGGTCCACAGAAATCCACAAAGATACCTCTGCAATAGACTACTAGCAATGGTTGAGAGACAGCCCGAACTGACCTACTCTGGTGATATGATGGCAATGGCCAAACCCCCTAATTGTCGTGCTAGAAATCTCATCCAATGACTGAGGGAACCAGATGCAGAGATCCATGGCCAGCCCCTAGGTGGAGCTCCAGGAGTCCAATTGGCGAGAAAGAGGAGGGTTTATATGAGCGAGAACTGTTGAGACCAAGGTTGGAAAATGCACAGGGACAAATAGCCAAACGAATGGAAACACATGAACTATGAACATTCAATAGCTGAGGAGCCCCCAACTGGATCAGGCCCTCTGGATAAGTGAGACAGTTGATTAGCTTGATCTGTTTGGGAGGCATCCAGGCAGTGGGATCAGGACCTGTCCTCAGTGCATGTGCTGGCTGTTTGGAACCTGGGGCTTATGCAGGGACACATGGCTCAGCCTGGGAGGAGGGGACTGGACCTGCCTGGACTGAGTCTTCCAAGTTGAACTCAATCCTCAGGGGAGTTTTTGCCATGGAGGAGATGGGAATGGGGGTGGGTTGGGGAAAGGTGGGGGTAGGTGAGAGGGGGGAGAAGAAGGGAATCCATGGCTGATATGTAAAATTAAATTAAATTATAAAATCAAATTTAAAAAAAATATAAAATGTCCCTTTTAAGAGACATTTTTCAATCCATTAAAAAAAAAAAAGAAGAAGCTTACAAAACACCAAACAGATTGCATCAGAAAAGAAAATCCCTAAGCCACATAATAATCAAAACACTAAACATACAGAACACAGAAAGAATGTTTAAGGAGACAAGGGGAAAAGGCCAAGTGACATATAAAGGCAGACCTAGAAAAAAAAAAGAAGCAAAACACTCAACAAGATTAGACAGCAGGAAATAATCAAACCAAGGGCTGAAATCAATAAACTAGAAACAAAGAGAACAATACAAAGTATCAATGAAGCAAAGAGTTGGTTCTTTGAGAAAATCAACAAAATAGATAAAACCACATCCAAATTAACTAAAAGGCAGAGAATAAATATCCAAATTACCAAAACCAGAAACAAAAAGGGAGACATGACAACAGACTCTGAGGAAATCAAGGAAGCTCTAGGTCATACTTCAAAAACCTGTATTCCACAAATTTGGAAAAATCTAAAAGAAATGGGCAATTTTCTTGATATATACCATTTACCAGTTAAATCAAGATCAGATAAACAATTTAAATATACCGACAACCCCTAAGGAAATAGAAGTCATTAAAAGTCTCCCAACCAAAAAGAGGGGGGGGGCAATGGTTTTAACACAGAATTCTACTAGAATTTCAAAGAAGAGCTATTACCAATACTCCTCAAATTTTTCTACAAAATAAAAACAGAAAGAGCATTGCAAAATTGTTCCTACGAGGCCACAGTTACTCTGATATTCAAACCACACAAAGACTCAACAAAGAAAGAGAATTACAGACCAATCTCCCTCATGAACATTGAAGAAAAAATATTCAATAAAGTACTGTCAAACCAAATCCAAGAGTACACAAAAAAGATCATCCACCAAGTAGGCTTCATCCCAGAGACACAGGAATGGTTCAACATACAAAAATCTGTCAATGTAATTCACTATAAACAAACTGAAAGAAAAAAAAAACATACGATCATCACGTTAGATGCTAAAAAGGCCTTTGACAAAAATCTAACACCCCTTCATGATAAAAGTCCTAGAGAGATCAGGGATACAAGGGACATGTCTAAATATAACAAATGCAATATACAGCAAGCCAATTGCCAACATCAAATCAAATGGAGAGTAACTCAAAGCAATTTCACTAAAATCAGGAACAAGACAACCTATTCAAGTTAACACTTGAAGTTCTAGCTAGAGCAATAAGACAACTAAAGGAGATCAAGGGGATACAAATCAGAGAGGAAGAAGTCAAAGTATCATTATTTACAGATGATAGGATAGTATACATAAGTGAAACCAAATATTCTACCAAGGAACACCTACAGCTGATAAACACCTTTAGTCAAGTGGCTGGATACAAAATAAACTAAAAAAAAAAAAAATCAGTAGCCCTCCTATATACAAATGATAAACAGGCTGAAAAAGAAATCAGGGAATCAACACCCTTTACAATAGCCTCAAATAATATAAAATATTTTGGCATAACTCTAAACAAGCAAGTGGAAGAACCTATATGACAATAATTTAAGCCTTTGAAGAAAGAAATTGGAGATATCAGAAGACAGAAAGATCTCCCATGCTCACAGATCACTAGGATTAATATGGTAAAAATGGCCATCTTACCAAAAGTAATCTACAGATTCAGTGCAAACCCCATGAAAATCCCAACACAATTCTCTACAGACCTTGAAAGAACATATTAAAAAAAAAACACAAAAAATTCATATGAAAAAAAAAACACAAAAAATCAGGATAACTAAAACAATCCTAAAAAATAAAAGAACTTCTGGAGGTATCACCATCTCTGATTTCAAGCTGTGCTACAGAGCTGTAGTAATAAAATTCACATGGTATTGGCATAAAAACAGACATGGTGATCAATTGAATCAAAAGAAGACCCAGCAATAAATCTGCACACTTATGGACACCTGATTTTTGATAAAGAAGCAAGAAATATACAATGGGAAAAAAAGAAATCATCTTCAACAAATTGTGCTGGTATAACTGAATCTCAGTATGTAGAAGAAAGAAAAAAAAACCTGCCCCAACCTTAACTCTGGGGATTTTCCCTTTTTGGCAGGTTGAATGGCCATGCTGTTTGATGAACCATTGCCTCTCCTAATCAAGAGGTCTCTCCTGTTCAACTCCAATTTTTATCAATCTTAATGGTATCCATAGCTTTTCTTCTCCTATGGAAACAAAATCAAAACCTCTTCCCCAATGTAATACATATTCTGTTTTCCTTTATGAGGTCAACACAGCTTTAAAGCATACAATCTGATTTAATTCAGCAGTTGGTTTTGTTTTGTTTTGTTTTTAACTATCCAATGTCTCTCTGTAGCTGTTGTTCCTTTCCTATTAGCATTTAAAATTTAGAGCTAATAAGCATTGTGTAATCTATCTCTGGGGGTCTTTATTACCCCTTTATGTTTATTTCTATAACTGCTTTTTCTGTAAAATTTTGTGATATACCTGTAATAAGTTTTATATTGTAATATGCAAAAAAAATTGTTTCATTTTACTAGAAAAATATGCTGGAACATTGTCAGGCTTAATTTGTACAGATATCTTTATGATGGCTATAGCTTCTAATAAATGTGTAAATATATAATCAGCATTTCTAGAACTTAAAGCAGTTGCCCATTGAAATTCTGAAAAACTATCTATCGTATGGTGGATATATTTTAATTTTCTAAACTCTGCAAAATTTGGAAATCCATTTACCAAATTTCATTTCTTTGAGTATCCTTTGGGTTACTTCCTGCAAGTAGTAGAGTTTGGTTATACAAAGAACAAGTAAGTCCTTTCCCTACAATTTCCTTGGCTTGTTGCCAAGCAATACAAAAATCTTTCTTCAAACCATTGCTGTTAACATGGTGTTTCTTATGAAAGTCAGAGGCTTCTAGCACATTTCCTACCAACAGCTGATCAATTTCATCATTATCTTATGCTAGAGGGCCTGGAAGACCTGTATGGGATCTGATATGTGTTATATACAAGGGATAATTTCTATTTCTAATTACCTGTTATAACTGAATAAATAACAAAGTTAATTCTGAATCATCTGGAATAAGGTCAGTTGTTTCAATATGTAAAAGAATTCTTTCTGCACATTGAGAGTCAGTAACTATATTAAGAGGTTCTGGAAAATCTAATAATACCATGAGAAAAGCATATAATTCTGACATTTAAATGGAATCATAATGGCTTTGAGCCACTTTACTTAAATTTCCTGACATATACTGCCTCTCCTGATGTGTTTCAATCAGTATAGAATTTAGAGGCTCCAGAAATTGGTATTTCTTCCACAATGTGAGGAAGAATCCAATTAGTTCTTTTTACAAACTGAAGTCTCTTGCTTTTGTGATATTTGATGCTAATCTCTTGAAGAAATTACAGAAAGTTGTTGCCAATGTTTATTTTCTGCCCACAATAAGGAAACTTCAGCATTAGTAAAAGGTACAACAATTTCCTCTGGGTCTATTCCTGCTAATTGGCGAAGTCTCAATTTTTATTTCAGAATCAATTCAGAAACCTTTTCTATATAGGTCTTTAATTTTCTTACTCTCTTTGTGTGGCAAAAATATCCACTCTAAAATATCTTCTCTTTGCATAAGAATTTCTATAGCAAAATGTGTAGAAGGCAAAATAACCAGAATACAGTCAAGCTCTGGATCTAACTAATCCACATGTTCATCTTGTAATTTCTTTTCTACCAAAAAGCCAGTTCTCTCTCAGCCTCAGCTGATAAGTTTCTTGGACTGTTTAAATCTTTATCACCTCATAAGCTTTTAAATAAATTATGTAGTTCTTGAGTTGTCAACCTAATTGTGGGCCATAGTTGGTTAATATCTCCCAGCAGTTTTTGAAAATCACTAAGAATTTGTAATTGTCCTGATTTGTACTTTCTGTGGTTGAATCTTTAGTAAACCTATCTTATATCCCAGGCAATAAATAGAATCTCCTCTCTGTATTTTTTCAGGAGCAATTTGCAATCCCCAACAAGGAAAATTTTTCTTTACCTCTTTAAACATTTTTTCTAAGGTATCTGCATCTGAATCAGCTAGTAATGTATCATCCATATAGTGGTAAATTATACATTGAGGAAACTTTATTTTTAATGGCTATTGTACAAAATATTGACACAAGGTGAGTCTATTTAACACCCTTTGCAGAAGAGCTTTCCACTGACACCTTTTAACAGACTGGGAACTATTATGAGTAGGCACTGTGAAGGCAAACTTCTCTATCTTGTTGTTGGAATGGTGTAGTAAAAAGGCAGTCTCTTAAATCAGTCACTATAATAGACCATCCCTTAGGGAATAAAGAGGGCAAGAGAATTTCAGGATGCAAATTGGCTGAGTCACTTTATTTATGGCTCTTAAATCTGTTAACATTCTTCATTTTCCAGATTTCTTTTTAATGACAAATATAGGAGAATTCCAAGGACTGATCAGTTCTTCAATATGTTCAACTATACCAGCTTTCTAATGCCTGTAATTTTTCTGATGTCAAAGGCCATTGGTCCACCCAGACAGGTTTGTCAGTTAATCATTTTAAAGGTAGGGTTGTTGGTACCCTTGAAAAATCACCAGCTGTTGTCTTCTGCTTATGTACAACCTGAACAGTCTGAGAGCAACAGCATGGTTTAATAATACCACACATTGGACATCAGATGTAATGACTATATAAATTAGTCTATTATTAATAAAAACTCAGGAGTCAGATAGTAGGGTATGAACCTGGTAGATATGAAAAGTGGTGGAGAAAAGTTCAATTAACCCTCCTCTCTGCTTTTCCAAGATCCACAAAGGGTCTGAGAAACTCCTAGTCCCACCTCCTTCCTCCCTGTGTCCTTTTTTCCCCATCTGAGTCTGCTAAAAAAAAATTCTATCAGTTATTCTGGTCATCTGAGCATGGACTTCATCCTCTGAATCAAGGTTCATTTTATTGACCTTGTACAGAGCAAACAAATCTTCTGCAACATGTTGAAGCATGGTGGTTTTAAGTGAGGCTATCTGAGATTCAGTATGTGAACTACTGACCCAAAGTGGCCTCCATCTGATCCTTTGACTCTCACAGATAAAAGAAAGACAACATTGTGTAGACAGATGTGTCCACAATCAAATAATTATTTTGGATGAAGATATCAGCTGACATATACATCCTAACTTCAGGAGATATCTAGACCCTGGAAGATCTAGATTTGTTTTCAAAGGTCCTACTGAGACATTGATCAGCTTGCTAACTTAAGATGTGTGTCTTGTTTTAAAAAAAAACAGATTAGGAATTAAAAATATCTGCTCAAAAACTGATCTACTCCATTGAGCTCTACCTAAATAACATTGAAATTTCCAAGACTACATGCTGAAGTGTTTTTATAAATATTCTCTCTGTGTGAAGCGGAATCATCCTGGGAAGGAGAAAATAACCCAGTCTATTTTGACTGTGTGTAACTCTTGGTGTGAGACAAAGTTCTCTATTCTGAATCCAGAGAACTCCCCTCTCCCATCACCTCTTCTCTCCTCATCTGCTCTTTTCCTTCCTCTCTTCTTCCTAACCCTCCTCTCATCTTCCTTATTCTCCTCTCCTCTCTCCTCCTTTTTTCTCCATCTCTCCCCGCCCCTTCTATCCCCTTATTTCTTACATTACCCCTCTTCCCTTATTTCTTTTACTTAAAAACAATACCTCTCAAACCCACTGTGACAAACCCCAGAACTTATCTAAACCTAGAGGGAACATAAAAAGCCCAACTCTTAATGTTCTCCGTTGGTCAGTTGCAGCAGAGGGAATGTCCCTAAAACATGGTCTTCGTAGGATAGATCATATACCACACTGACAGTTGTCTCCTTTTCTTCAGCAAGGAAGCATTTCTCAGTGAGCACATGGTTTACCAGTTATGATTAGTTACTTAGATGGAATGTTTTGTGGTTGTACATGACAAAGGCTGAGTACATTTTGGGCAGTTTCAGTGCATAGTGTATACTTACTATGTCTTAATCCATCTTTGGTCCCTGAAAGGTCACTTCAAGTTCCTGAGTATTCGAGTTCCTCAGTTTCTGTGGTGATATTGTGTTCCCCAAAATATTGTGCATGCTAATAATCTTATCTGGGGTCAGAGAACAGAACAGCCACTAGATACAGAGACCAGAAGATGGTGGCACACACACTTTTAATCCTATCACTTGGGAGGGAGAGATCCATTCAGATCTCTGTGAGTTCAAGGCCACACTGGAAACAGCCAGGCATGGTGACTCATGCCTTTAATGCCAGGAAGTGAGCCTTTAATCCCAGGAAGTGAGGGCAGAAAGCAGAAAGGTATATAAGGCGTGAAAACCAGGAACTAGGCTGGTTAAGCTTTTGGCCTGGTTAAGCTTGTAAGCTTTTGAGCAGCACAGTTCAGCTGAGATCCATTCAGATATGAGGACACAGAGGTTTCCAGTCTGTGGAAACAGGATCAGCTGAGGAATTGGCAAGGTGAGATGGCTGTGGCTTGTTCTGTTTCTCAAATCTTCCAGCATTCACCCCAATACCTGGCTCCAGGTTTGTTTTTATTAATAAGACCTTCTAAGGTTCCTGCTACAAGTTTCCTCATCCAAAAACATAGAGAAAGGAGTTCACACATCAGTGATGTATTATCACTTAAAATTTTGTTATTGGACATCAAGTTAGATGAATTGGTGTTAGCAACTTTGATTGACACGTGTTTGCAATGAATAATGAATAATCCCTGGCTTCCAAAATCTGAGGTTTTTCCTAGAGCATCATACTGTTGAAAGTTAAAACTTTCAGTCTCAGTGTCTGATCTTGGCAATGTTTAAAGGGGTTATGGCAACTCCTTTTAACATGGCAATGAGATTAAGACCAGACTTGTCCATACACAGCCTTGTCAACATCTCTTCTTTTTCTCTCTGTTAATTCTGTCCATCTGGTTGGCCAGGACTAATATCATGAGGCGTTTAGCTGTGTTAATTGAAAATACCAGCCAAGCAAGATGCTTAAGAATGTTGCTGCCAAAGGAAGCCTTTGGTTTTAAACAGCCAGACTGATTTAAGGGCTTTTACCCAACTGCTTTATAAATTTCATGGCCAACAGCTCAATGCTATTACCAGGAAATGCAGGTTGAAAGCAGAATGGTCTTCCAGATCCCACCAATGTGAAGGAGCTGCAGGAAAGGACACAGAGCTATGGTTTCCCATCCTCAGAGCAGGGAGAATGTGTCTGGGAAGACAAGGGGCCCACAGGTTGATAAGCCAGAATATCAGCTCAGAGCTGGGTGTGCAATGCGGAGCTGCTGTAACTTTGAAGGAGCAGGCACTGGAGAAAGCAGGCCACAAAATGTCTGAGACCAGAGCTGCTGAAGACATAGCAATGAGGGAGCTTCATGGCACTGAAGACATTTCTTCACATGTCAGGAGTGTGAATTATTAGAAAAAGGGGCCGACGATGGGACTGCCATGATGACCCTCAGTTCAGGCACAGTTTGAGGCCTTGGGAAGCAGATGGTAAGTCTGCAGTTCCAAAAGGTTTGTTCCTGGCAGACTTCATTCCTTCAGTGTGGGATAGGAGAACACAACTAAGTCCATTTCTGCCCCCAAACCCAATGGGGTAAACGGAGACATGTAGTCAGAGTCCTGGCAGTGCTGAACTTGGTTTACAGAGGATCTTTGTTTCTTGAGATCCTGGGGATAGAACTCAGGTCCTTATGCATGCTGGGTGAGCATTAGCACACCACGGCATCAACTCTTTCTATTGTGATTGATTTTGTTTGTTTTAAAACATTGACTTACCACGCTACCCAGAAAAACTACAGTCTATTTTGTCAACTGAAAATGGAAGCATTAAGTCTTAGGAGAATATAACACTCATCAGACCTTGTCAGACACCAGAAGCACTTGCGACGCTTAACAAGCAAATAGGTGCATGGGTGTCAGGATGCACCTATAAAATGATAAGTCTGGAGTAGTTCCCAGTGGCTACACTTCATTCAAGAAGAACACAAGTAATTTTAATATCCACCTTGATGGACAGTGTGGTGCTGACAGACTTCTACCTCTTTGCAGTCTACTGGAAAGAGAATGCATTGCAGAGAGCTCATACATGAGGCCTTCCATTTCGTAGTCATAGCCTGTGCTTGTGTGGGCTAGGCATTTGGATAATTTAGGTCATTTGTAAATAATATTTTGTACTGATTCTCTGAAATTTTCATACGCTTATACAATATATTTTGATCATATCCATCTACCACTACCTCCCTCCAACTTCTCCTAGTGCTTCTCACTCTGTCTCCCTCTTAGTGTCACGTCCTCTTTTTAGTTGTTATTAATACCCCCCTGAGTCCAATTAGTGGTATCCATAACTGCAGGCCATATACTGCATGGACAACCTACCAGTAGCCAAGTCCCTAAGGGACAGTGACTCTCCTTTTCACCCCCAGCAGATATCAACTGACAATAGCAGTTCCACAGGGGTGGGGACTCAGAGGCTCCTCCCAATCCATGCTAGAATTTTGACTGGTTTGATTTTGTGCAGATAACTGCAACTGCTATCAGTTGGTGTGGGCAACAAAGTCTTCAAATTAATACTGGAGATAATGATGACCTCCACAGAGAGCTGGCATTAAGATTATGAGCTGAGATTTAAAAGGTTTTACACATGTTGAAACTTTAGTGCAGTGTGGACCTGGTTAGTCAGCAGGGTTACCCTTCACTGATGACCTGTTTGGTCTATATGTCTCTGAACACAGTGAAAATAAAAGTATGTTGGAGAAATGCAGGTCACTGGGAAAGACGTAAAGTAACCCTGGAAAGAATGGAGGCAGTTTCTTGTCTTCCAGGTCCCACCAGATTTACCCTGTGAGCTCCTGACTCTTAATTTCTTCATTAGAAAATTGTCTTTGTAAAGTGTGACATGAGCCAAGATTATCTCTTACAATCTGCCTATGGATTTTAGATATTTAAACTAATTTTTTTTTTCATAAGGGAAAGACTTTAGCAGCTACAAAGACTTTCACTGTTGTGACAGAAGCAACCCGAAGAAGAAAGGATTTGTTTGAGATCACAGTTGGAGGGGACCATCCACCCAGGCAGGAAGGCAGGAAGCAAGAGCATCAAGAGGCTGGTCACATTGCACCCAGAGTCAGGAGATGAAGGCAGATGAATGCTGACACTCAGATCATTTCTCCTTTCCACTTTCATTTAGTTCAGCTCACCAGCCCATGGGACAGTTCCCCTCATTCAGTAAATCTCCCTCCTCAGTTAAGCTTCTCTGCAAAAACCTGAAAGTGTATCTCCTAGGTGATTCCAAACCCAATCCAATGAACAATGAAAACCAACCATCACATACTCTAGATATAGCCCACTATGCCTAAAGTACCATGTTTAAAGACCCTTGCTGGAGAATTGAAATGCCCAAGTGTTAGTGAACCTGTATGTCATCAGCAGATCTCTATAATATGCAGACTTAGTTGTGAACCCTGGTGTTGGTCATGAGGCATCATTTTAACAAACCACTGGACAAGATTTCGGCTGCTTACTCAGAAACCAAACCATTGATGCCTAGTCCATGCATTTGGACCTTATGAATAGAGGGAAGGACCTGAGTTTTTTCTTGTTTTCACATCTCATGAACTAATTATAATGCACAATGGAGGAAGCAGAATTCATCAATCAACTGTTACCTCAGAAGTAGAGCAAGTTACTAGAAATAGAACCCAAAGTCAGTGAGTTTTCCTACAAGGATTGAAAGCAAGCACATCTGCCAGTTAATGAGCTGTGCATAAAATACAACTGCATTTTCTTGGTCTGGAACTTCTGTCTGATTCCTTATTTATTCTTTATGTTATGATCCTTAGTTTTCAACTGATTATCTAGCTTGTATATATTAATCCACCAGCCTGCTTATGAGTCATTTTCCTGGCTTTGCTCCCTTGCTTTCACATAACTGCAGTAGCTGCATGTGTTCTCTGCATTCTTGGACCATGCAAAACTTGTCCATTATTTCTGGTTTGCTAGCATGCACTAGCTTTCAGTCCCATGTATGGCTCAGTTCATGACTTTGGCCTCGAAATAACAGTATGCAATTAATGAATCTTAATTATAATACCTATAAATCAAAAGGCTATCTCACTACACTCGGATAAAGATTCTTTCAGTTTTCATTTCTCTTTCCCATCCACCTCTGTCTCCTCTTGTTGCATGACATCATGACATAAAGTAAGCTAACACACTTAAATTTAAGACTGTGAATCATAGGACAGATTACTATTCATAGAATAGCAATCAGGTGAATGACATACCCTTGGATTTATTCCTCTCCCTGATGGTTCACATGCAACCTAAGCTGTTCAAGTACAACTTGGATTGAATAGCTGATAGCTGTTTGGATACTGTTTTCTGGCCTAGCTATTTTACAGAAGTGGAAACCTGGAAATCTATAACCTAAGGCATTTATATTTTTCTGATCCTCAGATTGGGTAAATTAAGGCAGACATGAAACACAGTGTCAGCAGCTCAAAGCAGCTGAGGATATTGACAATGTCAGGCAAACAAAGTGTTGCCTGGAAGAAGTCCTGTAGCAGAAGTGACCCTCACATAGTATTAAGGGTCCCTACATAAAATAAAAAACAATTCAATTCCAGTGTCCTGCCCATGGGCCATGTTTGACCCCACAGTCAGCTGCAGCACCCGCTACAGAGATCCAATCAGGGCAGCTGTAAAACTGGGTCAGTGGCCCAGGATACAGTTTTCAGTTCAGGGTCAGCAAACACTTTACTTACTGTCTCCAGCTCCACTCTACAGTGTCTGTTAAGGGATACATACATACATACATATGTACATATATGGGGGGAGTGAATTTAATGTATATAATTATATATACATATATTGTGTACACATAAATATTTTCTACAAATCAAGATAAATTTGAGAGACCTCTGAGACTTTAACTGGGTTCTTGAGACTCTCGCCAGAGCCCCTGCTTACTTTTGTAGTTAAGTGTGTAGTTAAGTGTTTGTAAAAACTAGTGAGTACAGGCATGGTCATCTGTGACTAAGGTTGGCATTTGCATGTGATGGGCCATAAAAAAATGAAAGATGAAATCACAAATGCTTTCTAAGTTACAATAAACAGGATTAAGTTCTTGATTAAGTAAAGGGGTCTATCGATGTAGACATGTTTACACTTGACTTTGCTGAACTTTAACAGGAGCACAGAATGTGTACCTCTGTGTATGTACCTTAAGATGGAATGCATATTTCTTGCCTTGAGGGACACATCCCATCTTAAATTTTATCATTTGTACCACCTTATCAGTTCTGTCTGTATCTGTCCAGGGTAGAATTTGGGGACATGAATGCAGCCTGTATGCATGAGGCTTTGGTGCAGTGTTTAATCCAGGAACATTCAAAGTGTTCACTGGCTCATCAGCACAGCTGCCCTAAGAGCTCCTCCAGAGAGTATGGAGGGGCAGAGCAGGAGGCAAGACCAGCTGGATAGAGGCAAAGGAGCAGGAAGAGGAAGAGGAGAGGAAGAAGAGAAAGAAGAGGATGAAGAGGAGGAAAGAAGTAGAAGAGAAAGGGGTGGACAGCAGGGGGAGGGAGGGGGAGGGTACAGTAGGTGCAGTTTTTAATTCAGAAAAGGGTTCTCTGTGGCTATAAATAGTTTTGTATTTAAGTTTCCCAGTGCTTCAACTTATTCATCTATAAGACATATGTAATAATGTCTTTGTTATAGATAGTCTATGACAGTTAATGAATGAGGATGCACCAACTAGGTAAAATGACACCTGGAACACAGGAAGTACTGCATGTTAATGGTGGCTTTTGAAATGCACAGTCTTCATAAGTTCTCAGTAATGGTCATATACGGTCCATTCCAATGACTCTAGATCACAGGAAGGAAGGAAGGAAGGAAGGAAGGAAGGAAGGAAGGAAGGAAGAAAGGAAGGAAATAAGGCAAAGGGGAGGGTGAAAAGGATTGAAGGAAAGAAAAAGGAAGGAGGGAAGATGGAAGCAAGACAGAGGGGAAAGAGGAGGAAGAGAAGGAATGAAGGGGAGAGGGAAGAAGGGGAGGTGAATGGAGGGATCAAGAAAGGCAGGGAGGGTTGGAGCGAGGCTCAGAAAAGCCAAACTTGATTCCTCCACTCCCATGCACCTACCTATAATTTGTCATAAGTCACACAGTAAATGCTAGAAAGAAGAACACAAATCTAGATCTACGGTGTGTTGAAGCTCGGGGCTCTGCTCGTCCCCAATTCTGTTCACCTGTTTTGCTGTCTTGTTGAAAGTGTGTACTGAGCGTTGGCAGCTCCCTTGTTTGCACAAAGGTTGAGTCAGCTTGCAAACCTTTCACTACAGGAGAAAGAGCAGGTTAAATCCAGTTCAAAATCGACTCCCTGGAGGAGCCATCTGTAGCTTCAGTGGTCATGGCAAGACCTTGCCTCAATCAACACCGACAGTAAGTGTTTTGAAGAGAGAAGAGCTAAAGCAACAGTAGCATGGTGCATTTTTGGTTTTATCACTTTTACATAAATCCTTATAGCAGTGCTGTTCTTAACATCCCAAACTGTAAAGTGCCCTTGTCTTATCTTGGGTCACACAGACACATGTACATTGAAGCTGGGACCCGGTAGGGTTCTCTAATGCTACTGCTACCCCACAATCTGGATCCTCACCATGTTTATTAGGTACAGCATGAGGTCTGTGGAGGGAGGCTAGTCTTAGCAGAAGGTCTCTGCAGGTGAGCAGTCTTGGGCTGTCTACAACCCTGAGGAAGAAGTTGCAGTTGCTAATCTTTGTCACACTGATCAGTCAGTCATCAACACTCATATATGGACTCCTGGGGAAAGCCTTTGTACTTCTCTTGAACCTGGGCCATTGGGGTTAATGACTTTGCAAATTTCCCATAGGCCAATTGATATCAGAGTCCTCAACAGGCTATGCCCTTGTCAAAATATACATTCACTCAGGGCTGCACTTATTCAGGGTTTCCTCCAATCCCTACAGACATCCCAAATCCAGACCAACAAGTACATGGGTGAGCACAGGGTACCATGCCCATGCAATGGCGAGAACTACTGATGTGCATAGCAACTTGGTTGAGTCTGAAAGCACTCTGAAATGAAGGAAGAGAGACACAAGGGCACCTACCTCACCTCAGGAGTCCATTCATAGGCAACTCCAGGACCAGCGACAGTAAAACTCTACATCCACAGGAAGTGGTTACTGACTGGTGCAGTACTGACTGCAAAAAGGCAAGAATGACTTTGGAGGGTGAACTAAACATTATTTTCCTTGATGGTGGCGTGGTTATACAGACAGAAGGATTTTTGAAACAATGTACCCTTAGAGTAGGTGCTATCTCAGACTGTTTGAAATAGTCTGGTAACACCTGCTTCTCTGCTACCTGGAACAACAGGAAACTAAATGAAGCAACTCCAAGGAGATGCTCTGAAACCTTAATCTTATCTCAAACAAGATGAATCTGCTCATCATGAATATCAAGCATAATCAGGCAATTAGACGAGACTAATGTGCGCCAGTTTTGCCTTGTGCATCCCACTGTGATGAGACAAGTGCTCCTGTTCCATACATGGCTGTTTCTGAGAGCAGGTGAGACCCAGCTGAGGTACCTGCTGAACAACACCTGCACCAGCCAAGGAGGGTATCCAGGTGACGTGTTTGTTTACAGGTAGAAGCAAGGTATGAATACTGTGTAGCATCCAAGAATGCTTATGCTAAGGAAGTCAGTGGGAAAACCAGGGATACAAACAGAATGAAGCGAACATCCCCCTCACATGGTGATGGATGGTTATGATGACTTCTCTTGGTGTCTAAATATAGACTGTTTTCTAGGGGAGAGTTGACAAGACCATGCAGGGACATATGACTGTGAGGCCATCACATCCAGTGACTGCACAGTAAGAGTTGGAACATGATATAACCATCAGAAGCAATGTCACTCCACACTGGTTTAGAGTATTTGAAGTAAAGAGACTCTAGGTTGCATTAAGGCTTCAGAGAAGTTCTCCTCGTGTACACTCCTCCTCATATCTGTTCCATGAAGGAAAATAATAGCCATTTCTCAGATGGCCTTAACACCTCCTTTAGTGAAGCCACCAGGAATCCTGTCTGGAACCAAATGTCTCACTCATAGTTTCATGTGGACGTTGTTACTGGAGTTTCATGAGAATGATGCTGATGGTGTTTGGTGGCATGAATATTTATCTTGCTTTCCATATATTCCCAAGAGGTCTGAAAAAGACAAAATTGTTGTTGCCTGGCAACATCCCAGAAGCTAATTGCTCAAGAGAGGGTTTATAAAAGAATGGAATAGTGTTGCTATTTCCATGGTTTGGGAAAGGTGGACTTGTATTCTTTTTTAATCTGAATCTTCACACTTGCTGTTCCCTAGATCCAGAATTATTTTACCATAGTCTGCAGTCTCTGTTACAAGTACCCAATTATCTTGAAGTTATGTCTGCATGTACTCTCTAAATTCTTTGTGCTTTTAATGTTCTCAAACATATTGTCTCATTACATATGCCATTTAAACATGGCTTCTCCTGATGGATTAATTATTTCCTATGGGAGAGGATCTCTTTTTCTTAGTATCTATAATATGTAGAATATTGCTGAAACATGGACAGATCTGACTAAATTGTCTGGGGGAAGGAAAGAAAGGATGGAGAGAAGGAAGAAAGAAGGAAAGGTGAGGAAGAGAAGGAAGAAAAGGCAAGGAAGGGTAAAGGTGGCAGACAGGACAGAAAAGGGAAATATGACCAACAAGGAAGAGGAAGTTCATATCTTGGAAAACAATAATATACTCAAAAGAGCATAGGTTCTAGAAAAAAAAGGCTAAGATCAAGGTTGTTTAAAGCAAGATTATAGTGTATTATGTGTAAATGAAGTAATATCTATGAAATCTTAGTAGTTCCTCAAAAAGAAGGTTCTGTTTATGTATTTAGAAATATGTATTAATATATATATACACATTCATATGACAACAATTAGTAAAAAAAGAGGTTATGAATCTGAAAAAGAGCAAAGAGCAGTATATGGGAAGATTTGAGTGGGAGAAAGGGAAGAGATGATGCCATTGTATTGTAATCTCAAAAATAAATGATTAAAAACAAAAACAATTTTTGAATAGTGGTTGAACATAGGTAATTATTTTCTTACTGAATTCCAAACAAAATAAAATAATACATGCTGGCAGTTTATGAAGTCAAATTTTCTGTGTATTAGGATAATTTTTTTATAAAGTTCAATTTATTTATTTGCTACTAAAATAATAGCAATCACAGCACTCCTCGTTGACAGAATGGTTCCTAATCAGCTCACTCTATACCCTGACTTTTCCTGAAGACATAGTTTTAAGAGACAGACATTGTTTGCAGAGTCCAGAGCCTGTGAGAATGTGTTACAAAATGCTCCCCAGGACTGTAGTATGAGAAGTCACAATAAACAACCATCAGACAGAAGCTTAAGAAGAAGCATAGTGGAGTAGATTACAGATGTCCCTTCCTCCCCTGTGGAAACCCTGTCTGATCCTAGCTGTAACATGAATCTCAAAAGGGTCTCAAGAGCAAATACCTTTGCCTGCATCCTATTTCACATTCTATATCCAACATCCAAATCAAGATGCTAGAGAAGTAAGAGAGGTGGAAAAGAGGATGCACATTTAACTACTTAACCTCATCCTGTCTTTCCAGGTGAGCAGCCCCTCCTAAGTCAGGGTCTCAGATCCGATCTAACTGACTCCTTCACAGCCTCATGCTGCAGGCAGGCTCAGCCCCTTGGTCCTTCTCTCTGTAATTTCATTAGCACCACCCCATCATTTCAATATTCCCCATCTCTCTCTCCATTTTTGACTCTCCTTGCTCTTTTCCTTCAGTAATAAACTCAAGCCCCAAGGCCTGCATCTTCTTCCCCAGCTGCTGTGCTGAGTTTGAATAAATGTCTAATATTTGTAGACACATGCAAACCTTGTTCTATAGTAAATTCACTGCAAGCATTTAATACGGGACACCATGCTTCACCCTGTCCCTTATATATGTGCACTTAGAAAAATGAACATTGCTGTGGGATGTTCTGTATGTCCTGTGGGAGCCCGTTCTCGGGTTCCTCGAGGCTTTACTCAGCAGATCCGCATAGAGGATGATTAGGACCACAAGCCTGAGTGCAGGTGTCTGAGATGGTCTGCACTTGGCTGTGCTGGGGGATGGTCTGTATGTCAAGTTGCTCTGATTGGTCAATAAATAAAACCTGATTGGCCGTGGCTAGGCAGGAAGTATAGGCGGGACTAACAGAGAGGAGAAATAAAAGAACAGGAAGGCAGAAGGACTCACTGCCAGCTGCCACCCTGACAAGCAGCATGAAAAGATGCTGGTAAGCCACGAGCCGCATGGCAAGGTATAGATTTGTGGAAATTGATTAATTTAAGATATTAGAACAGTTAGCAAGAAGCCTGCCATGGCCATACAGTTTGTAAGCAATGTAAGTCTCTGTGTTTACTTGGTTAGGTCTGAGCGGTTGTGGGACTGGCGGGTGACAAAGATTTGTCCTGACTGTGGGCAAGGCAGGAAAACTCTAGCTACAGAACATACTTTCAAGACATGGAAAGACATTACAAAATGATCACTGTTTTTATTAATTGAATGGTTTTGTTTGGTTGGTTGGTTAGTTTTTGCTGGTCTGTTAATCATTAATTAATTTCTTTATTGGAAGCAGAGCCAAAAGACACAGACATAGATGAAGACATACACATGGGGAGAGAGGGGTGGAGGGACACTGGCACACACACACACACACACACACACACACACACACACACACAGACACACACACATTTTGTAATTAGACAAACTTCTGTATTCAAATCTAGTTTTTCTCATTTGTTGGATTTATTGTATTGAAAACTTACCCTTAATATCAGCTTTCTAATCTTAGATAAACACAGTATCTTCTTAGAAGTCATTTTATTAACAATAAAAACAAGGATAATAATAGTGCCTACCTCATAAGTGTATTTGTGAGGATTTAGGTAGAAAAGAGAATAAAATTAAATATCTCAGAATTTCCTGTGCATAGAGCAAGTATCAGTTTGCAATTGCTGATATGTGTATATACAAACACTATGTATATACAAACACTATGTATATATAAACATTGACACCCCTAGTGTTTTACTTGATAATTTGTAAATCCCAATAAAGAAGCTGGTATATTTGTTTCCTCTTTCCTTATTCTCTTTTGCCTCAACATCTGGTAAATGAGCAGGTGCCAGTCAATATTATAAGCAAATTCACAGTGAATCTTTCTGCATCATTTTCTCAGTGTGGAAGTGGCTGGTGTTTTATTGACCCATAGTAATAACTTGAAAACTATTACAATCCTGGGGAAGGACAATGTCCCAAATGAAGTCTAACTATACACCCTGTGGTATCAAAGGGATAACTACCCTCTGTCAGGTGCATTCCAACATAGGACACACAACAGTAGGTGCAGCAAATGCTTTACATGAGAGAGAAGATGGTAAAATCCAGAAGGGAGCTGTAAATGCTTGGCTTGCTGTGGAAGTTTAAGGAACAGAGTTCAGATCCCTAGAACCCATGTGAAAGGTGGGCAGAAGTGGTGGTCACCTGTAATCCCAGAAATCAAGAGGCAGAAATAGATCCCCAGGGTAAAGTAAGAAGCTGGATTAGCTGTAATTAGCAAGCTCCAGGTTTAGAGAAAGACTCTGATTCAATAAATAAAATACTTACCACTCTGTACAAAACTGAAGTCCAAATGGATCACAGACCTCAACATAAGACCAGATACATTGACCCTGAGAGAAGAGAAAAATGAGGTGTAGCCTTTAACTCGCTGGCACAGGAAAATACTTTCTCAACAGAGCACCATTAGCATAGTTACTAAGAGCAACAATTAATAATGGGACCTCATAAAACCAGGACACTTCTGCATGTTAAAGGACACCATCATTTGGACAGAGTGACTGACTACAGAACGGCAAAAGATCTCTACCAACTCCACATCTGATAAAGGGCTAATATCCAAAATATATAAAGATATCAAGTAACTAGATATCAAGAAAACAAATAACCCAATTTTAAAATGGGTTACAGATCTAAACAGAGAATTATCTAAATAGGAAACTCAAAAGCTGAGAAATGGTCAATATCCTTAGTGTCAGGGAAATACAAAACAAAAATACTTTGATATTTGATCTTACACCTGTGAGAATGGCCAAGATCAATAAAACAAATGATAGCTCATGCTGGCAATAATGTGGAAAAGCAAAAACACTCATCCATTGCTGGTGGCAATGCAAATCTGTAATTCCATGGAAATCAGTGTGGCAATTCCTTAGGAAGATACAAATCAATCTACCTCATGATCCAGCTTATACCACTCTTGAGCATATACCCAAAGTACTCTACATCCTACTACAGAGACATCTGTTCAACCATGTCCATTGCCACTCTATTCATAATAGCCAGAAATAAGGAGCAATAGATGGCCCTCAACAGATGAATGGATAAAGAAAATGTGATACAGTTACACAATGGAATATTACTCAGACATTAAAAAAGTAAAATCAAGAAATTCAAAGGTACATGGATAGAAACAGAAATATATATATATATACTGAGTGAGGTAATCCAGACCCAGAAAGACAAATATGGTGTGCATTCACTTATATGCAAATGATATCTGTTAAGTCAATAAATGAGCTACACTCCATAGAACAAGAGAGATTAGGTACAGAGTAAGGAACTAGTAGGAAGGGATATATCTCCCTACGAAGGGGAAATAGATGTTGATGGAGGGATGAGGGGTGCTAGGGACTGGAATAGGAAGATCAAGTGGGTGAGTAAGGGAAGAGAGGGACAAGAGACAGAAAATTGGGAGGGACAACTAAAATTGAGCCATTAGAGGGATGTTTGGAAACCTAATCTAAATGAACTCACCAAATAATGGAAGAGACAGTCCCAAATGGACACTTCTCATCACCAAATGAAGTTTTCAGAACTGGGAATGAGTTACATCTATTGAGTTGTTGGCCAAACAGATCCTATAGGAATACTCAAATGACCCAGGCTGTTGCCAAGGCCACAAACTGGTAATAATACTCCATTGCTGAAGATAATACTGATACAATCCATTGAACAGGCAGAAATCAAGCTTGTGTCTACCTAGAGCATTCACCCCTATGGGTTAGTGTTCTCAGTACTGGCAGGTATTCTGCATGCTACCAAAGCAGAAAGGTAAACACAAACTCAACTAGACATCCTTTGATTTACAATGGTGCCCTGCCTACAAGATATGCTTGGGCAATGGTGGCACAAAGCTTGTGGCAGGAACTAACTAATATCTGAGTTGACTTAAGGCCCACTCCATGCACTGGAATCCACACCTGATACTAGTTGGGTTACCCAGAACCTGAGACTAGATAGTCTAGGGATTTAAGGCAAAACCAAATACTACTGTTCTACTAAAGAAATGTAGCAATAAAATGACTCCTAATGACATTGTGCTGTATTTATAGATCAGTGTCTTCCCAATCCATTATCAAAGTAGCTTCCTCCTGCAGAAAATGAGAACAAATACAGAGACCCGGACATTATGCAGAGAGTGAGAGACATTCGAACATGCAGCCTTAAATGAGATGTGTCCATCATATCCTTCCCCTTAAGGATCAGGAGACCCTGCAGAAGAGGTAGCAGAAAGAATATAAGAGCCAGAGAGGATGGAGGGCACCAAGAAAACAAGGCCTTCTAAGCACAGCAGGGACTGATAGATATGTGAACTATTAGAGGCTGTGGCAGCATGCGCAGGCCCAACACAGTTCTGCACCAGAATGGGTCCTGAATTTAAAGGGAAAGCAGGAACAAGGCTTCATTCCACATGCTATCTCTAATTGATAACCCTGTGCGAATGAAAAAGTTAGCTTTCTACGTTAGAGCCTCACTGGGGGAACAAAGCACTCTCAAGGGTAGGCCCAATCACAATAGTAGATGGCCAGCAGAAAACAAACGCAACAGCATCTTTGGAAGTTTGTTGTCTCTTAATGTTGTGTCAAGGCATTTTTTTCAACCTTACAAGTCCTTTGTATATACATTATGACTTCATTTTTTTGTGTGTGTGGGATTCCTGTGGCCGCAAACATGTGTCTAGACATGCTTCCTGTGCTTTTCCTTTGGCTGTGTTTTCTTCTGTTTGTTTTATTCTGATTGGTGTGCTTTGGCTTCATTTTGTTGTTTTATTTTATTATTATCCCTTAGATGTCTGTTTTCTAATGAGAAACAGAATGGGGATAGATCCAGAGGGGAGGGGAGGGGAGGTAGACAGGAACTGGGAGGATTTGGGAGAAGGGAACTGTGATCAGAATACATTTTATGGGAAAAAAATCTATTTTCAATACAATAAAATTTAAAGAGAGACAGCCATCAATGGCACCTGAGAGCAACTTCTGGTTTCCACCCCTATGCATACACACCTACACATATATGTGCACTACCACACAGTCAACACACACTCTAACCCTCCTATACATAGAAATCAGAATATTCAGAAGACGAGTGATTCAGAATATTGACAAGGCAATATTCTCTAATGTGATTTGGTTAACCAGACCATGGTAAGTAAATCATATAATCCATTCCTGGGGGCTGGCATTTGAACAAAACCTACTCGCTAACAATGATTCTCTCTCTCTCTCTCTCTCTCTCTCTCTCTCTCTCTCTCTCTCTCTCTCTCTCTCTCTCTCACACACACACACACACACACACACACACACACACACACACACACCTAAGGAAATAGTAGTCCAGAATGAAGACAGCAATAGTGAAAAAAAAAAACAAAAAACAAAAAACTAGAGGCATGATGAAGCACGGAGCTCGTATTATCAGTATCTTTACAGTTTGATGAGAAACAAGTGGAAGGTTATAAATGGTGGGCTCCCTGGTCACACAGCATCTGCATATTTTTCATGGAGCCTGGGGCTGTGGCTGGGATCCTGCTGCTGGCAGAAGACTATGGTGTGTCAGTTTGCAGTGTGCATTTACAAGCTCACCCTGCCTGGCAAAGAACCAAAAGGTGTCTGTTAGGAGAGGAACAGCACACTTTCCTTTCTATACTCAGTCTTTCCCCAGTGGGACAGAACTCTATAATCCCTACCTATGCCTCATCTTCAGAATTGCATCAATAATCATTTTCCTGGGATGACACGTTATATTTGTGACCCAGCTCATCACTGTTTTTACAGCTGATTAAGCTTTTTACTCTGCTGTATCTTAGCAGCAATGTGTCAACAGTTTCACCTGATTTGAAAGCCGCCCAATGCAGAGGTAGCATAATTATGCATCTTGTTTTGACAGCATTTCTGCGGTACTGGCACTTACAGGGAGAGAAAAAATAGAAAGGAGTAAAAAAGCAATTTATTTTCCTAATGTTTAGTGTTTATATGTGAAAAAGACACTAAATACCTGCTTACCTGATACTTACCAAATAAGTGGATTGGAATTGGCTATTGTTATTGTTGCATGTGGGTGGGTGTAAAAGGACCCTTAGAAATCATGACTCAATTGATTTTTCAGCTGAAAAAAAAATAAGAATATTTTCAGAAATGAAGTCTGGAAAGAAAACTGGTGGACATGGTGCTCTTTTAACACTTAGCAGTCTGCTGCCATATGGGTGGGGAAACGAGTTGAAACAAAAGGTAATTATAACCTGCTGTGGATAAGCTAACATCTCAAGGAGTTGATAAAGGAAAATAGCTATAGAGCCTTGCTTCCTCCTTTGAGAGTTCATGGCATACGAAGGTATGTGAAATAAGACGTGTATCTTAAGAACTACAAACACAGACAAGTAAGTGATGTGAGTGATGGTCGATTAAATGTTTTTGTGTTTGTAGATTGTTGTTCAGAATTACGCTTATTTAATACATTAGTGGCTACAGATTCTCCTCCAACAACTCTGTTTTTACCAGCATGGATTAGTTAGCTAGGTTTCTAGTACCAGACATGCTATCCCTCTTGTTGGGTGGGTCTTAAGTTCAGTTAGAGAGTCATTGGTTAGCTCCAAGGTATATGCACCACTACTGCACTCATAAGGGTTATCATGCCATTGTGGTCATTGATGTGGTTCATAGGTGTGATGGCTATTCTTTGCTGTCATCTTGACCGCACCTGGAATTAACTAAAACCCAAATGGCTGAGCAACCCGTGATATGTTTTTTTCTTAATTAAATCACTTGAAGTGAGAAAACCCATTCCTAACCCAGATCTTTGAGGTGGGAAAATGCACCATTAATCTAGATCAGTGGTTCTCAAGCTTCTTAATGTCATGATCCTTTAATACAGTTCCTCATGTTTTGATGACCTTCCTATCATAAAATTATTTTTGTTGCTACTTCATAGCTGTGATTTTGCTATTGTTATTAATTGTAATATAAATATTTGTGTTTTCTGATGGCCTTAGGCAATCCCTGTGAAAAGGTCATTTTATCACCAAAGGGACCACAGCCCACAGGCTGAGAACCACTGATTGGGATCTGTTGAAGTAGAGAAATCCACCTTCCCTATGGGCCACACCTTATGCTGGCATCCTGTATAAAGGGTATGGAAAAGGAGGCTTGCCCTTTTTCCTTGCCTACTTGCTCTCGCTAGCAAGTCAATTCCTTCACTGGCATTAGAACCTTCTTCTTTGGCATTCCAGCATATAATGAAGACCAGTTGAGACATCCATCCTTGTGGACTGAACAACTTCTAGATTATTGGACCTTCAATTGGTAGACAACCACTTTTGGACTAGCTGGACCACAGCCCGTAAGCCATTCTAATAAATCCCAGGCATGTATATGTATATATATATATATATATATATATATATATATATATATATATATCCATTCTGTAAGTTCTGATTCTCTAGAGAACCCTGACTAATACAATAGGCATCAGAGCTATGTAGGGCTTTTATTTGATTCCCTCCTTTGGAAGCTTGCAAGGTACCTTCAACGATAGTCCTCAGGGATTGGGAATTCGGGTCAGTTCTAGCTAAGGGGCATCTAGCCCCTGTACCTGAAGTGCAAGGTGTCCTTAGTAACAGGGACTTACCTCCCACCTCTGGAAGGTAACCAAGGGGAACATCAATAAGCTATATCCCCACAGATAAGTGTAGTCTTAACCCCCTACATGGAAACTTCTCTTTAAACAGATGGAGACCACTGCAGAAAAACACAACCACACGAAATGCAAAGTTGTGGAGCCCAGTCCCAACAGATGTATTTACAAAACGCTCCTGAACCTAAGGCTCATGGAACATTCTGGAAGGGGTAGAAGATATTGTAAGAGGCAGATGATCAGAGATTTTTCTGTGAGATTGTGTCTCCTAGTAACATTGGAAGCTATACCCATAAAGCCACCCAAACATGAGCTGAAGAAGGGGGACACCAACAAACATGCTGAACTGTATGGGGAAAAGAAGATGAAGCCTCAACCCTACACAGAGAGCTATATGCAATTTAGTAAATATGGGAGTAGGAGAGGTGTGCTTCCACAGGCAAGAGCACACCACTTGGTGGCCCAGTACCAAATGATAAGTCCTGAAAACATACATACAAGTATTATATTACTGAACAGATTATATTTAAGAATAGTTATGTATACATTTATATGTACATATATATAATACACATACATATATGCATGCATGCATGATGTAACAATGAAAAAAGAGGCCATAAGCCAGGCCGCAGCAGTGGTACACACCTTTAATTCCAGCACTAGAGAGGCAGAGCCAGATGGATCTCTGTGAGTTAAAGGCTAGCCTGATCTACAGAGCGAGATCCAGGACAGCCACCAAAACTATACAGATAAATCCTGTCTCTAAATGCTGCCCCCCCCCCCAAAAAAAAAGAGGCCATGAATTTGGAGGACAATAGGGAGGGGTATATGGGGGCTTTGGAGGGAGGAAAAGGAAGGAAGAGTATTGTAATTAAATTACAATCCCAAATATAAACAAAAAAGGGCACATGAAAAAAATATCATGGTTGAGAATCAGGGTTGATGAGTCTTACAGGAAGATGACAGCTGAGCAAAATGTTCACTGAAAAAAGTTATTTGGTTCATGATAAAAAATACAAGATAGAAAAGTCAAGATGGAGAGCTTGAATTAATTCTGTAGGGCTATGTGGGTGAGGCCAGAGTGAAGTGAAAAGGCAGGGAGGTTAAACCTGATAGGCAGACAAAGTGAGAGGTGTAGCTGGCAGCCCCCAAATAGACCCTCCTGTAGATGTAACGGTCTTATTAAATAAGAAATGCAGAGTTAAAAGCCCAAGACGTCAGAGCAGTAGCTGAGAGCTGAGACTAAAACCACCTTCTTACCATCCGCTGTTGCTGCCGTCCTTCCCCTCAGGAAGAGACCTACTTCCTGTGTCTGTCTTTTCATTGACTTTCTGTTTTGCCTTTTCATTGGTTGTAAACCCAGCCACATGACCTCCTCGTTATTGCCTGTCTATACAGACCTCTAAGTCTCTATGGTTGGTATTGAGTTTAAAGGTTTGTGTCTTTAAGCTGGCTATGTCCTTGAACACACAGACTCTGCCTGCCATGTGATCGGATTAAAGGCGTGCACCACCACTTCCCGGCTTCTGCTATGGCTTGCTATTAGTTCTGACCCCCAGACAACTTTATTTATTAACATACAAATAAAATCATGTTTCAGCATAATTAAAATATCATCATACCCTCTTGGTAGAAGTATTCTGCCAACTCTTCTTCCTCCCTTATTTTCCTCCATACTTTTTTCCCTCCTTGTCTCCTTCCCTTTTCTCTTCATCCCTCCATCCTCCCTTCCTTCCATCTGCTAATTTATTCTTTTGATATAAACGTATTGTTCAAGCTAGGGAAGCAGACCAAATAATACATTAAGTACCATCCTTTGTTTCCAAGGGTTTAATGGAATTTATAGTCTAGTGAGAAGAGACAAAATTCCTAATCACAAAATAAGTAAATTTACAATGTCATAATTATGATAAGAATTATTAAGAAAACAGAAAAATGAAGTTATGAAGAAATAACTTATTTAGGAAGAGTGCTGGAGAAAGGATTTTTCTAAACATGCAGCATTAAAGCTAAAACTATCCAATAGTAGCAAAGACCAGCCCCAAGACTAGCAAATACTATCTGCACAGAGCCTGAGCAAGGATGAAGTCTGGTGTGTTCACACTACTGGAAGAGAGGAAGAGCTGCTAGGTAGACATCAACAGAGGGGGAAGGGGGAGGAAGGGGCCAGATGATACAGTACAAAGAAACAGATTGTGAATACAGTGGGGATTCAGTAGCTGGTAAAATATGATGTTCACTGCACCTGCTGCTGTGAGAATAGATAGTGGAAGTCAGGGTAAAAGGGAAATTTTGTAGAGAAGAAAACCCCAGTCCCAACAGGAGATGCTAGGGTATGGCGGCACAATGGACATGAGCTCTTCAGCATGGGTAAGGAAACTGATAAAGGAAAATGGAAAGATCTTAGATAAATTAGCAGGTGATGGACTAATTTGGAAAGAGAAGGAAAAGAGAAACATCAGCCAGTCTCAGAGGTCCAGAATATTGCTTTGCTGAGCTCACCTTGGGACCTTTGGTAATGAATTGACCCAGGCATGCATAAGATGGGGATGATGCATGAAAGTTACAAATGTGAGATGTGGATGGTGTGAGAGCAACTGTACTCTTGTTGCTTGCTCATGGGAATTCAGGGAGAAGTGGGAAGTAGAATGGAGAATCTGTCAAGGCAGGGTGGCTCTATAATGCTAGACTTAGAAAATGATGCAGGGATCTTCCTTAGGGGATTCTATTCAGGCCAAATGAAAGCAGTGTTGGTACAAATTCTACACGTGAACGTGAACCACAGCTTTGTTTTTAGGCATCTCATTACATTCTAAATTCCTTGAAGGCAGAAACATATCTTAATCATCTTTGTTTTGATTAGCTTTAGTGTGTAATAATAATAATAATAATAATAATAATAATTTCCAAAATATCTTTCCAATTATATACCCTGAGATTCATTTGTCATTTAAGCTCAGATATATGTAATTTTCCATATATTATATATGCTTATCTGGAATATATGAAGAAGAAAAAATGGATTAATAAAAGATATCTATGAAAATATTATTATTTTCATTTATGCATATAGTTGGCCAAACATTCTCCTGTTTTGCATATGAGTTTTCACTTCTTTCAGTTGAGACAGTGTCTTAGGGTTTCTATTGCTGTGAAGAGACACAATGACCACAGCAACTCTTATAAAAGAGAAGATTTAATTGTGGCTTACAGTTTCAGAGGTTTAGTCCATCATTATGTCATGGCAAGAAGCATGGCAGCATGCTGGCAGACATGACTCTGGAGAAGGAGCTAAGAGTAACACATCTTGATCTGTCGACAACAGAAGGTGAACTGTCCCCCACACAGGGTATAGCTTGAGCATAGGAGACCTCAAAGCCCACCCTTACAGTGACATATTTCCTCCAACAAGCTACATCCACTCCAACAAGGCCATACCTCCGAATAGTGTCACTCTCTATGGTCAAGCATTCAAAAATGTGAGTCTCTGGAAGCCACACCTATTTAAACCACCAGAGCCAGGATTTCATGTATCCCAGACTATCCTCAAAGTCACTGCATAGTAGAGGTTGGCCTTTATTTCCCCAGTGTTGAGATTACAGTTATGTACCACTGTAACATCCTTTTTTATATTTGTAATCACATAGGAATGTGAAAAACAGAATTGAGATTTGTTACTAATTTTTGAAAGGAGAAAACTAAAAAAACATTGTTTCGTTGAGTTAATTTAAGCTTAACTCTTATTTCAAGACTACTGTCAAATAAACTGGATAATTAGATCAGTTCCTAAACTAAGTTTTCTATGGAAAGGTCATTTTGTCATTATTTGGTCAGAGAACTTAGTATGTACAAATGATTTTCACACATTGTAAAACCAATTTTAACATATAATTATACCATAATACTATAGTTCATATTGGGCATAGTTTTCTTAGCAATTGGTGTGGACAGACTAGGTAAACAGAATTATAACCTACATAATAGAACTTATCAGAAGTCATTAAAATCTCTGAATGTAAAAGAAGAGGAGGCAGGCCTGATACTAGTTCCCAGGAGCTTGGTGATTTCTTCCAATTTGAGCATTCTCTCCGGGGTGTGGGGGAGAGAGAGGCCTGTAAGCCTTGGGAAGTTCAGAAGGTTATAAAATCCCCCAAGGACCCTCTGGAGCCTGTGTAAGCAACGGGCCATCACTGGAGGAAGGAGATTGTCTTGGGTAGACTTGACCAATAGTTGGGCAGGGAGATTCAGAAATACGGATCTGTAATTCACCAGTCATGCTGGGATGGGCTTTGTGTAATGGGGCTACCAGAGTCACTCAGGTTTTCATAAGTCACCCTTCACCCATGTTCCTACAGTAACTCTTCAGACATGCTCCTTAAAGTCACCCCAGTACGTTCATTGGTTCACTAAGCTGAACTAGAGTGGAATTGTCTCTTTGATGTGCTATCAGTACCTTGTCTGGTGTAAATAGACCTTTGTTCCCATCTGCCAAGAGGAAGTCACACAACAGGGCATCTCATGTGGGTATTAATGATAACCTTCAAACAATCTGAAAACAGATATTTCTGTAAGTAAGAGATCACATGGAGACTACAGCTGTAACTTAGGAAGCTGAGTCCTGCAACTGGGAAATCAAAACATCCAAATCATTGGGGCCATAAAAAATAATTCAAATTTTGGAGTCTGAAAGCTTCATGTGACTTTAAACATCCATTCTTCATAAGTTGAGAATGTCTTTTGGATTGAAAGACTTTGCATTTCCACATACTTTAAGAAAACCTGTGGCACAAATGCTACCCTAGGAGAAGTGTGAGAAGAGGAACACAAGATTTCCCCAGAGGCCCAGACACATAACTAAACTACCAAAGTGCTGAGAATTCTCAATTATGCATTATGGTATCAATTTAGGAATATTGATAGGGGTGGTGACTACAGGATCACAGTAAAATAAAAAATTTATAAAGTGACCCAAAAATGCAAAGTTGAAAAAGCAGCTTATTCTTAATAAATTGCACGTGGAATTTGAGTTCTAGAGAAATTATTTGAAAAATCTTGGTGAAGGTTTAATATAGAAAAGTCTCTTATGGTCTTCAGAATTGATTTTAAGATAATGTTCATAGTACTCAGTGCTATTAAAAGATATTGATCACACCGCTCTAAATAATATGACACTAGATGATGGCAAAAATGCTAAAACACACACTCAAAAAATCAAACTCACCAGGTATTAGTTTTCCAAATGATCTATATACATATAAAAAATTAATTTTCAAAACACACACTTGGGCTGGGGATGTGGCTCAGTGGGGAAAGGCTTGCTGAGCAAGCATGAGAACCAAGTTTGGATCCACAGAACCCACATATAAAAACAGAGTAGAACATGCTGGGGAGATGGAGATGGGCATACCTACGGTTTGCTGGCATCCAGTCTAGCCAAATCAGTGATGTGGGTTCAATGAGAGAGACTCCCAAAAAAGAGGTATAAAACAACAAAGGAAGAAGCCCAATGTAGACCTCAGGTCTCTACATGCCCCACCCATGCATCCATACACATGTACTCACGTGGATATAAACATGCATACATGCATACACACCACATACTTGTACAAACAAATGTTGTAGGATATTTGATCACAGTGTGAACCCCGAGATTGTGTTATTTAAATATAACCAGCCATAGGTCAAGAGGCAGAGCAAGCAACCAGTTGACTGGAAGTAACCATAGAGGGTGGGAGGAAGTGGGAGGTCAGAGAGAGCGAGGCACAGGAAGTAGGAAGGAGGGACATCTGTTTGGAGGACTTTTGTTTCAGATGGGATAGGAGAAAGGTCTCTTTCTAAGATAGCAGCAGGGGAAGAAGGTCAGCAGGCTGCTTTCTCTGCCTCTCTGAGCTAGCAGGTTTTCACCCCAGCATCCGGCTCCTGAGTCTTTATTGGTGATATAAAAAGATAGAGATTTAGTTAAAATGACATTTACCTCCCTATGTGGAGGCAGCTGAGGCAGTGGCAGCATCCTCCAGGGCCGCAGCCTTGGCCTCAGCGTCGAGGCAGCAGTGGCTACAGAGGCACAGTCAGCAGCCGGGGCAGCAATAGGATCAGGTGCAGCCACTGTGCCGCAGATTAAAAAAAAAAAAAAAAAAAGAAAAGTAAATTATAAGGTAAAAGCACAAATACAGGTAATTTGAGAATAGCTTGTTAAAACCCAAAGATAGAAGCTGGAGATAGTTCCACAGTTAAGAGCACATGCTGCTCTTGCAGAGGACCTGGGTTCAGTTCCCAGTACTGACATAGCAGCTCACAAACATTTGGAACTTAAGTTCCAGAAGATCTGGTGCCCTCTTCTGGCTGGCTTGGATGCCAAGCACACATGCAGTGTCCATATATGCATGCAAACAAAACATCCACACACATAAAATAAAAATAAATAAATCTAAAATTCAAACCCAAAGTCAGTTACTATTGAAACTCTTGAAAGCTTGGCATATTATATGTTTTTGAGATATATATTTCCAATGTTATGGTTTTAAAAAGGATTCAGAACTACTGACATTTTCCAAGTACTGGTAAAGTTTGAGCTCATATGACCTTGTATTTTCAGTTGTAGCTGTACTCTGAAATGAGCCAGGCACTGTGTTTTACACCTGGCCTCCCGGCGCAGATTAGCTAGCAAGCTCAGGAATTATTTTCTTTACCTTGAAAACCAGATGGACAGTGATTACAATTCAGGACATCAGTCTGTAAAGAACCACCTGGCCCTGTGCACCACGCCAACCTTCTCACCAGGTGCAGGCCCATGAGGAAATACAGCTTCTGACTCGGGCTCTTATGCTCCATCCACATGTTCATGAGGTCAGCCTGGGACACAGCATCTCGATGGAAACTTCTACCAAGGCCACCGAGGTGTGACATTAATTAAGAAAGAAAAATTAGTGCATGGAGTGAAAGGTATTTCACCTGACCTGGCATTGCCCCCAATTCAGCTGAGGCCTCTGTCTTTTGATTAAACCATGAGCTCAGATCCACCTGTCACATTTTTACATTCTGTGGAGCTATCTGCATGCCATCATGCTATGCCACCTTTGCCTCAGTGATAGTTCTAATGGCTATCTTTCTAAAAGGTGATACCTGTTCACCAGTACTCCAGCCTAAGCACAGGGCAACTAAAGACTTGAAGTGTCTACACACTGCCTTTGCCTTTATTGGAAATGGTTCAGAAAACTGGGAGTCTTAGATAGGGTTTCAATTGCTGTGAAGAGACACCATGACCATGGCAACTCTTATAAAGGAAAACATTTAATGTGTGGCTTACAGTTTCAGGTTTAGTCCATTATCATCATGGTGGGACATGGCAGCATGCAGGCAGACATGGTGCTGGAGAAGAAGCTCAGAGTCCACATCTTGATCCACAGACAACAGGAAGTGAACTGAACTAGGTATAGCTTGAGCATAAGTGACATCAATGCCTGTCTCCACAGTGACACACTTCCTCCAACAAGGCCACACCTACTTCAACAAGGCCACACCTCCCAATAGTGCCACTCCCTATGAGCTTAAGGGGGCCAATTACATTCAAACTACCTGTGACAATGGGCTCCCTTGTGCTTTGATTCCTTAAGGTCTGGACAAATTCACTCTACCAATGAGACTCATTTCTGAGAATAGCCAGCAATATCTTCTTGAGTGGAACTACTTAAGTACATTCTTTGGAAAATGCTTTTATACTGTTTACCTCTGAGCCTCTCTGTCTCTCTGTTTCTCCATCTCAGTCTTTTTGTCTCTGTCTCTGTCTCTTTGTCTCTGTCTCTTTTTCTCTGTCTCTGCCTCTCTGTCTCTGTCTCTGCCTGTCTGTGTCTCTGTCTGTTTCTCTCTCCCCTCTCCTCTCCTCTCCTCGCCCCTTCTGTCCTCTCCTCTCTCCCACTCACTAAGTCGCTGTGCTATACACAAAGACTGCTCACTAATGCTTCTCTTCCTCCTTTTAGATCCAGGGGGGATGTTACTCCCCTTTCTCCTTCAAGATAGGCATGACCCTCTGTTAAAATTTGTGAGCAGCAGTGTGACATTGTCCAGTAAGGGAATGTAATTCCAGGGACAGGTCTATTCACAGAGTGTTCCTGACCAAGCTGTAATGTCATTACCCTTCCTACATTGTGAATGACAAAACTAATTTTCAGAGAAGGCTAGGACAGGTTTCTCATTTCCTCCCTCTGAGTTCATGCGTTTTTCTAGAACATCTTGCTGCCTGGGGTTGATGTGTCACCCTAAGAAAATGTTCACTTTTAGGTACACCCATAGTTTTTCAAAATAAATGTTATTCCTTCAATGAGTTTATCTTGCACTCCTCACTAACATGAAATGCAGTATGCTACCCTGCCTAAGTTAAGGCCTTATCTTAGTGGATTGAATGCAAGCTAATCGTGTTTATTTTTCAGCAAAAGCAAGCATTTGGATTTTTTTCCTTTGAGAAAACACAGTGGTGATGAGAGCTTATGTTGTGACAACTGAGGTCAGGAGGTTAGACTGGGGAAGACGATTAGGCAAACATTCAGAAGGTTTACAATGTCCTGTTCTGCTTTCACTGATAGTTTTGTGCCTGAGGAAACTAAACTCCCTAAGTTGTCATTTCTTCAGCCATAAGTAAGAATATTATCTATATTGCAAGACTTGTAGGTTACTCTCCGTTTATATACTCATTAAAACTAAAACATACTGCGTTGAACAAAAACATCCTATAAATGTTTACTATCACTGTTACCCTCATTTATTCATTTCTCCTTTATTCATAACTTTATTCTTATTTTATACAGTACCCCCCAATGCTAAAGTTGTATTTTACTTCAGTAGCACTGTAGTCAATATCATAAAGTGCCAGCACTTGGTCAACAATTCATTGGCTCTTCCTGTCTGAATCACAGTGACCAGACACTGCTGAATAAATCTGTGTAACAACCCAAGATGCAGATACTGCATGCAAATGGTTCTCACAACCCACACTGAAATCATGCTGTTTCTTACATGCTCGGCCCAATAATTTTAAACATTATTGATTCTCCTAAAACTCTGATGCCCCTACTGGAATTATCTAGCCATACAAACATATATTCCTGTTCCCATTGATAACCTTATCTTTTTCTTCACAGAGGAAATATCATCCAGCAAAAGTGCATTAAGTAACTATTAAATATCAGGTATTATTTCGGGTGACAGGGTAATTCAGTGGGCATTTAATATTCTCATTTTCTGGTCTTTATCTAAAGGAACCATCAGATGATACACATGTGAATATAATTGAAGTGACTTAAATAGAACATAAACTGAAATAGATGATATACTGGGAAGATAACTATGGATTGATGAGTGTGATAAATTCAGATATGATGTGTTATGAAGACAATAAAACAAGATAATAAGATAGTGACAGGGTGCCATCTTTACAATGATCAATAAAGGCTCTGCTCAGGAGTCAGCCAAGGCAATGAGGAGAAAGTGGCTGATTACCGGAGTATCAGGACTTTCTCTTTAGTAAATGTTCTCTTTAGGAGACACGTGATCATCAAGTAAAAGTAACAGTCTTCCTTCATTGTCCCACAGCTCTATGTTGCACTATGATTAAGTTGCCATAAAAAGGTTCCTTGTGATACTGCCAGGGGATTCTCTTAAAAGAGAATAGATGAGGCCCTTTATAGTGTTTTCTCCATCTACCTAGATCATGTTGTAATTACATTTCATCTGATCTCAGTGTACTCTGTTATCAGAGGGTTTGATGATTTCAGCCACACATTCTCAAAATATGAAACTGCATACATGACGTGATCTCACATGATGCTATTGAAGAAACCACCAACCAAACAGAAAGGATTCTTCAGTGCACAAAATTCTCAAAGCCACCCTCCTCCCAAGCGCTGCACACCAGCTTCTGCCTCCTATTTTGTCTATTCAGAATGAATTTCCACATACTGAAATCATTGGACTGATATTAAAATAGCTTCAATTTTAAACATTAGCGAAGATAGGCAGAAATGTCTAGGGGACAATGCCCAAACATGCCTGTGAGAAAGGACACCAAATGTTCTATGTAGAAAGACCTACCTGTACGGAGCAGGAGAATGTCTGACAGGAAGCCATCTCAGTCACTGTCGGGCAACGTGATGGTGGCCACTGAAGTAGCCGAGTGTTGGCATTTTAAACATACAGAGAAGAAGAGGCAACAGAACTTAAGAGTCCTGGTTTGGGGTGGCAAATAGCAAAGAGATGAGCCAAGGATGACTCTTAAATTGTCAGCCAAGCCAACTGGGCAAATTTATTACAATTTGCTAGAAAGATATAATCAGCTGGGCAGTGGTGGTGCACGCCTTTAATCCCAGCACTCAGGAGGCAGAGCCAGGAGGATCTCTGTGAGTTTGAGGCCAGCCTGGGCTACAGAGCAAGTTCGAGGACAGACACAAGAACTACACAGAGAAATCTTGTCTCTAAAAAACAAAACACACACACACACACACACACACACACACACACACACACACAGATATAATCAGCATTAGTTACTTTCCTCTTGCTGCAACTAAATACCTAACAAAAAGTAACTGAAAGAAGAAGTCTGAGGATACGGTCCATCCTGATGGAGAAAACGACAATAAGAGGCTGCAGCTATGGCAAGAAGAGCATGAGGCAGCTAGTCACATTAAATCAGCAGCCAAGAAACAGAGAAATGAACGCTTTTAGTTGGCTTTTAGCTGGCTTCCTTGTGTTTTTTTGTTTGTTTGTTTTCCTTTTTCTAAGGTCCAGGAGCACGAGATGGAGCCCACCAACCTCATTCAGGATGGGTCTTCCCCTCCTTGATTAAACATCTTTTGAAAGCCCCTAATGGACATGCTCAGAGGTGTGTCTCCTAGATGATTCCCAATGCTGTCAAGTTAACAAGTGAGACTTAGCATCACAGTGTTCCTGGTGCAGGTGCCCTCACTACATTTTTTTTTTGTAAATTTCTCCCTCATCAATATATTGTTTTTTTCAGCCTCTAGGACTCAGTCCAAACATTATTCACTCTGGAAAGACTTCTCCAATCCTCCTTTCTAAACCAAAGCTCCTTGGTTAGCCCAAAGCAACTGTGTAAGTTTCTTATAAGTAATTATTAAATCACGATAAATGTATTAACTTATTTATTCCCATCATTAAAATTGAGTGCCAAAACAAATATGCTTTTTGTCTTTGTACATGCAGAACTTATAACCCTAGCTATTTAGCTAAGGAAATGAAGTGGAGATGATATCTGAGGTATTCTAAAGGCAGGTTATTTGGTCACAGAAGAATGTTTACCTTCTTAAAATGTTCAATAAATGGGAGTATCTATATTAAAATCCTCCTTGTATTTTCTTATTGCTTATTATAAAAAATTCAGGTGTTTAATGGCTTTCCATCCTAAAGAGTCTATAAAAAAAATAGCGAAGTTGGAGCTACAGAGATTGCTCAGTGGTGAAGGGAGCTTGCCGCTCTTGGAGAAGACCCAGGTTCTGTTCCCACTAGCTACATGGCAGTCCACAATTACGTGTTACTGCAGTTGTGGGGGATCCTATTAAAGGACACCAGAGATGCATATTTTGCACATACACACGTCCAGGCACTCATGTATGCATACATGAAAGTGAACAACTGTAAAAGAATGAGCAAGGTTATGTGACACAGCACATCACCCTAAGTCAATTCAGGAATCACGCGTGCAGAATGGTGAACTTCAGCCCTCTATTACTTGGCAAGAATCCCTTATTAATTACAGTGAGCTTTCCTGGACCAAGTGTGGCTTTAGAAGCCCTGGAGTACAATCAGGCACATAGTATCAGAGATTGCACAGAAAATGAAACTATTTTCCCATCATTCCGTTTGTTTTGTGTTTTAAACAGGAACTCATTTCAACACAGGCTGCCTTCACACTGACTTTGTAGCCAAGGATAGGCCTGAACTCCTGGTACTCCTGCCCTTCCTTTCTAAGTATAGGGATTATAGGCATGTGCCAGCACGCCCACCCCTACAACAGCCTTCCTATTCCTGTGTTAGTACACTGGGTTAGATGATATCAACACCCCAGATAAACCATGGAAATTACTAATGGGAGAAGGAAGATTAGCATACTAAGGAAGGCTTATGGTGTACAGTGCACTTTGGGAAAGGCCCAGGTAGCCTCATGGCCATAGGGCAGGTGAAAGAGGGAACCCGGGAAGAAAAGGGGACAAAGAACAAGGGCAAATTAGAAGCATTCCTAAGTGCAGCATGGTCTAGTACTTTCTCATAGACACACTGACCCTTCTCCAGCCCTCACATCAATCTCTACGAGTGTTAGTGAAACTCTTGATACAACCAGTGGGCTGCCAACAGGGCTGACTGCTAAGACAAAGAACAGTCCTCAAGAATCTGAAATCTGGTGTTCAGAAATACAGGTTACTAATCAATCTAAACATGGAAACACCTCATCAGAACTCAGATTTCGCCTGTAAGATAGTGTTACTACATAATCAAGGCTGGGGCTTCTTGAAGGCAACTACCTCACTTCAACCCCAAGACTCATGTATCACTTTTGGGACTAGTAAATGTACAGTCTAAAACTTTCAGTAGTGTGTGTTAGTAAAAGGATAGTTCCTTAATGTCCCCCAAACATCTCCCCTTGAACATTTAGGAAATATTGGCCCCACGAACTTCCACAGAGGAAAACACCAGAGACCAAGCTTCATAGTCAGGAGTGAGTGGACAGAGTGAGATGTGAAGTCTGCAGAGTGAACTCTGAATAGGGATAAAATAGTTTGTGACACATACTGTGACATTGTGGATGGAACCAACAGAGAAGGGAGATGAGAGGGAGTGACTGTGGACAAGCTGGCTGAAGATCTCCTTGGCATTAGCTTACAGGACAGAGGAAATGGAAAACACTTGAGTGTGTTTAAGGCAAAGGTGTCCTTGATACAGTGTCTGTCATTAAAATTAAACAATGGAGGAGAGGAAAGAGAGGGAGAACAGAGTGAAAACTACAGCTATCTCCATTATTATTCACTGTAGGTGCCCAAGATGTTTAAACAGAGACAGCACTGGGGTACACCATGAAGAAAATACTGAAATCGTAAGGACCACTAGAGCAGAAATATACACCACCCTAAAATTAAAGAAAAATATACCAAGAGGAACCTCCTAGAACATGACAATGTAGAGGTTTATTGTGTGCACATGCACATAATCAGATCGTGTAAATTGGAATTTATAATATCTTATTAATAAATATGCATGTAATTAGCTCTATTAGAAAAATAACAAAGGTGTTTAGACTGCTTAATAAATTTATATTTAACTATTTGCTAAATACAAGAGACTGAAAACAAAACGGTTCAGCAAAATTAAAAATAGAATCATAGGCAAAGGTTTATTAGTAAAATGAAAATGAAAAGACAGAAGTTGTGACTTTGGTATCAGAAAGGTATGTAACCCAACCAGAAAACTTTGTAAATTAGAGGCTGCAAGTGGGATTTCCAGGGACTGGAAAGAATGCTGGGGGCATACCGCATGGGGAGGGGAGAGTGGGCAAAAAGGAAAGAAAGGTAGATGAATGGCCAATTCATTCCCAGTGTAGGCCTGTGTGGATTATCACAGAGGATACTGACCTGTGCAACTTGGATGTATTAGTTGTTATAATAACAAAAAGAAAACATGTAAAACAGTTAACTTTATGCTTTAAAAAAAAAGAAAATTTGAGCTAGAGTCATTAAAATAAATGCATGAGTTTTTCTTAACTCTGTGTCCAAGCTCCCATGAGTCTGTGAATGAGCTCTGAAGTGCAGAGAGTATTGACAGATAGAAACGAACATCATCTGCCCAGAAGAACATTCCTGACAGAAAGACAAGAGAGGTTCAGAGGCTCACGTTCATGTCAATGGGATCCTGTCCTTTGTGAAGTGATATTGACCAAAAAGGCACACTATAAATGTGAGAATCCTAGGCTGTGGCTCAGTGGTACAATCATTGCCTGACATGTTCAAAGGCATATGCTCAACCCCCAGAACTGAAATGGAGGCAAATAAAATAGGCAGCAAATAAAATCTATGCAAATATTTCACTGTACAAACAAAAATATTAAAGTAATGAGATGAGGGAGACAGCATCTTTCCAAATGATCCTTTATATTACAAGTAATAGGACTTATGATGACTAATCTTTATCATCACCTGGATGGTATACAGGGTTACCACCCAAACAAATCTCTAGGCACAGAGAGAGTGGACTTTAGACTTGGTTAATTGAGGTCGGAAGACCCACTGTGAATATGAGTGACACTGTTGCACATGATGGGGTCCCAGACTGCAGGAAACAGGGAGGACAAGCTAAGCACCGGCATCTGTCCCTCTCTGCTTCCTGACTGTGGATGGAATGTGAGCAGCAGGTGTCTCATTCTCTCTCTCTCTCTCTCTCTCTCTCTCTCTCTCTCTCTCTCTCTCTCTCTCTCTCTCTCACACACACACACACACACACACACACACACACACACACACACACGATGGACCATACCCTCAAGCCATGATCCAAAATAAATCCTTTCTTACGTAAGCTGCTTCTATGAGGCATGTTGTCATAGTGACAACACACCTAACGAATCCAGACCCCAAATCCTTTCTCTGAAAATTGAATAATTAAACATTTTCTTAGCGGGACTACATTTTCACACCAGTGTATGAACAACACTATTCTTTATTTTTAAACTATAGTGGCTTTATACAAAATGGTGGGATTTGAAAATCATTTTACAGCCTCTGCTTTAAACAGGGAACCTGGCATGACCCTTAGTGTCAGGAGCTGCCACACAAAATGCTCTTGGGAAAAGGGTAACAAGAAGACAAGGCTGTTACCATCTGAAAGTAATGGCAGAGATCCACATCAGCAGAAGGGCTTTGGTCAGGAGTTTGATATGAAACCCGAATGTTCAGGAACGTCTGTGAGCTATCTTAAAAAGGGGATGGGTTTGAGTCTGGTAGGGTGCCACCTCTGGACTTTACATGTCTTTTTTTTTTTTTTTTTTTTTTTTTTTTGGTTTTTCAAGACAGGGTTTCTCTGTGTAGCTTTGCGCCTTTCCTGGAGCTCACTTGGTAGCCCAGGCTGGCCTCGAACTCACAGAGATCCGCCTGGCTCTGCCTCCCGAGTGCTGGGATTAAAGGCGTGCGCCACCAACGCCCGGCCCTTTACATGTCTTTTGAAGGAGGTAAGTACTGAACAACTGAGGCAGCTCATCTTCCTAGAAAACATTCTTCCAGTCAAGTGGCTTATTTATTTCACAAGGAATACAGAACATGGAAAAGAATACAGTCAAAAAAAAAAAAAAAAAAAAAAAAAGCAGTTCTATCTCTCCAACATCAAATAGGCTCAGAGTGACAGCACCAATGTTTAAATATTGGGCTTCACCGGAGCAACCCAATAAGAAGAGATCACTGTGGTATGGACTGTATCATTGGCGGTTATTGATGAAATTATTAAGGCTCCACATAGTTAAAAGGGAGGTTTATTTAGTGGGGTAACTTACAAGTGAATGGATAGTTTACAGAGTCTGGGAAAGACAAGGTGCCGTCCAACAGTGTTCTCTGGAGAACTCTGCTCGGTCTACCTCCAGTGTCCAGGGTCCAGGAACCAAGAGAGCCGGCGCATCCAGATCTAGGGTCTTCAGGGTCCTCTCTCGGCCCTGCCTGGTAGTCATGACAGTTACCAAAGCCTCAATGGGGGTTGGAACTTCCAGATCAAAGCTGGAAAGGCTACCCACTACAGGCAGTGATGCAAGAAGTTTCTTAAAGAAAAACAGCATCGTTTTACAGGATAGGAGTTTAATTCTGTGGGTTGAAATTACACAATATTACAGATATATTTTTGAAGAGGTTAAAAGAACAAAAAAAAAGAAAGAAAGAAAGAAAAGGGACAAACAGAATTCAGCAAAGCATGGGTCATTGTTGGGCATGGGAGAGGTGTTTGTGGAGTCTCTCACACTGCTGTCTTTATTTTGTTAATGTTGAGAATTTTTAGAGTCAATGTATCTAAAGCAAAGAATCCGAAGGAGAAAATATTTGTCTACTAAAATCTTTTACTTATTAGAAATTAAGAAAGCTCCTATGAAACACAGAGCTGCAATTAGGAACAAAAATGGAATAGCTAATTTATTTTGAACAGTGAAAACAGGTATATAAGTCATTTTTAAAAATTTTTCTCAAATTACATAGCCACTCCTAATCTCTGTAACCAGAAATTGTTAAATAAAACTGTGCTCCGAGGTGACCTATATTTATTATGATGTCTACTAAAACCTAGGAGACAAAATTCTACCAAAGTAAATATTCTAAAATTGCTTTGCTTTCTTTCTGAGTCTTACATAAGGAAAGGTGGTTAGTTTCTGTTTCTCTGCATTTTTCTGTTGTAATTTATTTATGTTTATTTGTTACCGAGACCTGTGCTGTGGACAGGAAGCTCTTGGGGAGGATATAGGCCTTAATGCCAGCAAATGGAATCATGGAGGGCGAAGTGGATTTAGCATTTGGTTTGTAAGAAACGTTGAGCCCAATAATCCCGCAGTGTTCTGGAAAGGCCTGGTGGCAGAGTGTGTCTTCCCATCTGTTCACAATCAAAACTAAATCATAGGATTAGTGTGCCTGGCAACAAGCAATGGAGTATAGGGTTTGAGGAAAATCAGAGATATGTGATCTGCACAATTGAATGTCACTCATTTCCCACCACTACTTGTGACCTGTCAGGCTGAGCAGGAAGGACTCACAGCAAGCGAAGTAACTTGACTCTGGCATTCACTAGCCTCTAGGCCCTCCCTCCATCCTGATGCTGTCCTCTTCTTTTGAACAAAAGGCTTGCTTTCTTGTTCTGTTTGCTTTGTGACAACATCAAAGTGATGAACATATCCCCTACTGTGTGCCCATAACCTTATGAACTAAACCATCCAAGAGATGTAGATGTGTGAAAACATTAATTCTTTATCCATAACAGGGCAGTTTGTTAGGTGAACTCCAATAGCTCATGGGTGTGATAAACAGCAGACAGGAAACCGGAGAACTGAGAGTTGCTAAGTGTTAGATTATAGCCCACGTCCCAGTTCTTTACGTGAACGGTACATTTGATCTCCACCACTCTGACAGGGAGCTGCTCCCTCATCTCCATCATTGTGAAGAACTGAGGCACAGAAGAGAAAACCAGCTTGCAATAGCCACACAGAGAGTGAGTGTTTGAACAGTGAGGGTCTGAGCAATGTGACTTTGAGCCAGGGATTTCCTTTCTGAACTTTGCCCCAGATCAATATATGCCACCACATATTAGTTGGTCAACTTTCCCGTACTACCTTGAGATGCTGGGGATCTTAGAGATTGCCTCATAGTTCAGAAACTTTATAGTTTCATTGCACTTCCAACCAACAACCAATGGTACACTTGTTTCCTGTCCAGTTGTTCCTCAGGTTGAAGATTTGGCCCATGCACTGGGTCTTCTGGATCTCTGAGGAAAGAGTATTGTTTTCAAGTCTGACTTCCTAAGGGTTGTTCTGGATCAGAGCACTACATTGCTCAGCTAGTGTCTAGTGAGATGCCACACTTCAGCTTCCTCACCCTGGAGATATCCCCTTCTTGCTGGCTGTTCTCTGTTCTTCTTTGAGGGTGACTTCAAGTCTCACTGGACCCTTCTCTAAGTGCTCCAGGGCAGATGTACCTTGGTGTATGGTAGAGTTTTCACATCCCATGGATGAGTACAGTTTTAAAAGGCTCATCATAGACATCTCTTTTGCTGATAAACTTCTGGCTGTTTCTGCATTTTTTACTTATAGTGGAATGGATCTCACAGCTGCTTCTTTGATTACTGCCAAGATAATCCCCGTAGCAGTGTCTCTACCATGGATTATCATGCTTGGTTCCAAGCAGAGTCTGTCGCTCAGAGATAGCCATGGCACCGAGAGCTGGAGATAGAGTGGTACTTTCCCTTCCCAGGAGGGATTCCCTTGCTTGGCCCCTGGAAGGGAACATTACAGTCATCATGACATCTCAGCTTGAATACCCTAGCACAAACTTTCTGCATTGTGTATAAGTTTGGTCCCAGGACTTTACTTGTCTTATCTTTATCAGAGGATTTTTTGCAAATATAAAGCTGGTGGTGGTCCCAGTACACCTGACTATACCACCTCATTTAAAACTCTTGTAACATGGATTTTGGAGGGCAGATGTCTGAAACACCTGTACTGCAGGGACAGCCATATCTTGTCAATGATACCCACAGCAGAGAGCCTGTGGTTAAACTTGCATATCTCAGAGCTATAGGGGAATCCAGTGAATCATCTTGTCCCAGCTACCACCACATCTCAAGGAGAAGAAATGGTGGTTCTTACAGATGCCTCTCCACTTGATGCATTGTTGGGCAACATTCAGGAGCTCTTTCTTGTTGGTTGTCTTTGGTATTTTACTCTTTTATAACCTGGGTGAGTTAAATGAGTTGTTCCATTTCCTTTTATGCTGAGTAAATAATTTACTCTACCACTGATATGATCCTTCTGGAAGTCTTACCCTTCGACTTGTTTGTTTTTCTTAACACACTACTCTGACAAAGGCAGACTAATCAAGCAGTTGAGAACTTACTCGTCAGTGCCATGCAGAAAGTGAGGTGAGGAAGAGAAAAAATGAGGCAGAGAAACAAGAAGAGATAGGGAGACAGGAAATCAGGGAAAGAAGCTGGAGTGATGCAGTAAGTCTGAGTTCCTGGGCTAGGGGCAATAGGAAGTTTGTTTGGATCACGTGACTCAAAGATCTCCATTCCAACCTTGGTGGGAAGAATGGGAAAGGCAAACATGTTATCCCACCCATATGTTGTCCCTGATCGAAAGAAAGAGAGAAGCTTTCCAAAGAGAGACTCAGATAAGCTAATTAAGGGTTCTGCATAGTTTTAGAGGCTTTGGATTGAAAACTAATTCTCAAACAGAGAAAGTTAATAATGGTGTGTTGTCAGGGAGATGCATTGCTTCTATTTACACGGATATTTTAGAATCCAAATGAAATCACTGAGATACTAAACATATGAATGAATGGTGACCATATTATGAAAAAATAGAGTTCTCATTTACATAAGCTGCATCAGTCATCCCAGAAGGACTGAACACCTCCCTAGCGCAATCGGTCCATCACATCCTCTGGTTGAGTTATTATCCTCAGCAATCAGCTCCCACCAAGACAAACAAGGATCCCCCAGATGACTGCATTCGACCAGCCCTTGATGGATGATTGACATTTCATTTAAATTAGGACCTACTGAAGAAGCCAAACCCACCCACTGAGTCAATTATCAGATGGCCTGCTTCTGAAGAGCCTGCCTGAAGCTTGTTCATCCTTATCTGCCTGGAACTTTTTTCTTTCACAGTAAAACTCTCCCTCTTCCACCTCCCTGGAGTCTCTGCCCAGCTTGAGTGATGGAGGGGGTTTCCTGAAGTGCTGAATAAAAGCTTTTGTTGGTTTTCATGTCTGAGGGCTTCATTTTCTTTCTGCTTCATGAGTTCAAAGTGTTTCCCAAACTGTAAAGTGACATAAAGAGCATGCTCTGATGGCTATCACTCAGTTCTGTACTTCTCCTACTGAACAACACAAGATGAGAGAGGACCTTACCAATCCCATGACAGCTTTTATCTTATTTAAAATGACAACCAACTAGTCCTTCCTTCCTTTCTAATTCATGCCTTGAGGAAAACTAATGATTTCATCTAAATCACTTGGTATTCAAATAAGAAAAGTAACTTGCCCGATGTCAAAGAGCCAGTTAATAGTCAGAGCCCTTCTTATCTAATCTCTACCAAGGAAAACTCTCATACACCCCATGTCAGACATTTTTAATGCAGAGTATTACCTTCAGGTTGACAGAGGTGAAGGGCTCACATGACTGTTAGAAGGCTTCAGATAATCTCCAAGGAGACAGAAAGGGTTAAAAAGATGGCATACTGGCAAATGACATGGTCCCACCCATTACTGACTGGAATTTCATTTAACATCAGAGTATCTAAGTAGAATCCAATAATGCCCTTGTTTCTAATACTAAAGTGCTAAGCAACCTCTCTCTTCTGTAATTAAACAGGAAAATAAAAGGACAATTTAACCAAGAATAGCAAGAAAGAACAAAGGCTGTGGAAATGCTCATTGAGACATAACCCTACTTGGAGCTTGGTGGATATGCTGATGTGTTGATATACAGTGTTCTTGAGAGACTGGGAGAGAAAATGTGGGCATTCCCTGAGCAGCAGTGCACACTACATGGTGTTGATGGATTTGAACATAAATTGGCTAAGGAAAAGTGGCTGCAATAAACAGCTCTTGCCTGGGCTTTGAATGGGGACTCTAATTGGATTAAAGGGAAATGACCAGGCAGTCCACATTACAGGGCCATTGTGCTCCTTATCACAGCCCATATTTCCCCAGAGGCAGGAAGAATCCGGTGGAAAGTGGAAAACAGGAGTTGATGCAGAATCCTCATTGTCTAGATTCAGCTCTAGCTCCCTCTGAGCCACTTGGTGCAGATTTAAGACACAATTACAGTTTTGATGAGAGTCATTTCATTGGTCCATGGAGCTCGCATTTTATGTTTATCCTTTAAATGATGTATCTTTTTTAAATGATGGGTTATGAATCGGAGCCAGGCACATTCAAGCCATGCCAGGCTGTGTTTCTAAGGCAATTGCCCATTATTGTTGATGCTTCCTAGTTAATAACACTCACAGAGGACCCTGCAATTGAGCCTCTGGGTGATGATAATTCACACACATCTTTTCAGCCTGATTTATAGATTTTTTTCCATTCTTATTTTAATAAATCTGTAAAGTTTCATTTTTTTCTTTGCTGAATTGGTGAGATATATAAGAGTGGATTTTATAGTTTCTGTTTATTCTAGATTTCTTCTGCCTCCAGTTTTGTGGGAATTAACATCTTATTGGGGCAAATTAGAAAAAAACTAAAAACACTTCCATTCTGGTATCACTTTTCTGTTCATAGGAAAATCTTAAGTTACTATAGGAATCCAACTTCCAGTCACCCCATACTTCATTTTACTTCACTGAGAAGCCAAGCTCTCCTCCTAGAGGAAAATGATGCTGTGAGTAGCCAAAGGGCAAATCTATGTTTGGTTTGGCTAAAATGTTCTTTTGTGAAACTTGACACATATATCATAGAGGCTGTTGTGATAAAATTGAAAGAAACACTAGGAAATCAACAAAACCTGTATAACTTAGGGAGCATTTGTTGTTTTTAGACAATTTATACAAGTCATTTGTAAAGCAGAACGTGGTTGATTTTCACATGCAAAGATGAGCTGTAAATCTAATGATACTTTTGTCTGCAGCACAGTCATGTGACAAGAGCATAAAATATTTTCGGAGAAATGCACATATGTGTATATACGCCCCTTATGTTTTCTTACAAATTGGATAAAATAATGACAGTTTGTTTCTAATCATAATGTTTTCCAAGTTACAGTTTTGATATGTGGATGAGAATGTTTATCAAGTACCTACGATATATAAAATAGCACCGGGGCTGGGGAGATGGCTTAGCTGTTAAACAGAGCATCTGTTGCCCAAGCAGGAGGACCAGATCACCAGGAGCCGGGGCAAATGTTGAGTGGGCATGATTACCCCCTGTAATTCCAGAGATACACAATCCCCAGAGCAAGCTGGCCAGCAAGACATGGCCTGTCATCAAGGTAGGAGATCCTGCCCTGATGAATAAAGTAAAGATAATGTGAACCTATACACACACACACACACACACACACACACACACACACGCACGCACGCACGCACGCACGCACGCACACATGCACACTCCACATAGAAAGTGGGAAAAGTAAAATAAACATAGCATCAGATTATTTGTTTTCAGAAAAAAAAGGAAGGAAAATTACAGAGCCTCCAGAAGGAGGGCTGAGATACCCCAGTTAGAGAGCCCTTGGTCCCCATCCGGAGTGCAAATTTAGACTGGCCTAAAACCTTGTGCCTGAGATTGTGAGGCCTGTTCTTTTCGGGAAAAGTCTGTCTCTACAGTTCTCCGGGTTGCTCTAGTGACTGCCTCCCAGTGGGTCCCCATATCAACTCCCACATTAAATCATATTTTAATTGCCTGAATTTCAAACATATCACAGCAAGAAGCAGCAATTAGTAATTATTTAGCATATTTTATAACATTTGCAAGTGCCACTTCATTCAGTTTCCCCCAACAGTTCTGAGAAGTATATATTAGGTGATATTTTTTGAATGAGGGACTTGGGCCTCAGTGACATTACGGAAATGGCTTGAGACTAGGACCTGAAGACAAGGGCCCCTGTCTTTATCCTCCTGTGCACTACCTCCATGCTGCTGCAGATGTTTTGGGGGTACCTCTTGCCTACCTGCTGTGGGATGTTCTGTATGGCAAATGTGTTGCTCTGATTGGTCAATAAATAAAAAACTGATTGGCCTGTGGCTAGGCAGGAAGTATAGGTGGGACTAACAGAGAGGAGAAAAGAGAGAACAGGTAGGCAGAAGGAGACACTGCCAGCCACCACCATGACAAGCTGCATATGAAGATGCCAGTAAGCCATGAACCACGTGGTAAGGTATAGATTTATAGAAATGGGTTAATTTAAGATATAAGAACAGTTAGCAAAAAGCCTGCCACGGCCATACAGTTTGTAAGCAATATAAGTTTCTGTGTTTACTTGGTTGGGTCTGAGCGGCTGTGGGACTGGCAGGTGAGAGAGATTTGTCCTGACTATGGGCCAGGCAGGAAAACTCTAGCTACACCTACCCATCAAATGGTATTCACTAAGTACAAATTAAAAGATGTGCAGTCCTGGGGCTGAAGAGTTAGCTCAGTAGGTAGGAGATTTTATTGCTTTGCAGAGGACGAGGGTTCAATTCCCAGCACCCACATGGCAATTCACAACCATAACCATCTGCAGCCCAAATCCCAGGGGATCTGAGACCTTCTCCTGACCTCCACAGGCACTAGGCACACATGATGCACATACATACATGGATGAAAAGCATTCATACACATAAGACAAATATAAAGAGGTATGTACTATGACATGTGCACGTTGAATTTTTCAGAGATTTTCAGATACAAAAATAAAAAGCCAGGAATAATCACATACTCGTGCAAACCTACCATGTGCAGGGTAGAAGCAGAAGGATTGGTGAAGACTCTGAGTCCAGTGTGGCTCACAGAAAAAGTTCCAGGACAGCCATTACTACCTAGTAAGACCCTGTCTCAAAACCATGCGACCTACACCCATGGACATATGGGGAGTACTAAGTGGAGACAGTGATCTATAAAAATTAATTAATTAATTAATCAATCAATTAATGAAAAAGAAATGAAGAGGACATGGGAAGAGGATGTGGAGGTATGGAAGGAACTGGGCTGGATCTGACCTAAATACAGGAAATTACCACAGGGAGTGCAAACAGGGCTAGAGAGCTGGCTCAGTGACTAAGAGCACTTATTTCACTTCAGTCCCCAGAACCCGTCCACATTCAGAGGCTCACAAACACCTGTAATTCCAGCTGCAGGGATCCAACTCCTTCTGGCATCCACACTCATACTCATACACACACACACACACACACACACACACACACACACACACACACAAGATAAAATAAAATAAAAAAATACTTGAAACAAACAAATAAAAAAGTCAACATTTATTTAACGGTTTTCACACTGAAGAACTAGACCCATACTTAAGCAAAATGGTTAGTATCAAACAGCTATGTCAGCTGCTGACGGTCTTGTTTTCCATGTGGTATTAACAACTGGCTTAGCTATGTGCAGAAACAGGGTGCACTGTATGAATAACAGACAGCAAGGGGACATGGGAAGCATGATTCTCTCAGTCTTTTGGGGGGGGCAGTTTTCAAGACAGGGTTTCTCTGTTTAACAGCTCTGGCTGTCCTGGAACTCACCTTGTAGACCAGGCTGGCCTTGAACTTCTCAGAACCTTAATATCTAGCAATTTCCCTGTTTGGAATCAAAGGGCCATCACTTCAACTTTGATTGTGATATTCTTCATTGTTTAACAAAAGGAACATGAACAAATAATTAGTATGTCATAGAAAATACGTTTAAGAGGAAACTTTCTGCCTCGTCCAACCATGGGCTGACAGGTAAACTTCAAAAATAAAAAGTATAGCTGCTTTGAGGAGTGTCACTTTCTCGTGTGTCTCTGTGTGTGTGTGTGTGTCTGTGTGTGTGTGTCTGTGTGTGTGTGTGTGTGTGTGTGTGTGTGTGTGTGTGTGTGTGTGTTGGTGTAGGTTATTTCTGTCTGTTTGTATGTTTTTGAGTCAGGATCTTACGAAACCCAAGCTGATCTCAAATTCATTATGAGGCTAAGATGACTCTGAATCCTGATCCTCATGCCTCCACTTCCCTAGTGCTGGGCCTGAAGAGTTGTCTCACTTCTGAGTGTCTGCCAGCATGTGGTCAGCGAAACCTAACAACAGGACATTAAGTAATTCTGCTCAGTCGCTCCAGAAGTGACTGCCTCTCAGGCTCGGAGCTCCTTGCAGGGCTGGGCCCTTCGGAAGAAGGGAATATTACACAGCCTACTTGCCATCTCTGATGTACAGTTGTGCACAGACAGTTGGATTGTGGGACAGCTTTTACAAAGCTGTATTTTCACAGTTAGCTCCTAAATCTGTCCTCAGTCAAGGCTTTGGTGAGCATGAACTCCAAGAGAAAGAAACTACACAGGGAACTGTGCCAGCTTTGAGAGAAAAACAGCCCAGGATAGTCACCTGTAGCTGCCAGGCTAGCGGTGCTTCGAAGTCCCCTGATGATCTCAGGGACCCAATTAGCTCCATTCTAGAACAGAATGCTCTTTGGGACTCACTCAACTCCACTGGGGTCCTCGGTGTAGGGCCAAGGATTTAGATTCACAGCTCAGGAAAGGGGTTGCTTCTTGGGTTAGTTACCCCCTACCCTACTTACCCTTATCACACCTGCAGCTATCGCTGGCTTAAATAAATCCCAGTATCAAACCATCTCCTTGTAAGTCTGACGCTGAGTGGTTTCATACATCATTAACCTTTGCTCATTGTCTGTGTCTTCATTTCCATTTTCCTAATGCTTGTTTTTTTTTTTATATAGAGAAGTTGAGACTATAGAAATATTCAATAATAAGGTAGAGTCCACAGAAAAATAATAGCTTCTAGGTAGACTATGTTGCAAAGAATAAAAATTTTGTAGTGTGTATGTATATACACATATACATATTCATACCATATATACACAAATTTTATATTATTTGATATATGCATTTACATACTCATAAATTTGTAAGAGATCTAAAACAGAGATAAACAAATGAAAGAATCTAGTCTGAAGATGTGAAGTTACAGGAGATAATCACAGGTTGGCACAAGTGTCACAGCATACTGACATAGATTACCAACTCATACAATAGCAGCATTGACTCATGGGATAAACATCGTGGGCTCCTTAACACCTCTGCTTCATGGAGAGACCTTGGCATGCATGGTTTTCCTTCCCGCGTTTAGTAAACATGGGAGGTGTTGAGTTAGTTATTCCTTGTTTGTTTTCTGATACTCTGTCACTGTGAGGTTATAACATTTTTATCGAGGTTTTTCTTTCTGCTGGATATGACTTTATTTTTAAATCACCCTCACTGCCCTCTGAAGAAATGCAGTGACACAGACAATGTAATTGCTCTGGGGAACTGACAACTAATTATCCCAAAGCAAAAAGAAGGCTGGACATTTAGATAATGAAATGTCAATCAGTGTAATAGAAGTGTCACTTACTAAATCCCGGCTTGGGCTTGAAAGGATTGCACGCTCTTTGGAGATAGATCCTTATGTGTTTACAGCCAGTAACATGGGTGGACACTTCTGTGTGCACCCTACAGACCAATAGCATAGCCACAGAGACTGGTCTGTAGAATAGTGTGTTTATCTGTCTGTCTGCCAACTTATAGGAGTCTATCAAATGCAGGCCTTCTTGCTCTGAGATAGCCAAGCACACATCTGCAGCTGTGTTTCTGCAGATAGCAGGATCATCTGCTCAAAGGAAGCTGCAGTGCCCTTGACATTGAACAGTACCAGAAATCTAACTCCAGACCATCAAGCAAGGGTTTGAATGTGTAGAAAGAGAAATTTTCCCATGAATATGTATGGGAAGCCCGCTTCTGTATGCGTGAATACCATAAAGGTGTACAGAAGAGAATCACATTGCTGTCTGTGAGAAATAATTTAGATGGGAGAGGAGGGAGGGCCCCTGAATTTTATTAAATAATCCAAACATCACATTATGCTTTTGACTTCCTTGGTTTCTTTTATTTACCCCTTGGGCTAGATTCAGATTTTAACTCTTTCTTAACTGTGTAAATAAGCAGGTTTACTTTCCAGAGCAAAGAAAAACTTCCTCTGTGGCAGGCAAATAACTTCTAATTAATGGTTTTCTTAAAAGTCAGTGTCACAATAAACAAAGTCTACTGCACTTAGTGTCACCCTAGCCCCTCCCCATGTTGGTGTCACTAACATGATAGTCACGAACGGCAATTTTGGCTATAAGAAACACAAATTAAAACTTGCTTCAGACTGGTGACTTAAAAGAGTGGAAACGTCTTGCATTAGTTCTAGAAGGAACAAAGAGGAACTTTCAGGATCACATGGCCTCTGATGTTCTGAGGCAGGCTCTTCCTCCCCTCAGGATCACATGGCCTCTGATGCTGTGAGGTGGGCTCTTCCTCCCCTCAGGATCACATGGCCTGTGACGCTGTGAGGTGGGCTCTTCCTCCCCTCAGGATCACATGGCCTCTGATGCTGTGAGGTGGGCTCTTCCTCCCCTCAGGATCACATGGCCTGTGACGCTGTGAGGCAGGCTCTTCCTCCCCTCAGGATCACATGGCCTCTGATGCTGTGAGGTGGGCTCTTCCTCCCCTCAGGATCACATGGCCTGTGACGCTGCGAGGTGGGCTCTTCCTCCCCTCAGGATCACATGGCCTCTGATGCTGTGAGGCAGGCTCTTCCTCCCCTCAGGATCACATGGCCTGTGACGCTGTGAGGTGGGCTCTTTCCTCTTCAGCTTTTCTTTGACCCCAAGCTGCAGAGTTTCAGTCTTTGATTCCTATATCTGAGTCATTTCCACATCTATGTCTATTGACTGACTGACTGACTGACAGATTGTGATAGACAGCATTGCATATGTAGTCCAGGATAATCTAAAACTACTGATCCTCCTACTCTGCCTCCAAAGGGCTAGAATTTTGGGAAATCATTAACATGCCTCGCCCCATACATATCTTATAAAAGTGCTAGAGAGGTCCCCAGAAATCCACAAAGATACCTCCACAATAGACTACTGGCAATGGTCAAGAGAAAGCCCGAACTGACGTACTCTGGTGATCGGATGGCCAAACACCCTAACTGTTGTGATAGAACTCTTATCCAATGACTGATGGAAGTGGATGCAGAGATCCACAGCCAGGCCCCAGATGGAACTCCAGAAGTCCAATCGGCGAGAAAGAGGAGGGATTGTATGAGTAAGAATTGTTGAGACCATGATTGGAAAAAGCACAGGGACAAATAGCCAAACTAGTGGAAACACATGAACTATGAGCCAATAGCTGAGAAGCCCCCAACTGGATCAGGCCCTCTGGATAAGTGAGACAGTTGATCAGCTTGAACTGTTTGGGAGGCCCCCAGGCAGTGGGACCGGGACCTGTCCTTAGTGCATGAGCTGGCTGTTTGGAGCCTGGGGCCTGTGCAGGGACACTTTGCTCAGCCTGGGTGAAGGGAGGAGGGGACTGGACCTGCCTGGACTGAATCTACCAGGCTGAGCTGAATCCCCAGGGGAGTCCTTGCCCTGGAGGAGATGGGAATGGGGGGTGGGCTAGGAGAAGGGGGGGTCCTCAGGAGGAGGGAGGACATGGGAATCCATGGCTGATATGTAACATTAAATTAAATTATAAAATTAAAAATAAACAAATAAATAAATATAAGATATAACATAGAATACAGTGTATTTAATTATACAGGTATAACTATGTCCTGTACTGTATAACATAGTACTTTCTTGTTATTTAGGGAGTCGTAAGACAGACTCTCACATGGTTAAGGGTGGCTTAAAACTTATGAATTGAGGCAACCCCAATGAAGTATGTATGAAAATACTATAAAGAACTCTGTTATTTTGTATGCGAATTCAAAATCAAAACATAGTTTCAAAAAAAAGAAACCAGCTAAAGGTAACACTAGCACCATCATGGCTGAGTCAACCTGAGAAGCAGGGCAAGCACTCCACTTGTCCGGAGAGGATCTCTGAGCCCACTGGCATGTGCCCTGTGGAGCCCTGTCCTTAGAGCTCCTTGGATTTTGTCTCCTGGATGGTACATCCAAATTCCTTTTCAAATAGAGTCAACTTAGGGACTGGAGATGTGGCTCGGGGATTAAGAGTACGAGCTCCTCTTGCTGAAGACCTGGGCTCAATTCCCAGCACCTATATGGTGACTCACAGCTGTCTGTCACTCCAGTCCCATGGTATCCTATGCCCTTTTCTAGTCTCCTCAGGCACCAGGGATGCCCATGGCACACAGACATGGCATGCAAGCAAAATGCCTACATACATAAAATTTATAATAGTAAAACTTTAAAAAAGAAAACCCAAGACAGTCACCTTAACAGCGTCTGTTAGTACAGGGACTTATCTGGGGAGGATGGCTCAGCAACCGGCTGCAGGATGTCACAACCACTGTCTTTAGGAGAGACATATGAGTCAACAACTACACTGTCTCATTGTGTTTAATCCCGAGTCTTTCCTTCAGTTCATGTCTGCAACTAGAAGCCTCTAGTTTTAGCTCTATGGGTAATTTTACATGAAGTAATAAGAAGCTAATTAAATACTTCCCATCATTATTGATACTTTGCAAAAATACAAATGCAGTAAAAACACCAACTCTTGAAAAGAAATGGATAGGATGGTTGGAACTGAAGAGACAGGAGTGTGGGTGATACACAGGTAGAAACCCACAGAAAGGATTCCCTGCACATCAGACTGGGTGGAACCCTGAATGGTCTGTGGCTCCCACTGCTGTGCCAGATTGTAAAGAGAACTCTATGTGGCAGACCGGCGACCACACTCAGGCTGCACTTAACGGGAAAAATCAGACAGGAAAGTTTGGCTGCCAAGTCGGCTGGGTTTTACTCAATAACAGAAAGGTATCCTGAGCCACTCGGTCCTTGCGATAAGGACGGTCACAGAGAGGAGGAGACACACCTGCTCATGTGAGGTATCAACGCGGCATAAGGAGCCAAAGCAGGTGGCTTCCAGCTCAACAGATGGACTTAGAAGTGCAAAACAACTAGGATTTTTTTTACACATTTCAGCTTGTTGGAAAGATTGCTGTATAGCAAACTCCAATGTGAGTTTAAAGAGAAAGGGATGAAATAACAGCAAAAATAAATAAGGAAACAAAATTGACTCTTCCTAGGAGAATTTTCTAAATATTTGCAGACATGCAAGTCTCTTTCTAGACTTAAAATGTCAAAGGTTCTCAAGTATGGAAGCAACAATAGTGAATGGTCCAAATGGCCCTTGTTGGTACAAAGAAAACTAGAATTCATCCTATTGTTTTTACTGACTTCTTAGGGAAAGGAGTAATATTTTCTTTAGTAATGTATCTACAGATAAGTCGCTCCACTACTTACCTCTCACCCGCACTTAGGCAAGTATCTCTTGCTAAGCTCAGAGGGACACACACCAAAAGATGACTTGAGAGTGGTGGGGGAAGAGACTTGTTGCTAGAAGTGTGCCAGAGGGGGCGGGAGTGGAAGGGAGACGAATGGGGAGGTGAAAGGGACTAATATTCATTATATAAATGTATGAAAAATAGCATGTTAGAACACAGCTTCTATAATGATAAGGACGATGAGGCTGGGCAGACTGTGACACGATCTAGCTCCTAGTGAGACCTGTGGGTGTAAATTTGGTTATTTTCATTTCCATATCTCATGCCTGCCCTGGATTATGAAATCGCAGATTTAGAGGTGAGTCTACTTTCCATACATACTCACTTCTCCTATCAAAACTAAGTCAACTTTGTTTCTGAACACTTCACCTGACTTCCTCCCAGGGAGCACATGAGTGGGCTCAGAGACTTTCTCCCAGGCATACAGATGCTTTGCTCCTGTCCTTAAGTTGATGAGACCATGACGCTGCCAGTGTTAACATTAGCTGCTTTTCAAAAACAGATTTTATTTGATATTTAATTATCATACCAAGTAACAGAGTTCCTTCTGGAATTTTCACACATAGTTTGGGTTGATATGCACCTCAATTCATATATAGTAAGTTTTAAGCCAACTTGGACATGTGAGACTTTACCTTATAACCTTCTATATAATAGTAAAGTACTATGTTAAATGGTAAAGTACATTAATCATGCCAATATGTCATATGTTACATTTATTATATATTACATCACATTACAGCAACTGTGTATAGAGATGTGCATCTACTCCCTCATCCCTTGGCATAGTTGTCATTTGGTAGTGTTGCTTAGCAACCGAGTCTGTCTCCTCACACTTTGCTTTTACCCAAAACAGGGTGCAGCCTTGGGCCAGTGCACCGCTATCCCAATTGCCTCAGGAATGTCTTTAACTGTCACTTCCCTTTCTTATGGACAGTTGTCAGGCAATACTAATTGCCAACAGAATGCAGTCCTATTTTGGGCAACCCTTTTTGGCTTGTAAATTACTGCATGAGTTGATTCAATTAACTTTGGGCTCCTGCACAAGGGTAATTTTAGAGGCCACTAGTCGAGGTTTGCTGTAGCCCCCATAGAGTTCATTTATCTGTTTCTTTTGCGCATTTTCCTGTAAACCAGTTAAGCTTACCGATTTCGTGGTGCTGTTGGCCTCTTCTCCTGTGTTCTCCCTTCCTTTGGCCTTTCTCTTTTGCTGGTGTGTGCGCACATGCACAGCCCATGCTCACATGGGCTGCTTGTGAGGGGTGCACTCACACAGAGGGCACTTCGCTGACTGAGCATTTTCCCATTTCTCTGTGCTTCTGGAAGGTTGGATTTCTGTGGGAAGAGCTTCTGAAGCACTGGGTCCCAAACTTCTGGAGCTTCAGGTGTGGAGGGCCAGTGCTGCTCTGTCTTAATGGTGTTTCTGTTTGGGGAGCAGGGTTGGTCCAGCCTCTGGGATTTTCAGACTCTCCTTGTATGGAACCTCAGCATGAGTAAGACAAGCTCATGTGAGCATCGGGAGTCTCAACAAACTTCTCTGAACCTGCCTCCGCGACATTTCTATGGGAAGTGACAAACGCTGGTGGTCCTTTTGCCCTCCTGTGAAAACTCATACAGTGAAGGATAACCCTGTCAGCAAGGAGGAGGAGGTTTCTGTAAAACAGAGGTGGGAGGCTGGAGGGGAGGAGCAGGTATGTGGGCTCAGCCTTCCACCTTTCTCATGCTTCAGCAGCTTGTCCTGGGTCTTTCCTCTGTGTGCTCCTGGACAATAAACTGAGAACCTTTGGTCTGTTTCTAAAGCTTGCCTTTTGTTCTTTGAAAGTAGAGTCTCAGCAGCTCAGTCTGGCTTCAAGTTCTCTATGTAGCTAAAGATGACCTTGAACTCTGACCCTCACCTCCAAGCATCGTCACAACCAGTTGAGTGTGTTTTCGTTTGTTTTTAACCCATCTTCAAAGTTATACTTGCGTTTGTGCGGGGTAAACGCATGTCTTCCTCAAACCTCCATTGCATGCGTGAACTACTGCATACTCCTCTGCACTCATGTTGACCTTTTTTCCCACCATCACCCCGGGCAGACTCTCATTGGAATCTCATGTGAACTCAAATGATTTTGGGCTCTTAAGGGACTGTGTTACACTATGCTCAAGTATTTCCCCTCGCTTAGTCAGCTCTTCCCACATGGAAACCTGTCAATAGGATTACTGGACTTGTTTATCCCTACCCCCCGCACCCCTCTCCGCCCTCCTCTGCCCCCGCCTTTCCTTCCCTCCCTCTAAAAATCCTCAGTTGCTTAATGGAAAATGCTGCCTTGCTTTTTATTAACCTTTTCATATTAAGATACTAATAGCTTCACATACAATTCCCAGAAATAAAACTGAGAAATCCCATCTAGAACTGCCTATCTAGTTTTCCCCAGTGGCTCACACCTTGCAGAACTGTGGTACAGTGCAGCAAGCAGAATTTCGTGTGTCCAGGGTTCCACTGCAAATTGGAAAGGGGAGCCTCCTCTCCTGGACCGGCAGCTGATGGAAGCGGCAGCAGATAGCGCCCTCTAGTGTTGCAGTCCTCAGGCAGGTTTGGGACCTTCAGCCTTGCAAATACCAAAGCTTGGATTGCTCCGGCCTCAAGTGTGGGCCCCTTTAAAGAACTCTTCTGACAAACAGTGCCTACAGTTTCTCTTCCCCGGTCCCTTACGCGGCCTTTCATCCTCCTTAAGTCTCTGCTTCCCACCCTCTCTTCTGCCTCTGCTGCCTGCCCTGGCTTCTCTCCAACTGCTGAAATCAGCTGTGGGTCAGCCTACCGCCTTGTCGTCACTTTTGAAGCTCGGCCTGAACCTTGTGATATCGAAAGCGCTGTTGTAAACTGTAACATCTGATATGAAGGGTTTGGAACAGTCTTGGGAAGGCTCGTTCTCTAAGAGCCAGGACAGGCAGCTACAATCCTCCTGTAGTTGTCTCGTGCCTCTGGGGGCTGTCCAAGTTGGCGGCTGCCGTCCTGAGGATAATCTAGTTGACTATTAAACGGGCACTCCTTCTGCTCAGCAGCCAGGGTGGCGAGGGAGAGCACAAGAGCTGCTAATCAGAGTCAAATCTCCTCCTTGTCTCCCGCACCACTGTGTATTCACAGGAGAATAAACATCAGGAGTGCTTACCATAGCTACCCATAGAACTTGATCTCAACACTGTGATTTTAACAGATTGTAACGGTGCTGTAGCAATGCTTGTCATCACCCAGTGTCCAGGGAGAGGTGTGTCCTCTTATCTGCCCAGGGTCCAGGAAGAAGCATATCCCTCATCTGCTCAGTCTCCAGGGAGTAGCGAGAGTGTCCCTCATCTGCTCAAGGTCCAGGGAGAAGTGTGTCCCTCATCTGCCCAGGGTCCAGGAAGAGGCGTGTCCCCTCATCTGCCCAGTGTCCAGGGAGAAGTATGTCCCTCATCTGCTCAAGGTCCAGGGAGAGACGTACCCCTCGTCTGCCCAGGGTCCAGGGAGAAGCATGCCCCCTGTTTTGCCCATTGTCCCAGGAGAGGCGTATCCCTCATCTGTCCAGTGTCCAGGGAAAGGTGTGTCCCTCATCTGCCCAGGGTCCAGGGAGAAGCGTGTCCCCTGTTTTGCCCTTTGTCCAGGGAGAGGCGTGTCCCCTAAGCTGTCTCATTTATGTGGCCTGTTCACAACCACATCCGTGTCCCTTCAGGCTCAGCCCTTCCTTACTCCCTAGAAACTATGGCTCTGTTCTCCATTCCTGTAATTTTGTCATTTCAATAATGTTTTACAAATGAGCCCGCAGAGCGCGGTCTCTTTGGGGTCTGACTTTTTTGTTCTTGGCAAATTATCTGGAGATGCATCTAGGCCTGTGTCTACATTGGTGCTTTGTCCCTTTTCAGTCAGGGGTATGATGTGCAGGTTTGTTTAACCATTCACCCATTAAAGGATATTTGATCTGTTTCTAGTTTCAGGCCATTATACATTTTTAAAGGATGGTATAAAAATTCATGTGTAGGTTTTGTGTGAGCATAAATTTTCATTTCTTTGAGATATATGCCCCAGGGTACCATCCCTGGGTCCTGTGGTATTTGCATTTTTAGTTTGGGTGACACTGAAAAGTGCTTTCCAGTGAGCTGTGGAATTCAATATTCACACGCACAAAAATATGAATGACCCAGTGTTGTGGACTGAACTGTGTCCCCTGCAAATTCAGATTCATATGCTAAGTCCTAAGCCGCAGAGTGATTGCATTTGCAGAAAGAGCCTTGAGGAAGGTGATGTAGGCTAAGGAGTTCTGTCCTAAGAACCTGTGCCAGGCAGCTCACAACCATCTATTGGTCTTGGCCGAGGGGATTTGATGTCCTCTTCTAGTCCCTACATATCCTCAACACAAATATATGCACATAAATAAAAATTTTTAATTTTTTTAAAAATTAAAAAATATTTATTTTGCGCTATCATCTGTAACATTTTGCTGGCGTATGATAAACCATCCCTCTGAAATCTTCAGCATTTGATGCTGTCATCACTGCATTTCAGCCTCTCTGACCCATGAGTAAGGATGCTGTCAAGTGCTGGCTTGTACTTCTGCCGTCAGCATCCTTTATTTGTTTATTGCACTTGGGGATTTTCTGTTTGTTCTTGTTTTGTTTTGTTTTTCTTCTCTTTCTTTTTTCTTTTCATTTTGTTTCCTTTTCTTTCTGTGAAACATCTGCTATGGCATTTGTCTGTTCTTGAACAATATTTTGGTTGTTTTTTTTTTTTAAATATTTTGTTTTAAGCGACTGAATTGTATACTTTCCTCATGCTTTCCCATTGTGTTGGATATTTTTAAATACTTTATCGTGCTCTGTAGCTGACATCTTCAACTTCTTCATGGAAGCCTTTCCAGAGGAAAGTTTTAACTTGGGTGAAATTCCAGCTTGCTAAATTTCCCTTTTATGAGTCATATTTTGGTGATGAATCTAGAACTCTAGACATCGTGTAGATCCAAAATAGTGTCTCTTATATTTCTCTCAGTTTTAAAGTTTTGTGTTTCATATGTGGATGTATAATCACTTTTAAGGTGGGCAACTTAGTTTGTGACTCATTTTTACTTTGTCTGTGGTATGATAAGATTATCTCTAGTGAGCTGGCGAGATGGCTCATTGGTTAAAAGAAGTTGTTGCTCTTGTAGAGGACCAGGGCCCTCACATGGTAGCTCACAACCATTGATAACTCTAGTTCCAGGAGATCTGACTCCCTTTTCTGACATGCGCGGGCACCAGGCATGCATATGACCCATGCAAACACATGCAGGCAAGACACTCCTACACATAAAATAAAATTTAAAAATCTAAAAGAAAAATTGTTAAGGCTTCTCTGGTCTGTGGTTGTGATTCCTTTCTTTTTTTCATATTTTTTTATTTATTTTACAATACTATTCAGCTCTACATAACAGCCACAGATTCCCCCGTTCTCTCCCCTCCCGTCCCCCTCCCCTTCCCCCAGCCCACCCCCACTCCCACCTCCTCCAGATCAAGGTCTCCCCCGAGGACTGGGATCGACCAATAGACTCAGTCCAGGCAGGTCCAGTCCCCTCCTCCCAGATTGAGCCAAGCGTCCCTGCACAAGTCCCAGGCCTCAAACAGCTAACTCATGCAACAAGCCCAGGACCTGGTCCCACTGCCTAGATGCCTTCCAAACAGATCAAGCCAATCGGCTGTCTCACCTATTCAGAGGGCCTGATCCAGTTGGAGGCCCCTCAGCCTTTGGTTCATAGTTCATGTGTTTCCATTCATTTGGTTATTTGTCCCTGTGCTCCATCCAACCTTGGTTTCAACAATTCTCGCTCATATAAACCCTCTTCTTTCTCACTAATTAGACTCCCAGCGCTCCACCAGGGGCCCAGTCGTGGATGTCTGCATCCAGATTCCTCAGTCCTTGGATGGGGTTTATGGCACAACTATTAGGGTGTTTGGCCATCCCATCACCAGAGTAGGCCAGTCCCGGCTGTCTCTCGACCATTGCCAGCAGTCTTTTGCGGGGGTATCTTTGTGGACTTCTGTGGGCCTCTTTAGCTCTTTGCTTCTTCCCTTTCTCATGTGGTCCTTTCTTATGGGAATGTGGGCTGGGCATTCTGGAACTCTGCAGACTCTCTCTAACACACAGCAAGGGCTGACCTGTTTCTTACAGGAAATCTTGGCTCACCAGTAGGTCTCTGTGGTGATATTTGATTTGTGCTGAAATGTGATTTTTATTTGTATGTTAATAAAATTGCCTGGAGATCAGAAGTCACAGGAGCCATAAGCGGGAGTCAGGTGGTGGTAGCACACACCCTTAATCCGATCACATGGCAGGCAGAGTCTCTGTGGTCAAGGACACATCCAAAGCAAGGTGACCCGAACTTTTAATCCCAGTACCAACCATAGAGACCTGGAGGTCTGTATAGACAGGCAGTGACAAGTAAATCATGTGGTTGGGCTTAGAGCTAATGAGAAGGCAGAACAGAAAGGCAATAAAAGGACAGGACACAGGAAAAAGCTCTCTCTCTCCCTCTCCCTCTCCCTCTCCCTCTCCCTCTCCCTCTCCCTCTCCTCTCCCTCTCCCTCTCCTCTCCCTCTCCCTCTCCCCCCCTCTCTCTCTCTCTCTCAGGGGAAGGACAGCAGTGAGTGGTAAGATAAGGTGGTCTTAGCTCTTGGCTACTGCTCAATCTCTGGGCTTTTAACTCTGCATTTGGCTCTGTGTTTCTTATTTAATAAGACTGTTTAGAATTTCATCTACAGGTCTCCTTTGGCACAACTTCTTAGAGAAGGATCAGTCATGACTTCTGCTTGATTTGGGAAGTTAAATATCCCAGGTGATCAGCTTACCATCTATCTATTTCTCAGTCCTCTGCTTAGAGATAGCAGGTTCTGGCCTTTGTCTGCATCCACAGGTGTTTTTGATATGTTCGTGCCTTCAGCTCTGAATCTGAGAAGCTGGAGCACAAAGAGCCTCCATGGGATGAATTATTCTTCTCCCATCCGGGGGTCTCAATGCAAGTTTACTTCTTCTTTTGATTTCCAGAATTTTCTGTTTCTTATATGAAGTATGAAGTTTATCCAAGCACTGCTTAAGTGGGATTTGATGGACATTCCATTGAGTGTTTGGAATCAGAGCATAGTCCCTTTACTAACGGAATCCATTGTTTTCAGCTGTGGTAGGAGATAGAACCCCCTACTCCCTCTTACACAAGCTGAAAGATGTTGTGCACGTATGTGCCTTGTCTCTTTAGAAGCCATCACAGAGTCACAGAGAAGAAAAACTCTCAAGAGTTTATTTAGCAGCTAGGGTGTGTCACCCAGGTGCAGGAAGAGCAGAGACAGCGCCAGCACTTGACGGTGATTGGCATCTTCAGTGGCTCTCAAGTTAGGCTGATCCTCCAATCCCAGCATGGACAGCCACTGTGCAGCTGCCTCTCTCATCATCTCCTTGGTCTTTCGGCATTTGACTGATATTCTTCTTTCATCCTCCCCTTTAGTTTAGGATTCCTAACGTCATCTAATCCGTTCCTTTACTGATGAAAGCAAATAACATTTACTTCGCTCTCAACAACCCTTTGTGCAATGACAGAGACTGTGAATGTTCCAAGGGGCAGAACTGCCAACTGAAGCGAGGTTGTTTCTGTCTAAAGTTCTAGTACAAGGCCAAAACACTTAGGCAAGAGTGAAGAGCTACAGAATAAAGTTGTATTGCTACCAGAGGAAGGTACACTCCCAAAGTGAGAGACAGGGCATGAGAGGGACAGAAAAGACAATTCAAGTGCCAGGGAGAAATAAGACTTCTCACCTTTGTCTAACTCTTCAGTGTGACCTTTGTTGATATTTTCTAGCACAAGTGAAACATCCTTCTCGGGACCTCTCTCTAAGAGAAGTCACAGAGAACTATATTCAGGGGAACAATACACAAGACATGACTCATGATCCTAGTACTGAGAAGAGGAAGTAGACACAAAATTTCACCCCTAGGCAAGAAGCTGTTGTAATGAATATCGAGAGGGAAAGGAAAAATCAGTTTTCAGTTTTCTCTAATGGAATGTCACAGGGTGTATCAACCACACTGTAGGGTGGTCCATATGCCCGGGAATAGCTGGCCAACACAAAACTTACTGCATTGTTTTTTTGTGTATGCACTGTGTTTTGTTTTTTAATTGGTTGGTATTTTCTTTTATCTGATTCTTTTTCTTTTTCTTTTCTATTTTCTTTTTCTTTTTTTTTTTTTTTTTTTAGTTTTTCTGTTCTGATATCCATGTTTTAACTTTTGCCCTTTATTTTTGAGAACATGAAGTTGGGTGGTTATTATGGAGGGGAGGCTCTGGAAAGAGTTGGGGGAAAAGAAATATATAATAAACTATAGTTTACAAAAATATTTAATAACAATAATAAATGACTCATGGATATTTTTATTTCTTCATGCTCAAAGTATGTACAATGGCAAAAGGTGAACATCCAAGCAATACTGCCATGGTGATATTTGCAAGCCATTCACTGGTGTTAGTAACTTCTAAGTGACACTAAAACGTTCATGGGGTTGTGAAATGCAGTGCTCTGGCCACCAGGTAAGATGGCTTATGTAAACAGAGCCCCACCCCACTCAAGTATGCAAAGTAAATAAACAGCCCTCAATACAGGGTGAGTCCAGAACGTGAAACGGAATCTCGAAGCATGGCTGAAAACTAAGTGGTTCCTTTACAAGCAAATTCTCTTCTTCAGCAAAAACTGCTCAGCCTGATAAAAGCATTTTCCCATCTGTACACTGCAGATATGATGATTCCACTGGCAGGACCTTCACCATATTTGTTTGATAGCAAAAGGTTAATAAAGAAAACCATAAACCAACTAACTTCACGTCTTACTTTCGTTTCCTTAGATTAAAAATGCTTTCCAATCAGAAGGGTTTTGTTTTGTTTTTTATTTAGTGCTGTTTTAGAAAAGGCAAATTTTCAACATTCCCATATGTTAGAAAAATAAAGATCCCAATTCTTATAAAATTCATCTAATTATTTGGCATGTCCCCATGTCTAATGAAATGAAGACAGATTTCAAAAACTGAAATAGAAATGGCCAGTGAACACGCGCGCACACACACAAACACACACACACACAAAAAATGTTCAACCTCAGCAGCTATCAGAGAAATGTAAACTAAAACTACATTGGCATTCCATCTCACTCCGATCAGATTGGTAACATTAAGAAAAAAGATAATAATATATTGGTGAAGATGTGGACAAAATGGAATTCTTGTATACTGCAGATGGGAATATTAACTTGTCTCCCCAGTACTGGGGAGACAATATAAAGGTTCTTCATAAAACATAGGTAGTAGCCCACAATACACAGGTTGAAAAGCTTTCTGAAGAGGACTCCACTTGCCATGGAATTAAGGCTAACAATTGACAAGTGAGACCTCATAAAACTCAAAAGCTTCTGTACAGCAAAACAAAACAAAAATAAAAACAAAAAACCAATGGAGTGAAGAAGAAAGCCACAAAAGGAGAGAGAATCTTAGCCAGCTGTACATCTGACTGAGGATTAATATCTAGAATAAATTAGAGTCAAGGAAACAAAAGACCCAATTCAAAATGTATAGGGATCTGAACAGGAAGTCCTCAATAGAAGAAATCAAAACAGCTAAGGAATACCTCAAAAAGTATTCATCGTCTGTAGCAATTAGGGGCATGAAGTGCAAATCAACTCAACTTTGAGATTTCATTTCACTCCAGTCAGAGAGTGGCTAAGATCAATAATCAGCTGTGGAGAAAGAGGGAACCTCATTCACTGTTAGTGGGATTGAAAATTGTTGTAGCCATTGAGGGGAATTCTCAAAAGCTACAAATACAATTACCATAGGACCCAACTATACCACCCCTTGTCAATATGCCCAAAGGATTTGACTTCCCACTTCACAGACACTTGCTGAGCAGTACTCCCTGCTGCATTATCCACAATAGCCAGGAAATGGAAACAACCTAAATGTCCCTCGACCGATGAACAGATAATGAAAATGTGGTACAGTAATACTGTGGCATATTATTCAACTGTAAAGATGAAAATTTCAGGTAAATGAATAGAACTAGAAAAGATCATATTGAGTGAGGTAACCAAGACCAAGAAATACCATATGTTCTCTCTCTTCTGCAGTTCCCAGTTCCAAGTCCTCGGGTGGAGTAACAGAAGAAACCAGAAAAGTATGAAGGAGCTGTAGATGGGGATGATCTTGTGAGGGGAATAACAGGGCACAGGTGATATCAAGGGGAAAATGGAGTAATAGGGAGAAGGTTCCAACTGGGGACAGTGGACAGAGGAGGTCAATACAAAAGGAAGGACAATGGACACATAACATCAACGTGGTTTTTAAAAGGCCTCAAGGAATCATACTACTTTATATTTGCCTAAAATGATGTGCAATACATATAAATGTTGGGCTGACAACACTCGCCACAAGAACCATAAACTAGCAACAAACCTAACACTGGGCATGAGAAAGCTCCTTTTCAATTGTCAGTCAGGTTGGTGACTTCCAAAACAACATACATTTTGGATGCTGCCCTTGGCTGCCTCTTTGGAGTAGAGGGTGGTCCCCTATTGCTGAAGACACTGCACACTTTGGACACTGGAGTGTGATGAGTCAAGCTGGATCTGACCTGACAGCTTCTTTACAGCAGACTAGCCTCCATGGTTCCAGAAAATACTGTGCAAACTACCCATAGAGGGAAACCACTAAACAGTTCTATCCAGATGCAATACCTTTGAACTGTATCAATTAGCAACATAGCAAGATATGCATAAAGGTGTAGAAAGTATCACTCACATGTCAGTGGCTACTAACAGCTGTCTAATTAGACTTAAGTCCCATTCAACAGTTATGCTTGGTGCTGGACACCCAGCCAGCTTCCCATGGTTAGTGAGATCATAAACTTTAGAGAGTATCTACTAATTTTGTATTAGTTAATTTTGATAAATTTACTAATTCCTTACTACATTCTAAATGTATCTTTATACCTACCACTGCTCATCAAATAAACCTCTGTTTACAACAAATAGGGACTGTCACAGAAAAGCAAAACTGGACAAAATGCAGAGATCAACCAATCATGGGGATCCTGGCTCCAATGGGTACATCAACATCATAGCCGCTGGCATCTACAGCTCAGTGGACATCATGGAAGAAAGGGCAGAAAGAATGTAAGAGCCAGAACATCAGGAAGTCTGCTGTGAAACAGTCTCTTCTTGAAATTGCTGCATAAACAAGACCTGAACAATGGTGATATCCATGAACATGCTAGTATGGAAGAGAGAAACATCACAGGGTCCCACCCCTAGAGCAAGGACCACAGGTAACTACTGACTGCTTGGAGAAGGAGAAGCCTTGCCCAGGGATGAGTCCTCTTATTGGTTATTCAATGTTCAGTGGTCAGCCTTGAAACAATATACACACACAAATACCATAAACAGACTCAGCAGGATGTATTGAAATATATTTGTATACACACACACACACACACACACACACACACACATATTGATGTAGCAATACTAAAAAAACTTGAGAGTGGGGGCTTGTGGGAGAGACTCAAGAGAGTTATCTGGGAGGGGCTGGAGGGAAGAAAGTGATATCATTCTAATTTCAATTAAAACGTATTTTAAAATATACACAGAAATTATATAACTGGGTCACATGGTATTTAATTTTTAATCCAGCATCATTGAACAACACCTAGAAATTGCTAAAAGTAACAACTGCTTTCCCTATGTTTTTGTACAAATAAAACATTAAGTGTGTGTGTGTGTGTGTGTGTGTGTGTGTGTGTGTGTGTGTGTGTATACCCACTGCACACCAAAATGCAGAAAGGGCCCCTTCTACCAAATTACTTGATGGAAATATATGATCTATTATATACATGCACACATATTTCCACACTTAAACTCACTGTATCTGTAAAGCACACATCTACAGACCCCATGCTTCCTCTGTGACCTTGGGGATATCGCTTCCCAAGTATCCATTTCCCCATTTGTGAAATTCAGAAATTTAACCAAGTTATTCCTGAGCTAGCTGATAAATTTCCCAACACAAATATAACTGCTGACTGATACTTATCTGTCATTTCCAGGTTAAAAACATTAACAGCTGTTCCCCTGCTAGTAAATAAATGTGCTTTTTGTATATTAAATAAAAAGAGGATTCAGAAAATGAGTAGCTGTGACATGTGTTTTGATCATCAATAGGTTCTTAAGTTATATTCATTGAAACCCATTACCAGTAGAAAACATCTGGATATATTATGCATGTTGTCACCGGAGACATCCATGCACTATGGGTGTCCCAGATTAGGGTTTGAAAACTGGAAGGGAAGATAGGCAAACACAGAAGTTTCACTAGCAGGCAAGAAGGTTCGAACTAGTAACATCTACCTTCATAATTGTTCTGAAAGTGGAGGCTCCAGGGAGTAGAACACTTTAGACAATTAAGCTCGATTCTGAGTAAAAGAACACACAGCAGTTCCCACCCGACTATAAAGCACAGCCTTGAAGAAACATGTATACTAACCACTGTCCTTATTTAACTTGTTCATTGTATAAAATTGTTCTGTGTGGATTTCAAAACACTCTGTAGGTATTTAGTCAATGTTGTCGCTGTAAGTGTATTTAAGGCTCCAGCAAGAGTCTTCCTGGGGCCATTTAAAGACACAGCCATATGACATCACCAATGAAATGGATGTGAAGGATATCCCTCCCCACCACAGCCATGTACTTTTTACATGAGAAGCATAGAGAATGCTTCCTTATCCAGATATCACCCATCTGTCCATGGCACTAACTTGGGGCATTAGAAATGCTTCTCTTTCCCAGCTCAGGATATTCACAGTACTTGAAACATTTCCATTTGAAATAACCTATGAAGTAGAATCCACACTATTTGGATAATTATATTGGCTTTGAAGGAACTACCCAGATCTTTGTATATATTAATGTATGTACTCTGATTCTATTAGCAGAATAGTATCAATAGACTGTATATTGGTACTAATATAGTACCAAGATTGGTACTATTGGTACAACCAATGGTGGTTGTAATGAGAAATGACCACCATAGACACATATATTTGAACCCTAGGTTCCCCAACTAGTGGTACAATTTGGGGAGCTTTAGCAGGTATGGCCTTGTCAGAGGAAGTATATCACTGGAAATGGGCTTTGAGATAAAAAATAAATAAATAAATAAAAAATAAAAAAATAACCTCATTCAACTTTTGGTTTGCTCTCTCTCCTTTGCAGCTCAAAGCGTGAGCTCTTAGCTTCTTGCCCTGTCCATCACACTCGTCTCTTACTGCTCTCCCTTGCCACCATGCTGGACTCTTATCCCTCTGGAAACATCAACCCAAACAAACGCCCATCTATAAACTGCCTTGGTCATGATGTTTTATCATAGCAACAGAAAAGTGTGGTGGTATTGTGTTCCCCAAAATATTGTGAACCTTAATAAACCTATCTGGGGTCAGAGACAGAGCAGCCACTAGATTAAACATAGAAGTTAGGCAGTGGTAGCACACGCCTTTAATCCTAGCATTCCAGAGACAGAAATCCATGTGTTCAAGGATACAGACAGGCATGGTGACTCATCACACCTTTAATCCCAGAAAGCGAGCCTTTAATCCCAGGGAGTGGTGGTAGAAAGCAGAAAGGTATATAAGGTGTGAGGACCAGAAACTAGAAGCATTTGGCTGGTTAAGCATTTGGCTGGTTAAGCATTCAGGCTTTTGAACAGCAATTCAGCTGAGACCCATTCTGGATGAGGACTCAGAAGCCTCCAGTCTGAGGAAACAGGATCAGCTGAGAATCCGGTGAGGTGAGGTGCCTGTGGCTTGTTCTGTCTCTCTGATCTACCAGCATTAACCCCAATACCTGGCCTTGGGTTTGATTTTATTAATAAGAACTTTTAAGATTCATGCTACAGAAAAGTAACTAATATACTACTACTACTATTATTACTACTACTACTATTATTATTATTATTACTACTTTTATTATTATTAGTCTACTACTCTTATTAAAATGTCAGCTTCTTGCCAAGCCTTGTGGTACAGACTTGCAACTATGGCTTGGGGCACAGGCTCTATCTAGTTCAAGGCCTGTCTGGGACACAAAGTGAGTTCACAGCCAGCCAAGGCAACTTAGCAAGACTCTGTCTCAAAATCTAAAAAGCAAAGGGAGGGGGATTTTACTCAGTGGTTGAGTGCTTGCCTAGCATATATGAGGTTCTACCCTCAGTCCTAATGAAAGAAAAAAAAGATAAAAGAAATTAAAAAACAAATTACCTTATTAGTTATATTGTTGATTGTTGATAAAAGGCAGCAGCAATGCCTGGCTGCTTTTAATCTGTTGTGACAGTACAAGATTCAGGGAAATTAACTTTAATGGAATGTTTATTGTGTAGATTAAGGATCAGATTCAGAAAACTAAAAAAAACACTGGAATGCCGAGGAGAGCATCTGCCTTGCAAATGATGCATTTGTCCCCATTTAGAGTCATTTTCCACCTTTAGGGTCTTGTGATAGCACAAGGAAAGAGATGTGAACATTCTAAAACTCTCTCTGTTGAGACTCACTGAGAGTCTTCATTTCGTCCCCCTGGCTGGCTAAAGTGATAAGCCTAGTCTCCTGGATGGTGTCCAAGAGCAGAAAGCAGATGAAGAGATTCTTTCCCACAGAAAAGAAATAACAAAAATGTGCACAGGACACCACAAAATGACATCAAAGGAGACAGAGCCATTTATTTACTGGGGAAAACAAGAGGTGAACTGCAGCTGGGGAGGTGGTGGGGGGATATACCCAAATGGAGCACAGGTCCCTGAAGGCTGACTGCAGGCTTTGGGACAAATGACACCAAGCAGGGAAATCGTCCAGATGCATACACCTCAGAGACCGTGAAGCAAATGTGTGGAACTTGTAAAGGAGGGAGCTCCCACCTCTTTGAAAACATACCTTCAAAGTCTTTCTCCCCATTCCCAGCCGTGCTGGGCTAAGAGTCTCTACAGCCAAGTGTAATTCCTGAAACCACACGCAGTCTGATAAAGTCTTTCCAAGCGTGACAAAACTCACTTAGATCAAAGAGTACATTTCCGGGTAAACTGGCCAGTGAATTGTAGTCGAAATATCTAGAGGCTAAAGGTTCCCCTGCCCCTAGAGATTACATATTTAGGTTCCTGAAAAGCAGGCCTCCTGGGCTTTGCTGAGATGTGCCCTGGGCAGCTAGCTTACTACAGTTCCTGGTTTTCTAGACTGGTTTATGCTTCCAAACAAGGTTTAATAGCTTAACCCTGGCTGTTCCTAATGAGAACAATCCAGCAGCAGCCTGTGGAAAGAGTGAAGCACTGAAGGAGTTTCAAACCGCAGGGCTTCTGATGGGGTTTTAACTCACATTTGGCAATCGGGAGCCCTATACCCACAATTCAGTGCAAATTTAATTGGAGGTTAATCACTCAACCTCTACTCTGTGCAACTTCCTAAGTAAAAGCCCAACTCATCCTCCAAGGAAGAAATGTTCTGTTAACATGTATTAGAAAGACTAATGACATCACGAGATTTTAAATATGGAGGAGACATTTTAAGGCATCATGCTATTAGACTCACTGGCTATCACCATCAGTTCTAATGGTTATAACCATGTCATGGTTGAGTGGATGAGGGATAGAGTGAGGCATATAGCTTTTGTTTCAATTCCACCCCTCACATTAGCTCTTTCCTTTAAGCTGGAATATATCAGCTTCCATTTATAATACTTTATTATTGAGAGAATAAGTTGATTTCTGACTTACGAAAGGCATATGTGGAATAAGGAACATTTTAAAAAGTTGATTGAAATAAAATAGCCCCATATTGTAAAGGTTACTGTGGGACAATAAATTTAACCCAGAGAACTCAAAGATCATTATAGTCTCTGTTTATGGAAGTATGAAATAATCCTTTCTGTCAGGAGAAGGTCTTCGTGTTCTCCAGTGATGCGCATAGACGTCACATACATCTGTTCTCTTGAAGCAAGCCCTACTGACGCTGTGCTCCAAAAACATGAAATATATGGGGGGGGGGATCCATGAATAAAGTATTATTTTCGAAGCAAAAAAGTAAGGTGACAACACAAAATTGTCCTGGAAACCACAGGATGTCAAACAATAGTTCCATCTCACAAATGTCCCGAGGAGTCAGGAAGGTCAACCCTGCTCTCCAATCAGTTCTGCTAACTGTATCCCAGGGTGCAAGGTATCACAACGGTGCAGTTATAACACTACAGTCACTGAACGGTATAAGCACAGGTCTGTTGGAACAAGGAAAGTGTGTGTTTACTCTGCCCCTCCCACACACTGGTGACTATTCCAGAGGCCATCCTTACTTGTCCCATCTCAACTCAGCATAAGAGCCATGTGCTCACGCAAGCAACAGTATCTCAAAAGGGATATAGAAACGTGCCCAGTTCCATTCTCCAGTCTCAAACTGTGGGACAGCTGGTTTTATATTTTTTAATACTTCCCTTTTTAATTTTATGATTTATAATCTTCTACTATATGTAAAATAGAAAACACAAGACTACATGTCTTTTAAATAATATTTAACTCTTTGAGAACTGTGTAAAATGTATTTTGAACACATCCATTCCTCTAACTCTTCTCAGATCCACCCTCACCTCCTTACCCACCCAATTTCATATTTTCTTTTAAACAAACACAAGACAACAAAACAAAAAGTACTGCTTGTGTTCCCAATTGTCTTGGAAATGCCTTGGAGTGTATTCAACCTATTGGGGTTACATTATTAAAGAAAACTGGCCTTCCCTCTCTCAGTAGTTATCAAATGCCAATAGATCCTCAGTTAGGTGTGGTTCCATGCCCACCCATTACCTCCATTCAGGGATTTTGTGTGGCATGAACCTTTGCTGGCCTTTGCCTACTGATACAGCTGCCATGAGTTCATAGGCGAAACCGACCTTTTGTATCCAGAAAACATTGTTCCCTTGAAGATACCCACCACCTCTAACTTTTACAATCTTTCCACCCCATCTCCCCTGAAGAGCTCTGAGCCTTGGGGGTGATAGGTACATTCTACTCAGTATGGATATCTCCCAAGTTTCTTATGTTTATTGCCATCATTGCAGTGGTTTTCAATCTGTGGGTTGTGACCCCTTTGGGAGTTGCATGTCAGCTATCCTTCATATCAGATATTTACATTATAATTCATAACAATAGCAAAATTACAGTTAGGAAATATCAATGAAATAATTTTATGGTGGGGGGGGGTCACAACAACATGAGGAACTGTACTAAAGAGCCACAGCGTTAGGAGGGTTGAGAACCACTGATCTACTGCAAGAAGCTTCTCTGAGGATTGTTGAGGGATCCATGGGTACAGCAATAAATCATCATGAGTCAGTTCAATATTATGTCTATTTAGCTGAATAGTATTTATCTAGATAGTTCATAGGCCATAGGCTATCTAGTTGCATGTTCCTGGCCTGCTAACCATGTCACTTATGGGTTCCATCTTACACAGTGAACCTTAGATCCAATCAGAAAGTGGTTGGCTACTCCTGTAACATTTGTGCCACCAATGTGCCCGAGAGAGTATCTTGTCTGACAGTCATTATTGTAGGTCACAGAGATCACAGTTGGCTAGGGCTGAGTGTTGCTTTGTCCTCTAGTAGTTGTATTTGCCTTCCATCACTATGAGAGCCAAACAGCAGGGATAAACCTTCAAGGTGAATATCATCTTCATTTCTCCATGTTCTATGACTCAAGGATATGACGTCTTCAGAGTAAGGTCATTCTATCAAATTCTGGATGGTACCCAAGATCAGTGGAAATAGCCTGTAATTGGAGGTGGGGAGGGGGGATGATCTACAGCATTCCATGGACGAACTACAGCTTTAAAAAGTCACTTATTTATGGTACTCAGGTTTTCATTTGCTAACATGTGGTATCTAGGTGAGGTGCTGTCAGTCTGTTATAGGGTGTCTCCATTTAACTTTTTTTATTTATGTATGTTTTGTATATTTTAGGAAGATTCCACAGTAGTGGGTTTCTATATAACCTTAGCCACTGGGGAAAATAAATTAAAAACTACTGTGAGATTGCATTTTACCCTAACCAAAATGGCCAGGATGGAAAAAAAAAAAAATGACAGCAAATGCTGATGTGGATGGAGGGGCAGGGAGAGTCTGTATTCACTGTTGTTAGTTAGGAGTGCAAATTGGTGCAGCCACTATGGAAATCACTATGGAGGTTCCTTACAAAGCTAGAATTGGATGGACTACAAGATCAAGCTATATCCTCCTTGGACATATACTCAAAGGAGTTTATCTCTTACTGCAGAGATACCTGCTTATCTATGTCCATTTGTTGCTCTAGTCACAATAGCCAGGAAATGGAAACAGCCTAGATGTCCATCAATTGACAAATGGGTAATGAAAATGTGGTACTTTACACGATGGAATTTTATTCAGCTGTTACAAAATGGAATTATAAAATTCAGAAGTAAATGGATGGGATCGCAAAAATGATCCTGAGTGAGGTAACTCGGATTCAGACAGACAAAAATACGTATTTTATTCCTGTGTGGATATTAGCTTTGAATCTTTAGACATGCGTTTCATTTGGAATAGCCTTAGAAGTTAGGTAGTGAGGAGGGGGTCATGGGTGAGGAGGGACTCTTTCAAATGAGGGAATGTAGTGTACAGTGATATTTAGGCAGAGAAGGGAATAATGGAACAAGAAGGGTGGGGGATGGGAAGTCAGGGTAGGGGAAGTATAGGGAGGAACAACAAACACTAAAAGCCTTTTGAAAAAGATCAATTGAGTTTTGCTTTGACTAATCTCTTTATCTAGAATGAGCTGAGGGGGAGGGGCAGGCAGCTCAGAATTGAAAAGAATGGCTGTAAATGTGATTCCCAGAGGAGAGCACATAATGTCAATGGCCCACACTAAAGGCAAGGTTGGTCAGTGTCCCCAGTGCCCTCCATGAGAAGTCACACTCATGACATCAAGGACTATACTATTACAAGCCAGGATGATGTGTGCAAAATACATTAAGTGCATCCTAACTGGGGCTGAATTACTCAAAGTCATATAATTGTATATGTCTCCCAGAAATGGGATCAATAGGCTTGAACTAATGTCGGCTTTCATGTGTAACCAAATCAGGTTCAAGTCTTTGAGAATATGTTCAGTATCTAAATGAAGGAAATGTTTCCTAGAAGCATTTGAATATCCCAAGGAAAAAAGTTCTCCCAATGTGGCCGAAAGTGCCCAAGGCTAGAGATGAAGAGACTCAATTTCAATGTCTGCTTCAGTATTCTCTGAGAATGCACTCTTGGATGAGAATCTTTGGATCTCTCCAGCGTTATCCAGTCACCCTGGAATCATACATCCCTCCTGTTTTGCTGGCTTAATGTAAGGTTCCTGTGAAAAAAAACAATTATCAAAGAAATTAAAAAGCAGAATTCTGAGCTAGGCAAATGGGAGCTAAGTAATCTAAGCCATGGGAGGAATTACTTCTAGACAGACTAGATCAGAGGGGCCTCTTCTCTGCAGGCATGGGGCAAGAGTTAGGCAATGCTCAGCACTGTTAAATTCTTTCAAGGATTGTCAAATGCTGTTAGAATTCTTGCATCTGTGTTGAGTCTTTATTGTGAGCACGCTCTTAATGCTTCTGTGAGTGACTAAAGTCAGAAGTGGGCCATTTGATAGTATTTACCTAATGCTCGAAAAGGGAACTGTCAGATGGATCACGCCTCTGCCGGAAACCACCTGGACTGACCTCAGGCGGCCGAACGGTTCTGTTCACTTTATAGTCACACTGATGACATGCTAGCAGCTGCAGAGTACTAGAGAGCCACAGCTGGAACCCACTCCAAACATGACAGCTGGCAATGCAGGACCATAAGCACGAAAACCTCCCTGAACTCTAGATGACCCCGTTGAACATGTGTCTACTCTCCCACCTCCGGGTGAAGGACACTTCCCCTGGTGGCCCAGCAAAGGGCCTGTGATTGGTTCACACACAGCTTGTACCGTGATTGGTGAGAACTCCTTTGCCAGAATCTCTCATTCCCTCTGCTTCAAAAAAGTAGGTTGTTTAGCTCACTTTTCAAGTCAGCTAGAAGATCCCCTCCTTGGCTGCCCCATGTTGTTACAACAGGAGGCTCATTGAAAGCTTTTCTCCAGGGGTCTTAGTCTCTCTAGTTTGTAACTTTATCAGTGGAAGATGGCTGGGCTGATAACACAGAGAAGAAATGTCAGAACTGGCAGCTGAGTAGTGCATGCAGCAAGGGCACCAGGAGAGCAGAGAAGAGGCCTGGAGAGATGGCTCAGAAGTTACCAGCACTTGTTCAAGAATCATGATGTCTGGAGTTTGGGTCCCAGTACCCAGGTAACAAGTTAGGTGTCCGAAAACATCTGTACTCCACCTCGGGGGAACAGAAACAGCAGAACCCACGGGACTAGCTGGTTTCTAGCCTACTGCAAATCAGGCCCGGTTTCAGGGGAAGACTGTGTCTCAGCAGAAGGGGTAAAGAGTGATACAACACTGGACACTGTCTTCTGGCCTCTGCATGCACTCATAGGCATACGTGTACACACACACACACACACACACACACACACACACACACACACACACATACTTAAACTTAAAAAAAAAGACTGCTAGAGTCAGAAGAACAGGAATTTTGCTCTAAGATTAGTTGACCTGGGCTCCTGGGAGCTCATGGATCTGGATGGACAGCTAGGGAGTCTGCATGGGACTGACCTAGGCCCTTGCAGGTGTGTGACAGTTGTATAGCCTGGTCTGTGGGGCTCCTAGTGATGGGATCAGGACCTGTCCCTAGTGCTTGAGCTGGCTTTTGGGAACCTATTCCCCATGGTGGGTTGCCTCACCCAGCCTTGATACTGGGAGAGGGGCTTGGTTCTGCTTCAACTTGGTGTGCCATGCTTTGTTGACACATGCCACTTTATGAACGGAGGAGGAGTGGATGCGGGGGCAGGTTAGAAGGGAGGTGGGGGGAGGAAACAGGAGGAGAGGAGGGAGGGAAAACTGTGGTCAGTATGTAAAATAAATAGAAAAAAATAAATAATAAATAAATAAAATAAAATGTCAAGGAAGCTCCACTCATGAAATCCTAACAACATGGTTACCTGAATAAGACCTTAACAACGTCAATAGACATGCTAACATGGAAGGAGGAAGTCTCCCCTGGCCCCAGAGCTAGACAAAGAACTACAGGCACCTTAGGAATGCTGAGAAGGGGAGAAACAGTTTTCCCCAGGGAACAGACCCCCAGTTGTTTACCTAATACCAAATGATCAGCCTAGAAACTACATACACACAAGCAACATCATATGGACTGAGCAAATTGAATTTATGTATTTAGGAATATAGATAGATAGATAGATAGATAGATAGATAGATAGATAGATAGATAGATAGAGATATATAGGTATATAGATGTGTGTGTGTACACATATATATTCATGTAAAGCAATTAAAGAAAAAGAATCTAGAGGCTATGAATTTGAGAGAGAGTAGATGGGTACATGGGAGGGGTTAAAAGAAGAATGGAAAAAACTACATAAGTACATTTAAATTTTAAAATTTTTTAAAAATACAGAGGAAAAGAGAAACCACAATGCTCTAGAGAATAATGAGTGGTGGGTAGAAAGGAAGCAAAAATGACAAATACTATGAAGAGCTGAAGACAGAAATGGAGCATTGGCTGGAAGAGTTCCAGGGAGCTGTCATGGATTCCAGCATCCTAGACTGACAAAGCTTGCTACTGTCAAAGACACCATAGGTCTATAAGCCATAACCTTAGCCACTGTAGGAAGAGAAGGTCCCAAAATTAGAGTACCACTCAAGTTCTGCCTGCTGCAGTCACTCACTACTAAAGGCACTGGACCACCCATGCTTAAAGCTCAGACCAGACCACAGCACCATGCTGGATACCCTGTAGCAGAAGTTTCTCCGGTCCTACCCAGCCCCATGATCCCCCAGCCACTCATAAAATAGTCACTCAGAGCCTTATATTATTTACCAACTGTATGGCCTATGGCAGGCTTCTTGCTAGCTAGCTCTTTCATCTTAAATTAACCCATTTCTATTTATTGACATATTGCCACATGTTCCGTGGCTTTACTGCCTCCCATTACATGTTGCTCCCTGGACAGAAGTTTGGCATCTCTGGCATCTCGCCCCACTCTCTTTCTCCTGTCATTATCTCTCTTGGATTTTCCCACCAAGCTCCATCCTGCCCTGCAATAGGCCAATGGGAACAGCATATATTCACAGAGTACAGAAGGACATCCCACAGCAATACCCCTAGGCATAAACTCTGGCTTCTAAAACACGGAGTAATCCCACCTCCTCCACTCTTAGGACCCAGAGCTGTCATGCTCTAGGTCTGTCAGATTATCTTGTATAAACCTGGAGACCACAGTGGCCAAGACTAACAGTACTCAGTGCGCTTTCCATTGACACACAACAGCTACACACAAACCAAGTCCCCAGCTAGAGCTCACCCACAGCGTTACTATTTTACCCTTGCATTTGATCCATAAAAGTGCTGCTCACATTGTAGAGATGAGTGTAGAACCTCTTCTATATGATTTATTAATCTTTATCAAATTTAAGCTGCCTAATTTTTTCTTTGAACATAGCTTGTGATAACACTGTGCAGCACATCTCGTGGTTTTGATAGTGTCTCTTTCTTATTTGATTGGTGAAGATATTCAGGCCCCAAGAGCTCAAACACCTTTCTAAGGATCACACAGCTAGTGAGCTGCAGTATGGGAGTTCAATTCTAACTGTGTTTTCCACAAAAGGCAAGGGTAGAGACAGTTGAAAAAGTTGGAACAAACACCAGGACAACTGGAAAGACCATTGCCATGAGACTCTTGGGAAGGAAACCACTTGATATTTGCAGCCTAGGGACGTCACTGGAGACTGTTCAAAAGATTGATTGTTATGTTGACATGGAATTCTTATTTTAAAGTAGCTTCAGTCATCTGTTCATTCCCTAATGATATAATTTAATTTTAATCTAATTCTGTTCAAGAGAAGCTTTGGTGTTTCCCCTACAATCCACCATTTTTGCTATAAATGGTAAAAAGTTCATATGGGTAGGCCACAGTGAATTTTTGACCCATTCTCAAGAAAGTTATCATCTCAAAGAAATCATTCTATGAAAAGAGGATGAAATATACAAAGCTCCGTGTTTTCTTTCTTTCCCTCCTCCTCCTCCTCCTCCTCCTCCTCCTCCTCCTCCTCCTCCTCCTCCTCCTATTTCCTCCTTCATCATTTTGAAACCAAGTAGATAGGGAACTAGACACAAGGTAATAAAAAGAAAACGTGGTAGCAGGTAGCTGCCTCTCTGGGTGAGGCAGGGGATTTACATGGGGGGTGGGGGGACCCAAGAAATTTCAGCTGTCTCTTGGTAGCTGTATCTTTTGATGGTAAGAATGCTCCATTGTGGTTAAACATCCTTCAATTAGATTCTTCCCACCGTACTAGAAACTAAGGAAGCTGGCCATGATGGCTAAAGGCTTCAAAGAAGGCAGACGTAGTAGAATTATTTTGGCTTAAAGGCTGGCCTGAGCTACATAGAAGAAGGGATTGGGCCAGCTACAGATCCATAGCAATATCCTGTCTCAAAATATATGCCATGCGGAATGTGGTTTTCACCTCCCTTCGGAAATTTATAGGAAGATCATGGGAAGATTTAGGAGGAAAAAGAATCAATACAAATATTCCACCATCTCATAATATGCATTGAAATTTTTTTTCTTGCAAACCCAAAATAAGAATTCTGCCACCATACTCCTCATTTCAGGTTGGCCAGCTACACATGCTCTGGAGTATGTTCATTACATCACTTTCATTTTGATTTGCCCAATAAATTTCTGCTTAAATAATCTTGCTCTCTTTGCTGAACTCTTTCCTTCAAGAAGGAAGGAACCACAGAGAAATTTGTCCAGTATCAGGGTTTTACTGATATGGAAGTTACACAGTCCCCTCTGGTCTTATTAGCAAAATAATGAAGTTGGCTCGGAATGATAGTGGGTTTGACTTGATTCCACTTATTCCTTTATTTCTACTTTTCAAAAATATGTAAGATTCAAAGTCCAGATCTCAACTAAGTCCCTCATTAAAAGGCTACTCTACTTCACAGAGAAGCTCTAACCGCCTTCCTTTAAACTCCACTTGTACAACGGGATTTTCCAGGAAAACACCCAGAGCCTACAATCAGCAGCAAAGCCTTTCATTTTCCCTCTCCTTTCTTCTCTGCGTTGGGGGCCGATTTTGAAGTCTGGCTCAGCCATTGATTAGCTGAAGCCGGCTTTGAGTCCTCATTTCCTCCGGAGTAAAGTGAGTCCGATAACCATCTCCTCCCTGGAGCTGCTATGCAGACTAAACAAGGCACTGGGAATGTGCTTAGCAGAGGTTCGACAAACCGAACCCCCCTGGCGATTGCTTTACTCAGCTCACAACTGCAGTCATTTGTGTGTCTGCTGGCTTTATCCTCTTTGGTAGAGAGCAAATCCACGGGACAAGTTGCTCTTTCCTTTTACTTTTTTTCTGCTGTATTTTTCTTCTTCTTGGTGCAACTACTTTTTTTAATGGAGTATCTAGTGCAGTCTTGCTTATATATAAATCTTATACAGTCAGTGTCACACGATCTCCTGACACCTGTTCAGGATGCTCAGGATGGTGGATTCAGCAATGGTGGGCCAGTGTGAGCTCTGGTACTCTGACTCTGATCCGTTCAACCCCTCAAGAACTTTGGAGAGTAGCCTGTAGCCAGCTATGGCCCTGTCTCTGTAGGAGAGATTGCATTCCCACAATGCACCAGGCTTGTGTGTGAGATCTGCCTTGGTGAGCAGGGGCCCTCCCCTGGCCCTGAGAGACAATCATTGGAGTCCTGAATTCTGAATCATAAGTCTTATCACTGAACAGTCAGGTCCCCACAGTAGCTCCCGTACCCCTCAAGACCTCCCACAGCAGACCCCACTAATATTATGGGTCTCCCACACCAGATCCCATTAACCCTTTCCTCTTCGCATTTCTTTGGCAGGTTTGTGCTGCAGCCAACATACCAGGTGGTAAATGCAAGACAGAGAAACCAAAAGCGTGTTTTCAAGACTTCTGTTAACTCCCCATTGAAGCCACAACCGTGAGATGCAGTTCAACACCGCCCAGACTCAAGTGGCAGCACAGATTTAACTTCCCACAAGGCAGCACCAGACCCCCTGCTTTTGGGCATTCAGGCATATCATGCTTGCAGACATACAGTGCTAATGAGAGTGGAAAGCATTAGTTTGCTTATCCTGAGCGGCCAAGTCTTAAAACACTTACCTTCAAGCTGAGAGCAAGCAGTTCCGTGGTACCTGAGCATCATAAAAAGCCAATATTAGATTCTGATGTTAAAGACTCTCTGTATTGGCGGCCCTAGAGGAAACAGGAAGAATTCCAGGAGGATAAGATCACAGATTCGGAAATCAGACCTGTTTCTATTCTACCACATACATGATATATCGCTTGGGAAGCTACTTAATATTTCAGCTGCAGTATTCTCATAAAAGTAAAACTGAAAATCTGAAAAGTGCCTAATAGAATATTTGTGAGACTAAAGAAAGATAACATATAAATCTCAGCATACTACCTGGCATTTATTAGACCCTCAACTGAAATTACCAATTAAAAAATCTTATATCCACTAAGATGAAGAAATATTAAGGCCCCAAAAAATGATTTCTGGGCCCTCAGGGATCTTGCCTCATTCTGCCTGAACAGCTGGACCTGGGGACTGAGGATATAGCTCAGTGGCGGAATGTATGCTTAGCATGTAGGAGGTGAGGCTCTGGCTTTAATTCAGAGAGAGAGAGAGAGAGAGAGAGAGAGAGAGAGAGAGAGAGAGAGAGAGAGAGAGAAAACCTCACTGGGTGGTAAAATGTCATTCCATCCTGCCTTGTCTTTCCCTCTTCCGTCACTAGAGCTGTGATCAGGACAGGATTGTGTGTCCCCTAAGAAGGCTGCTTTGGGCATCTAGGAAGGACTATATTGGACAAGATTGCTGTAGATACGTCTCTTACTCCTGATAGAAAACAGACGCTAGAGGACATGATCTAGTCCATCTTTATCCTGGGAGAAGGCCACTGCCTAATAGTGTGTCATCACCTCTCAAGGCAGCATAGACTGCAGATGGAGTTTTCTGAACCGTAGCTTTTGTTTCATTTACAAAGTCACCCCATTCAGTTTCTATAATGATCCTTGAGAAATGCAGAGAAACATTACATAAAACTACCAAAACCCATCCAGGAGATAACTGAGCCTGAATCCCAAGTCAGACTTTGGAGCCTATAGAGCCTAGTTACTGATTAAAAACCCACCCACAGCAGGGACAGTGTTAGTCTGCAATTGTATTCTATAATTTTGTTTCTAGTTTTCACAAGTGTCTTTACCCAAACCCACACAACTGATGTTGCTTGAAATACAGAGAGACCAGGACTGCTTATATTTACCAATAAAACTGTCTCATATGACCAAAGATTATAGATAAAACCTATCCTCTCACTAGGAAAGCCTCAGTCCAGCATTCAAACTTTCAGATCTGTGTACAGCCACCTACATGCTTACTGGAGAAGGTTTCTAGAGGAGGCAATGCACGCGATGCTGATCCAATATTTATGTATTTTTGTTGCTTAGCTACAAATGGATATTGATGTTTGAGACACAGGCACGTCAGCTAAGACGTGGAAAAGACAGTGCAGAGGACAAGAACACATGTGGCCCTTGCTGGCGATAAATGCCAGCTGCCACTGGGGATACATTCAGGGGAATCTCTTTTCCTCTAAATCTCCAGAGACAGATCTAAGACCTGTGTACACGGTCCTAGCACAGGCCAATCTTGAGTTGACCCCCAGATAGAAACACAGAAGAAGGTTTAAACTCTTTTTTAGATAAACCAGAAAGCGGAAGCAGTGGGGAGTTGGGTAGAGGTTTTGTGTGTGATGGACTCATTCATTTTACATCAGCTGAAATTGAGAGGTTCTTTCCTGGGAAATGTACCTGTCCTTCACCAAACGGAACATCTCCCCTCTGTCACCTTCCTTCCCAAGCTCCCAGTCAGCATCCCAAATCCTCAAATGAGCCTAGCTAATTGACACTCCTAACACTGGAGATGACTTTCTCAGACTGTTTCCTCCCAGCATTCTTGGCACTTTTAATCCTGTTAGCAGCCTCCCGTAGGTCATAGAACATTAATGCGGTTTTATCTGATTTTATTTTTTGCCAATACCCTACAAAATGCATCAGGTTATTAGTGACTTTTATGTCATGTGGCTTTAGCAAAATTGAATGTTAATGAGACGTGATTGGGTGGAAAATTATAGCAATAGGGTGCTTGCCTTCTGTAATTGCAGCACAGGCTTTAGTTTGGGGGGGGTCCACAATTTAGTTTACTTAGCACTAATTTCTGAGGCACGCAAAGGCAGTGCAATTTATATAAGGGATGATTAGGGAGTTTTCACTGCTGGATGGTGGAGCAGCCTTGCACATCACAATGATGACGAAGTCAAGCAGAGAAAAGATACCTGCCATATCATTTCCTCCGAAGCTCCATTTATTACCCCTCCCCAACAAACAGTAAAAAAGGAATACAGAACCATGGAAGAGATGGTAGTCTTATCTAAAATAAACTTATTAAATGGGACAGATTATTTATTAAACAGTCAAGAGTCAAATGATTAAACAGCTTTTCTTGCCATTGAATTCCAAGCAGAAATCAATGTGCATTATACAGCGGCAGCCGCTGATACTGCAAAACACCCAAGGACAGCGAAAGACTGTGATTTATTGAAATATTTCATCAGTGTAATGGTCGAGAGATGGAGTGCACTTTTTCTGCGAGTACAGCTTAGCTCTTATTCATTTTTGTACGTCTCAGAAAAGCCACTTGCATAAACTCCCCAAATGCAATATCCCCAGTACAAAACTCTAACTATCCAACTGCAAAGGATCGTCTCTACATTCCAAGTGTCCTTAAGAAGGACAAGCTGCCTCGTGGAGATTTGCACTTTGTCAGTCAGCTGCGAATGGTGCTACCCAGTGGACGTGGCCAATTTTTAGATAAATATCATGACTCAGGCAGGGCTGCTAAGTTCTGTGCTGACATGCAGCATCACAGGACACCAAAGAGACACTAGCACTCAACCACTCCTGCACAATTCAAACTACTTTTGGCCCTTTCTGTGAAAACTTTAATCAGTACCAACAACTTTTGGGGATCTGGACAAATAATCTTCATTCCAATCTAAAATTTGGGGAAAGATTTAATTGTAAAAGGAGGGCAAATTAAAACTTAAGCTACAATGTTAAGCAACTAAAATGTTTCCCTTTAGGGCTGGCAAGATGGCTCAGTGGATATCACCGACCCCATAAGCATTAGGACCAGTGTTCAGAACCACCAGGCCTACATAAAAGACAGGCAGATGCAGTGAGTGCATTTGGGAGACAGAAGAAAAGGATCCCCTGGCAAGCTTACTAGCTAGATTGTGCAGGCTAGATTTACAAAATCCTAGTTCATCAAGAGACCCTCCCTCAATAAATAAAAATGCAGAGTGAATGGGGAAAAACCCACAACACCAACATTTAGCCTACACACACCCACAGGTATATACACACAAGCATGTGTACTTGGGCACACAAGAATTCACATGCATGCAAGCACTGATATACAGATTCATACACAGCACACACTCGTACATGCAAAGTAAAAATGATTTCAGCTGATTATCATCATGTATGGTATTTTTCAGTGACTTGTGATGTGCCTAATGATTTGAAGGGGCCTTTGTACCTAATTCAAGTGCCAGCTGTCTTCTACTATCTATTTAACCACCTTAGGTCTTAACAGTATAATATCACACCCTTTTATTCTACTCAAAATCTTTGCATCTGAATTTGGGGAATGAAAGCATGAATGATCCATCACTATTCTTTAATAAGACAATGTGAACTATAAATTGACTGGGCTCTGATTGTTAATTGCTTGGCTATTCTTCATGCAAGGTTTGAAACATCTGGGCCATTTCTCTACTTATACATCTGACACTTGAGGATTGATGGGACAGCAAGAGCTGGCCAAGATTTTGCTCCATGGACATTTCCAGATCTTCTTCCAGAAGTTAAGTTTCTAGCTCCCTGGGTTTTGAACATGGCAGCCAGCCAGCTTCCTCTTGTGACCCAAGAGACCCGAAGAGGAGCTTGGAAATTTCCTGTGAATACCTAAACTAAGAAGTCAAGAACGTGTCCTCCATCACATTGCAATGGCCAAACAAGTCACCAAATCCAGCCCTGACCTTAGGAGAGGAGAGGAAGTATTTCTAAATAAGAAGAGTCACCCTGAAAGTATAGACTTGAATATACACTTGAATGTATACTGCAGGCACAAGGCAACGAAAATGATGGTTATTTTAAAATGAGAGGAAATGTACAATTGAAGGGAAAATCATGTTAGAAAATGAAAAAGATGTCTATGAACACAAGATTAATTCTTAGGTGCCTAAAGACCAAGGCAGGGAAAGAATCCTGTGGTGCCTAGTTTGGCTTGTCAGTTTGACACACCTGGGAGGAAGGAACCTCAATTGAAGAACTGCTTCCATCAGACTTGCCTGTGGACATGTCTATGGAGCATTTTCTTAATTTCCAATTGAGGTAAGAGGGCCCAGCCCACTGTGGTGGTGTCATTCCTAAAGACTGTACCATTCTTACATAGCCCAGGTGATCCTGAGCTGTATAAGAAAGGTACTGAGCAAGCCAGAGGGAGCAAGCCAGTAAACAATATTCTGCCATGGCCTCTACTTCAGTTCCTGCCTTCAATTTCCTGCTTGAGTTCCTGCCTTTGCTGCCCTTGCCTGATGACAGACTAAAACCTGTAAGGTGAAATAAATCCTTTCCTCATCCGTGTTGTTTCTGGATATGTTTGTTGATCACAGAAACAGTAAGCAAATGAGAACAAATGTTTAAGATTCATTAAATATTTCTGAAAAGTTATGCCATATTTTTAGCTAAGGTAATTTTTTTTCTCATTATTTCCCAGGTTACACAAGAATATTCCACAAGCACAGAGCACTGGACACCTACTTGGTCTGGCTGAGTTCTTCCTGCTTCCGGCTTCTTGTCTCGGTCTTGCAGCTCCCCAGGTTGGCAGATGCTTTAGACTCACACTTAAGTCTAGTACTAAGAAGAGAAGAAGGACAAGAAGTTAGGGTGAACTGACAGATGGGGGCAAGGGGAAGAGAGAGAACCAGATTGACAGAAGGCTGGCAGGTTTGTTCTTATAAGTTTTACACATGACAAACTCAAATGTCTATAACGAGCAGGTACCAAAAATATCTGCAATATGTGAAGCAGAAGGAAATAGAGGCAAACACTCTCAGTAATATGGAAATTCGCATTCCCTCTCTACAAACACCGATTACTTTTGATCAAGCTGATTGAATTCCAAACACAACCTTTTCTGAGGCTAACTCCAGGCTGCCTTGACTGTCACTCTTTATCCTTCAAATCCTTCCGTGGAGAAACACTGAATTTGCGTGGTAAAGTATCATACCACTGTATTCTCCAGGTCCTCCCTGATAAACAGACCAACCTGGGACAGCATTGAAGGTCCTATGGTAGGTAGTTTCAAAATGGGCATTTCTCTGTTCTCAGTTCTTGAGAAACAGGACCTACCATGTCCTGAACTGTCATTGTCAAGAAACAAGATCAGTAATTCTAATGTCCATGCCAGTGAGATAGTGAACTGAGCCAAGTGCTCAGTACCAAATCTTGCATGAATCCAAAGACAGAACTGAGAAATGTTGCCATTGTGTAGTTAACTGCTAGTATGCTCTATGCTTCTGCTAACTTTGAGATGATACCACAAGGGTTAAAAATCAGAACATGCGACATTCAGGCCCAGCGGCGGCCCACAGAGGTAGACAGGCCCGGCGGCAGAGACAAGCAGACGCAGGTAGGCCTGCGGCGGGGGCCCGTGGAGGTAGACGGGCCCAGCGGTGGCAGCCGACAGGGATACTCAGACCCGGTGGCAGCCGGCAGAGACATTCAGGCCCAGCGGTGGCCCACAGAGGTAGACAGCCCCGGCGGCAGAGACAAGCAGACGCAGGTAGGCCTGCGGCGGGGCCCGTGGAGGTAGACGGGCCCAGCAGTGGCAGCCGACAGGGATACTCAGACCCGGTGGCAGCCGGCAGAGACATTCAGGCCCAGCGGCAGCCCACAGAGGTAGACGGGACCGGCGGCAGAGACAAGCAGACGCAGGTAGGCCTGCGGCGGCCCGTGGAGGTAGACGGGCCCAGCAGCAGCCCGCTGAGGTAAACGGGCCCGGCGGCAGTGGCCGACAGAGACATTCAGGCCCAGCGGGGGCCCACAGAGGTAGACAGGCCCGGCGGCAGAGACAAGCAGACGCAGGTAGGCCTGCGGCGGGGGCCCGTGGAGGTAGACGGGCCCAGCGGTGGCAGCCGACAGGGATACTCAGACCCGGCGGCAGCCGGCAGAGACATTCAGGCCCAGCGGCAGCCCACAGAGGTAGACGGGCCCAGCGGCGGCCTGCTGAGGTAAACGGACCTGGCGGCAGCAGCCGACAGGGACATTCAGGCCCGGCGGCAGCCGGCAGAGACATTCAGGCCCAGCGGCGGCCCACAGAGGTACACAGGCCCGGCGGCAGAGACAAGCAGACGCAGGTAGGCCTGCGGCGGCCCGTGGAGGTAGACGGGCCCAGCGGCGGCCTGCTGAGGTAAACGGACCCGGCGGCAGCGGCCGACAGGGACATTCAGGCCCGGCAGCAGCAGCCGACAGGGACATTCAGTCCCGGCTGCAGCCTGCAGAGACATTCAGGCCCGGTGGCGGCCTCCAGAGGCAGACAGGCCCAGCGGCAGCTGACAGGGACATACAGGCCCGGTGGCGGACTTCAGAGGTAAACAGGCCCAGGGACGGAGACAAGCAGACGCAGCTTGGAACAGGGACGCCCCTAACCCCAACATCTGGGGAAGAAGCTATCTCGGTGGGTCAGAACCAGAACGAATCTGAACACTCCGTCTGAGAACAACCCAGGGCCCAGCTGCTGATCCTGTGAAACCCAACAATTTGGAGGTGTTGGTGAGACTACCCTGCTCAGCTGAAACCCATCTGGGAGAGGATTCAGATGCCTACAGTTTAAAGTCTGAGGAATCAAGATCACCTGAGGAGTTGACAAATGAACAAAACGTGACCTGGGAACACAGAAGAAGGCGCTACCCAGACACCAAACCAGATCACCAGAATCATAAGTATATAATTCACCGATCGAAATCAGCTGCCCCTGAAGAAATAGCCCAATAGCACCAATTTAACCAAGAACCACTACTAAACCAAGACTAAAAATTAGAACAAGAGAGGCACTCTCAGACACAGACACCACCTGCACCTCACAGAAGAAGAGATGAGTAGACGCCAGTGCAAAAATACAGGCAACAACATAAAGACCTATATGGCAACATCAGAACCTAGTGATTCTACACCTGCAAGACCTAAACATACCATGACAGAAGAAACAGAAGAAATCAACCCTAAAAATGACATTAAGAAGATGATAGAGGCCCTTAAAGAAGAAATAAAACATTCCCTCAATGAGGAAATAAAAACTTTCCTTAAAGAGGAATTGAAAAACTACCTTAAAGAGGAAATAAAAACTTTCCTTAAAGAGGAAATAAAAAACTCCCTTAAAGAGGAAATAAAAACTTCCCTTAAAGAGGAAATGAAAAACTCCATTAAAGAGGAAATAAAAAACTCCCTTAAAGAAATGGAAGAAAAAACGAACAAAAAATGGGAAGAAATCAAATCAAGCCAAGAAAAAGCAATTAAACAGATGAAAGAAACATTCCAAGATCTGAAAAATGAATTTGAGACAATAAAGAAAACACATGCTGAGGGAATGCTGGAAATAGAAACCCTGACAAAACGAACAGGAACTACAGAAACAAGCATAACCAACCGATTGCAAGAAATGGAACAGAGAATCTCTGACGCTGAAGACATGATAGAGAAAATAGATTCGTCAGTCAAAGAAAACAATAAAGACAAAAAAGTCCTAACACAAAACATCCAGCAAATTTGGGACACCATGAAAAGACCAAACCTAAGAATAATAGGGATAGAAGAAGGAGAAGAATACCAACTCAAAGGCACAGAAAATATATTCAACAAAATCATAGAAGAAAACTTTCCTAACCTAAAGAAAGAAATACCTATGAAGATACAAGAAGCTTACAGAACACCGAATAGACTGGATCCAAAAAAAAAGTCCCCTCGCCACATAATAATCAAAACACTAAGCACACAGAATAAAGAAAAAATATTAAGAGCTGCAAAGGAAAAGGACCAAGTAACATATAAAGGCAAACCCATCAGAATAACACCAGACTACTCAATAGAGACTATGAAAGCTAGAAGATCATGGACAAACCTCATGCAGACACTAAGAGACCACGGATGCCAACCCAGACTATTATACCCAGCAAAACTCTCAATCACCATAGGCGGAGTAAACAAAATATTCCAGGATAAAACCAGATTTAATCAATACCTGTCCACAAACCCAGCCCTACAGAAAGCAGTAGAAGGGAAAATTCAACCCAAAGAAGCTAAACACATCCATGAAAAATCAAGCAATAGATAATCCTACACCAACATACACCACAGAAGGACAACACAACACAACCAAAAAAATAACAGGAATTAACAATCACTGGTCATTAATATCCATCAATATCAATGGTCTCAACTCACCTATAAAAAGACACAGGCTAACAGAATGGATAAGAAAACAGGACCCATCCATATGCTGCATACAAGAAACACACCTTAACTCCAAAGACAGACACTACCTCCGAGTAAAGGGCTGGGAAAAGGTTTTCCAAGCAAATGGACCTAAGAAACAAGCTGGTGTAGCTATCCTAATATCTAATAAAATAGACTTCAAACTAAAATCAATCAAAAGAGACCAGGATGGACATTACATATTCATCACGGGAAAAATCCACCAAGATGAAGTCTCGATTCTAAACATTTATGCTCCAAATACAAAAGCACCCACATTCATAAAAGAAACACTACTAAAGTTTAAAACGCACATCAAACCCCACACATTAGTAGTGGGAGATTTTAACACACCACTCTCACCAAAAGATAGATCTACCAGACTGAAACTTAACAAAGAAATAAAGGACCTAACAGATGTTATGACTCAAATGGACCTAATAGATATCTACAGAATATTCCATCCTAACACAAAAGAATATACCTTCTTCTCAGCACCCCATGGAACCTTCTCAAAAATTGACCACATGCTTGGACACAAAACAAATCTCAACAGATACAAAAAAATTGGAATAACCTCCTGTATCTTATCAGACCACCATGCCTTAAAATTAGAACTCAATAACAACAAAAATTATAGAAAACCCACAAACTCATGGAAACTGAATAATGCCCACCTGAAACATCAATGGGTCAAGGAAGAAATAAAGACAGAAATTAAAGAGTTCCTAGAATTCAATGAAAATGAAAGTACAACATACCCAAACTTATGGGACACTATGAAAGCAGTGCTAAGAGGAAAATTCATAGCTCTAAATGCACACATAAAGAAGATGGAGCAATCCCATACCAAGGAATTAACAGCACAACTGAAAGCTCTAGAACAAAAAGAAACAATCTCACCCAGGAGAAATAGACGCCAGGAAATAATCAAATTGAGGGCTGAAATCAACGAAATAGAAAACAAGAGAACAATACAAAAAATCAATGAAACAAAGAGTTGGTTCTTTGAAAAAATCAACAAGATAGACAAACCACTAGCCAAATTAACCAAAAGGCAAAGAGAGAGCACCCAAATTCACAAAATCAGAAATGAAAAGGGAGACATAACAACAGACAATGAGGAAATCCAGAGAATCATCAGATCATACTTCAAAAACCTGTACTCCACAAAAATGGAAAACCAGGAAGAAATGGACAATTTTCTGGATAAATACCAAATACCAAAATTAAATCAAGACCAGATAAACCATTTAAATAGACCAATAACCCCTAAAGAAATAGAAACAGTCATCAAAAGTCTCCCAACTAAAAAAAGCCCAGGACCAGATGGTTTCAGTGCAGAATTCTACCAGACTTTCAAAGAAGAACTAATACCAATCCTCTTCAAAGTGTTCCACACAATAGAAACAGAAGGAACACTACCAAACTCTTTTTATGAGGCTACAATTACCCTGATACCCAAACCACACAAAGATGCAACAAAGAAAGAGAACTACAGACCAATCTCCCTCATGAACATTGATGCAAAAATACTCAACAAAATATTGGCAAACTGAATCCAAGAATACATCAAAACAATCATCCATCACGACCAAGTAGGATTCATCCCAGGGATGCAAGGATGGTTCAACATACGGAAATCAGTCAATGTAATACACCATATAAACAAACTGAAAGAAAAAAACCACATGATCATCTCCCTAGATGCTGAAAAAGCCTTTGACAAAATCCAACACCCCTTCATGATAAAGGTCTTAGAAAGAATAGGAATACAAGGAACATTTCTAAACATAATAAAAGCAATTTATAGCAAGCCAACAGCAAACATCAAATTAAATGGAGAGAAACTCAAAGCGATACCACTAAATTCAGGAACAAGACAAGGCTGTCCACTCTCCCCATATTTATTCAATATAGTACTAGAAGTTCTAGCTAGAGCAATAAGACAAGAAAAGGAGATCAAAGGGATACAAATTGGCAAGGAAGAAGTCAAACTTTCACTATTTGCAGATGATATGATAGTATACATAAGTGACCCCAAAAACTCTACCAGGGAACTTCTACAGCTGATAAACTCCTTCAGTAAAGTGGCAGGATACAAGATCAACTCAAAAAAATCAGTAGCCCTCCTATACACAAATGATAAAAGGGCTGAGAAAGAAGTCAGAGAAACATCACCCTTTACAATAGCCACAAATAATATAAAATACCTTGGGATAACACTAACTAAACAAGTGAAAGACCTTTCTGATAAGAACTTTAAATCTCTAAAGAAAGAAATTGAAGAAGATATTAGAAAATGGAAGGATCTCCCATGCTCATGGGTAGGTAGGATTAACATAGTAAAAATGGCAATCTTACCAAAAGCAATCTACAGATTCAATGCAATCCCCATCAAAATCCCAACACAATTCTTCACAGACTTGGAAAGAAAAATACTCAACTTTATATGGAAAAACAAAAGACCCAGGATAGCTAAAAGAATCCTATATGATAAAGCAACCCTTGGAGGCATCACCATCCCGGACCTCAAACTCTACTATAGAGCCATAGTAATAAAAACAGCTTGGTACTGGTATAAAAACAGACATACGGACCAATGGAATCGAATTGAAGACCCTGACATTAATCCATGCACATATGAACACCTGGTTTTTGACAAAGGAGCCAAAACTATACAATGGAACAAAGAAAGTATCTTCAACAAATGGTGCTGGCATAACTTGATGTCAATATGTAAAAGATTACAAATAGATCCATATCTGTCACCATGCACAAAACTCAAGTCCAAGTGGATCAAAGACCTAAACATAAATCCAGTTACACTAAACTTAATAGAAAAGAAAATAGGAAGCACTCTTGAACGCATTGGCACTGGAGACCATTTCCTAAATAAAACACCGACAGCACAGACCCTGAGCACAACCATTAATAATAAATGGGACCTCTCGAAACTGAGAAGCTTTTGCAGAGCAAAAGACACAGTCAATAAGACAAAAAGACAGCCAACAGATTGGGAAAAGATCTTCACCAATCCCACATCTGACAGAGGATTGATCTCCACAATATATAAAGAACTCAAGAAACTAGACATCAAAGCACTGAACAGTCCAATTAAAAAATGGGCTAAAGAGCTAAACAGAGAATTCACAAAACAAGAACTACAAATGGCTGAAAGACATTTAAAGAAATGCTCAACATCCTTAATCATCAGAGAAATGCAAATCAAAACGACTCTGAGAGACCACCTTACACCTGTTAGAATGGCTAAGATCAAAAACACCAATGACAACCAATGTTGGAGAGGATGTGGAGCAAAGGGAACACTCCTCCACTGTTGGTGGGAATGTAAACTTGTACAACCACTGTGGAAATCAGTATGGCGGTTTCTCAGAAAATTAGGAATCGAACTACCTCAAGACCCAGCCATACCACTCTTGGGCATATACCCAAAGAATGCTGATACATACCATAAAGATACATGCTCATCTATGTTCATAGCAGCACTATTTGTAATAGCCAGAACCTGGAAACAGCCTAGATGCCCATCAACGGAAGAATGGATGAAAAAAATGTGGTACATATACACAATGGAGTACTACTCAGCAGAGAAAAACAACGAAAGCATGAAATTTGCTGGCAAATGGATGGAACTAGAAAAAATCATCCTGAGTGAGGTAACCCAAACCCAGAAAGACAGTTATGGTATGTACTCACTCATTGGTGGATTCTAGATATAAAATGAACAATCAGACCACAACCCATAGAACCATAAAGGCTATATATATATATATAGCATGGAGGTCCCTAGGACGACTGTGGCTTATAATAAATTTCAGTTTTACTCAAAAAAAAAAAAAAAAAAAATCAGAACATGCATTTAAGGTGTCTCTCATGGCTAGAAATGCACAATATTTTCTGCTGCAAACTTCTACACTCTGTCTTCTTTCTATTCTGAAAAAAATACCACTAAAACCAAGAAACACCCAGAAATGTAGCATGTTCTTTTCTCTTTTGAAAGAACCATAATTCTTATGCTATATTTGTATACTTATTTATCACACATGTCTATATGTTCATATACTCTAACATCCACATCCATATTCATCTCTCATCTTGCCCTCAAGCTAGCATTTTAGTCTATTAGTCTGTGTTTCTCTGAATTTTATTTATTTAGACTCTGTGGTATAGTAAAATGATCTCTCCGTGTGTGTGTGTGTGTGTGTGTGTGTGTGTGTGTGTGTGTGTGTGTGTGTGTATTATCTCACTCAGGGTAAAGTCCTGTAGGTTCCACACATGTTGTTGTAGACAGAGAACTTCTATTTCCTTATGGATGACACTTAGATTGACCCACAATTTAGTTATTACAAAATGCAAAAATCTCTTCAGTGTTCTTTCCTAATCCCAGCAATTGGACTGCTGGACAATATGGTGGTTCTAGTTCAGAACCCACCACACTGTTTCTCTAATGTCTGTCCCAATTTACACTCTTACCAAAGGTATAAACAGACTCCCTTTTCTCTCCATGCCCTTCACCTCCGGTTTCTTTTGTCAATCACAGCCACTTTTTCTCAAGGCACAGGCATCACTGTAGCTCTGATCTGATTTGCCCAATTATAAGTGATCCTGAGAACCTAGATCATAAGCAAAGGGAGCTGAAAATGTTTTCTCAGTGGCTGGGATACGGCACAGATGCCCACTCAGTGCTCATATTTAACACCTTACTGGAAGCACTTTACTTCAGTAAGTGAAAGCTATGACGTCAAAACGAAGAAGTCAACTCATCCATATTTGCAGATGGAATGGTTCTGCATATGCACCTAAGCAGTGAGCTCTGAGAAGGAGCCGGGGACAAAGCTCACAGAACATAGTCCCCTTCCCAATACAAAGCTCTCCCTCAAAGCATGTCAAGGGAGCAAAGGATAAAGTACTTAGGAGAAAACCTAGCCAAGGAGGGGAAACTGTGCAGATGCGGCTACAACAATCTTTATGAACGAAATGGAAGAAAAACTCTAATGGGAAGCTATTCCAGTTCATGGACTGAAGAGACTGATGTTGTTGGAATACCTATCGATACACTTAAGCCAATCCTAATCAAAATCCAACAGCATTTTTCACAGAAATAGAAAAGCAAGCCTAAAATTCATACAGACACATGAAGAGGTCAAGATGCCAAAACAATCCTGGGAAAGAAAAACCGGTGCTCCTGCTTTAAAATATTATAAGGTTATAGCAATTAAAGCAGTATAGTACTCACAGAAAAACTGAATGTGGGCCAGAATAGACCCAAGAATGAGTGGTTAATGATTTCCAACAAAAAGGAGACCACGACACTAGGGAATGACAAACTTTCAATAAGTTTTTTATTTTATTCACTCTATTTTTAACCAAAAATCACTTCCCTAATAAAAATAAACCATGCTGTTTCTTACAGCTGTGTTTTCTCCTTTCCCTCTGAAGACTGCTAACAGAAGCATGCAGTGTTTCCAGTCACCTGAACACCCTTTAGACTGCTACCGTCTTTGATTTTTACCAGAACATATGGCTGCAGAGTTTTCTTCTGCTGGTTTCTTTCATTCACTAATTCCCTTCATGTTTTTTGTTAAAAACAATAGCAGTCTTTTATTACAGAATTCTCAGGGGGTTGGATACATCTGGGTTTTTTTTAACCTTCTAACTGGTCTTTTTTTTTTTAATTTATAGAAAAAAAAATTTCATACACTATACTTTGATCCTGTTTTCCCCTCTTCCATCTCCTCCCAGACCCTTCCTCTTCCCAACACACCAACATCATGTTCTTCTTTCCTGCTCTCTGAAAGTGAAAAACAAGAGACACACAAATATGAAAATCAAAACAAATAAGCGAAAGAGTAACACACCACACACACACACACACACACACACACACACACTAAAACAAAGCAAAATGAAACAAAAAGTCCCCAAAAGTGCAATTGAGTTCATTCTATGTTGACCAACTACTCCTACACTGAGATATGTTTGATATACCCAGTGACACTTCCTTGTAGAAAACAGATTTCCCCTTTGCCAGCAGATATGAATGGCAATTAGCTTCTTGGTAAGTGGTCGGAGCCCATGTCCACTTTTCCTTTACAGTGCTGGGAGCCCATCTGGCATGAACTTGTGCAGATATTGCATGCTGTCACAGTCTCTGTAAGTTCATGTGTGCATCACTCCTGTTGTGTCTGGAAAACACTATTTCATCCCCTCTGGCTATTACAATCTTTCTTCCTCCTGTTCAACATAGAACCTTGAAGGAAGGGCATTGATGAAGACATCTCATTTAGAACTGAGTGCTGCAAAATGTAGGTGGAAGTTTTGTCCTGCCAGAAACGCCTAAATACCCAGCAACTGCTTCCCAAATAATTGATTCAGAGGCTTAATAATAATCTTATAAATGATCAGCTGGTAGCTCTGGCTTATTACTAACTAGCTCTTACACTTAAATTAACACATAATTCTCATCTATGTTTAGTCACATGGCTTGCTACCTTTTCTCAGCTCATTTTGCTTCTTTGGCATCTGGCTGGAGACTCCTATCATTCTGAGTTTGGCTTTCCTGCCTAATTTCCTACCTAGCTACTGGTCTGTCCACTTTTTATTAACCAATGAGAGTAATACATATTCACAGCATGCAGAAGGACATTTCACAGCACCAAAGTCTCTCACTTTCTGTACATTGTCTACTTATGGATCTCTGTGCCTCTCACTTTCTGTACGTTGTCCACTTATGGATCTCTGTGTTAATTCCCATCTATTGCAAGAAGCTTCTCTGATGTGGGTTGACCAAGGCACTGATCCTTTATCAGATGTATAATTGCTAAAGATCTTTGCCTATTCTGTAGGCTGCCACATTGCCTGAATGATGGTGCCATTTTCTGTACAGATTTTCAGTTTCACGAGGACCAGCTGGGAGGGAAACCTTCATGGACACCCTTGAAGTAGGCATTGCTCCTACTAAGGTGACTCTTCCTTCATAGTGTTTCATAGCAATGGGTTCTTTCCATTAAAATGTGTCACATCAAGCTGAGTTTTATTTCCAATGCTGATGTTTTCAAGGACGAACAGTAATAGATAATACAAGACTATCACATCTCCGAAGGCCTGGTGCCATTTAATGGAACCCCATCAATGCCCATATCTAATATAAGCAAAGGATGGAACTTTTAGCTCCCACTCATGCCAAATGAAGTTGGGAAAGAGTCTATATATAGTATCCAGTGAGCCATTTTAAGATACCTACCTCAAATGTCAGAGAATGCTGGCTGATTGCAGAATTAATGACTCAACTCAGCTCCAATGATAAGGATTCTCCAAGGATTGGACCCTTAATGTTTTCCTTGATGGCCAGTTTGTTCTGACTCATTGACTGGAGAAAAGTAGGTGAGATATAATAAATGGGACGCTCTACTCCCTTTACATTGCTGCTGATTGTTGTGAATAATGAGGTGAACTTTCTAGTAAAATGCTTCTGATCATTCCCACTCATCTGTTGGCCCAGTAGCTACCTGAGCTCCATGCAGCACCAAAGATGTCCATTTCTCCTCTTAATTCCTTCCCATTCGGCCTTTATTGCAGACATAGACTTTTATAGTCCAATTTAGTGGTTCTCAAATTTCCTAATGTTGCAACCCTTTAATGCAGTTCTTCATGTTGTGGTGACCCTCAAATATAAAATTGTTTTGTTGCTACTTCATAATTGTAACTTTTCTTTACTGTTATAAATTGTAATGTAAATATCGGATATGTGACCACAAGAGGTCACAACCCACTGGTTGGGAAACACTGGTCTAATGTAACAGAACAAAAGCTATTGTGGAAACATGACTTTTAGGGAAAACAGAAGAATCCATCTTAAGTGCAAACATTTATCTCAGGTAGGGGCATTCTAAATCACTTGGTTTCCTGACTGTTCTGTGCTCATGCTAATAGGCAGCTGTAGTTCTGTGAACTTCTCAGAACTGGAGTTATTAGATGCTGTGGACACTGGAAGCAGACACACTTCTTGCACACAGGCATTTTCAGTACAGAATTAAGGAAAGCTCTCTCATCATCTTAGACTGACAGTCACAGCAAAGTCATCTTTCACTCCCTGCCACAGAGAGCCTGGAATTAAAAGGGCCCATCCCTTATTGTTAAGCACCAAAGAACGTTCCCTCCCTCAGAATCATTTGTGAAGGTTCTGCTGGTCTAAATGATACTAATTTATTTTGTTCAGTGGAAAATTTCTTTGTTCTGTAATTCATTTTAAAAGTACCCTGGCATGTAACAGACAGCAACAACTATGGATGAGCAGCCGGGGAGAACGAATCAGGGAGAAGCCCTTTGTAATGATAGACACAGGGAGCCCCAAAGCACATGTGTGCTTCTGGGAACAGGGTCAGGCAAGCATTTAAAGCTGATGCTTACAGGTCTCAACAAAGCTACCCATTCCCCACAGGTGAGAGATGCTGAGGTACACCTTCAAACAGAATTGACAAGTATTAAAGGCCCCTGAGCTCCAGAGCAACCCGCAAAGACACAAATTGTATTCCGTGTTATAAGCCCAACCTTGGCAAAAGGTACCCTTTTCTTACTTTTATACCACCCTGCCAGTTGACTTGAATCTGGAATCTTATTAAAGGAGAAGCATCTTCCTCCAGCTGCACGTGGGAAGATGAGATCTTCAAGGGACAGGGTGATGGTGGCCATTGAGCGAATGAGCATGAAACCATATACAATCCGGAGCCCTTATGTTCACAAGGAAGAGTGGGTGTGGGCTCGGTGCAGCCATAAGGTCTGTCAGCCACCAAGTCCTCACATCTCTGCATTTGTAAGTCCCTAGCGTGACTGCAAGCACCAGGCCAATTTTAATGAAAAAATTAGGTCCATTAAGCAAATAACAGCTTAGTAGAATTCATATTTCAGGCGGTTAATTAAATATTATTCTATACTTCTGCTCAAGGTCTCTCCCAACATTGATCTCATTTAAAAAAAAAAAAAAGTTTCCTTTTGTGTCCTTCATTCTGCTATTTTTACGTTTAAGGAGTGAGGTGGGATTTCAATGGTTTCATTTTCTAACTCTCTCTGTAAACAATAATTATGTTAATAATAAACAAAATTTTAAATAGCTTTATTTGAAAGAAAACACTGATCAGTGCGGTTGATTCTTCCTTGTATGTCACCCAAAGGCGACATGAGTCAAACTTCTCAGATGGGTATTCTCAAACAGTAAAGCTAATCCTATGTTTTAGAAAGGTTTTCCTGAATAGAGGAAACACATTTATAGATTCATTGATCCTGAGATAAGGTCAGGAATAACCGTTATGTGGGGAAAGAACAAGAGGAGAACTGAGCAGGAGAAGGTATTAAAGCACACCGCTCAGCACACACTTCCAAGGGACCAAGGGACCAAAATTACCATTAGAATTATCATGAAATGAAAAGTAGCATCCATTCGTGTTTTTACACCATTTAATAATCCACCCCTAAAATGTTTTGAAGGGGTCGTTATCTTTAATTTTCTGGGTGACACTATTCTGGAAAGCACTTGGCAATGTTTATCAAAAGCTTTAAGTCCTCCCAAACTTTAATTCTAGAAGCTTTCTTTTTTTTTTACCACAATAGAACCATGTATATCAAATAAGTATATTTTAATAATATGAATGATGGATAATGTGAAGTGAACTGGAATCTTGATTATAGGAAGCTTTTCTCTAATTTTTCAAAAAGTGTCCATGGAATGGAATACACAATAGCCATACATCTATGGAATGGAATGTGTTATAGCCATATAGTACAGGCTAAAGAATGGTGTTTCTTTTCAGGAACTGGAGAGGTGGCTCAGTGGTTAAGAGCACTTGCTGCTCTCCCAAAGTATCCAAATTCAATTCCCAGCATCCACACTGGGCAGCTCACATCTGCTTAGAACTCTAGTTCCAAGTGATCCAATACCATCTACTGGCTTCTATAAGCACCTGTACTCACACATGTATATACAATTAAGAATAAACATAGATAATTTTAAAAGACTATTTAATTATCTTGAAAAATAGTAGTGATGAATCAGCTATGCAAATTATGACTGGTCCACCACACTGCAATTCCAGGGGAGGTGAAAGGTCTAGAAAACATTATGTATTTGTAGGGAAAAATTCAACTGTGCCGAGGGAAGCTTGGAACTATTGATCTCACATTGCATTGATTTCCACCAGACCACAAGCAACAATGAGACTGGGAGGATGAAATGCGATAGGTTTGACTTGTCCATTCTTTAATCTTTAGCCACATGTTCATTCTGTTAGGATTTTCAAGGATCGGCTATCTGAGCACTGGTCCAGTCACTGGGGCAGAAATGAAGAGCTGGTTGAGATAAAGTTAGATGAGCACAAGGCATGCCTCAAGAGCCTCCACCAGCCTTGTATGAGACGTGGGTAACCATGGCAATGGGGCAGCACTGATGAATTTTGAGCAGAGAAATTCAGGATTAGACTTCCACATTAGGCTGTTTGGGGCAGCAGGGATGAAGGTTAGTCAATGTGGGAGAGGTGCTAGAGTTCAGATGGACAGACGAGGCTTTGAGAGTGCTACAACACCTGAAGAAGACCTTGAGCAGGGCAGCTGGAAACAGACTTGGGAACAAATACAAAAGTTACCTGGTAATAAAAACTGAACATGGAGACTGAGTATATATGTCAGACAGAGGGATGAACAGTTTGGGATAAAATATTGGGGCCTAGGTAGCTAATAGTGAAACTTAACAAAATTTGTTTGGTACTATTTATTTTGCTCCTACATGAGTTTGTAGCAAGATAAACACTAAAAACAGATAGGAACACAAATACCTATAAGATGTATGAATGTACATATACATTTATAAGACACACATATATATGTACATGGTAGAAGACTAAAATCAATTATCAATATTGACAGCATTTATGTATTTTGTACAAATACATATATATATATATATGTATATATATATACATATGCATATACACATATTCCTCTACCATGGACATTTTTTTTATTTCCTAAACTGCTCATTGTTTCCTTTGCTGTACTGGGACAATAACCATCAATGTGTAAGCTTCTCAATCTTCCAATGGAATGGTTAAAATGTGGTTATACAAACAAACTTTTATAGAGTGCTCACAATGTGCTTAGGTCTGGTCTGAGTGCTTTACACACACCCTACAGTCCTTAGCAACCACTTTCCTTAGCAATCCTATCAAGAAGGCATGCTCACTTTACAAATGATAACTACAATCCCTAGAGAGTCCCAGTCATCTTCACATTATACAACTAGCAATTGACACAGCCAGAGTTCAGAAATAGACTTTCAGTGTTTTCCCATTTACTCTCCCCATCAATTACTTTCTGATTTTTCAGGAATTCTTAAAAACATCTTTAATTTTTTTTTGAGATTAGCATTTTGTGCCCATGCACATGAGTGAATGCAGGTTCCCATGGAGGCCAAAAGATCCCCTGGAGATGAACTTGTAGGCAGTTGTGAGGCACCCAATATGGGATCTAGGAAGCAAGCACTGGTCTTCTGGGAAAGAGTGAGAGCGCTTGACTGTAGGGCCATCTCACTAGTGCCGAGAGAACATCTTTTGAAGACATCATGAGTGAGATTCAGTGCTCTGAATGAAAGCATGATCTGATAAAATGTTCTTCGCAATGAGATTCAAGACTTCAAACAAGGTAGCGCTGGACTTTTTGTGTTATTTTGAAAGAGTCAATTAGCTGTTTAGAGGTTTATGTACTTCATTCTAAAGAGGAAATAGATTAAACTAGGAGTTGCTAAAATATGTTTATATTTGAAACATGATATATTTAGTTGTTGTTTTTTTTTATCCACATATAGGATTTCAAAGCACAACATGGCCCAATGTATAAATAAGAAGTTGCTATTTTCAGATGTGGAAATGCTATGCTCTTTGAGACCCAAGTTCTGCCTCAGTTCTGCATTTTCTTGAAATGGTGAGCCCACAAAAAATGGTGAGAAGCCCTCAGACTCCTAGACACCCTTGTTTGGACATTCACTCCAGCATCATAACACTAGACCCTAGGTTCCAATAAGGCAGTTGTTGTGGCACACTGCTGCAGGGCCGGAACTAAACATAGTCTCTCTCTTATCAGGATGATTAATGTGATGAGGTGAGTTAGGGATGACCTGATCTCATTAGCTACCTCTGGCTAGGAGTAAAAATAATTAAGGGAATTAAAAAAGGAGGCATAGAAAGCATCCCTAGGAATCCATGCAGACGCACATTTGCCTGTCACAATTTAGACCAGTGCTACCATCAGAAATTAACTTCACATACAGCTTAGTATTTCAAAACTCAATGTTAAAATGAAGCTTAAAAGCCATCCACTCCACTGATAGTTCACAAATGGGTATCTATGCATGATAACACCACCAGGGTCCAGAAAAAAAACATTAAAAAGAGAAAGAACGTGTGTGTGTGTGTGTGTGTGTGTGTGTGTGTGTGTGTGTGTGTGTGTAATAAAATTCTCTTTATCCACTGAAATATTTTTAAGACTATATATTTCAATAAAAGTATATTTACACACTGTAAAATAATGAATGAGAATTGCATTCTTTAATATTTTAAGATTTGGTGGAAACATAGTGTCTAGAATGTACTGGTCTCCCCGGCCCACAGTCTATTCTGCTCACTGTCTGATGCCTTCTCTATGCTTCATTAGCTACAAACTAATGATGGAATGAGGAAGTCAACACCCAGCAGTAGCTTCAGGAATTTAGAAGTTCATATGAACATCATGTAATAATATTTTGGAGGTAGTCCCAACTACTACCAATGCTTTATTATAGATATTTATAACATTGGATATAATGAGGAAGCAAGGATGTTTACCTCATTTGTACTAGTTAGTGAAGAAAAGAGCAGGCTTTAATCTAAGGCCATTATATTTCAGAGCTTCACATTTCCAACACACAGTATTTGCTTTATTATAAACTTAATGGTAGTCTTCACACTGTCCTGGGTTTTCTCCTCGGAGAGAGGAGCACACCTATGCCTTCTTCAGCTGTTGCAGGAGTACCACAGGTCTTTAATGTCCTTAGAAACTTATGTAGAGCTGGTTCTCTCTTCAAC